>NC_140624.1:19121731-19721731 GCF_057382275.1 Copadichromis virginalis
TAAATTCATTTAACCTTCTCTTAGTCACTAGATAATTTGTTTTAATTTCCCTATCTTCTGGACTCACATTTAATAATTTATCCATTTTCTATTTTTCCTCACCACATTTCAATTTTCTGGCAACCCTGCCTTCTGCCAGCTGCACTGACAACTGTTGTTAGCATACTTTATTCAAGCTGGCTAGATAGTTAGTTATGATTAGCTCCATCATCCACACACTGAAATGAAAATGAAAGAATAGAAAAAAAGAGGAGAGGTTTTATATATGCATTAGCTAATAATTTAGATTTACATAAGCTAATGGATTGGAAAATGTTGTGACTAGACAAAGTCTGGGGAACAAACAAAAAAAACTTCTGTCTCTTAAAAAAGGTGATTGGAGGGTTTTGTTTTGTTTTTTCACTGATAACCTTTTACCATCTTTTTCAACTTTTGGGTTTCATAATCTTAGGATGAACTTTTTTTTTAACAGCCAGTCAATAAACTATGACATGATGCATTCAGCCTTAAGGCAGTGACCTTTTCAAGCTGCTGGAGTCACACCCACACCTGGTCGACGGGGAAACATCATTAAAGGAATGAGCTGATGGTGAAAAACTAAGGCAAAGACAGGCAGAGACAGACAATGTCAGGGCTCAGCACCCCACTTCAAATCAGACACCTGCTGCTCCTTGCCTTTAACAATGACCCGAGCAACCAGGAAGTTTGTTATCACATTGTCAAGGTCCCTTTGAGCTCTCCTAATAAGGTCTGACTTGTACTTCTGTACCAACTCTCATGCACCTCTGCCAGTCATCCTGCAACATTCAGCTCTTGAGACCATTTCATACTGTCACCTTTTCTTCACTCGATCCATCTATGTCCTCTGCCTTCCTGTATGCCAGTAACCAACAATCTTCCCATCTGCACATATTAAACCAATTGCTAGCATCCATCACCATTTAAAAGCCATTGTCTGGATTTCCACATCCTGCTGTTATTGAGGAGCCCGAGATACATCCTGCCAACATTTATCTATTAAAACTCCATTAGATCTGCACTCTCCAATGCCCTATCTGCTCACACCGGATCTTCTGTAATGCTGCCCCATATTAGGATCCATCTGTAGCAGATATTAATGTGACTATTAATGGTATCCTAGCTTTCATGAGCACTCATGTTATACTAGAAACGGCACCAAACTACTGTAACAGAGGACCTTACAGCAACAGAATGAAGTATGAGTTGGATTTATTTGTGTATAGTACGATTCTGTAATTGTTTTAAATTAAAGCAATAAATGAAAACCAATTACATTTTCTCCCTTTATTGAATATCATTGTTTAGTCAAATAAGATACAAATAAAACTATTCATATTGTTATGAGGTGATATTAACTTCTTTTTTTCACAGAATGTGATGTTGAAATGATCGTGCTTTTTGTAGAAGTGATGCTTGGGAATGTTCACCTGGTTTACTGAGCAGAAAAACTATGTTATGTTTAGAAGTAAGGCAGCGCGCACAGGCATACAGAATCTGGTCACATTTCAAAATAAGAGACCCAGTGCAGGCTAAATGTTACATCTTTGAAATGCTACCGCTGTGATTTGAAGGTCTGCAAAGGACAAGCCAACCCCTAGCTGGAAAATGAAATGTCACAGACATGCACTGGTGTACATCCATCCATCTCTAAAAGCTCATTTTTTCCAGATTTTTGGTGAATCTAGTGTATAATGTTTCCTCAGAGATAGATGCTGACCGATAGCCATGACGTATAGAGAGAGAGCCATTTAATCGAGATATCCTAGACTAAATTGAGACTAAATTGTAACTATGGAGTAATGAGGCTAATCCCTTTTGACTAGCACGAACTCAGTCTTCTGCATTAGTAGCAGTCAAGTTCAGATTTTTATTTGATTTTAAAGGGTTTTTTTTTATTATTATTTTGACAACCGGTGGTTTTTTATGTTATTTTGCTATGTTTTAAATGATGTCACTAAATGAGATCTCACCCAGTGACCCTGCACAGAACATGTTCATTATGTTTACAAATACACATCTATTTGGATTACCTCACCACTCTTGGAAGGCATACAGCAATGTTAACATAGCTATGAAATCAGAAGTGACAGTAATTAAGTGAATCCACCCAAAACTGACATGGCTAAACCTAAACACCAGTACCAACAAGATCTGCAGCAGCAATGTAAGACACTTGATGATGTCAATAGCAGTACACATTGATAGTAAGAGCGATGATACTGTGAAATTGATGCTCCGCTGTAAAGATGTACTGATATGTTGCTATAAAGGAAATATGAAATAAAAATGTGACAATCTGTGACAAAAACCTTACCCAGATCTCCGTGAATCCAATTTTACACTCATACAATTGTGCAAATAACCTGTATCCAGCCATTCATACATCACAAAAGCAACAACAAAACCTACTGCAATAATTCACTGCCAGTGAGCCCTGAAAACAAAAGCAAGTGTGCAGAGGATCCAATACTCAAATATAAGCGCTGGAATTTGAGCACTATAAAAATTAACAGCATGAATTAAAGTGCAACAGCCAAACATCAACCATTAAAAAACACATACTGTCACAGTCAGCCTTCACTTCAAGAACTTGATTTACAATTAATATCATATGGTACCACAGATGGTGGAGCAGTAATAAAGAAAAAAAAACACAAAAAAGAGAAAGTCACTAGGCACCAAAAATACATCAAATAGATCTGACAGAAAAATAAAAAGTCTCCTAGTTTATTGATAATCCCAAGCACAGAAACTAAACAGTGCCAACACATAGTTTATCTACGCACACAAGTGACATCTTGCCTTTGTGAATAAAGCAACAAAAACAGCTATTTAAAAGAAATAACATAATAAAAAAGGACAATGACATTCGAAGGAATAAGTATTGGCGAGCAGCTTTGAGCAGCTTTGAGGTTATTAACATAAATGTGTAATCAGCCAACTGCAGCTTTGAAACTCAGTGTAGCCATGGTGAACAGAATAGGGCAGAGAGGGGATTTAATAGGTTATTGGTGATAAATGAGATGGTCTGGGCATTTAGAAAATGCTGATCTGCTGAGGAGAATGGTCAGGAAATGTAAATTATCTAATGAGGGGCAGTACCACGGACAAAAATACCTTGCCGATGCCGGAGTTCAGAGGAGAATGTCCAGACTGCTTTGAGATAACAGGGAAAAATCAGTACCACAGTAACAAAAATAACTACTCAAAACAATGCAAAGTATGCAGAAGTGCTCGGAAAACACAGCGTCTCAAACCTTGAAGCAGATGGGCTACAGCAGAAGAAGACCGTGCCGAGTCCACTCCCATCAGACAAGAACAGGAAATGGGTTGCAGTTTGCACAGGCTCACCAGAATTGGAAAAATGGTGTCTTGTCTGATGCGTCCCGATTTGTCCTGTGACATTTGAAGTCGGTATGGACAGCATAAAATCATGTTTCCATTGTTTCTTTGTGTCAGGAGTTCAGGCTGGTGATGGTCTAATGGTGTGGGGATATTTTCTTGGCACACATTTTCTTCTTATTACCAACTGACCATCATTTAAACACCATAATGTACCCAGGTTTTGTTGCTGACCATGTCCATCCCTTTATGACCAGAGTGTACCCAGCTTTAAAAGTCACAAAGGTGATGATCTCAAACTGCTTTCTTGAGCATGACAGTGATTTCACTGTAAATGGCCTCCACAGTCACAATATCTCAACCTAACAGAGGACACTTAACAGGAGTTTCATTTTAGTCAGTTGTGAAGTCAGATGGCAGCGGCCCAATCTGGTACCCACTAAGTGAATGGATTTGCAGGGAATTTTATTTGATTAACTCTAAGCTATATCATGAATACCTAAACATTAATTTCCAATGCATTTTGGATTTTCTAAACATCTAGAAATCTTTCCACCTCACAATAGTCTGTTCTTTTTTGGTCGTCCTTTCTAGATGACACTAAAAGAGTTGTGTAAAAAAAAAAAAACAGAACATGAAATAAATAACACTAAACGAAGGCTCTAAGAGGTAGTTTTGTATGGCTCTCTGCACCAAAACAGCCAATTATAACACAATAGAATGAAAACTGCAGGAAAGACATAATGTGACAGATACCTGGAGGAAAAGAAAAAATCCATAATAATGGATTTGAAATATAGTGGAGTGCCTCATTGTGTTGAGGTTATTTCACATATCTTTTTAAAATAATTAATTTGAACGTTTATTTGATAATAAATGCTGATTTTCATTATTAAGTGTCTGTAGGAAGTAAAATTGTCTTCAGAAACAACTTAAACTGTGACTTATACTTCTAAAAAATATCACGGCAGATGATACTGCAGCAGCTTGCGTGTTGCATCAGTACATTGTGCGGATCGATGACTGTTTCCAGTACAGCTCTCCTACTATTGAGTTGCAACAGATGCTCGATACTCTTGCTTGAAGGTAGCTGAGTCTTAATCTCACCCAGACTTCTGCACTATAGCATACAGAGCCTGCTGACTAGCGACTGATGGTTGAGATGAGGACAAACCTGTAAAGAAGTCACATTTTATCTTACAGGTTCAAAATAAGCATACTTGCTATATAGTCTAGAAATTCTGCATTACTCTTGGTAAAGTTTGCTTTAATTATGCAAATTATTTGATATGAAAAAAGAAGAAATGAAAAGTTGTAGGGATTTGATTTTCAGTACTAGTTCTTTTCCCTGTAGATTTTCTGTGATGTCTTGCGTGTCTCTCTGTCCCTCAGTGACCTCCCACTTGAAAAGATATCCGTGTTTGGTATTAGCTGCTAAAGCCCCGGCTCACTATAAATAATGAGGACAGGTCAGATTCAGAGGACAAGTTTACCCCCAAGAGAATCAGTGGTTTTGGAGCATAAAAAATGAGGGTAAACAAAACTTTATTTAAATCAGTTTTCATTATACAGTCACAGGCACCAAATAGGAAGTGTAGATATTCAGTCCAATTTACTTTCAGCAAAACAAGAAGATCACTCTTGGGAGAAAATAATGTGATCTGCTTTTTTGGGGGGAAATTCAAGTTGCCACCGATTTTAATAGAGCAGCCCGCTGTGAGGATCGGGTATGAAATGACCTGAATTTTATGAAATATTTGAAGATGAGAAACAGGGACAACACTTTGCTTTTGCAATAACTTTTAAAAAACATGTTATAAAATGCATAAAACCTGATCATAAACTAACACCTTTTTTTTTAGTAAGTGGATGATTGCATTACTCATTTTAAAAAGACATGCACTTAGAAAACCACAGGGGATCTTGTTTTTATTGAAACTACCGAACAGTAATTTCCTCCTGTAATTTTCACGCACACCTCTTCAGCTGCCTCCAGCTCTACAATGATTGTTTTTAAAATGTATTCCTCCTTAAAAGATTCTTGACTGTAGTGGCACACATGTAGTGCTTGTTATCTTATAACAGCGTTGAAGACTGTGTATGTGTGGAGAAACTGAAATCGCGGGACGTAGATGACGTTTTAACTGGCACTCAGAAGAGTCCTGTGACTTAGTGTGAAGTTGGGCTCTCAGCAGTTCAACCAAAACAACATAAGAGCTGGCCTTAGACCTCTCTCCAATTTAAGCTGCTCCAGCTCTACATCACTTGAAATTACTCTGGAAACAAAGGCTGACAGCTAAAGGGTCCTTTTGTTCCTCTGCTCGCCTCTCGCTGACACTCAACCTTGATTCACGTCGGACAGTTTGGCTGCTTGAGTTCAGTTGTAAAGTAGATCTTTGATAACAGTCTTGCTATCATCTTTCAGTTTAACAAAACCTTTAAATGCGACCTGGCTTTTATTTCTGACAGTCGTCTGCCACAAATGAAAAGCCTGTTTTTGTCTAACCTGCTGCGAGAAATAGGACAACAGATTTTTTTATTATAACTATTATTGCATTGACTACCCTGCCTGGGTAAAAGTTTGTTTGTACTGTAAAATATCAGTATTAAATTAAATATTTTCAGCACTATAAAGAGGTTAAATTAACATAAAAAAAGGTATCTTTCTCTCTTTGTTAAGATTGATGCTCTTAGCACACAGGTGTCAGGAGCCAACAATGCTATTTATGCCCTGGTGGGGACACATTTCTAAAAAGCCTTTTTGGCCAACATTATGAAAAGGTCTCTTTTAACCCATTGTCATAATTTGAGGCCTAAAGGCATGCAGGGTAATCTGTGATTATAAATGGTCCATACGTGTGCATGTGAGTGTGTTTTTCTCTCTATGTGTGTTAGCGCTGTGGGACCTGTTCATGGTGTACAGGCCTCTAACCCATCGGTGGGATGGGCTCCAACCACTGAAATAGGAAAAGGATGGAGGGATGGATGGATGAGCAGAGGTTTATCTTGTACTTTTCCCTTTATTATTATATAATTGATATCACAGTGATGGCCTGCCCTAAAGTTTAGTTGTTCTTTACACCCCCTTGTGTATTCACTCCGTGTTTCTTTGCTTGTATCTCTGCATTTTTTGGGGTTTTTTTTGGTGTTCTGAGTTTGCTAGTTTATTTTTGTCACCTTTGTGTATGTATACAAAAGTACAACAAAGATATATAAATACTGTATATGCATACACACTCTACTCTAAACAGTATTAAAATATGCGATGCTGACATACCTTTTTTCTTATTGTCAGCTCTGACAAGTTGTCTCCTTTCCTTTTATATAACATATGACACTCTGACTCTCAGAATATCAGAATATATATTTTGAGTTCATAACAAACTCCTTGTTTTAAGAAGAAAATGCTCAGGCATTGTTTGACTGTTTATGTCTATCATCATGTGTTTTAGCCTATTAAAGAAATACCGTATGGCCACATTAACAAGGTTGCAAGCTTGGGAGTCTCAAATGTCTTTATTTTTGAGCCATACACACCTCTCCAGAAAGCTGTCGCCTCTTCCTTAGCCAACATAAACATACATAAATATATGTAACAACAGGACAATAACAACCGTCATATTTTTTTTTCTGAAAAAACAGATTCTGCTTTGTTGGCTCTGTTCCCCTATTCATGCAGGGAGAGATGCATCTGTTCAATGTGACAAGGGAGGCAGATATTACTCATGTTTCCTGTCAGCATTTTGGATGGACCACGACAACTATTCGTCTCCAGGGTTTCTAGGCATGGAGATGGCATTTGTTTTCTTCACGATCAGTTTATTAGAAATCTTCCGCTGTGGTGACTCCAGGCAGTAATATGTCTCAGCAGTTTAAAAAACAGCATTAAATGATTTCTACAATATTCTTACCCCTTACCTAACTCAGGGGGTATAAATTACGTATTTCTATTTCCCAGAACCTTTCTTTTTATGGAGGCAATGCCATTGATGCGCTGTCCTAATGGAAGAAAAAGGCCCTGTTGTTGGATCAGAACAGGTTTAATCCCCTTGACGTTTATCCTAGAATTTATCCTTGTTTGTTCGGATGGATTAGAAACTGGTGTCAGACTAAGCTGTGGCCTTTCGCCGATATGCATACAGTGGCTAAAACATATTAATCCTCTCCGACTTTCACTCAGGTTGTTTGTGTCACAACAATCATCACAATAGCCTGGTAAAGAAACCAAAAAGGGCAAACAAGCTCAAAAAGGGACTTTTTAAAACAGACCTAGTATTTCCAAATCCATACTTGTATTCTCGGACTCTACATGAGTATTTTTGCATGATTCAAACTTTAAAATAATCTTATACTTTTGTTCGGCTGTTCAGTTTAGCCTCTGTCTGAAGCAAGCCCTCTCTCTTCAAGCTGATTGGGTGTTCTTTGTAAAAGAACTGCTGTATTAATTAGTTACTTACATGCATGCAAATCTCATTAGATGGCAATGTTTCTTCTAAAAGCATCTGCCACTGTGGACTGAAAGGTAATGCAATGCACTGCAGACCTGTTTAATATGCAGCTGTTGTATGACTCATGTAAGAATTAAAGGCTCGCCAGTTCTTACGGGTAAAAAAAGAATGGGGAACAAGAAAAGTTAGAACCGTTTAGAGTAAAAGAGAACTGAGTAGTTTTGTAATAACTACTCTACTTACTCTACTACTTACCGTGTCAGTACCTGGAAACAATACTATAGTTCAGACAAAACTTATTTTCACTATTTTCGTGTTCTGTTCACAACCAAGAAAAACAAAAGATCCACTTGAATCGGTGACGGCATCGCAGAAAGAGGACACAGCATCACAGTTTCAGTTTACCAGCAAGAGTTGTTTCATTGACACAGAAAATTAAATAAATATAAAAAGCTGGAAATCTGACATATAAAAGAAACAAAAAGAAAGAAAGAAAGAAAGAAAGTCTGGGCCAGTCAGGCAATATCCCGTAGGAATCAGAACTTCCCTGAACTAATGAGGCAAGAAAATTAAACCAACAAACAAAGGAGTGAAAAAAACAGACCAAAAAGGAAAATAAATAAATAAATCCTCACAAAGAAGCCGGGGACTGGAAAACTACTCAGTCCATGAGAAAGAGAGTGTCTCATGATATATATTATAACATAATATATATTATGTCACGCTGCTTATCTAAGAAAGAGAGAAGAAATGATTCAGGGAGGAGGAAAATGCTAAAGTAAATACTGTATGTAACACTATGATTCACAGTTAGAAAATGCTAACTACTCTGAAGCAGTACATGAATGTAACAAACATTTTTGGGGGAGAGGGGTTACTGAAAACTAAAAATAAAATGATACTCATCAATACCAGGATGCATCTATTTAATTTGTGCTACTCAGAATGGGTACGCACCTTCAAATAATGAGAAACTTGTCAATCATTTATGCAGTGCAGCAATGTACTGAAATAACAATGTTATGCCAGTGGGCGCTGTTCTTTATAGTGCAATACAATGAAATCAAATGATTAATCCCCCCACCCACCACCGCCACCCCATTTGCAGCCATGAGAGCTGTAAGGTTTTAAGCTTGACACAGCAGGAAACTGCCACAGTTTAGGACAGCATCCTAATTGTGATGTTAATGTTCTTCCCCATATATCCAGGAGCTGATTCGTTATTTTGCTAACAGGGAAAGCCCACCAACCCCAATCCTATCAGCAAGCCAACATATGTGGATGGCAGGATGACAAGTTGGATGCATCCAACTAAAATTCCTACTGATAATAGTACAGTGCATGTAATATTCTAGGAACTGTAAGTACTTTATTGTTACCTTCTTACCTAATACTGTGTTGAATTTATGCAACTAAAACCTCATATAAGACACTAAATGGAATACTTAAAAATAGTGTTTATAGTTCATATTATATATACTTATAATATCAGAATAAACGAGGGGGTCTATCTTCACATAAGGAGAGCATGCTGACAATGATATCTGAGCCATATCTGTTATATTGCTACTTAGGATACACTCTATACTTTATACTGATTAAATCACTAAGCAATAAGCTCTTAGTTTGTGTATATTTCCATGGTTCATTGTACATCATTTAAAGCCTCATATTGGGAACATTTACATAAGCAAAAACAGTCCATTCACCACCTTTCAGTCAGGAAATTCGATTCAAGGTTGGAGCTATTTATCAAAACAATAACAGACGTGTTGGTTTTGTAGTTTTTACTGATGCAATGCTCCAACTTACTATAACTACGCTTGATTAAAAAATCCCTGAGCTTCAGATTCCTCCATTTATTTAGATTCCAACATTTAGTGAACTTGAACATATATTTTAATAAAAGTCCAGATACTAATTTGTTACAAATTACACCCAGAGGATGATGTGAAAGTGTTGCAGGTTAAAATTGCCAAGCAGACAGTAATGAAGCATCAAGGACGAAGAGTTTCTTTTATCTTTGCTGTAAGTCATATTGAATGCCACTTCACAGCAGGATGCAGATATCTACGATATGTGAGTCGACAATAGTGGACAAGTCAGGACTTAGATATTTGCAAAGCTTTCCCAGTTTGTATAAATTTGCCTTGGGAATCATTAAAATGAACAAACTTAGAAAAAACAATACAAATTGAATGAACCCTAAGTTTATTCCTCTCGTAAATGAATACGCAGTCTGTTTTTTAACAAACAAATTCAATTTACAGTGACTCAGAATTAGGAGGCTGTTTGTACTGATTTATAAAAGATAAGCAATTTGGATTCATAGATATACAATACATAAACTGTCCACTATAAATGATGAACAACACCGACTCACTCCTCAGTGTCTCTTTCTATCACTGCCTCCGGTGCCTGTAGCTATACAGCAGCTTGTATATTTGCGTGTGACTGCCAAGCAAATTTTATGCGAGCTTTTCGAAATGTCAGTGGAAATAAAACGTGAATTAGGAGTATTTTCCATCACTATGTTGAAAACAAACTGGCATCCCAAATGTCAACAACGAGATCTGCAAGTACATCAGAGAGAATGAGCTGTGTGAACGTGATTGTTGTTACTGCTCAGTGTCACAGCTATTTCATACTTTAACCTCAAAACACAAACAAAGACACGTATACTACTATGTATACTACAGACACGTTAGACAAACTAAAACCACAACTCGTAACGAAACGGCAGGTGTTATTTAAACATAGAACCAGTTAGATACAAACTTCTCTATGAGAAAAACACCAATGGTTTGAATATATTTGATTTAACTGAAATTAAAAATGATACTTCTTTGTAAATAGGAGATCATTGAGTGCATTTTCGCAGTTCCAGCTCGCTCTAATTCGACGCATAATTTACAAAAATGCGTTTTTGTAATAACCACGTCTTTTATCTGTCACTGCATGCTGCACCCTCTTCACATTTGCACGACATTGAATTGTGAACAATTCAGTGGATAAAAGGATGGGGGGGGGGGGGGGGGGGGTTGAGAGGTCACAGACTGTCAGGAGCAGCACATAAAGAAGCAGAGAGAAATCCACATTGTTTATTGAGAAATGACAGCCAAAGCCAGGGGTGTGGTGTACAAAGAATGAAAAGTCTCATTTTCCAACACTGTTAGTCTGAAGCGGAAATGTACTGAAAAAAGAAGAGAAGAGGTAAACAAGGGCTAGGCAAGAGTACACCAAATGTGACCAGTGAGCCAAAACAAAACTTCTATGCAGTAGATTTATGCTGTCAATGAATATTTATTGATCCTTGTACTGTCAGTATGATGTAAACAGGTGACAGATTTAACGGTGCTATATTTAAATGTGCTGTGCTCATACGCAATCACAGAAGTGTGAGGTTTAGCTTCCTTTGTTGAAATGGTAATTATTATACATTATCATAAACTGGGTCTTACAGCTTCAGCTACAGCACGCAATATATAACAGTGAAGGCTATAAATACATTGTAACCAACAATATGTTTATAGCTTATATTTTCTAAAACATGAGAGTTAAAAACAACCAAAAAACACACACAGATGATGAAACAAGTTGTAAAGAAATCAATAGTGCAGTCAAGACATATTGAGTTGGCACACTTTTATACGTATTTTTTACACGTTGGCACAGGAAAAGAGAACCTGAGGTTTATTAAAAGCCTGTTTGACTGTCGATGGCTTGTTTGACTTTTATTGGTACCGTTACAATTTTGGATCTTATTTTAAAAAGACAGTCACTGACATTTTGTTTGCATCAAATGACTTGCATCAGCTTAGGCATAAACATCAACATCGTAATATTTCTCATTTTCATTTGCTTAAGCAATTTGCTGTATTAGTACTCGCATCTGAAGCTCTAATCCTCCAGTTTTTGGTAGCGCTCTTTAAGCTTTATGGAGATAAAAATGTTCACATACATATTTTTCTTAAAGACACAGTGACATTAAAAATACATTTGTAAGGCTGTAATCCTGCTTCAACAAGTTATTTAACTTGCAACAAGTAAAATTATAATGATTGTGGAGCTTTCGACTTTGAGTCATTCAAGCATAATTCTGAATGATTTTTATTCAAACCCTCTTTCGGCTGTCGCGATCCACATATTTAAGCCACATAGTCTACATCATAATACACAAACTAAAGATCCTCCAACCATCATTTCACTTCACTTTACAGAACATAACTTTAATCCTTTAATTCAGCCTGGAAACAGCGTCGGCCAAACTTCTCAAAACTGCAGAATTACCTTTTAGTAATTGGCTAAACGCACTACTTGGTCGTTTCTGTATTTCCCGCTGCGCCGCTCCTCTTCACACGATGTCCTCTCTCATTTCCCTTTGTGCTTGTTGAAAAGAGCGTAGAGGACTTTCAAGGTTGCAGTGGTGTCCAGAGAGACAATATCTGTCACAATATTCAGAGGAGACATAATCCACATGCAGCATCCTTAAGCCACTGAGGCGGTAAGAATATGCGGACACTTTTTACCAGCATTAGCTAATAGCTACTCTCACAATCCATCCTAAGAGGTCATAGATCAGGAGGACAAAAAAAACATTAGATGGAAACTTAATCAATATGTCCTTGGTGAGATAAGATCCCTACAAAATTGCTCTCTGTTGTGAGATGCTCTGACTGAATGAATGTGACAGAAAGATCGACTTCACCATTGGCTAACCTAATTAATTCACGCAGCATGCTCTCATTTTAGGCCCTGAGAGCTGGGATTCCTCATTCAGTGGCTGCAATTATGCCGTTAATTAAAAAGACACCAAAAATGAATTAAATTACCCACTCGCTCCTGGCACAGATTAATTGTGCTAGTCCTTACATTAACAGTTATCGTGTCGAGGATTTATTTTACAATTACAGGCTCTGTGGCTGGGAGGCAATATGGTGGGACAGCTTTAGCGATCTAAAGAGAGGAAGATTCAAGTTTAGAGGGAAGTTCCTCCTGTCAATAGTGCATCTGCAGGGAAGTGGAGTGAATCTGCTTGCCACTGATTGATTCCCACACTTAGAGGAGTCAGCAACTCACCCGGTCACCTGCTTGATTTCACTCTCCGCCTTATGGAATGATGTAGTCTATGTGACCGAAGGAAATTACCCAAACACACACATGAGCGTTGCTGGTGGCATACGATGTAGTCATACCGCATGAACCCACCACAGATGTATGCTTTAAACTTGAAAATAAACAAAAACGAATGCTGTAGCTTTATGACTTCCTAGAATTTGAACCTTTTCATGTGTACATGTGGCCATTAGAGATCATGAGTATATGTCAAAGAAAGTCGGCATCTTGCATGCTAAATAACATAACATCCATGAGGGCTACCTACAACAACGTCACAAGCAAAAAGTGGTTGGCTGTAAGTGCAATTGGCGTTTGGCAAATTCTTTTTATGTGGATGGGGCTTACAACAGCAAGCCTACACCATTAAAAACAGCCCCCAAACACACAAACATGATATTTTGTTATAATAAAAAACTAACCTAAACATACAAAACCTTGATCTGGTTCTTCATCTAATATTGACAAAAATTATGTTTGTAAATATTGAATACAGTTGATTACACACTGTAAAATTCACTAAAGCTGCCATTAATCCATCCATTTTCTGCTGCTTATCTGGGTCTGGGTTGCAGTTTAAGCAGAGAAGCCCAGAGCTCCCGTCTCCCCCAACCTCCTCCTCCAACTCATCCAGATGGGGGGACACCAAGGTGTTCCCATGCTACCTAAGAGATGTAATGTCTTCGGTTTGCCCTAGCTTCGCTCTGAGGCCTTCTCCTGATAGGATATGCCTGAACCACCTTGATTAGTTGGCCCTTCGGATACCCAAACCACTTCAACTGTCTCTTTTCCATGTGAAATATTAGCAGCAGTCTTCAGTAAGACAGATAACACAAATCCATTCAGATAAACACCCACACATTGATATAGCCTTGTAACAGTAACAGTAAGGATCAATCTCTGTGTCTAATCATCTATAGTGATACTCATCATGGCACGAGTGGCGCTCATTCATATTCAGCACGCTATTCCATCTCCCTCTCCAAAACACTCTCAAACTCTCACTCCACGGTGTAGAGCACATTAATTCAGCAATCCCCTTCCTTGCATGACATACAAACACATTTTAGCATTTTTTCCGTCATCCAGATAAATTCTCCTGATAAAGGGCATCATCACTGAATTAGTTTGACATTGGTGTCTTGGAGCGCTGTAGGATTTCATTTTTTCATGGTAACGATCATTTTATCTGCAGGCCTTTTTTCTTCTTCATCATCTGTGCCTGGCATTTCAATCTCAGTAAAACAGTCATGAACAAGTTCTGAGTGTGTTATGTGTGAACAAAGTGGATTTGTCTCACCTTGTGGGTCAACATTGGAGAGCTGAAAGCCTGTATCCTTCAAGAGGTCCAAGGCCAAGGTGACATTATGAAGCTAGAATTTTTTGAAAAAACAACAAAAAAAATTTCAAATGAGATAATTCTGCAATGAACCACACTTATTGTAAGACTATATCACATACAACAAAAGCTATATTCTACCCCACTTTTGGTAAAAAAGTTGACTCTGTAACAACAGTAGAGATATTTATTGAATAAACTGTACTTTAGTGCTGAACTTACAATTATGAAGTGCTTTAACTTTAAATTTGAAGATTTCCATTTTATAATACTTGTATATTTTATTCCACTATGATAATATACTACAAGCCTTTTGTACTCTGGTGCTTTTATCGCATAGTAATAGCTATAGGTACTAATTACTTTTAAAATCATACATCTATTTTCTTAAATGCTTTCCCAACTAGGGGCATGGGAGGGCTGGAGCCTGTCCCAGCTAACATCTGGCAAACACACAGTATGCCCTGGAGTATTATACAACCCTGGAAATGTTAGTGGTCCATCACAGGACCAGCACAGAGAAACAGACAATCATTCACACCAACTACAGCTAATTCAGAATCACCAAATAACCTGACATTTATGTTTTTAACAACAACAACAACTTTTATTATGGGGACTGTATAATATTCATTTGATCATATCATATCTTTTAATGGGCACTGTTCTGGGTCATGTTTTAGTACTGTATCCAAGTGATCGGCCGGGAATTAGATTGATAGATGATCAGATGAAAAAGTGTACTTCATTCCTAACACTTGTGAACTGAATAAAGGAATTTGTGTGAATGCGTACACTGCACCAAAAATAAAATACGTTTGAACAGAATTTTGAGTTATATTTTGAGAAAATAAAGCTTTGAATGTGGCATGAATCCATATATGTGAATCTATACTTTACCATCTCAGAGTCACTGACAGGGGTCAGGTTGAAGTCAAAGAGCGGGATGAAAAAACCCTCCAACTGTCCGATCAGCAGCAGCAGAATCACACCATCAGCAAACTGGACAGCAAACCCACAGAGCATTGGAACATTGAAAGTGATAAGGGAAGTAATCACTGAGTCTATTTTTATCAAAAGAAAGCCTGTAAGCAGTAGAAGGTTTCCAGCTGTTGGTGTATACCTGTTTGTCCATATCTATCACCTGCAGACCCAGAGATGATATATGCTGGTTGACAAAGTGTACCAGGGCCTACAACAGAGAAATTATAAAACTGTGCAGTTTGAAATGCAACTTGACAATTTAGGGTATCTTCATCAAAACCCAAAGCATTAGTTGGAATGGTTAATATATCAGACTCTTAAAGTAAGACATCTAAACTTGTTCATTCTGCACCTCGTGTAGCTCACTCGAAATCAAGGAAAGTATTAGTCAGCCAGCAAAAAACGACTGCACTTTTAAAATATGAGATTTTTTTGTCTCTTTCTCTCTGTGAGCTGCTTTGTGTCAGCCTATAGCTCATTTCAGACTTTGTTGTCCTGTATTTCAAGTGTTCTCACAACTCTTGTGTTCAGGCATTTAGTTATCTTAGTCAAATATTGGAACTTCTGGCTCCAAAATCCTAAAATTGAGTCTTCAAAACAGGATTTCACTAACCCATGAGTGTTGTCATGGTGGCTACTTCCATTTTTTTACATGCAGTCTGTGAAAATTATTTGATTTTTTAAAAAAAAAAAGAAAGAAAGAAAGAAAGAAAGAAAGAAAGAAAAAGATCATGCTCAACAGTATTTGAAAATCATCTTTTGCAAGAAGGCCAAAAAGCCTTACAAGCACATTGGATTAAGAGTCCCGTCCTTCACCAGCCAGCTCTGTTCATCTGCCATGTATTGAAGGTTCAGATCAGGCAACAAACACACAGCGTGACATTTATCATTTGTGTTAACACCACTGGAGTTCCTCTCTCTCTAGAGATGAGAAAGTCAACACCTTTAAAAAATCTCGGCACTTCTTTACTTTTTCTGGTGTCCTTGTTATACCTTTTTCACTGTGTTGACCTTGTGAGCCTCAAGCTTCAGCAGTTGCTCGATGGGATCTTCCCCTGGGTGACCAGACAGCCAAAAAAATGTGTTAGTAGGCTGTAATGCTTTTTGGATGACATTCAAGATGTCACATCAGCTCAACCTCTGACCATCTCACTCACTTTCAGTATTGCTGAGGGAGTCTGTGTCGCTGCTGAAAAGGCAAAAAGGATTTATATATATATATATATATATATATATATATGAGGTGAGTTTTTCTTCACATTTACAGGATCACACGAGGCAGTAAGCACCTCACCTTCCCTCGGTTAAGATTTCCACTTGCACATCTGATTTGATTCCACTTTTGCTGACCTGGGTGTACAGCACACCACAATGAGCAACAATTACACAAAGTGTGTCTGAAACCATCCTGGAGCAAAAGAAAAAGTGCCAAAGTTTGACAAGAACAACTTACTTCTACGACTACAACTTCAATCTTCACATCAGAGGGCAAATCCAATTCAGGCTGGAAACATCTCACCATGGCAACAAGCAGATGAAGGGTGGCCAGAAGGTCCTTGTTGTGGATGACTGACAGGTAAACAGCAGAGGACCAGACACACACAAAAGAAAAATCGGCCGATGTGATCAAACTCTCAAGCAGGGCACGAGTGTCTTTGATAAATAAGAAACTGACACTTGGCCCCATAACCTACTTACCATTAGTACTCACCAGCAGCTATTTTCAATATCAATCCAGTTTTCAGCAAATCTAAACAATAGCATTTATTTTTATCTATTTATGTCTTCACTCTGTAAGTAAAACTTTCTCCACAGCTAATGATCGGAGCACTCCCATTAAGAACAACTCCATGATGACCCTGTTAGACAATATTACCATATTATATTGACCTTCTTGGTAATATATTATCCTTAGATAATCCTTAGAGACAGCTTCTTCCACCAGGCCATCAGACTGCTGAACACGTCATAGACACCTCAGCTTCACTACTGGAACTTCAACATTATGCACTCCACACTGTATATAAATGCCACTTGTTTTGCACATATTCAACTCTGTATATTTTATATATTTTATTATTATTATTATTATTATTATTTTTTTTTTTTTTTTTTTTTTTTTAAACTATTTAATTTGTAAAAATGTGTATACACACACACACACACACACACACACACAGGAAAATATTTAGTATACACATCCAGAAATGCATACACTATTATATATTGTACATATATTTATTAGTTTCAGGTTGGCCATTCTTGTATTTTGCTCGTTTGTGTTGTTGTGTTTGCACATCTCTGTTGCTTGTGGGGCTCGCACACAAGAATTTCACTCGCATGTGCTGTGCCAGTGTGCCTGCACATGTGATGTGACAATAAAAAGTGATTTGATTTGAAAAAGTGATTTGATTTGTGATTTGATTTGATTTATTATTACTCCTGTTGCCTAACATTAAAAGAATTTAAATGGTGATGCATGTACAGCCCTATTTTTAGGTTTTTGTTTTTTTAATAAAAGCAACAAGCAAATCCCATAAACTGAGATTTTATTCAGACTAAATCAATTCAATCAATCAAAATTCAGAATGTTTAACATGAGACAATTTACTCTTTTATGAAAACTGTTAGCTCAGCTGCTGCCATCAAAGTCAAAATGACCTTATTTTTTCTTAACATTTTCTCAGTTCATCAAATCATTGGATTTGATTTTTATTTACATTTTACACTGTACACTAACTTTGTTTGAATTGGGGTTGTACTACAGAACAGCAGCAAACATGATTATCACCAAATCATGTTAACTTTTAATTAGCATTCGCACAGATTAGTCTTTTTTGATACGTTTCCCTGTCTTCTATTTGGATTCACCCTGAACAAAACGCAAAGGAAGGCAATGAAAGAAAGTGAAATAACTGTAGTCAAGAATTTGACAGCTGCCCTGCCAGGTTATGTTGTGTCAGCCCAAGAAAGAACATTTTAGGTAAAGTGTTCAGCAGTCTATAAGTTATTTCTCTGCATAACCAAGCAACCAGCACTGACATGTGATTAAAATGAAACCCTATAATGTCAGGAAATTTTATCTCCACCAAAATCCTGCGCAGTTGGTGTAAGCTTACATGGTACCCTTGTGATAGCACCAAATCCTGTTGAAATGAGAGGGTTGCCAGAAGAGAACATTTGTTGACTTGTTTGTTTGCGAAGCCCAGTCGGCAGCATGACTCACGTTTGACGTTCCATTTGATCTGACTGCTGTCCTGCGTGCCCAGTCTCTTGCCCAGCTCCTCCATGATTATTTCCAGCTTGCGGATCTGAGCTGTGCTGGTCAGCGCTATCTCTTCCACATTCAAATGCACGTCGGCCAACCTGGCTGAAGAAATCAAGAAACAACCGAGTATCATTATAGGGTCTGACTGACAACAACCTCCAGCTTTTTAACATAATATCTGTTTGTTTTTCATCCTCTCAGTCAAATCACTATCAAACGCAAGTAAGTATGATAAATGAAATATCAAATATTCATTATCTCACACAGCAGGTGATGAAGTACCAGTCCATCATACACATCCTCCTCCAGACTCTGAACAACGATGTGCTCGGGTTTCAAAGTCTTATTGATCCAATCAACCAGTGCCTACCGAGATATAATTCATCACACGGTCAGAGAAATTATCCGCTTTCATCTTCTTGCATACATTTTTCCTTTATCAGTGTTGCAGATGAAGAAAAAAAAACAGCAAGAGACCCTGTTTTTAAAGATTGTGCTTTTGGATCCCGAAACAGATAATAATAATAATAATAATGCAAGATACAAGTGCTCATCTAAAAGAAAGCTTATATTTCACTTGTTTTCCTCTCAAGTTTACATATAAGACGTCAGAATTATTTCAATTTTTCCATTTGTGTGAAACATTAGCGCTGCCCTCTTTACAACAATATGTTTAAAATTCTGATCCAGCAGAGTCTGCTGGCTCCTCGCCGTGACATCTGTCTCCCATCTTCTCTTATAATTATGCTCATTAAAATTTCATCCATCCTCACACCTTATTCCTGTATGCAGCCCACTAAAGACACAAAGGTAATCTCAGATCTGCGGCTGTCCAGGACGGGCGTTTGATGTTACAGTAAATGTGAAATAGAAGAAAGCGAATCCGACATGTGCAAGGCAGGGATTCATTTCTTACCTCCTTCAGCTTTTCAAGTTTGGGGTCTTTTAAAGATGTTGGTTGTATGAGTTTCCTCTTCTCCCCTGTAATGGACATGAAAACAAAACTGCGCTAGTCTCTTACGTCACCCAAAGTGCATCTGATAGCTCTCTTTAGAATTTCTGCTTTGAATATTTCAGTGATAGGTTTTACATGTTTTGGCAGTACCACTATGTTTGCTGCTTATTCACATATACTTTGAGGTTGGCCATTTTCAAATGCATTCCCTTCATACATCCAGCCCTCCCGAGCAACATAGAAATCAGCAGAGCCCGCAAAGCTGTTTCGGTTAGTCTAATCTATCTCGGCAGAACTTCTAACTTGGCAATATAATTAAGCTGCGAGAATCATAATTTTATGTGGAGTATGGATCAAAGAATTATTTGAAATCTATTGCTTTACTTAGAAAGACAAGCCCACTCCAACTCTGCTGTATGGAGCGTCTTGCATCTTTATGCAATGCTTTTGAATTGTGGCCAATTTCAGCTCCCAACAGAACTGCTTTCTCGATGAAGTCGGTGTTTTATAAACCCATCATTCGGTACACAAAAACTTTGATACTAGCCGGGGAACATAGTGGAGGATTCAGCAAATTAAAAACCAGATATTCACCCCAGGAGGTGGCAGAGACCAGAGCACACCAGATTTCACATGAAAGAGAATACAGGACCTAAACTCATTTCCTCCATGTCTGCTAAATGTGTAAATGAGCAACTGTCACCTTTCAAGTTCACAACATCAGTGCCCCCAAATGATCCGAAGGTCATGTCCTGCAGGTTTAAATGATTACAGATAGACTGGACACGTCTATATTCATTATCCTCATTATATAATATTGGCGAAAGTCTAATAGAAATGCACGAGGCAGACACGATTTTCAATATGAGGTCACTGGGATGATCTTTTACATGTGCCACATGAATCACTGATGACTAAGATTGACCTTTTGAGTAAATGCAAACATACCCTGAAAAGACTCAAGTTCCACAGGCTCTTCTTCTTTCTGATAATTAAAGATGTTCTCCTCCATCATTCCTCTGCAAAGTGATATCTTCACCTCTGACCTGTCAACACATTTACATAAAATTACAACAAACTACAGGAATTTCTAATACACAGTGTATGATATCAATACAAGATCAAGCAGGGTTCTCAAAGTTTTAAAGATCGAATAGCGGTGTACCCCTCTTCTCTTCTTCCAGCTCAGAGGATGATTTACATTAGAAACTATTGTTTTTAGATATTTGTTAAGTATTGGTGAGGTAGAACTTCTTGACACCAGCTGATTTTGTTGGGGGGGGGGGGGCGCGCGCAAACAAGAGGCAAACCAGACATTTTTCTGCATGGGCCCAGAAGAACATCTACAAAAACAGTGTAAGCTCCATTGTTCCATCTACAAACCAAATTTTGAAAAGATTTCCATGCAAAATAAATGAGTTTGGACTCATTTGAACAGAGGTGATGTCTTGTGGTCTACTAATTAAAACTGTACATTTTTTTAGACATGAATACAACATCTGGATTAAAGGGAACATGAACCGTTCATATAAACAGCAAACAGCAAACTTGCAAACTTTGAGAAGGGTTTATTAATGCTAAAAGGTACAGAGTTTCATTGTTTGCATTGTTGTCCAGATGTCCTTTTCAAGAAGACCCTGCTTATTTTGGCTAAACAAAGTCAAACCACACTCTGCACAACAGCATGACTCCTTATTAAAATAGTCCAGATGGTAAAATCACCTTCCTCTAGTCAGAATAGTCAACTATTGAAAATATTGGGACCGTTCAATTTCCTACTTTGATGTAAAATACAAAGAGGAAGATAATAATTCTATTTCAAGCAAGAACAGAAAAACATTTTACTTTCAATCAGTTGGTCTTAAGACTTACCACATGCTTGGACTGTTATTAAAAGACACCCAGCAGGAAACATAGCCCTAATATAACCTCTTCCAAAGCATGTTGCTGGCTTCAAATTCAAAATGTGCATCTCTTTTTTTAAACACTTCGCAGTTTTACTATTTGTCTTTGCACCCCAAAGGCAAGGTTTAAAGGATGTGCAAATCACTGAATTCTGCTTTCATCACAATACACAATTTGTACACAATTTGTTCCAACTTTCTCAGGGGGGAAAGTGGGTTGTAAAGCACAGAAGAATGAAGAAACACTTTCTCTATGAATATGTTTGGCAGAAAATACTCTCAGTGGTGCCTCAGTAAGTCCGGAGCCATACTGCTCAGTTTTCAGCTGGTTTTGAGGACTGACCAGCAGTGAAAAATGCCGGCTGTGATGGCAGACAGCTTACCTTTGAGAGGAAATCTTGTATCTCAGAATTGTTGCTTTTAAAGTACAAAGACAAAAACAGCCTTGTGCTCAGCTCAGCCACACAGAACTTCTAATGCAGGTATATTACTCTGACTGAAGGTGTTACACGTTTCTAAAAACACAGAGAAACGGAAACTGATTGGGTTTGGAATCGATCTGTTCCAAAAACACGTTATACCAAAACAGGAAGCCACTTAACTTCCTCACTTCTTTTTTTCCCTTTTCTTTTTTTTCTCAACGGCAAACTCATTAGATCAAGAACTTCAGGTCCCTGCAGAGTTACAGGGGCTGGTCTTGTTTCTGTGAACATTTTGAATCATATGGCCTGAGACAAAGCACAGCAAACACATAAAGCAACACACTCTGACAAAACAGACGTGACCTGGAGCTTGTCAAACGGTTGTTTCCTGGATCTGTGGAACAGAAACGCCTCGGTGAGCAACTTCTCTTTCTCTGGGTGTTTAGATTGTGTGTGGCTTCCTTTTCCTGAGGTTGACAGTAACTTTCAAACAAGGTCATAAACAAAAAGTCTTTTTGAATAAGCTTACCTTCAGCACTCTGGGAGCGACTCGGCAGAATTGAGTTCCTTAGCTGATGTCAACTCCACAAAGTGTCAAAACAGCGATATATCAGAAGTGGAGGGCTGTACTCAATCTGAATAGACTCTTGTTATTTCTATCAATGCAAAGGTCTGGCTGTACTCAATTTGAAAACTGTTGGCTTGAAAGAAAATAACATGTCACAGGGTTGAAAAGGAAGATAAGCGCATGAGAGGATGTGGCAGAGAAGAAGATAGCACTTCCTCTTTTTGATATTGGCTTCGACGCCGAGCGTTTTCTGATAGGAGCGTTTATGCTCTGTGACACGAACCCTGGATAAGACTTTAATAATAAGTAGTCATTGAGCGAACAAGAACAGGGAAGACTCTTGGGTATAAGTGTATTGTTTTGAAAACTACACTTCAGGAGGGCCGTGAGAAGCGTGACACTCAGAGGCCTGAACCACTCAGGCTCGACTCACACATCTCCATCTGTGACCACCCGGATCAATTTGCCGTCATCTGGCCTTCTCGGTTACACAAACACATTAAAAGGAAAAGAAAAAGAAAAGCAAAGATAGACAACAAAACAACGACCTCTGTCTGTGCACTGGCCTTGTTGAAGAAAAGAAAAAGGACCACCCATCAGTCAGACGAGGGGCAATTTAGGGGATGTGGAAGGTTACCATAGCAACAAAGGAAAGAGACAAGAAAATAAAGGCCTAAAATAAACCTATAATTCCTTTAGCTAAACCCAAATTGAAGGAACTGTCTGTTCAAAAGCCAATCTCGCTCAGAAAGCCAAAGCAAATTTAACCAATCTCACAAGCAAGAGATAAAATAAAATTCCCATTCTGCTTGATTCGACACATTTATTTTTCTGATAGCCTAGATTAAACAGAAAAAGAAAAAAAATTCAGACACACACTGGTGAACCAGCCAGTGTTAACTCTGTCTGAATTGACTCATCCATTCTCTCAATAATTCAGACCGGCTCGAAAATGCATGAGCAGTCGTGCACTGTACATCTTAGCAGGTCTTGAGGTGGCACCACAGGGCCAGCTCTGCTTCAGGAGAGTAGTAATAGGTCCGGGTCTCCTTGGAGAGCTGTCTGAAAGGCTGGTCAATATAAAGATACTCTGACTCTGACTCTCCTGGGACGGCAAGAACACACTGCAGTCAAGGCAGGAAGCAACAGCATGAACTTTTAAATATGATTTAAAATATGCGTACTATGCATAGTTCAGAGAAAACATGCTATTAAAGAGTATAGTATAGGAATAACATGGAACATATTAATAATGTACAGTAAAAAGAGGTAAAAAGAAAGTAAACCATTCTTCAACTTTAAGATTTTATGTATCAGGACTTTTTGTTAATAATTTGTTCTAAATCAGGTCTTAAAATTGTTTAATTACAGCCTTGGATTAACAGCAACATGACACACCTTACCTTATCGTTATTTATGTAGCAAAAAAACAAGCCAAAACACAAAAGCAGTGTGTGAAAAAGTACACCCTTACTGTTTCAAAAGCAATTAAGAAGGTAGGTAGGCAGCCAGGTGCTGCCGATCAATGCACAAGAAAAACTGTGAGCACAAAAGAAGAGGTTTTGGCAGTTTGTAGATTTGGAGTATTCAGGTATGTGTTATTACAATGCCACAGGGGGAAAGACATCGGCAGTGATCGTAAAGAAGCAACTCTTGCCAATTTCCAAACAATTTGTAGTCAATCATTGTATAATAAGAAAAAATCTTCACAAGTAGAAAACATTCACAGCACTTACCAATCTACAGGGCTCGGGGAAATTGCAAAAGAGAAATAAAATGCTAGAGCTTTGCAAAGTTGCATTCAAACAAACCACAAGCCATCTGGTACAATGTCTTTTGGACAGATAAGACCAAAGTGGAGATGAAATAAAAGCATATCAGTATAAAGACTTCATACCAACTATTAAGCACAGTGGTAGAGGGTAGTATTCTAGAGTCAAATGGTAAGGCCATCTGTCTGATAGTCAAAGCTTGACCTAAAGTGGTTGATGCAACAGGACAATGATACCAAAAAGAGCAGCAAATCTACAACAGAATGGCTGAAAAAAGAAAAAAAAAAATCAAACCTTAAAAGAACTGCAATGCCTGCAAACCTCAATGAACTGAAGCAGCATTTTAGAGTTTGCAGAAGTAGAAGAGTGGGATAAAATTCCTCCAAAATGACATAAGATTAGTTCTTACTTTTTCACACACTGTTTCTGGATTTAGGCCTAGCTTTGTTAAACAAATACTAGTAAATGGACTTATACTTATATGGTGCTTTTCTATTCTATTTGAGCACTCGAAGCAGTCTCTTACTAAGAGGCTCATTGACAGACAGACAGACACACACACATTAAGACAAGGTTTTTTCTATGTGAAGCAAAGAACCTTTAACTTAACACTCTCTCATTCCAGTGAATTGGTTGGGGGCAGTGTGTGAATGTGTGTGTGAATGGGTGGATGACTGGATATGTAAAGCGCTTTGGGGTCCTTAGGGACTAGTAAAGCGCTATATAAATACAGGCCATTTACCATAACTTGGGATTCAGCATCTTGCCTCAGGATATTCAACATGCTTCTCTCAACTGTTTCCTTGTTTCAGTCTGAGTGAAGCTAAGCTAATTGACTGCATGCATAAAGAAGAGTTGCAAAGATCTTCTTACTGAATTCTTAGAATTTTAAAAGGTTTAATAGGTTTTCAAATTACTTAAACACTGGAAGCAGCATAACACAGTACACACATCATCCAAAAGCAAAGGCAAAATTATTCAGTACTTAGTTAAAACTTTGTTAGGGTCTCACTTACTTGTAACTGATAAGGTTTCAGTGTCTCCTGGCTCTCAGGCACATCCATGGCTCCCTCATCACATCTGGTGCCAAGATGGCAACAGCTGGAACACCAAACTCAAGGCTTTAAAACGACAGGCCACAAACCAGCTGCTGACACCAAGATAGCTGCTTTCACCTCCTGCCATCCTTTTGTGGCTTTTAAATGTATTTGTTCATTAATCCATTTTCTTAATTCCATATTCAATTCAGAGTTGCAAGGGGCAGGAGCCTCTCCAACAACCCTGGATGGGTTGCCAATCTGTTCCAGGGCTAACACATAAAGACAGACAACTGTTCACACTCACATTCACACCTATGCCCAATTTAGAATCACCAATTAAGATAACCCCATGCATGTCTTTGGAGTGTGGGAGGAAGCTGGAGTACCAGGCGGACACACAAAGAAAGGTCCAGTTGGATTCTAACAATTTGAGCTATTTAATTGTAAAGTTTTATCATCTACAGACTGCAAATATTCAAAACAAAATATAATTTATATATAATTACAGTATGCTGTATTGTTTAATGACAAATTTTTATTTGTACTTTATACAAGAACAAATAATGGATTAAATAAAGGTTATTCAAAGGCACCATGGATGTATTTTCTTCATTTTTAGGTAATTTTCTCAGTTTCGGTGTATTTTATTATAGGGTGTTCTATATTTAGCCTTAAATGACAATATGTTGTCAACTTGAAACCTTTCTCCTAAACCTCACAGACCAAACTTTCTACATAAAACTTTTTTTGTGAAGGTTAAACAGAAAATGTGTAATTTTTCTGGATTTTATGGACACGAAAATTTCCGATATACTCATCAAATTCTTTTCAAAGAAAATAGCTAATGATTACATTCATATTTATGAAAAGCATATAATAATCTACGACGGAGCGTAATGAGTTCAGTATGACACACAAACGTTTTCCAGTTTTAACATTTCCCCGTGATTGCTATGTATTCAAATGCAGGGCTAAAGGTTGCAGAGTTTCCTGGGTTGCAGTTAACATTCGAGGAGGGAAAAATAAATACTGACATTTGGGGAAGATTAAATACTAGCGTTCAGAGCCTTTTTTCTGGCTAGACCCCCTGGGGCTTTTTAAGTCCCACATAATGATGACTTTCAGTCCCAGTTGGTCTCCTACAGTGTCCAGACTGTAATGTATAATATCAGTGCAGGCACAGGGCAGTGTTCAGGGTAATGCCAGGCATTAAAGACAGGAAAAGCTCATGCAGAGGTTTTGTAGTTGGTGAATAGATTGTAAAGGACTCTGAGGGTGGACTTCAGGTTCAGGTTGACGACATCTAGAAAAGAAAAAGCAAAGATTATTGAAGTCTGGTGTCCCCGAACTGGTTTGGAGAAGAAAACGATTTCCTTGTCTTGGCATGTTTGATAATTATCTTAATAAGAAAAATTGGATGGCTGGAATACTGAAGAACAAAATAAATAGCTATGCTACCATAAAATCAGATTTAAAATGAAAAGGAGCCAGTTCTATCATTGCTGTTAGACTGTTTCCCTCAAAAGGTTATTTGTAATTTTGGAAACTAAATGGTGCTTAAAATATCTCCCAAAACTTTGCAAATTATCCTTAGATGATGTATTACTTCTTACAAAGAGATTCAAAGGCACAAAAGGACTTTCTGTTCTCTCTGCAAGCATCACGTGTTCTACATGAGAGCTTATTTGATTATTAGAATTTACCAAACTAGCCTGCCTTAACAGAAACTGAACATTCAGCTTTCCCTGTTTGGGGCCTCCTCTCTTGTTTACAATGAACCCACAGATGTGGAAACGACAACCTTTACACTGATCAGAGCATTTATACTGCATGCTGTGCGCAGTGCAGTAAATGCTTGAATAAGGTATGCCTCTAAACACAGATATCAAGGTTTTTTTGCTCAACTGTGTCTTTCAATATCTACATTAACCTGTCACTTCATTAGGTACACCTTGCTAGCACTGTGTTGAACCCCGTTTGCCTTTAGAACTGCCTTAATTATTAATGCCATAGATCCAACGCAGTGCCAGAACATTCATCAGAGATCAGAGATTGGTCCATATTGACATGATAGCATCACACAGCTGCTTCAGGTTTTGCCAGCTACACATCCATGATGTCAGTCACCTGTTCCACCACATTGCAAAGGTGCACAGATCGAGACTGTGGAGGTCATTTGAGTTCACTGAACTCATTGTCACTTTGAGATGATCTGAACTTTGTGACATGGTGCGTTATCCTGCTAGAGGCACTCGTGAGAAGAAGGGTAGACACTGGTTATAACGTGATAGACATGCTCAACAACAACACTCAGGGAAGCTGTGGCATTTATGCTTTAATGCTGTTTATCCCAAATTTGTTGCCTTCCTATCACCTCGAGGCAGTCTGGAGATTTTCCTCTGACCTCTGGCATCAGCAATGTACTTTCTTTTTTTTTTTTTTCAGACCATTCTGCATAAACCCTAGAGATGTTTGTGTGGGAAAATTACAGGGGATCAGGAGTTTCTGAAATACTCAGATGAGCCTGTCTGGCACCAACAACCATGCTACGTTCAAAGTCACTTAAATCACCCTTTCCCCCCACTGAACTTCAGCAGGTTGTCTTGGTTGTCTACATTTCTAAATGCACTCAGTTGTTGCCATGTCATTGGCAACTTGAGTTAACAAGCAGCAGAACAGGTGTATCTAATGAAGTGGAGTATGGTGTATATGCAGTATTTGTGAATTTGCAGTATCCCACAAGCCTATGCAGGCTTGCTATAGCTATTCATTCATTTCATTAATTCATGAATTTGTTCATTGATTTTTTTCTTTACAACAGGAGTTAAAAAAAACCTTGACTAATCACTGAAGGGAAATTCTTCAGCTACAGCTGCAAAGACTGCAAAAGCTGTGCAACTAAATTAACAAGAAAAAAAATACTATTGTTCAAATTTAAATTCAACACAAAGAGGAATTCTGCATGGCAACACAATGGAAAGAAGGAACCGTTGCAATGCTCAGTGGAAGACTTCACCTTAATTTTTGTTCAAGTGATCAATCCGCTGTATCAGATAACATAATGAATACGTTTTTTAACCAAATTCAGACCTTAATGATTTCAAAAGACTAAAATATGACAAATTAAGGAAATCATTTGTCATATTTTGGTCATAAAGCAATAAAGTCTTATTCAATTCATTTTAATTTCCTTTAATCTCTAATAAAAGATATGGATATGACTACAAAATGCAACTTAGAGCTGAACTAACTCAGCAGCAGCTATCCAGTTTTAGAGTGTAAGACAAGGTTTCCACCTACTGGACAACTTTTAAAATTACTGCTGCTGTAGCAGATCAACAATACTAACCCTGTAAATTATGCGATTATGTAATACAACAACAAATACCTTCTGGTCTGGCTTTGGGTTTCTTTAGGCCTCCTTCCTGCATCAGCTCAAAGGCAAATGCCACATTGTGGACCTTAGAGGGGAAATAAAAATGGCAGTTAAAAGCGACTTTCATCACCTGCTAAAAATCCTATTTTGACTTTTTAATCTGAAATCACCTTCTGCTCAAAACTCTCAGGCGTGAGGAAGAAGTTATACAGTGGGACAAAATAGTCTTCCAGCAGCCCCATCAGTAAAATCAGGTAAACTCCATCAGCAAACTGGAAACACACACACACACACACGAATATTGCACATTCTTTAAAATAAAAAACAAGCACACTCTGCTCAAATAAATATTATATTATATGAAAATCACAATCTGAACCAAGGATAAAACATGCATGAAAAATTCATAGATTGTCCTTTGACTTTGATAATAAGGGCCAAAGGTTCTACAGAAATCTTTTTACCTGAGATTCCAGCTCAGTAACTTCCAGATTCAGCTTGTTTAGGTGTTTGTTCACAAAGGTGATGAGTGACTGGAAGCACATTCAGATCATTATTAAGTATTACAACATGACTGCCAACACATGCAAGTCCTAGACATTATTATTGTAGGAAGGAAAGGTATCCTTTTTTTTACCGTTTTTACCACGTTAAGCTTGTCAGGTGCATGATCCAACAAAGTGTCAAATGCATCTCTCTCTGTGGCGAAGAGAAAAAAACATCACGGTTAAAAGTGTTTAAACGGTTTCATATTTTAGGAATTGTCAACCATGTCAAAAAGAAGACAGATACCGCTATAATCTCCCACCTCTATGTATAGACCTTAGCTGATTGGTTTAGATCAGGAGATCTGATTGGAATATGGTGTCAAAAGGTCTGTTGCCTGTCTGTCTTTTGCTATTAAGAGTCTTCTTTGTTTAATTTTTACTTAAAACTTATTACTGTCATGTTTTGACCTATTCTACTGTGATTAACATAAGGCCGAACTCATCATCAATGATAATCTAAGCTCTAAGCCCAGATCTATAATCCCAAGCCTATGGACAGGCTTGGGATATCACTGGGTGATATCACTGCCTGAACTCTCTTACGCAGCTTTCTTGTCATTTCTTTAACTATTCTTCAGCAATAGTTCTGCAGGTTCTAGAAAGACGTTCAAAGCTCTTTGGATGTTGACTCGCTGCCTTTTGTTCTGTTCTTGTGTTGAGTGTTGCAGCCCAAGCTCTGAGGAGGCCAATCCATGAGTAATAGCGATCTATTATTTTATTTTTTATGCTTTTACTGCACTGGTAGTGTGTTTGAGATTATTGTCATGCTGGAAAATGAAGCTGTTGCCAATCAGAAACTTTACAAATGCTACCGCATTGTGAATCAAAATCTGATGTTCCACTGTCACATGTCTGTAGACACTCACTGTTTTACCTCTCTCCTTACTTCCTCCGCATATAGTGATGATAATCTGAACCAAAAATTAGATATTTGAAATGATCACTCCATAAGACCCATATCCCCTGATTTTCAGTCCAGTAGTTGTGTCATCTGGCACACCTCAGCCTTTTATCTCTGTTTCGCTTCTTGAAGAATGGCTTCTTGACAGCCACCCCTCCGTTTCAGACCATTTTAGAAGGCTTCAGTGAACAGCAGATGGATCAACTGAAAGTCCAGATGCATCGCTAAGGTCTTTGCTGGATTTTTGCCATTTCTAAAGGAAATGACTTTCAGTCATGTTTATCTCCTGTAGATCATTTTTAGGCCTGTCATTTCTCCTCTTGTCCTCCTCGTTTCCAGTTTCTGAACAGTTTTTTTTTTTAACTTCAGATATGTCATGTTTTCAATTAATGGCTCTTTTGGAAACACATTGTTGGTCCAAGAATATTATTTTGTATTATGTGTTTATGTAACAGGCTGCTAGCAAAAATTTCCCTAAAGATAAAATTTAAAATAGTTTCTTTGCTGAGTTGTCTGATATGTGTAGACACACCACTAGCTCATCCCTTAGTTAGGTGCCTTTTTAAAAAAAACTTGAATGATTCATCTGTTTGTCTTAAACAACTAATATTAACTAATGTACTTGCTTTTTATTCACTAAAAAGAACAAATACATTCCTCTGAAATTGGTAAAAGGACTGGTTCCTATATAGCGTTTGTTACTATATCTGAACTCTATACAACATGCCTCATTCACTCAAGACCTTTTTTCTATGTCTAGGTGCTTTTCATCTAACACACTGATGGATGCATCAGAGAGCAACTTGGGGTTAGTATTTTGCCTAAGGATATTTGGCATGCAGACTCAAACCACTAACCTTCTAATTAGTAGAGGACCTGCTCTACCTGCTGATCTACAGCGACCTCAAACTGGTTACGTCTGGACTACAAATGAGTGAAACAGCAGCCAGTGTCCAAAGAAAAACCTTGAAAGACATCCAGAAAGCCTGGAGAACTATTACTCAAGACCACTTTCAAAAAAATATAAGCCTGCCTCCTTGAAAGCAAACTAAAACGTGCTTGTTTATGACTCTCATATAGTATGATTTCCATTAGGTAAAGCAGGGGTGGGAGAACTCCAGGCCTAAAGGGACGGTTTCCTGCAGGTTTTAGATGTGTCCTTGATCCAACACAGCTGATTTAAATGGCTAAATTACCTCATCGGCATGTCTTGAAGTTCTCCAGAGGCCTGGTAATGAACTAGTCATTTGATTCAGGTGTGCTGACCCAGGGTGATATCTAAAACCTGCAGGACACCAGCCCTTGAGACCTGGAGTTCCCCACCCCTGAGGTAAAGGCTGGAGCCAGGCTAAGTCTTTACTGAGCTATTAATATTTCATTTATAAAAATAATTGAACATTTTCCCAAGATAATGATTGTTTTAACAAAAATAATAAATGCTAAATAAATGAAGTTCAGTATTTCCACAGTGTTAAAGAGATGTGTTCAGAAGCTCACCAAATCTTCCCATCATCATTCTGAAAAACAAAAAATGAGAAGAAAATATCAACAACAATTCTTTTTCTCTGTGCACCTCGTTTTCTAGCCTCCAGTTATGATGCAATGCATCAGATGCTAGTAATACTTAGAAGCATAACTACTAAGAATCAGCTCTTACTCTGTGGTGCTCGTCAGCTCCTTGGTCATTAGAGCTGTCTGTAGGATGCCTTCTCGTTTCTGCACAGACATGCGATAAATTCTACTGATTACATTATTACATGAGAGAATAAATACATTTGATGATACACCATTATGATAATCACATGGGCAGTAAAAGAAAAAAGACAGAAAGATGAAGAGAGATAGAAACAGCTGTCACATGCCTCATTGTATCATATTTTGGATTGGTCTTGGCTATTTGTGTTTTTACACAGCTCTTTAGTTGATGTAAGATACCATCAAAACAATTTCTAATGATTTATTTGTGATTTTTAAAACAAATCTCTACTTGTTTCCATTTTCTCTTATTTTGGTTGTAACTCAATTTAGTGTAATTCAATTTTATTTATATAGCACCAAATCACAATGGCCACCTCCAGATGCTTTATACTGTAACATAAAGACCCTACAATAATACAAAGAGAAAAAGAACCCCATTAGCAAGCACTTGGCAACAGAGGGAAGGAAAAACTCCCTTTTAACAGGAAGAAACCAGGCTCAGGGAGGGACACAGATGTAGGGAAACTGATGGGAGACTTTACCTTGACCACCACCACCTGTACGGAGACGTGCTCGGGCAGCCTGATTGGGGCCTGGAAGTGCATAGCGAGAGCCACCAAAAGATAGATGATAGCCACCAGGTTCTTTGAGTGGATAGCTGTAAAAATAAATAAAGTGAAGATTAAACCCTCTTTCAAAGAGCGAGTTCACATAAAAATGTAAACAATTTTTGAAACTTTTGAAAAAACACCACTTTTCAAAAAGAAACACCGAAAACCTGCAGCTGACAAAGGATAAAGCAGGACTTGGTGTAGTAAAGTCATTGTTAACAACACAAACTAAAAGTGCTGATGGACTCACATATTGTCTCTTGTGAGGGGGAGTATTATTCAGATTTTACAATCTTTTCTGTGGCTCTGACAGAAGCCTTTCAAAGTCTGAGAATAAAATCCTAATGATGATGATGACTCATGGTGATTATCATATCTTAGGATGGATGCAGTTGAAAGATTTTTGTTAGGAAGTGAACATCTGATGAAAGATGATGAAAATTCCAAATATATCAACCTCTAATGCTTCAGATGTTTTCTATGTTCCTTAAGAGTGCTGTAATTCATGCATATCACTGAAGTCAGCACAAAAACTCACAGTCTACACTCCACTCAACGGTCCAGCCATGAGGCCTCAGCACATCGTTGACAGCTTCTAACACCGTCTGAAGCTTCTGTTTCTGGCCAATTTCTGACTGCGTCACCTCCGCCACGTTCAGCTTTCTGCCTGACAACTTTTCTGTCGCAAAAACAGGAAAAAGTTGTGTTTTACCACATAGAGAAAAGTATGAAAGCATCGAAAAATTAGAAGCTAACAGATTAGGTCTAGTTAAAAAAAAATGAAATAAATAGACAGAAATATCCTTTGCAGACAACAATGTGGATCTATAAATGCAGACTAACTCTGTGAGGCTAAATTCTCACAAAGAACCAAAGTGACAAAGGAGCGTGAAAACTAAATGCAAGAAATCACACATCAAAATTCACAGAAAATATTTTCTTGCTGTGCATTTTAACTGTTGTTCTTAACACTTCAGGAACATATGCAATTATGTATGCATTTTGTATGAACTGCTTCTATCTAGATAGATAGATAGTAGGTAGTAGGGGTGCAACAATACTCGTATCGATATTGAACCGTTCGATACAGTGCTTTCGGTTCGGTACGCATATGTATCGAACAATACAAAATTTTTAATTTATTTTATCAACTTTTCTTCTGACGATGCTGTCTGTGTTGAGCGCTCAGTGGATCTGCGTTCGACTACTCCGCCTAGGCTGCACTGTCGAGTGCAGATCCACTGAGTGCAAGCTAGCGAGACAGAAGTTAAGCTCGTGGCAACGTGGCAAATTGAACCTCCCCCACCCTCATTCAGATCTGGCCTTTGGAACTATTTTGGTCTTCATGTGAAGCATGACCCTGAAGGTAACCGTCATGGACAAAAGTAAAACAGTATGTCGGATGTGCCACGCAATGCTCAATTACATTAGTGAGAACTACTGCGTTAGCACAGTTAGCTCGTTAACGTGTTGGCCGTCCAGCCCCACGCACGGGCGATTCGCTATAGCTCGTTAACCGAGATTTTCCGTGTTGTGCCGTTAACGTCATTTCAGATTAACGCTGACAGCACTAGTGGGAACACAACGAATATGACTGCACATTTACTCCGATAGCATCCTAGTGCAAAGACAAGTGGAAGCAGACAAAAACAACAAGCACGCATGCTACAAACTTTACCCGAGTCATTTAGACAGCCGTTAGCACAGGATTCTCCTTATGGGGACCTGATATGTTTAATATGCTGCTGAGAATATAGCCCAGAAGAAGCGGATAGTATAGCTTTTATTTTGGAAAGAGACATTTCTCTGTAATAAACTCTCTTTTCCAAAGATGAGTGATTCCTCAATCAGATAGATTTATTTTTTATTACTTTGTTGTTTCAGCAACATTAAATTTAAAAACTGTACTTTTCAGTTAAAATATATATTTATAATTTTAATAAATGACAAATTAAAAAGGCATGAACATTTTTTTGTATCGAAAAAAATGTCGAACCGTGACACCAAAGTATCGAACCGAACCGTGAATTTTGTGTATCATTGCACCCCAGATAGATAGATAGATAGATAGATAGATAGATAGATAGATATTGTAACTGTTATACAATTAGTTGAAATGCTGATTTGTTAGTGTTTAACAGTTTTATACTGTAATGACAGAATCCAGTCACAAGGGGGGATCCAAAGACCTTACTAGACCCTGCAGCACAATGAAGAAGACACATTTCAGGCAACAAAGGAATGTTTATGTTGTTAACACAGTATATTAAACATGTATTTTACTATAGTGTAACTCTAGAGATGTTAATGTTTATAAAGTGTTCACAAAAATGTTTCTACAAGCAGAATCCTGAATTGAATTTATGATACTTCTCATCACATAATAACAACATAAAAATAATCAGACCCCATCTTATCTTAAAGACCACAGGGTATCATTTCACCCCAATAGGAGACTTTGTTCATAGCCTGCAGGCGTACTTGTAGTTCCTAGAGTATTTAAGTGTAGAATAGGAGGCAGAGCCTTCAGCCGGCAGGCCCCTCTTTTGTGGAACCAGCTCCTAGTTTGGATACAGGAGACAGACATCCTTTCTACTTTTAAGATTAGGCTTTAAAACTTTCCTTTTTGATAAAGCTTATAGTTAGGTCTGAATGAGGTGACGATGAATGCTCCCTTAGTTACACTGAATTAGGCCACGGTTGCTGGGGACTTCCCATGATGCACTGAATGTTTCTTCTTCACTCATCTTTTTTCCCCCTCTCTCACCCACAATATCTTTACACACTAGTTACTACACTTTAATCATCAGTTGTTAGTAATCTGTCTTCCACAGTGTGTCTTTGTCCTGTCTTCCTCCCCTCACCTCCAACCAGTGGCAGGAGACAGCTGCCCCTCCTCAGCCTGTTTCTGGCAGAGCTGTCTTCCTCTTAAAAGGGAGTTTTTCTTTGCCATTGTCGCCAAAATGCTTGCTCATAGTGAGCTGTTGGGGTTTTCTTTGTTTTTCTCTGTATTATTGTAGAGTCTTTACATTGCAATAAAAAGCACCTTAAGGCAACTGTTGTTGTGAGTTGGTGCTGTATAAATTAAATTAAATTAAATTAAATTAAATTAAATTAAATTAAATTAAATTAAATTAAATTAAATTAAATTAAATTAAATTAAATTGAACTGAACTGAACTGAACTGAACTGAACTGAACAACATTCATGCTCAATGCTCAACCAGGATAATATAACTTTAGTGGGTATTAATTCAGCTGTTTTTTTTTAATTCAATTCAATTTTATTTATATAGCGCTAAATCACATTAGCAGTTGCCCCAAATTTATACTGTCACCATTAGAAGATAACACTGCAGTACTACTTCAATAAGAAATCATCATGCAATAGGAAACTCTCGAATATAACCAATGTTTGGTTTATTGAAAATGCATAGTTTAACTAAAGCAACAGATTGCAACAACCAGCCAATTACACCATCCATAATTGTGATATATTTTGTTTGTGTTAGTGCAGCTAGTTCTAGCATTAATGTTGTGCTGTTGTAAGTTTGATGTTAGATGAAAGTTTATGATTAAACTTTGCATTTTCAATACACTCAGTGCTGACAGAGCGCATTTATTTGATATTTTCTAAAACTGCAAATATTGTAAATCATGATCAGTGATTTTGAGAGGAATCACTCTCACCAAATAACTTCTGGAGTACTTGTCCATCATAACAGTCCTCCTCTAGGTCCTTGACTATGATCCTCTCTTCCTCCAACTCACTGTTGATCCAGTCGATCAGGACCTGGATGCACATCAGAATACAATCGAACTTTGAACAGTTTCTGTACTCTTGTTCTTCTCGCATGATTTTGTCATTGTTCTGATCGCACTGAATCAATGCAGAGATGCTTATGCACAGAAGGTTAAACCAAATCTACCTTTAAGAGATCTTTAAATTTAGGATTTTCCCTTGATGTTGGGTCCAACATGATCCTCTCAGCATTTTCCTCTGTGGAAAACAAAATAATTGTTTATACTAGCATATATAATTTTTCTTCTTTCCAACTTTAAATGTTTTAACAGCTTTTCAATTGTAGGCATAATAATGTCTCACACAAGTACAAACTTCAAGCCACAAAAATTGAATATACAGTGTTCACCCTCACACTCCTGTCAACAGTGATTCACAGTGAAGACAAAGGCGTTTCCACTCCACCCACTTTCATTTCCTGCTGCTTCACTGTCAAACTCCCCATTAGTCAACATATTCATATTATGGTTTGTAACCCCAGTAACCTCTGACACCCAGCAGCAAAAACAGCATTTTGTTTTTGCACTGAAGTAAGATTAAGTCCGAAATGAACACAAATAAAGGTTACGTCATATATTATATTATTAGCGGTGATTGCATGTGGTTATTATGTACATACCCAGCAGTGTATCTTCTGGATGGATGTCTGTGCCTGAGGGAAGCAAGGGGGCATTGATGGCATTCTTTCCCTCCTCATGGAGATCACTCACTTATTGAAAAAGAACAACACACAAAAAACTGTAAAACCTGTAAAACGTTCTGGCAAACAGACAGTACAGAAGGTAGACCGACAGACAATGAGACGTGCAAAGACTCTGGGAGAGAAAGAAAAGGAGGAGCGAATGAGAGAGCAGAAAGCAAACACTTGTCAGGGTTACTGGTAAGTAGTAACCCAGTAATCCTGGATCACCACAAAAATTCATGGGGAAAGCGTGGTGCCAGTTTGGTCTCTATTTGCTGGGTGTGCTCCGCCCCTCTAATGATCTGTTCAGTCGTCTAGGCAATAGTTTCACTTCCACACAGTTTTGACTTATCACTTTTAAACATTAGATTTTTTTTTTTGACAGTTTGAGATTTGATGAAAGAACAATATATGAATTTACAGACAGACTATTCCTTCAATCTTATCCTCGCCGTTTCGTAAGAAGCTTTGAAAGAATTGCATGCACAGGACGTTTTCTTGGTTTCAAATATTGAAATTGATTTGACTTGGAGCTGGTGGCACAGGTGTCACACATCTGTAACTTTCTCATTTTTACTCTTTGTACTTTTATTCATTAGGAAAAAGCTAGAACCCCTACTTTACATCTTAATTTTAGAGTAAGCTGTTGCGTTTTTTGTTTTTTAAATTGGGTTGGGGAAAATTGATCACTCCAGCTAATTAAAACAAGCAGGGACTCCAACACTTAGAAATAACACACACTTTGAGTCTAGCTTTTAATAAAATCAATTTCTTCTAAGATGCTTTCACTCCCGGCTACTGTGATTCTCCAGGGATTTAAAGGCTTTTTAGCCCTAATGGCCACATTGCCTTTTATCTTTCTGCAATTTCACTTTCTAAACCACGCAAAAGGCAGGACCACAATCAGTGGTCTCAAATCTGTCACCTCACCGACTCACTGTTTATAAAGCAGCTCAGGATGGCTGAGGAAAACATGAGAACAAAAAAAACCTGTCTGCCCTTTAAGGTTTTCATATTAGAAGCATTGGACAAATTTCTCAAATTGAGAATAAAATTAAACAAAATGTGCAGCAGCGTGCTACAATCTGAACAAAATGATAACTTCAAAGCATGAGTGAAGGGAGGATAAACACAATTAGCCCAGGAGGAAGGGTCCTTGCAGCTTTATTATCTGATTCAGCCTTCTCACAAGAGCCGATAACTGGATAAAAGGCTGAATCTCTCTGCAGATCAGCAGTTTGCTTTGTAATTACAGAACTGCTTTGCTGCATTTTATCATAATTGTGCTACTTCCTCCTTTCGTGTCCCTCTGGCTCCATTGCTGCTGCTTTTGGGTACAGCTTAGTTGCTTTACAGTCACACCAAAAAAAGAAAATCTCTGTTTAAAATGGTCAGATTATTAAAGATAACTCAATTACTGCAGCAGATCTATACAGAAAAGTAAAAATACTTGTAACAACCGAAACAGCACGCTGCTGCATTTAAACCAACACTGCACTAAGGTAACAGGTTCTGGTTCCCCTTTCCCACATCCAGCTTCCCTAAACTCCAGCATGAAATTCACATTACCTTGTTGCTTCCTCTTGGTCCCACACAGGAGGCCCGCCATGTCCTCACAACAAATCAAGAAATCAACCGATTTGGTCCGAATGGCAGTGAGGGAAGGTAGAAAAATCAGGAGTGTATGTGTGCACAGCAATTGTGTATATAAGTGTGTGTTTGTGTGTGAGAGTGTGTGTGTGTGTGTGTGTGAATTGCAGTCGGTGCAGCTGAGCGTCAGGGGCGTCATCACGTGTATTTCTGTCACAACCCTCCACCCCACCTATGCGGTCCAGTTACAGGAGAGGCTGAACGTAATGTCCGTGTGTGTGTGTGTGTGTGTGTGTGTGTGTGTGTGTGTGTGTGTGTGTGTGTGTGTGTGTGTGTGTGTGGAACAGAAAAAAAGACACCACAGTGGACCTAAACCCACCACATCATCCCGACACACTGGCTGCCACTGGGATATTAAACCATGGACAAAGACAAAGGATGACCGATGAGGTATTACAATCACTAATTTACTGTAATGTGCAACCTGTATTATAACTGCAGCATAGTGTTTAAACACTTAAAAGAGCATTTTCTAAAATGTTTTGTCTACTGGTCAGTAACTAAAGGTTACTAGTTACAGTCTAATCTTTTCACAACAGCATAAGAACTAGTACACTGGTTTCAGGGCTCGATTCTCAGGCTCATTCGGAGCCTGTTGTAATGTAGGAGATTATCAATCAGGCAGTGACTGTCTGTTAACAGTACACTAATTCAATACAAACAAAGCCTGCAGTCAAGAACGTTTATCTTACGCCAGCTTCACTGGACGTATTCGAGAAAAAAATCTGCTATACTGCAAACCGCCATGCAAACAGGGAACAGTGATCACTCAAATCAGCAGAAGCACATGGTGAAATTTCTTTTGCTTTAAATTAAAAGAAAACAAAAAGCTGTCATATGGATAACCAGCCTCCATCAAAAATAACAGCGTAAAGCAGACTGAAATCGACTTGTGTGGCTCCACAACTCCCTGAGGGGGGGTGGAGTTCTACTGACTCACAGGGGAAAGATATAAATAATGCGGCAGTATGGAGAGGACAGACTGGGCCTTAAATATAGCTCTGGTTATTTACAACAGCACAGGCACCAGTGAGCAACAGCAGCAAGGAGATCACACTGAGCTCGCTTCAGCGGCTTCTTTCTATGGATATTAAAGATGACAATTTCAACTATTTAGCTCAATAAACTACACGTTTTATTTACTTGTATTTACTCTGTCTACACTTGCATATACCTCTTCTTGCTCCTCCTGAGCTGTTCTGTTAATTTTCTCTCCTGCTATAAGGATGTTAGCGTGTTCTTTTTCTAATTAAAGAAAAGGTCAAAAGGTAAAAGGAAGTCCAAAGCTATTTAATCCAGGATAATTTTTTCAGGAACAACATATTAGCAGAAGCATACATCTGCCAACTCTTAGTGAATGTAGCATATGAGACAATATTAACGAGCCACTTTTATAGAAGAAAATGACATTTTCAGCACTCTCCAATGAGTACTGTAGTGCTTGAATTACTTTAACAATCCCCACGTTGGTACTAACTGTGCACTGTTGAACGACATTTTGCAAAAGCTCCTATTAAGAAACTTATAAATACACTTTTTTTTTTTTGCTGTATCCTTCAAGTCTTTATGCAACAGGATCTACAGGAACGAGCCACCCTGATCAAGTACTTGCACAACTGCTTGAAACATAAAATACATTTTGTGGAAGCTAAACTTTTAAATAGCAAATATAATGATATTTCTAAAAGCAAATCAACATTATGCTAAATATATTCTGTGTTTAGCAGTTTTGTATAAGCTGCACTTTAAAAATATATAAATATACGTTATAAAAAATGTGCTTTTTAAAAATTAAAAAAAGAGGAAATAAAGAAAATTGAAACACATTGGTAAGAAACACTGATCACTTACTGTTGTCAGCATCCATCCTACGACAACAAGGATGTGACACAGTCTTCTCATTCCCTATTCACTTAACTATCATTGTTACAACATGCCTTATGCTGACAAAAGGAAGTAGCCTTGTCAGTGAAAAACAGACTTCCTGTCAGCTTATCAAGGAATAAAGACACACTTGTTCTGTGTGAGACCAGCTCCAGAAATGCAGGACTATGAGCCAATATTAACTATCCACATACAACACCCCGGGATTGATTCTTCAAGTATCTAAACTCTTTTGAAGGGAAGGACTTCCATTATTCCACAATAACATTCCCTAAATTGGTGCTTTGGTGATGGTGGTGCAAAGCATAGTATTTAGCTCTTAAATACATCCACAGTGACCTGTTTGAGGTTAAGGATAGGTTGAGGCTTACAATGCAATTTTTACCTGATTGGGATAACTCAAATGGAAATCTTTAAAATCATGAACTGTAAAACTAAAACGCATGGAGCTTACTGCAAATAAAATGTAGTGCACTTCCCTAAAAACACAGTCATTTAGCATGTTGCTACAAATATAAATGTATTTATATGTGCGCCAATGAGTTCAATGGTACACATTTAAATACACATTTTCATGCAGCTAAATCTGATCCTGGAACAGACCACTCCCATCAAAATTTAAAACAACAACAACAACAACAACAACAACTTTATATTGTGTTATAGAAGCACCATCTCTCTCTCTCTCTCTCTGTTTTTCCCCCTAATTTTTTTTATTTACAGTACACGTTGCATTACATCGCCTTAAGCAACATCTTTTAATTGAGTAAGAGGAAGCGGTGCTGAGGAGTGCAAACTCCCATCGCTAATTATTCATCAGAAGTGAAGCATTTTTCCAGCAACAACTAGTCTGCTGGGCGTTTTTCTTTAAGGGAGATAAAGCGTCACACCCGCAAGTAACAGAAGCCCCAGTTACACACTGCGCTCCATTAGCAACACAAACTTCACATGCCTTTCTTTTGTTATACTGATATTCCCTTCAAACGTCACTATGACTGCCTCCCTTGCACAGAACTGCGTTTTATGTGAGCTTTAATAGCCACTGACCACACAGGGGCACTGCGCTCTCACAAGCTGCAAGAACTGCAGGCACTGGTTCTGTGGCTTATTGGATTGGCTGTCCACATCTGAAAGAGTCATCACATGTAGCAATGAGAGCTGCGTGTTGGTGAAATTAATGTGAGGTTCTGGAGCTTTTATAAGTTAACTGTCACATTGCTTTGCAGCTTTCTCTTTACTCTTTACCAATCTCCTATGGATGCTAAAAATCAGGAATGGCACAGCAACCATGAAATCTGAGCAGTATGACTCTGAAAACCAAAAACAAAGTAATATATAAATTACTTGTGAGAAATGATTGCTTGGTTGTGCAAGTTATACTGATGGACAGCAAATCTAGCTCACTGAAGCAGAATATGCTGAAGCTTTAACCTCAAGTTCAAACAGCAGGACTATTACTGTAATTCACAGAACTCCACCTCTCAGTTATCATCTAATTAACTTCCTCAGTAGTCATCAGCACATTTCTTTTTTCTTTTTTAACCTCCTTAAAACTTACCGTTTTATTTGTTGTGAAAAGTAAGCAATGAAATACAGTACATTGAGACTGTAACTAATAGTTACTCCACTATTAGGACGGGAGTTATAAAGAAAGATGCAGAAAGTGTCTAACCAGACACAAAAATGCAAACGTGTTCCATCTAAAATCGCATGAATCTGATTGAAGACAACAGATCTACATAGGTTTTGGACATTTTTGCTTAACCCTTCCTGAGCCCTGGGACCATTTTTGTACATTTTAGTTTTTCAGTTACAAGCCATTTGCACTGTGTTGAATGGAATATAGCCAAATTCTCTAAAAAAAAGTTTGGCATAATTTCATTTCAAAATTCAAGTCTGACTTCCTTAATCAAATGTCTTGACAAGTAATAAATAAAACAATTTACTGAAGATCTAACGCGTAATCTATTTTCTGTGAATTATTTTGTGAACTATTTTCTGTGTATTTACAGTGACACCATGTGCTTCATTTTATGCATATTTAAGCAAATTAAAGTGGTTTGAGGGTCTTAAATACCCTTTAAAATGGGACTCCTAACCCATTAAAATGCCTCCGTGTGCCTTCTGGCGACCGCCCTTGAGTGGAGATTACAAACACATGGCTGGAGAGCACACATAGAAAGCACAAACACTGTAATGCACACACAAGCGTTAAATTTCACAGGGACTGTTGTGGGAGATCACAAAACAGTTGATAATTGTGACTAATCCTGCTAGAATAGCAATGATACTCATGTTTATTTTCATAAACCTGGATTCCGGTCTAGTGTGCGATCTATTTATATGTACTTGCCTCATGTGCCAAGCCCGTGGACTTGCTGCGAAGCTTTGTGTCACTCTTCATCACAAATAAATTGGGTTTCCTTGACTCGTGTATACGTCTTTAACTGTATCTGAACTACAATAACACAGTTTAAACTTAAAATCAGTGAATTTATCAACTGGCTACAATAAACAAGGGGAACAAGAAGCACGAGTCGGGATAAAGCAACACTGAACACCTCTTGTTAGAAGTCATGCGAACAGTCAGTGAATCAGCTGCCAGTGATGCCCACGGGAGAATATTTCCATAGCGCAGACTGCAGCACCATGGACAGAAACAGGAGCAGGAAAAAGAAAAATGGGGATCTTCCATCATGTAAAACAAAAATAAGAAAAACAAAACTTCGAATGGCTCACCTTCTTTGGACTTTTTCTTCCGCACCAGGGTTCCTCCTAATTTCCCGAGAAAGGACTCGTCCTTTTTCATTTTTGCGGTCTGAGGGTTCGTAGACACGGTCGGAGCCCCGGACATGTTTGTGTGTCTCTGTGTACCTAAGCTCCCTCTCTCTCCCTCTCACAGTGCTCCGTTAATAAGGCTCACTCCTCCCTGTGCTGCGTTCAGGCACAGGAAAAACGGTCCAATCACAGTGACAACAGACTGGCAAACAACAGCAGGAGCGGCGGTTGGTGGGCATCTACACAAACCACTGATTCACGTGTGAGTAAAACCTTCATTGCTTCGCCGGCTCTCCAACAGCGCCACCCGCAGGTCGGATTGGGAAGCAACGTGTGCGTCATCCCATGGGTTTGAGGGGGGCACAACAGATAGCCTCCCCCCAAAAAACGTCCGTACCAAGCCGTTGGAGTTAACCAATAAATTACTCTTTTTACCTATCTCAATATAACGAATTATTCATTTTGTGGTGATCGTATCATTGCACAGGAGTGAAAATTGGAAACCTAAAACTGTTTCCAGATTTACACATCACTGTTCATGAAAATAATAAGTACCACTGTTTAGTTGCAGCTAAACTGTGAGACACAATGTAATGACAGCAGAGCCAGTGGAAGCTGGAAATGGATCACCTGTGGTTTCAGTTTTAAAATCTTGGCTACGGCTCAAATTGAAATAAAGGAAACAAGAAATTAAACGAGGCTTTTGTTTGTTTTTTTATACATGGTATTACTGGTCTGGCACACTTGAGATCAAACTGGGATGTATGTGACCCATTAATTAAACTGTACTGAATTAACTTCCAGTTTAGGTGATCAGATGACTCACCCATTTCTATCTCACATGATGAGAGGCTCAAAAGTCTTCTGTTGTGAGTCTCACAAGAAACACGGCTTACAAAGAATTGTGGTGATCTCTGAATTCAAAGATATGCAGAGATCATTTCAGAACATCACCTTTCACAGCTGTTACAACAGGAAAAAAGGAACGGGGAGACACATAACCTTAAAGTAAATATAAAAAGTTAGATTCTAGATTTATGCTTGTAAAATGTGGTGAAAAATTACATTAAAATACAATATATAAGATCTGCCTTTCTATGATCAATGCCAAACCTTTGAACTGTATAGTTAGTGTGATTTATCTGTCAGCTTTCCCATCTGTTTGTATCTAACTCTGGATCATGAGGAGGCTGACGTCTTTCCCAGCTGTCACCCAGCAAAAGAGGGCTACACCCTGGACCTGTCACCAGTGGACTGCAGGGCCGACACATATATAGACCAGCAGAAAAGAGGTCTCCTTACTTGAATGAATGAAGACTGAAAGGCTCTAAAAACTGTTAAATGTGCCCTCAAAGGTTGAGAGTGTGCATGCAAGCCTACTCAAACAGCTTGCCTGGTGGTCAACAACACCTCTGTGAGGAAAGATAGCAATACAATGCCGATGTTCAAACCACAATACTGATACCTTGGGGCGAAAAAGTACAAAAGCAAAAAAACAAAAAAACTATTTGGCAGCCATTTTTTTCTTTTACAAATGTAACATTTATTACAGAGAATATCAAAGTTGCTTATGAAAACTTCATGTTAAATTACATGACGTGTGCTATACAAGACACAACATTTCAATTTACAGCAAAAATCAGTCAACTATTCAATCATGTGAATGGCACAAAAAAAAGAAAGTATAACTATTTTGATCAGTGATTGCTTAAATAATTTTTATATTGCTGTAAAATTCATTAGCTCTTTGCACTTGGCTAGGTCTCCTGTGAAACTGATTTTGATCCAAGTGGAACTTCCTGATAAAAGAAATGAAAATTCAAAAAATCCAAATGTAACCAGCAGAAAACTGTTGTGACAAAAGAGATAAATGTCAGCTGCAGATCTGTAAACGTCATCATCTTTGTTTAGTCAACAAGGCTGATAACGCTCATACGCTGATACAACAGTACAGGTTAATCCAGCTTACCAAATAACTTAAACACTGTTTAAGTCATTGAATAGATTTTTTTTTATGAGACGGCAAAAGCTGGCGTTGATTGTGATATTGCTTGAATGAATATTATAACACATGCATAATTTCTAAGCAGCAGGACAACTGCTGTCATAATTTACCAAAAATAAAGTATCAAAAAGTCCATGACACCCTCCATCCTCAGTCTTCATCACTTCTTTGAGTTTGTGGTGCTGTTTTTAGAAGACAGAAAGTCCCGTTAATACAGTAGCAGTTATTCTAAGATCTGTGGATATTTATGTTGATTTCAAATGTGATGCTGCTGCACTCACCTGTGGTCTGAAGGAATTTCCAGTCTGCCTGCAGCCTGTGTCTCAGCTTCTCTATGGCCTCCGTGTCTTCTGTTAGCGGGGCTTGAAGTTGCTTCAGAGAGGCGGCTGGGTTACCGAGGAGGGAGGATGCTGTGAGTCCGATAAGCGCCTTCTCCTCCTCCTGAAATTAAGAAGTAAATGAATTAATACTGAACACTAAGTATGCAAACATGCTGCCAACTCCTCTTAAAATGCTTCTTAAGGTTTCACAATATAGCAAAATTAGAGGACATCTACTGTCTTCTTCTTTCAGCTGCTCCCTTTAGGGGTTGTCAGAGTAGATCGTCTGCCTCCATATCACCCTATCCCTATCATCCTCTTTTGTCACACCAACACTTTGTATATCCTCCACTACCTTCATCAAAGACTCCTTCACTACATCCATCCAACCATATATCTCCAGAGCTCCTGCCTGGCAGCTCTACATTGTTGAAGACATCTAGTGTGCCTTTATGAAATCTTCCCCAGCACTCTTACCTGCAGTACCACCAGTGTATGTCCAAGTGCAAAGCTCTGCAGTAGGCCAATTAGTTGTTGCCACAAACTGTCACTGACTCCACTATCTGGCATTCGAACCAACACAACAAGACCGGGGTCGTATTCATACCCAAGGGGCAGGAGGAGGCCAAACACAGCCTGTGTGAACCCTGACGTGTCACTGCAGCCCTGTGGGTGAACAAACAAATGCATTTAAACACATTTAAAAAACAAAAGCAAAAAAAAAAAAAACCTACTCAAATTGTCTATGCAGAAAAATACATCTCAGTCGCCTTTAAGAGCTGTATCATAAAGGTTTCTGTCCAGAAATCCTTAGCAACTGTGTAATAATTCAGAAACTCTGAATATTTAATGATGCAGTTTTAAAGGAAAGGGGGCTAATGCTGACTAGCGAGATGTGTGAGTGTATATTTCTGGCAAATATTAAATGTGATTACAAAGCAAGGAGCAGTACCTTCTTCAGACACACACGAATGTAATATTTGCAGCTCTGTTCCTCAGTCTGTGCACTGCCCATCTGCACCACAAGTGTTTCCCTGAAAACAGAAAGACTTTTTCAGCATGCTGTCCTCGCCGTTATGGACAAATAGTGTGTTTTATTGCATCAATTGTGCCTTAGAGTTTGGTTTTACTAAGACTAAAACAGAGAGCATAAATGATACTCGCCTGTCTTCTGTAATATGGCTTGGGACATTCCCGTCACCCACACAGACGACCAAAACGCTGCATATATAAAGACAAGTTTTAACAAAGCAGATTGCAATCTTGCTAATAAAACTTCAATATACAAGCGCACTCCAGCGGTATATTTAGTAGGCTATATTTATCATGTTAACTTGCACCTCTGTAGTTGTGCCATAGTTGTGCTTTGCAAGTATCTTCACTTCCAAGTGATATTTTTTTACTAATTTTGCAGTTACGTCCTAAAATCTGTCTGTATAAATAAAATGACTTCACTTGTTCACAACACGAGAAAGATAATGATATTTTATTTAGATTATTTCACCAAAAAGTACATAAAAATATTAGTTCCAAATAACTCCCAGATATGCATGGATTTAGGTTAAGTGGTGATTCTAAATTTGCTGTAGGTGCAAATCTGAGCTACAATAGTTTAGACTGCATTTCCTTTGCAAAGTGACCAAGCATATTCTGTGTATGTGTGTGTTTCCTGTAAGAATATTTCTAATCATTTTTAATCTCTAGCTGATATTTAAAAAGAGCAGAAGGTGTAAGATTTGATTAAGTCGAGGTTGTTATACCGGTTGCTGAGAACAGTTGTAACGTGCTGGACAATGCTTGTCATCGCCTTGGTAACGTCAGGGACCAGTGCAAGGCCACTGCAGATCTGAGAGCCGGGAATTAAAATTATATCATGTAGGCAGCTCAGCAAAGCACAAACTGTATTTACAAGACATGATATCATAATAGCACTCACATAAAAGAAACAAACAACATTATGGCTTTACCTCATTCTTCTCCATTTTCTCTGTCAGGGCTATAAGAGTGGAGAGGGTTATAAAAGCAGTACTGTCATCTGCGTCTCTGAGGAAACTCTCCCTTGTTTTAGAGAAAAAAAAGATTTCAAACCCAGTTACGGTGAAAACCATGAACTGAAATGAGCCACAACAACCCACTTATCCATACCTTAACTTGCTGGCTAAGAGTGGGTCAAGATCCTCTGAGAAGCTGAAGCATTCGCATCCCTCCGGGCAAGCCACGTCATCAGGGAGCACTAAAGCAGCACATACTGGAGGAGTGACGCGTTTTGGAGGTTCAGGCCACACCTTTTCCTCCGCGTCCTTTTCTTCTTCTTCTCCCTTCTCTGTCGTTTCTTCTCCTTCTCCTAATTTAATCTGTCTGGTGCTGATGGTGGAGGCGGGCAGATCAGCTGAAGAAGGGAGTAACTGTTTTGAGACCATGTCTTTTATAGTGATGAGAAGTTCAAACGGACGTAAACGTGAAATACAGCTAGCAAACCCTCAGCTAAGTGATGCTACATCACTCAGTTTGACTGAGGATGGAAACAAGTTAGAAAGAAATGAGGTTATCAGACTCCTGCAGCCTCAGGTCCCTTAAAGGCTCTGCTAAAGGCTCTGTTATGGTTACCTGCGTGTTTGAGGCACGACCAGTAGGCCTTATGAGCTGATCGGACACACTGAAGAGATTCAAGTGCACTGAAAAAGAAGAATTAAATTGCTGCAGTTATAAAACACACAAACTTTGAGACACAAATTTGACTGATTGTGATGCACACCTTATACAGGGACTTTTGAGGCTTGCAGGTCTCGGCACAGGATCTCCAAGCAATGTCTGGACTGTCTGACACACAGATTGGACGAGGGAAGTCAAGTTGTATCCCCCCTGGAAAACACAAAAACACAAGTTCCCAGACAACAGAACATTAACAGGCTGTTTTCTTGTTTCCATGTTTTAGCTGTATAGGCTGGGCGGCCTGACCTCCAGCACAGCACACAGTTTTCCTCCTGCTAGGTTCATCAGCAGGTGAGTCAGATGGGCAAAGACATCTGGAGTGGCACACATCTCACCCTAAATGTAAGTATAACAGTAAGCGAGTGGATGCAGAGGTTTATAGTGCATGCATGTAATTAGATAATGACATTAATAAATATGTCATACCTCTGGGTCACCGATGGCTGAGTCAAATCCCGCACACACCAAGACTAAGTCTGGGCAAAACTATCAAAAACAGTTGTATGCTTGAACCAAACATTTTATAGATCACCTGCCTTTAGGTAGGAAAAAGGTAATTTTTGGAATGGCTCACCTCATATGCAACTGGCAGAAGAACGTGACAGAAGACTGACAGATAGTCACCATTTTCCATGCCCACCTGAAATATCATGATGAGGTCTTTTCAGTAAAAGAATAAAACACACATACAGCTTGTACACACACAATCAGGAAAGCAAATAGCATGCATGTACACACTACCACAAACATAACCTCACTGGTGGTGGCATTATGTGACACTGTGAACTAGGCTTAAGCTAAAGCAAGAAGCAAATAGAAAAAACCCCCATAATGAAACCATAAGTGTGCAGTATTTCTGACCTTGTTCCATGGTACATTTATATTGAATCCTGCCCCTTTCTCTTTGCCAACAATGTCGTAGTCAGAATCTCTCAGATGAGGCCAGAATTTCTGATGCTCATAGCGGTGCCAAGAGAAGTAGAGCACGCTGTGAAAAGGAAAACAACAAACACAGTGAGCAGAATTTGAAACGCAAGCAGACAACATCTGCTTCTCCTTTATCAAAGACTCACCTGGGATCATCCTCAAAGCAATACTGCACCCCCTGACCGTGATGTATATCCCAGTCAACTATCAACACCCTGAAGACAAAATCTGAGGTGAATACATACAGCTGTGGATTTGTGGATCGTTAAAATCCTTAATGATTACCAGAATAAGCATAAAGACTAAAAGTCACATTACCTTTGGACTCCATATTTCTGCTTAGCATATTGAGCCGCTATAGCCACATTGTTGAACACACAGAATCCATTAGCAGCACTGCGCATACTGTGGTGTCCTGGTGGTCTATTAATAATAAAAAAGAAGCAGTTATGTAAAAAAATAAGATTTTACACTTGTTGTTGCCCACTTTGCCCATTAACTACTAAAAAGTTAATCACTAACAAACTAGTAAAAATATGAATGTAAATGTAAAGACTTAATATTTACATTCCTATTAACTCATCAATAATGGACAAAACAAAGGCACTAATACTGAACAAGCCATGAGTGCATATCAGAACTGCTGTATCTCAGCCTCACCTGACTAAAGCCATGCCATTCCTCACCTTCCCTGTCATAACACTGTCTACCAGCTGCAGTGCAGCACCAGCAGCAAGCTTGGCACAGTAGTAGATGTTCTAGGATGGTAAATGACATACAGAAGAGGATGTCAGATACAGATTTTCTGTTCCTGTTAAGCGGCTGTTAAGCGGGAGACTTACTGGGTGGAAGTAGACATCACCGTACTGACGAGTGAACTCCATAAGGTCCTCCAGACTCATGTAAGGAGTCTTCTTCACCGCCTCCAGGTATTCCTCACTGTTGAGAGGAGCAAAGTAAACACAGCTCAGTGAACTGAAACAAATATCTAAACTATATCATACCTTCATGACAGGAGTTAGATAAGATGACCTGTGAGCCAGAAGAATTTCTGCGTCCGTGGCCTCACGGACAGGTACGGAGACGCAGCGATCAGCCAGGCCAGTCCTGACCAAAGTCTCATGACTCACAGTCAGACGCTCAGGCACCTCAATCTTACAAACTGGACTGCAGGAAAACATTACACACTTAATGAATATTTGTTAATTAGAAAATAAACATGACACTGATCCATTTTACTATTCTATTTCTTTCAGCTCTTATATAAAAACAAGAAATATATAAAAGACACAGTGAGACATGCCAAATGAACTCTGTAGAAGTTAGATATGGAAAACAGCATTTTGCTAAATATGACTTTGTAAAGGAGATAACCAAAGCAACAGACTGTGCAGGAGAGAGGTGAATAAGAGAGTGCACACAGGTGGAGAGGGTGCAGATGAATGTCAGGGGTGATTTGTGGCAAAAGAATTGCAGCAAGAGTGAAAGGGAAGGTTTACAAGATGGTAGTGAGACCTGCCTTTGATGATGACAGACCTGAAGCTGTTAATTCAGATGTTCATAGATGTAGTGAAGGAGGACATGTAAAGGGTTGGTATATCAGAGGAGGATGCTAGGATAGGGTGAAATTGAGGGAGATGTGGCGACCCCTAAAGAGAGCAGCCAAAAACAAAGAGAATAAACCCAGCAACATGGCACGGTTCAGACAAAGACATTTATTTCAGCAGTAGAACTGCAAATAGACAAAAGCTGGCGGTCAAAGCTCGTTGTCTTTCCAAAATAAAAGCATGAGTCTTAAATTTTAATGTATTTTCGGCACATTTTGGCATCTAAGAGTCACAAACATAATAAATATCACAATTGCATTTACTCATTTTTTAACTGCGAAAGTTAAACCATACGTAGACCTCAATTAGTCCAAAAGAAAACAAAAACTATTTCGCAACGTTTTTAAACAGGTGGTGTAGCAGCTATAGCGGGCCGGGTGGGTGTACACTGAAAATCCCCGACCTGACTAAACGTGACCGAACAAAGTGCAACCGTAATAACCAAAACGGGTGTCTTCTCTAACTAACCGTGCCAGCAACAAGGAACAACTTAGGTTCCCATGACTTCTGACAGATCACACATTTTAGCCAGTGTTTAGTAATGGGAGAAAACTAATAACTTATTTGATGAAGTTACCCGTTCAGTGAAATTACAGTATGAAATATTTACTCCTTGATATACTTTAGGCATGTTAAGCTACAGACATTTGCAGAAAAGACATTTGAAGATTTTTCTTTTTAGCCACGTAACTTTATAAACGTAAACATGGATTTACTACTCACTCAACCCAGAGCAGTTTGTACTTGGTCATCTCGTCATCATAAATCAGCGCTGTTCCCATCTTCGTTATTCCTCGGGTAAGAATAGGTAAGTAACTGCGACCCTCACTATGAGAGTAGCGACGTTTCTGCAGACAGTTTCCAAAAGGACACGAAGTAAGTTTAAAATGAACCGCCGACTAATTAATTTTGATCCAACATTGGCAGATTTTTATGCAACATATAAACGAATACCAGTATAATACCAAAATTCAGTGACTGTACAAAACTGTTTACAGTTATTCATCGACGCATATGATCTTCTATGAGTTTTATGTTGGTTTTCACACAGTTCACTAGCGCAGCAGCGCCACCTGCTGGGCGGGGTTCGATACTCGTCGTTCATTATCTGTCCCACTGATACCCAAAGTGACAGAATCACCGGATAGTATCAGTGCTGGGGTATCTTGGGTCATTTACAAGAAATTCATTAAATTTGAACTAAAGTCAGATTCTTAATTTCTTAGTTTGGGCATGGTTGATTAGTCTTATTTGGATACAAACCACAAAGGCAGAACTTTATCCTTAACTTTAACTCATTGTTAAACATAAAATATATGAAAAAATAAATACAAATTAACAATATTATTAGTACTGTATCCTGTATATCCTTGGACCTATATTATCTTTTTACTATTGAAGATCTACCTCACTGCACTTACACTTTATATTTTTGTGTTGATTTTTTTAAGGTACATGGAGGTTCAAACTTCCTGTGGCTTCCTTAGTATTTAAATCAGTTATTCATGACATGTCTTGTTTGAGCTGTATGACTGTTTTGGAGACTGCTGTTTGAGGTGTTAAATGATGTCCCATTGTACTGCTACTGATACAAATGGAGGGGCCAGAGTATTCGAAACACTTTAGAGAAGCGAATGTAACAACAGCACTGAAGAGGTAAGCTCTAAAATTTGAAGTAGCTTCATAAAAAAGTGAACATTATACCTGTGTGAAAAGTGTGCCTCCTGGTAGGACGCTGTACTTGCCCATTTAAAGTCAGTGTTCTTCATAAAGGGATTATAAATCTTTTATTTTTTTCAAAGGAAACTGAAAGAAATCTCCGTCCCGGGTCATCCGTGGATCGGGTTTCCTCCGAGGCGTGGGCACCTATAAGCAGAGTTTTGTCTTTACCCTATAAGATTCAAAATTATTCAAAGTAACACTCAGGTATGCCGTTCAGCAGGTTAGTTACGACGTCGGGAGTAGCTTGGGAGAACAAGGAAACACAGACTGCTTCAGGTTGCCTTCCCAAACCAACTCAAAGGTTTATTCATCATACAACAGTTTATATAGAGGAAAAAGGTTCGTGTGTCAGCAGATTCTCAGTTCAAACCGGTACAGACCAAATAAGGAAGCGTCTTCCTGCCCTCTGAGCAAAGAAGTATCCTTTGTATAGTTTATCAGTTCAGCTACAATTTATGATTATCCCAGCGAAATACACTCCTAGACATAGAACACAGAGTTCTTTCATTAGTGAATTCTGAAACAAACCACCTGGCCTTTAACAAGCCTTTTTCTAAGAGATAAAGAAGGGAGGATGGGAGTAAGGAAGTGATCTCTGTGGTATTTTCGACCTTGAGGTACCATCCTGTGATTCTTACACATTAATTCTTGGGTCACAGAGAAAGAGAAAAACAACTAGTAAATGGGCCTTATTGAGTAACAGTTTTCCTGTATAATATCACTATAAAACAACATCATTTTAATAATGAATAATAAAAACAGTTTAACAAAAATCAACAAATAATTCAAGATATACAGGAGTGCAAAATATGGAAACAGTTCATGTTACATGAGAAGATTTGATTTGACCGGAGAGGATGTTTTGCATGGAATCTTAATGGAATGAGTGGAATTTTTCCTGTGTGAAACAAAGCATCAGAAACCAGAATATATATTGCATGCCTTCTTCTGATGATAATATTTATTTTGAAAATACTGACATACGTACACAATGTCATGCATTCCATTTTATTTTCACTGTTCATTACATAGGGTTAGCGTTACTTAATTGTCAGAAAACATTGCACCCTGATATCTTGACTTCTTGAGTTCTTCAGGTGTGGCAACACCCATCTCCCTAACTCCCCCCTCCTGTTCCTCCTCTGTCCTGTCTGCTGTTTCTTCCTGTGTCCTCATGGGAAAAGCTGAGCTCTGCTCCCCTTTCTCTTCAACTCCTTCAGCTTCGTGCTCTTCCTTTCCCTTTGCTCCTTTTCTTTTCATCCTGCACAACACGAGGAAAGCTCCTTTGCATCTCTTCCTAAATGATGGGTCACAGGCAGCGTAGAGGAGAGGGTTCAGGCAGGAGTTGAGGTAGGCTAAACAGGTGACATATGGATGAGCAGCCAATAATATCTGATCTAAAGAGCAGGAGTATGGGACAAATCCAAACTCAAGCAGCAGGGACACAGTTTTATTGACATGGAGAGGCAGCCAGCACAGGAAGAATGCCATCACTAACGTGACAATGACCCTGAGGAGTCTGCGCTGCCGTCTACGGTCAGGACGAGGGCCCCGTCCGAAATGTCTGCTGAGTAGTTGGACCAGTGAGCAGTAGCAGACCAATAAGATGACAAAAGGAAGCAGGAAGCCAATAAGAGTTGATTTAATACTTAATGCAGCAGCCCACCACATCTCTGTCCTGTTTTTTTCTTCCTCCTCCAGCTCTGCTCCAGTCAGCATGGAGTAATCCATCTGGCAAGAAAGGAAGACAGACCTGGAATCAGCGGGTTCCAGCTGCCAGTCGTCCTCATATTCAGGGTCAAGCTCCACCTCCCGGACAGAGCGCAGCAGCAAACCGGGAAGTGCCAGTATTCCCGCCAGCACCCACATCCCTCCAAGTATCCACAAAGCCTTGCTGGGGCAGCTCCTTGGTGCATGGTGGCTGGAGTGCCGGTGCCTAGTCAGAACCCAGTAGCGCTCCACACTTAGCATGCTCAGGCTGAACACGCTGGCATACATGTTCAGAGCTGTGAGGAAGCTGCTAATCTGGCAGAGAGGTTGCCCAAAAGGCCAGTGGTAGCCCATCGCTGTGTAGACGGCCCAAAGAGGAAGAGTCACAAGGAAACAAAGGTCAGCTAAAGCTAAACTGGCAATCAGAGAGTCAGTCAGCGAGCAAGAGGGACGGGAGATGGAGGGAGAGCAAGAGGATGAGGTGGAGGAATGGGAGGATGTTCTGTAGCTTTGCCTGGAGGAAAATCCACAGTTTGAACTTTGAAATTTGCCAGTGTTGTTAATGTGCTGCTGACTGCTTCTAAAAATGTTGCTGCAGCAGAACTGGCCATCTTCTGCTGGCTTTCGGTCCCTTCTCCTCCTCCCCTTCACTCGGTCCAGGTAGGCCCAAAGCACCAGGCTGTTGCCAGGACAACCAACCAGAAATGCTAGCAGGTAGACAGATGGGATGATGAAAAACGAGGGAGACCAGTCACTGTAGTCACAGAGAGGGGGGTTGGTAGGAGCAGGGGAGGCGAGATAAGCTGGTTCTGACATCACTCTGTATATACTTGGTTTTTTATCGAAAAGGTTTTGGCATTAAAATCCACTGGAGTTTTGAAATACTGTAGCCAAAACAGCATAATATCTAGATGTGAAGAGACAAGATTCCTGCACTGGAGGAATGGTTTTAGGTGAAGAGGTCCAAATTCCAGGAGTGGATAAGCCTCCAGTTCACATCTGTTGATTTTGATGGTCTGGAAATTCAGTGAAAGATACAAATAGATTTTAAAAACTTTAGCTACACTCATTTTTGGGATTATGTAAATTTATGTTTTTTCCATGCTCATGCTTCTCCCGAAAATATATTAAGGATCATGAGGACCTCACTTTTTTCTATACAGCAATTTAAACACTTAGACAAACAATTTTAGGCAATTTTAACATAATTTAAAACTCATACAAGACAACAAACAGAATCAAGACTGCAACAGTGCACACTAAAACCTTAAGTAAGGAATTTCTAGGACCATGAGCACTTTCACTGTGATGACAAAACATGATTTAACTGAGTAAACATTTATAGCTTTCTGCTTTCACGTTCAATTCTGAAAGTGAATTCTGAAAATCTGCATAAAGCTCTCTCCAACTGGCGTGTTTTATAAATACATTTTTTATCTTGACTATGTGAAATAAGAGAGGATTTTGATGAAGACGCTTACCTTATACTTGCTTTATTACCTTGGATAAAACCAATTCACAGGTGCTTACAACCATGGTACGATAGTTGTTTAAAATGGAGCACTGTAACAAAAAATAATTTCCCCCAGGGATCAATAAAGTATTCTGATTCTGATTCTGATTCTGATTGTTATACAGAAATCAGCATCATCCCATCTTCTCCTGCTGAACTTCCAGTCTGGGTTTTCTTCTGTCTCTCTCTCTATCTCAGCTTCTGTAACAACTGAAGAAGGTGAGTGTTTCTCTTAAGTCTAAATATACACCAGTGTCGCCTAAACACACACACAAGTAAACTAAAACCCAGAACCCTCCTTTCTCCCATTCTCCAAACTAGACCACCCCAGCAGAAAGTAACAAGACCTGCAAGCATCAACCCCCCCAACACAAACATACTCACCTCCCAAGAGACACAATAACTCCACTCATCCTTCCCCCCACAAACTCGAGATACACAAACAGAGTCCTCCGTCTCCTATACTGCTCGTATTCTCCATGCAAAGACACAAACAGATCCAAATGCACCTATAGTACACAAATACGTGCAAACACAAGCACCCTCTTTGTTGTCGGGGGTCTCACATTTGCTCTCAGTGGTCAAATGCGGCTACCCACACTGAGAGCAAATAACAGCCCTCACATTCATAGTCAGACTACAATATCAGAATAGAGGCAGCCTTCATGAATACAATGAAAAGGCCTTCAAGCCATTGATCCCTACCCAGTGTAAACTGGGACAGAAATAAGAATTTCCATGTGAAAGTACATCCAAACCCACAGCTGTGTTGTCTCATGTCTTATGGAAGCTGCTAAAAAGTCCATTAAAATCATGCTCAGCATGGATTCTGAGATCCTTTCTCAATTTCAGCTGTACAAACAGCATTATCAGTTATATTCAAAGGAGTAAGACACTTTGATCGAAGTAACAAAGTCAGTTTAGTCCAAGAAATGTATTCTTTTTATGGACTTATTTATCTTCATTCTGCTCATCCTTAAAGTGCATTTTCTCTTTTGGACTTTCTTCCTAATAATGAATATGGTAAACAATGACTCACACTGTTAGTTGTTATGCTTACGAAATGCAATAATAAATGATTAGGACTTAATAATAAAATCATTCCAATTTATAAGATGATAAAAGACTATCTTTAAGAGGTAGTTGGAAATGTCCTGTCTAAACCTACATATTGTAAGGAGGGAGGGATAATGACGAATGGGGTCAGCGTGGAATTACAGTGTAAATAGTGAAGATGTTAGGATAATAAACAGGAAGTGCGTGTTTCCACAGAGGTCATTCTGCCACTAACCTGTAGCTATGGGAACAGATGTTTCTAAAAAACAAACAAAAAAACATTCCAGTCAGTCTTTTCTCTTATAACACACACACACACAAGCACACACATGCACACAGACACAAGCAAACACACACACATGCACACAAAACTTTACTGCTGAGAAGAAAGGAAAGGCAGAGTAAATACAAGTAAAAAGAAAAGAAAACTGTAGGCTGTTGTGTGCTGATCTCAGAGGTCAGTTTGCATCTGTTTTCAGATTTTATTCAGTCTACGTATTTTTGCTAAAATGTCAGTATAATTCTTGTATTTTATCATGCCCCTCAATGCAATACAGCATAAAAAATAAAACTAATAACTGAAATATGTTGTATTGTCATCAAGCTGTCCAGCAGTATATAAACACAATCATCTTCAGCTGCAAAATTAAAGCAATAAAGACTCTAATTAATCAATAATATAACAATTATGACCCCACATAAAGAGTATTATTAGATATTGATGATAAAAATGTTTTTTTTTTACTTTAGTAGGATTAAGTAGAATTTTACCCAGATACAGAGTGTAAATACTTGTTTTTCCATTTTTTCACTGTTTTTTTTTTTTTACAACAGTTACTCATTAGTCTACAAAAGGCGTGTAAGTGTGCAATAAAGTGCAATGCCACTTTTCACATTTCACCTAAATTCATGCATAGAGCTGCATATGAGCCTGAATTTCAGACCACTGTCATCAATTTCTTAAAACTATATTTCTCCTTTTATTTCATAGAGAATCCTTGTAAATCTAACCATATGTTTAGGATGCCTACAAGTCTTCCACTTGAAAAATGTTCTTTCGGCTTTGCTGTGCCTGTTAATTGGTACCTTTTTAAACATGGTAGTGGATCGTTTGCCTGCTGAAAGGAGAACAAGATAAGGATTTGCATAATATGCCTGATATGGAAAGAGCCACAAGACAGGCAAAAAGCACACAGCGGTAGAGTCTTTCATGGGGATTAAATGCACTGTGGAGAAATAGATGTTTCATCATGTCTGTCTACAGAACAGATCAAGCTTTCATCTGTCTTCTGATTGTCGTGATGGTAGGAGGCGAGGTGCAGGAAAGCCTTTCATCCGAGTGTAAGCAATTTTTGTATATGGGGACGCTGCTTCGAGGGCTTCAAGAGCAGTCGTTTAAAAAGATTTGCCAGTTCTATGGGGGTAAGCCACGATTTGTAACCCTCTACGACACCTTCAACCACATCCCTATTTATTCTGCCTACACCTTCAAGCGCTCAGACGGCTCCAAGAAAGTGGACGTGCCTTGGATGTATGAGCCGCAGGTAGGCAGGGTTGCTAGCTTTGCTGTCTGAGCCTTCAAATGTGTTCTGACCATCTGCCAAAAAATGGTGGTGTTTCTGTATTTTGTTTCTGTGTGTGTCTGTGTGTGTGTGTCTAATATCTGCTGATATTCTCATGCACTGGTAAATAGGCTGTAGTCAACAGAACAGGGTTATATATAAAATAATGACCTGTATTGCAAGTCTCTTTATGCCCGTTGTACAATATAATCAATCCAATGCCATTTTTTTCTCTCAATATGACGTGATATCATTCATGACAAATATGTTGAGATACAGATATGTATGAGAGCTTATGGACGAATAGTAATTCACCACAGTTTAAATACAACTAATCATTTCACTTTTTGCCACTAGGTGCTTGTCACAAAGTTTGAAAATTGAAACTCCAGTTTTATCAATAAATGCACCACTACCACTGCTGTGAGGTTACCAGAAGGTCAAAAGTTCTTTTTTATCAAGTAAAATGCTGTTGCTGCAAAAAATTACAACCTGAATGTTCTGTTTTTGCTAATTCACTGTGATCAGTGCAAATGTATAGGTTATGTATGTTAAAATATATTAAAATAAACATAGTTGAACTAACACTTTTTACTAGCAGCATCTCAGCCTTTTAATAATCTTTTTGTAAATGATCAGTGAAGCCCATTTTCAGAATGCACACCCTTTAAATAAAATGAAGATGACACATTTAGTGTTGTTGCTGGTAATAAATAATATAAATATATAAGAAATCTAAATATCCTGTTTATTTTACAATTTTAACATGACCATGTTAATAGCTCTCCTCAGTGTCCGGCCCCAGAGACATGCAGCAGCTGCCTTCAGAAAATGTGCATGGGAGTTTTGAGGATGCTCAGGCTGTGCTTGAGGACTACTCCGACACTGTGATCTACGAACGCGGTCAGCTCAATCCAGACGAGCACCAGGCCGACCCTGACGACAAAGCAGCCACCTACACGTTGACAAATGTGGTTCCTCAGGCTCGTGAGTTCAACATTGGTCCATGGAAACAACACGAGAACACTATCCGCAGGAGGCTCAACAACTACTGCAGGGGCACCGCCTATGTGGTCACCGGGGTCACCACGTCAGGCCACACAATCCGCCGTCACAACATCAACCGTGTGGGCATCCCTACCTACCTGTGGTCAGCCTACTGTTGCCCTGATTATGACCACAATGCTCCGTACTCCGAGCGCTCCAAGTTCCCTGCGTTTGCATCTCGTGGGCTCAACGACAGAGAAAATAATAAAGTTATAGAGATGACGGTGCAGCAGCTGGAGGATTTCCTGAAGAGAGTAACTTATGTTGACAGCTCTTTCCAGATATTCTATGACAACTGCCTGCCTCCTAATGGTGCACCACATTTGTCTTAAAAAATTAATTACATTTCCATTAGTGTGTAAAACAATCAAAATGTTTGTTCATCTTCACATTATCTCTGGCAAACCCATGCTCCTTATAAATTAAAACTACACCTGCCTCTGTAGGCCTTTTGTTCAGGACAGAGATTAGACCAGCTGTTTTACATTTTCTTGTACACCTTAACTACAGCAGTTCTCTGCACCTCAGTTTGCACTAGTTCTACAGCCTTAGAAGAGCATTTCTAGATTTTGGGAAAAGTACTCGCTGCTAATTGCTCTGACATTTGGATTTCAAACTGTACCATTAAATGTGAACTACACACAAAAGAAACAACATTATGGCCATTTAATTAGAATATAAAAATAAAATCCTCTTTCTGTCTGCTACTCTATTTTTTTGTGACTGTCTATTCATTTTATTCAGCGTCTGGTCTCTTTACTCGTTTTTTCACACAGGAGGTCACACATGATACAGTATTATAACATAAAACAGACAAGCCGATATTAACTCCATGAATTATATCAGTGAATGAGACTGAATGAATGATATTTCGGGCAGATCCTGGCAGTTGGCATATGACAGCAGGTGGTCATCTCAACTGTGGATGCTGTGACCAGCAGCAGATTGATAAAGAGCCCATATGAGTCAAAGAATAACTTGCTGATGTGACCAGAAGAGGGAGACCCTATCAGTGTGATCTCAAGCTTCACTATTTTCACTTTTGGGGGAGTGAAAAGAGAGAAACAAGGTCATGTTCAGCTGTGTCTGTTACTTTACAGTAATGTCCACATTTGTCCAATCCATTCTGAACCCTGAAAATTTATGAAACTATATACATAAAAATGACTGTAATCCATAATAAATTAATTAAACAGACATGTTTTATTCTAAAATCCCTTGGATTGAAGTTGAAAGTCTGAATTTCAATCACATATTGATTGATTTAAAATAGACTGTGATGGAGCATAGAGGCAAAATGATCAAAAATCATGGCATTGTCTAAAAACGTATGGACCCAATATTATGCTGCAAATTGAATCACTTTTGCTATTCCCAAAAGGAGAATGAAACTAAGAAGAAGTAGTGTAGATAGTCTAACTAAATACAGTTGTAATGATTGTGTATTCAATTCAATTTTATTTTATTTATACAGCACCAAATCACAACAAGAGTCACTTCAAGGTGCTTTATGTTGTAAGGTAAACCCTACAATAACACATACAGAGAAGAACCCAACAATCATATGACCCCCTATGAGCAAACACTTTGGTGACAGTAAGAAGGAAAACATCCCTTTTAACAGGAAGAAACCTCCCACAGAACCAGGCTCAGGGAGGGGCAGCCATATGCCACCACCAGTTGGGGTGAAGGGAAGAAGACAGAAAAAAGACATGCTGTGGAAGTGATCTGGCGTCATAGAAAGATAGGTTTCATCTGCATAGCACTGAAAATGTATGCTATGCCTTCTGATGGAGGGAAGCATGTATAATGTAAACAGAATTGGTCCTAGCACTGAACCCTGTGGAACTCTTTTACATGAACAAAGTGGAATCTGTTGGATAGATATGATTCAAACCACTGCAGTGCAGTACCTGTAATACCTACAGCGTGCTCTAATCAGATATTATGGTCGACAGTATCGAACGCTGCACTGAGGTCTAGCAGGACAAGCACAGAGATGAGTCCACTGTCAGAGGCCATAAGAAGATCATTTGTAACCTTCACTAAAGCTGTTTCTGTGCTGTGATGAGCTCTGAAACCTGACTGAAACTCTTCAAATAAACCATTCCTCTGCAGATGATCTGTTAGCTGTGTGACAACTACTCTTTCAAGGATTTTTGATATGAAAGGAAGATTGGAGATTGGCCTATAATTAATTAAAACAGCAAAAGATGTTGTTTTTTTTTAAGTAACAGTTTAACTACAGCCAGCTTTAAGGCCTATGGCACATAGCCAATTATTAGAGATAGGTTAATCATATTTAAGATTGAAGCATTAATTCTTTGTAGGACTTCTTAGAGCAGTTTTGTGGGAATGGGGTCTAAAAGACAAGTTGATGGTTTGAAGGAAGTAATTACTGAAGTTAACTCAGAAAGATCAATTGGAGAAAAAGAGTCTAAATGAATATCAATGGTACTGAAAGTAGCTGTAAATAATGTTACATCTGTGAAATGATTTTGAGTAATTTTTTCTCCAATGGTTAAAATTTTAATTGTAAAGAAATTCATGAAGTTATTACTAGTTAGGGTTGAAGGAATTGTTGGCTCAACAGTGCTCTGAGTTTTTGTCAGCCTGGCTACAGTGCTGAAGAGAAACCTGGGGTTGTTCTTATTTTTTTCAATCAGTGATGAATAGTAAGATGTTCTGGCTTTGTGGAGGGCTTTCTTATAAAGCAGCAAATTATTTCTCCAGGCTAAATGATGATCCTCTAAATTATGTGACACACCATTTCCTCTCCAGCTTACGAGTCATCTGCTTTAGGCTACATGTTTGGGAATTATACCACGGAGTCAGGTACTTCTGATTTGAGACCTTACAGGAGCTACAGTATCCAGAGTCATATGTAGTGAGGAGGCAAAGTTATTAACAAGATAATCAACCTCTGTTGGAGTAGCGTTGCTCTGCTCTGTGTTGGTGCAGGGCCTTGAACATGATAACAGTGGGTGAATTATATTCTTAAACTTAGTTACAGCTTTCAGAAAGACATCTACTGTGATGAAGTCTACTCCCCACTGCTATTTAACACTGTTAAATGTAAAATTTTTATTCCATATGTTAAAACAAGATCTAGAGTGTGATTAAAGTGGTGGGTGGGTTCTCTTACATTTTGAGAGAAGCCAGCTGTGTCTAATAACAGATTAAATGCTGTGTTGAGGCTGTCACTTTTACATCTACATGGAAGTTAAAATCACCCACAATAATTAATTTATCTGAGCTGAGCACTAAATCAGGTAACAAGTCTGAGAAATCAGACAGAAACTCTGTGTGAGGCCCAGGAGGATGCTAGATGATAACAAATAAGGCTGTTTTTTGAGTTTTCCAGCTGGGGTGGACAAGGCCAAGCATTAGACTTTAAAATGAATTAAGTCTGTTTTGGTCTTCAGTTGATTAACAAGCTGGTGTGGAAAATTGCTGCCACACTGCCCCCTTGGCCTCTGCTTCGAGGATTCTTATAGTTAGTATGACTCAGGGGTGTTGATTCATTTAAACATAGGTTTCTGTAAGGTGGAGTATTTGTTGATCAATCTCTAACAGCGACTTGGAAGAGAGACCTAATGTTTAATAACCCACATTTCACTGTTTTATTCTTTGGTGCTGTTGATGATACTGTGTTCCTTTTTCTTTGTGATTTTTTAAAATGTCTAAGTCATTTTTTGATGATTTTTATCTGTTTTTTTGTCTGTTTGGGAGCAGAGATAGTCTCTAAGCGGATGGGGTTTTGGGGTGATAACAGGAGGAGAGAAGCATGAGAGTATGAGAGATGTTAAGGCATATGGTGAAATAGATGGTGAAATTAGGAGGAAGTTAGATAGTGCTGTGGTGTCATGAGTTATGGTTTGAGGCATGCTTTATCAGATGCTACCCATCCTGTTATTAGCTCTCAAAAGCTCCATACTCAACCATCTCTAGAGTTACAGGGGGAGATTTGTGTAACTGCAGTAGTCGCAGAAAAAGAACCAAGACACTGACTTTGCACAGGGACAGGCATCTGGTGACAAGGGAGCATTTTAAATTAGCTTCTTCTATTTTCAAAGAATTTGTGCTTTACAGAACACAATAAACTCAAATCAAAAACAAATCAAAATCATAAACATAAAAAATATAAATAAATAAATAAATTTTGAAATATTTCCTAACTGCAGACAGCACAAGTGCATGAATTTGGTAATTTATGTCAAAACACATTTATTTTTTATTAGATAGTTGGCATTGATGTTAATTGATATTGCTATTTTATTGTGTGTTATTTTATTGTGTGATTTGTATGTTTGTACAGCACTTTGGTCAACACCACTTGTAGGAGCCATAATTAAATGTATTGAATTTTGTTGATCACTGGGTTTTCATTTGTTTGGTTGCTATGGTGATGCGTAACGGGAGTCACGTGGGTGCTAGAGGTGACATTAAGAGGGCGTTGTCAGTCTGTCTGTCATTCACTGGTTTTGATTTTGACAGAGAGGAGGGCTGGGTAGCCGTAGTTTTTTGTTGACCGCTGCACAACGAGTTTCCCGTTGTTGCATTAGAGCCTGTGATGTTTTAAGAGTCTGAATCAGGAGCCGATCACATTACTCTGTAAACTCTCAAAGCACTTTAATAAACAAGAAAACAATTCCACCTCTCGCATTATTGCGTAAAGTTGACAGCGTGTCGGGCAAATAGGCAGGCTCCATCCCCGGCCTCTAGCGACTGTGGAAGTCGCTACACCACTGTTGTAATTAAAAGTGATGTATAAATAAAGAAATAGAAATATGCAGAGAACATGCAAACGCCACACAAAAAGGGCTGAGCTAACCAGGAACCTTCTTACTGGTGTTACCCACTTCAGTATCATATATGATTTCGGTATAATCAGCACTGGAATCAGCACATGTGTTGCATGAAAGAGAAGGACTGAACGATCAATTTCTTTGAAATTGAAGTTACAAATTGAGACAATGAAAAATTAACAATTTAACTATATATTATTTAATTATATATTTCAATTCTCATTCTTGCATTAAAATATAGAGCGTGCACAACGTTTTAAATCTCTCATAAGTGAAGCTTGTGTTTAAAAAATTATATTATTCATCCAGACCAAGAAGAAAAAGTAGTGTAAGCTCATCTTCATTAGTATTTGTGAGAGGATGTCAGACATGCTTTTACACTGTGAGTTGAGGTTTTGTGGTGAGATATTCACACATTCATCATCCACACTCTAACTCACCCTGACAACGGACAGACACCTACCAGCTTGCACAAAGACTCAGTAAGTAACATATTTGTCTCCCTCTGTTTCTGTCCTTTTGATGTACAATTCAGATGTTTTTTCCTTAAATTTTTTCATACACCACCCTGTTTCTGTTTAAAGGAACCACTAAGAATGGTTTTGTGCAGGGTGCAGAGACGTTGGAGTAAATGATTAAATAAATAAGAAATGGATATGTATCCAGCATATGCTGGATATGTTCTTAGTGCTTATTTTCTGATTATAGTGTTTTATGTATTTTAATAATAAAGGCCTGTATAAAGGAAGGCCAGCTTTGACTCACAAACCAAGTGCTCAGCCAGACTAAAAATAAAGGAAGAGCTGCAGAGGCATATTAATAAAGAACAGGAAACCAGACAGAAAAAGCAGAACTAAGTAACACAGAAGTAGTTGTTTTTATCTAAACTATGTGTGACGTGTAAAGGACTATATGCTAGAGATCTGCAAAATAGCTTTGGGCTGTGCATGTCTCTCTCTTCCAGAAGATGATTAAATAAAATAATTATAAATATTTTGACTAACTGAGTCGTGTTCTCTCTTTTCAGTAAAAGAATGACAAGAACCAGATTTAATAGTATGTAGATATGTACAACAGAACAAAAACAGCATATGCAGCATGCTTTGATTCAGAAGCGGGTATGGTGGATGATTCAAATACAGACACTATGTGAGTGTTCTAAGTGTTCATCAAACTAATGGCCTGTATGTAAAGATGTCTGGTTGTTTTGACGTACAGTTCTTTACATATGTCCAGTTATATTAACCACACAGCAACCCTTCTTTGATGTGTCATTTTTTGATAGTTAATGTACATTTAAGGTGCCATTTAACTTCATTAATAGTAAAACCTTCTTTTTTGTTCCTTCCAGAGATGGCAAGCTGGGTCTCCACCCTCTTCTTCCTAATCTGGTTGTCAGTCTCTCAAGCCCAAGGGGGGAGTGGAAAAATCCCCACTGTGGAATTCATCTCTGAAACCCTGATTAACAATGTGGTCCAGGACCCACAGACTGGTCGCATCTACCTGGGAGCAGTCAACAATATCTTCCAGCTGAGCCCGTCCCTCCAGAAGGAGGCCCGCACTGAGACGGGCCCAAAAAAAGATGCCAAAACATGTACACCTCCTGCTTCAGGCTGTCAGGACACAGTGCTCATGCCCAACAGCAACAAACTTCTGCTGGTCCACCCATCCAATGGTTCACTAATAGTATGTGGCAGTCGGTACAGAGGCATATGTTCCCTCCTCAACCTGTCTAATGTAGAACAAGAGTTGTATTACAATGACAACAAAGGAGAGAGGACTTACGTGGCTAGCATAGAGGATAATGTGAACGTGGTGAGCGTCATGTCCAACTACACAAAAAATGGCCGGACCTTCAAAGTGTTCCTTGTTGGAAAGGGCTATGGAAGCCTGGACAGTGCAAAACGAATCAGCACACGAATCCTTGAGGACTACCAGGACTGGGTTGTGTTTGAGAACATCATTGAGGCATCAGCGGTACAGACGGCGCCATTTGTCCTCAAGTACTTACACGACTTCCAACATGCCTTCAAAGAGGATGGTTTTGTCCTCAAGTACTTACACGACTTCCAACATGCCTTCAAAGAGGATGGTTTTGTGTATTTCCTCTTTTCTCGGACTCTCGATGGCACAGATAACAAAAACTTGACTTTTGTGTCTCCCCTTTGTGAAAATGACCAACATTACTATTCGTACACAGAGCTCCAGTTAACCTGCGGTACAAACAACCGGTACAACAAAGTCCAAGCTGCATATGTGACTTTTCCAGGAAAAGAGCTGGCACGGGTCATGTCTCAATCTGGTAATTATGGGACGGTCACCTCATTCACAAAAGTCCTCTTCATGGTGGCTCATCCAGATGACGACGAAAGCGACTCTGCTCTCTGCATGTACCCGCTGAACTCCATCAATCAGCAGCTGATGGATATAATCAGTGCATGCTACAGTGACTCTGGGGAGATTTCTGGGGTTCCTGCTGTGGACGTACCCTACTCATCTCAAACCTACACAGCATGCACTTCAAAAATTTCTGTAAGTGCTTCTTTGTCAGCTGACTCTAATTTAAAAGAATGTTTTGAAAAACTCAGATTGGTATAATTATAATCTTTAATGCAGTTATCACTTTTTATTATAAAATCTCAACATTTAATTCGTTCCCTGGATAACTTGTAATCTGACCAAGTCTTAAAAAACAAGGCTCATACACTTCCTTTACAATGCAACAGTGTCCAATGAGAATTTGTGAAAGACACAATTCTTGTAGTCTCTGTACACCACCACAGTGGATTTTAAATCACACAATCAAGACGTGGCTAAAGTGCAGACTTTCTACTTTAATTAGGGGGCTTCAGTATTTTTTGGGGTTTTTTGTTTAGCATTTGTCTGAATCTAAGCAGAGAGTATAGCCCTGTACACTTCACATTTCATCCTTCTGTTTCTGTTTCGATCAGCAGTCACAGTAATCAGACAGTAGTGACCCAGTTTCAGTGGCAGCTATATATGCCCAATCTGATCATGAGCTGCTTCTCACCCCTCCATATTTTTCTCTATCCATCATTCTGGTTCAGGCTGTTAATCTTGGTCTAAGAAGGTTGGAAAGAAAAGCGTCTGGACTTTAAGTTGCTTGAAGACATTTCACCTCTCATCCGAGAAGCTCCTTCAGTTCTAGGGTCAAATGGTGGAAAGTTCCAGATTTAAGCCCTGTGGGAGGATTCCCCCAAAAGGGACAATATATTCTTTTCCTAATCACACAAGCCAAGGTGTAAAAAAAGGGGTGTAGGTCCCAATCAGCCAAGGTTTCGGATAAGCTCATTGTGAAACCTAGCCCCACCCTATCATGTGATTTCTTGAGGTCAAATGGCCCAGGATGCAAGTGGCCGTGAAGGGATCTCAAAACTTGATTATAGATAGCAGACAGTTGGTGTCGTAAGCCACCGCCTCTGTTCAAAGATGGCTGTCCACAGTGGACATAGATGGCTTCTTTCACTTCTCTTTAAATCTGGGACTCTCCACCATTTGACCCTAGAACTGAAGAAGCTTCTCGGATGAGAGGTGAAACGTCTTCAAGCAACTTAAAGAAGTCCAGACACTTTTCTTTCCAAGCTCCTTAGACTACGATGACATGGATGACTGAGAACCTTCACAGACATGCTGTTTATCTTCAATCAATCAATCAATCTTTATTTATAAAACACTTTTCATACAAAAAAAATGTAGCACAAAGTGCTTTACATAGTTAAAAGCAGCCCACCCCACCCTCCAACTCACTCCCCACACTCTCATTAACATAAATGATGTGAATACACACATATCCCCCCCCTCTCACACACACACACACACACACACACACACACGCGCACACTTAAAGAGTAAAAATTGGGCTGGGCTCGCAAGAGCCAAGTGAGGAAACACTATAACAGGGAGCTGTCTGCACCGGGAGCCGGTCACAGACCGCAGCCTCCAGGCTGGGCACACAGCAGGAGGGAGGCAAAGGAGCCCCCCTTGGTTTCACCTATCCAAAGATTTTTTTATTTCAGAACTGTAAAGGTTCTTTCAGATTTTCTTTGGCAAAGTTTAATCTGATCCTCTTGTTATTGAGTGTAACCGATAGTTTGAACCTTGTTCTATTCCCATTCATGGAGGTGTTGTGATATGTCTACCACCCCTGGGTGTTTTTGACTTAGATGTTATGAAGCCATTTTTCTTATCTATGGAAATAATTTTTCTCAGGTCTTTATGTGTTGCTGAGCTGGCCATTTCATTCCTTATTTTCTAAGAAAGTACCAGATTTTTAATTTTTTTTTATTCCTGAAGTTTTTATTATTTCTGTCCAACCATCTATTCGCTTCCGCTTATCCTTTTTCAGGGTTGTGAGGGGCGTCTGGAGCCTATCCCAGCTGTCTTAGGGTGGGAGGCAGGGTACACTGTGGACAGGTCACCAGATTCTGGTTTATTTTTTCAGCTGAATGCTAGCCTATCTCACTTGCACTGACATGTATTTGGGGATTTTTATTTACAATTAGAAAGAAAAGCTATAAAATGTAAATTCGACACTTCAAACCACCTTCAAATATTACGTCCACTTCATTTGTCATGAAGTAACAAGGGAACTGGCCTCACCTGGAACTACTTGTCAGTCGAATATCCAGTTGGTTTTAAACCTCTAAAAAAGGGGGACTGTGTATAAAAATGGCTCAAATTCTCAAAGAAGTTTTGGCAAAGATTTGCTAAAATGCCTTGAGTTAAAGCTTAAAGTTTAACTTCAATCACTTATTGATTGTTTGATTTAGAACCAGCCTTTGTGGTGTAGAAAAATAAAACCACCAAAATTACGCCTTTGTTCAAGTTATAGGCCGAACTTTAATATGGCTCACTCTCCTCTCTCCATGTACTAAATACACTTGTCAAATTTGGCGGTCTATTCATGTTTTAAAATTTTCCCTTTGCTGCCTCTGACATGTCAAGACCGCTGCTACCCTGCACCACTGGTTGATATTTTAGCTGTTTCACATCTCCAGCTCCCACCATAGGGTCTGCAGCTGTAGGGTATTTACTTTAGAGAGACTGAGCTTAATACCGAGATCAGTACCTACTCAGAAATAATTGAAGTATTCCATGAACAATTTTAATATGCCAAAGACTTTTTTAGTTATGGCCCAACTTAACTGGTTATTTTACATTTTTTACTTGCATGTATTAGTAGTTTCATGTTAAGTGATCGTTAACACGAGTTTTCCTATTGTTCTCGTCTCAGACTTCCAACTCTAAAGCAAATACTTACTTGTAATTTTTATTCATTATTTTAATTCATTATTGTAATCAAAGAAATGATCAGTCAAAACAAAGCCAATTTTAGATTGTAGATTAAAATGGTCGAGTGTTCAAAGCACATTTCCCATCTCTGTTATAACGTTTAAGTAGGATACGAACAGTACTGCAAAGACAGTTAATGTTATTGGAGTGAAAAGCAAGCAATGTCTGATCGTCCCTTCTTGTTATCCTTTCCCTTTACAGAAGGACGCATTGGGAAACTTCAAGTGTGGTGCAGAACATTTGCTTTCGCCTCTGGCAAGCAAGCCAGCATTTGCCTTAAAGGCAGATGCAGCGTTGACCATGTCGGTCCATCTGACTGCTGTAACTGTTGCTGTGGAGAATGACCACACGATCGCCTTTTTGGGCAGCGCCAACGGAGAGGTCTTCAAGGTTGAGTTCTCTTGTGGTTTTTTTTGTTGGATATTTTTTTCCTCAGTTTAAACTTTTATCTGAGGGAAGGTATATCAAGTGAATTTAAAACCTCAAATTTCTCTTACCTTTTGTCTTTTGTTTATTTTGTCCAGGTACACCTGAGACCAGGTGAATATGGCAACGAGCCGTACTCCTATGTTGGCAACAACATAGGAGAGAAGGTCAACAAGAACCTTTTCCTTGACCAAAGCCAGAGCCACCTCTACATTACCACAGAGAAAAGGGTGTGTGTGTATATTTAACACTTATTATACATTAAAATTCAGGCAGAGTACTTGCTGGTGCTAAGACTGAGCTCCACAATGACTGTATTCATTTAAAAGAGAAAAAAATTGATCCAAACCCAAAAACTATGCTGTGGTTATGCACGGAGAAAAGCCTGTATGGTGCCACTGTAGAAAGCTGCCTTGATTAAAATGAGAGATGTTGCTTTCAAAATGTCTTATAATATAAAACAAAGTGTTAATAGCTCTGCTGAGCAGCCTCAGTCTAATGTGGAGAGGAAAGCTCACTGTCTTAGAGAGCGGGCACATACAATACCATTTAAATATTGAGATGGTATTTTTAGAAGGGAAGACATGGACTTCACAGATCACAACCAAAAGTAGCAACGCTAGCTGCATTAAGAATAGATAAACAGATCTATACAGAATCATGGCTTTGTTCTTACATCCACACAGCTGACCAATCACAGCACGAGTATTAGCATTTTATAAAAAATAAATAAATATATAATAATCAAAATTATTTGCTCCATTGCTTTTTTAAGTTTGCGATTTCAGAAGTTTTGCTTTCATTATATTGACTCACATCTGTTTCTGCAGAGGGGGAAGAGTTTCTAATGTTGATGCTGTTAAACATTCAGATTTTATCGGAAAAATACTGATGTCTTGAAATAAGATCTAATGGATTGGCTTTTACATGTAAAAAAGAAAACAATTTCACCCTGGTTACAGTAAACATTCAGTGCTTTGTGTTGAATAAACTAAGTAATTAAACATGGGGAGAAGACAGGAGAGACCCCACTCGCTCCCACTCTGCACACCTGCAACATACTAAGGAACATTTACAGCTACACTTTAAATACTTGTTATTTTTGTCCAGTGTCTCCCGTAAGGTGCACCTTTGATCATATTTCACGTTGTAATAATCCAGATCACCAAGGTGCCAGTGCAGACGTGCCTCGAAATGAAAGACTGCCAATCATGCGTGGGACTGAGGGACCCTTACTGTGGCTGGTGTGTTTTGGAGGGCAGGTAAGGATCTCACACACACACACACACACACACACACACACACACACACACACACACACACACACACACACACGTACATTCTTGCATGCATTTACAAATGCATGCACACAGCAACAGACTAACACAAACACCCACACATGCAATTCCATCTGTAAAACACAGCAGGATATTTGTTCAGTGTTTTATTGCAGACACTTTTAGTACCCCTCAGTGTTTATATTCCATCTCCTGTTGTCCGTGCAGCCGTAAGGAATTAAAGCTGTTTGTCAGCCCCACACGGCGAAGGCAGGCTGTGCAATTTACTCTCATCAGTCTATATTTATCAGGGTCTGGAGGGTAGAAAAGTGCGCATGTATCATGTGTTTTACAGGGATGTGATCATGACTAGGAAAAAGAAGCAAACTCTGTCCCTCTGGAACTATCTGATATATCCGATGCTCTTACTGTGCAACATTGTGCATGCTATTTAGTATTAGAGCTGAAATCTATTTATCAGTTGATAAGTCAATTGACAGAATATGAATCAACAACTTTTCATAAAGAATTAATCAATTCAGTCATTTCTCAGGCAAACGATTCGATGATTTGAGCATTTGAATAGGATAATTCTGCAATTTTTCTTTTCCTTCAATTGCTCCAAATGATTTGAAGCAGTGCTTAGTTCGTTTGCTTCTCATTTATGAAAAAAATTCAGTCCGCGTGATTTACAGTGCAAATTTGATGTTGCATTATATCCTGTACTTCTGTTTATGTGCACAATATCAGTTCATCTCTATGTTAGTTTGTATTTCCTTCAGAGTATGTATTTTAGTCTTTGCTGCATTTAGTGCTAGATTGATTTTATCAAAAAGAAGTCACATGTTTTTATCGCTCCTGTGTATTTTGTCTGATTGCAAAGTCAGTTTTTGTCTTTAACAGTTTCATTTCTTGCATCATCACATAATATGAATAGCTTCATTAAAATTATGTCCTATTAACCAAATACCTTAGATGATCACAGCTGGGAAGCTTGAACAAAGGAGTATTTTTTTAGTACTTTGCTTAAAGGTTATATATATATATATATATATATATATATATATATATATATATATATATATATATATATATATATATATATAAGTTAAAATGACCCTACTAATGTAGTTACCATTGAGGACCTTGCATGTTTTTCTTTTTGATACATAAATCTTTATTTTGTGCACAGACCCTGCTGGAAGTCACGTAGGCATTGAGTTGTTATTTACAAACTGACTTTTTGTGAAAGCATTCATGGCATGTGCAGCTCAGGCTGATGGGATTTTCTCATCCTTCGTCTGAAGGTGTACCAGGAGGTCTGAGTGCCGACGGGCAGAGGAGAAGAATGGCTGGTTGTGGAGCCCCAAGCAGCAGTGTGTCAAGATTGTATCCTTCTCTCCTTCAAACCTTTCCTGCAGAAAGACCGGCAAGGTACAGCTCTGTTTGTTCCTCACTCAAACTGTCTCTGACTTCCTTTGTTCTCTTTTATTGTCCCTCTTTTCTCTGCAGTACCTAACTCCACTTACATGCAGAGACTGAGTAATAAACTGGGAATCAAAGACCTCGAGCTCTAGGTCTTCCAGCTCTGTATTGATCCACCCAGAAAAATCCAAACTGTCTTATTATAACCTGCATGGCTGATTGTCTGAAGATGGAGAGCCTCTTCCTATTCCCCCATTTTTTACTTCTTCTGTGTTCCTGCCCGTCTGACTCACACATGAATTCCCATCAGCAGCATGTCACTCCTTTCTCTTTCTCAGTTTCTTTCTTTAAAAAGAGAAACAGTTTCTTTATTATAACTTTGGTTACACAGAGATACAAATTCAGTGAGATGTTACGGGCTAAGAAGCCACAGTTTCCAGTCAGTATGTTTTTGTCTGTCCAGGTGAACATCAATATTCCCTCCCTCCCTACCATTGGACACTCTGACCGTCTGCAATGCAAGATTGAGTCTTTCCAGAGTAACGGCATCATGTCAGACTCTGGTGAGGTCTCCTGTGATCTGCCCCAGCCTGGGCTTATACCGAAAACACCTGAGGGCCAAGGTATGGTCTCTTTAATTACCCTGCCATGTTTCTGTCGTCTTTAAGGTCTAATGTCTGTGCTTCTCCATGATGGTTAACGCTGCATTACTAACTGGCCAAGGTGGGAAATGGGCTGAAAAAAACATGAGGTTAAGTTAATGTCAGCTGGCAAATTCTCCATCATTTTGTTGAAGAACTTACAGTGTCCAACAAATTTGCACCAGAAAATTGCACGAAATCAACACACTAATCTAATTTAAGCTTTATTATTTCAGTTTATAGTTTTTTGTATCAGTAGTCAGCAAACATCTTGCCCAAAACAAAGTGAGTCCCATAAAAAAAGTCCTTTATAAAACAAAACATGGAACTTTTTTTAAATACAGCTCAAGTTTTGGCTTTTATACACTAATATGCAGTTCAGGCAGTTAAATAATCACTGAACTGATTCTGAGGAGATTTATCAAAATATTTAATCGCTCTGTTTTTTGTCTTTAAATGTACAAGCATACTTCACATCTTTTATATGATAAAACTTGTATTCACATAAACAGCTAGTGTATCACATTTTAACCACTGTTTTACTGTATCTTCAGACTTTGTGGCCGTGGCTATCAGGATCTTTGTGAATGAGACTGTGGAGTTGGCCACGCGGGAATTCATGTTCTACAACTGTGCTGCCACAGTGAGGAAATCTGAAAACACACCGTGAGTCAGGCTGTTAATCTTTCAGTTCTGCTCTGTCACTCAGTGAAAATACACAGTGACATGGAACACAGCATCATCTGACAACCTTGATGTAAATGTATCACCGTGCATGAGCAGATGAGAGATCAAGGCTCTGTTTGTAAATTGTGATGCATGGTGGTTTTGAATGCACCTCTTGCATTTTCGCTCCTGCTTCTATTACCAAGCCGAGGAAATTGCCTCAGTTTCCTTTTCATTAATCAAAAAAAGAAAGTCGATCCTGGCTGTTTTTTCCCCCTCATTTTTTTCTGCATTTCTTTTCACACAGAGATGAACGAGCTTTGCTTATGTGAAGTTGCAGAGATCCATTTCATTGTCAGCAACATAGATTTTTGTGCCGGACGCTCTCTTATGAGTTTGCATGTTTTAGATGTTGTTTGTGTGTGCTTTTGTGTGTGCATGCTCTACCCTGATTGTGCATGTGAAAGTATTTCCTTATCCAAGTTGGTCCATATTTCTGTGTTTTCAGGTGCATGTCATGTGTAAGCAGTCAGTGGGGATGTCAGTGGAACATGCAGGACCACACCTGCAGCGATGCGGACAACAGCGTGGTTGTTTCCCACATCATCAAGCACCGTCAGGTTAGTTCTTTCTAGAGCTGTGAGTTCAGTGACAGGTCAAGGACTCTTTTCTGTCATGTATGTGTGTGATAGATGTGGAGAACGACTATACCACAAGTTTTAAAGGACACATCTAAACTTTACATGTGATTCACCGCCTGAGTGGTCCAAACTCCTCCTGAAAAATTAATAAATACACAAATCCCACTATCAGCTGCCACCATCTTGCATGACAAACGTTGCAGGGTGGAGGATATCAGATTCCAAGTCAGCGGATGTTTCAGCGATATAGTTATCTGTCGCCACAGATGAGGGTGTCCGTTAAGTGGTTAGCATGTTTAAAATGTAAATTATTAAAGTATCTAATTTGTTTTCATTCTGTTTCAGAGCGCAAACTGTCCTCGGTTCGAGAATCCAGATCCTGTGCTCATCCCTGTGGGCTACAAGACTCGAATCAGCTTTGAAGGCATAAATCTGAAACATTACCAGGTAAACTGGCCCCACTCCACCCCCAACATGCATCTGAGTTCCAGGGAAAGAAACACTCTCTTTCTGTTTGTGGATATCCCTTTGACAGAAAAAAGGAAAAACACAACAGGTTCATTTTTAGGCTAAAAGAAAGGAGAATGAGCCAAACTTGTTTCAGTTTTTTCTACTCTTGCATCTGTTAGTGATCTGTAAGTGATGATACCGCACTCTTACCAACTGTTTAAATGTTGCAAAAAAAAAAAAAAAAGTTAACTTAAAGAGATTGAAAGGAAGCAAAAATGGCTCCTTTAGACAGTGAATGAACTTTGGGGGCCACACCAAAGTCCAATATAAGATAAATAAGGATTATTTTGTCTGTGAATCATGCAAAGCTACTCTGGTAAAGTTCGATTTTGGAATTTGAAGTAATGATAATAGTTCCCCTTTAACCCTCTCAGGCTCAAATTAAACTTTTTGTTGCTAATGCACAACCAAGTCCTGCAGTGGTACTTCTGAGTAAAAAAAAAACCCATAAAATATGTATGTGGGGTAATCAGGTTGTTAGTTTTTAACTGTTGCAAATCGGCAACGCCTGCCTTGAGAGGGTTAAGGCTGGAGTTTTCTGTTGGAAGAGGGCTTAAAACTTACTTTTTACCATTCAACCGTAGCGAACAGGTGTGAGGACACCCAACTTTGTGAACAGAATTACTCAAAAAATCTTGTGAATACAATAACTCAAGACGGACGTCTCCTTGGATGTTTAAACTTACCATAGGCAAATCAAGGAAGTTAAGGGGTGGCACTGGGGACCGTCAGTATTTTTGTTTTTGTCATGATTATGCAGAGTATCTTTCCACATGAATAACATTACAAATCCCAATTCTTACTATCAGACAGCAATATAAGCTGTAACAGTTCACTTAGTTGTCACAACATACATCTTGATCATTTTCTTTGAATGTGTGAGTTCTGATGGACTTTATTGGTGCAGGTTCCCGGGGATCCATTCATGTTTCATCAATCAAGGTTTTGACAGCTGATCTTTCACAGCTGTGAAAATCAAAACTTGTAAGCCCTGTGTGAAGGTTTTGTAATCACACAGCTTTCTGGGCTGTTTCCCTTTTGGTTGTTGTGTGTATATGTTCAGTGTTGCTGATTTGATTTTACACACTTGAGTAGGATCAGAGAAACTGCAATTGTTTCCATGCTCTATACAAAGAAGAGCATCAGAGAACAGTACTGTAAAAGTATGATCAGCATGAATACACATCAGCATTTTTGTGTTTGTTTGTGTGGTTCTGCAGGGTCATCATTTCACCATTGGCAGTGAGCTGATGACAAAGGAAGAAGATGTCTCGTTTGAGGGGGGACCATTCTACACATTCAGTGGCTTCAATGTGAGCATGACCCCTCGTTTGACATTTGTCTTGATGCAACACACTCAACACAGGTCTTTGCACTGTGACTGGTTTGTGGTCCTAGTATTCAAAGTACAACCTAGAAATACACTGAAAGAGTGAATGTATATATTCTGCAGCAAAAAAACTGTGTGAAGACTTTCTGTTTGTGAACAGCTGTATTTATGTTCCACATTTATAAAAGAAGTCAACCTTTAGCCTTTTTTCACATTCCCTTTGATATTCTCTAGCTCCCTCTAATGGACATGCTCCCCTCGCTGGAGAGTTAAACACCATCTCCACATTGTGAACTTTGTGATTGGGAAGCTCAAACAGTGCTTAGCCTCCAGCTATGTTCTTTTCTAACATTGATTTCTGTAGCTGAAAATCTGCCAGACTGGGTATATATTCTTTTTTCTTTCTTATTTTCCCTTGGCGTGGGGGAGCAGCAGCCCACACTGTTTGCAGAGAAGAGCTTAAGTGCCATTAATCACAGGATTCTGTATTAATAATTCATTTTCTTCCAATTTCTTAGTTTTTCTATGATAAGTCACCGGAGACCAATGTTCTGTTCTACGTGAAGGACAAGGAGTCTGGCGAGAAGATGGACAGCACGGTGAACGGTGTGTCTTCACATATTAATGAGGAGATTTCATTTTAATGCCCTGTGTGTACACGGCAAGTCCCACTGTGGGGCTTCAGCTGGATTTAAGGAAGCTACCTTTAATCTGCACTTGAAAATTACAAAACATTACTGCACAATCTAACAGCTTTGTACATGAAGGATTCAGATAAATGTATGTTACTGCAGGAGTCACTTGAAATTAGATTGTCCATCAATTTTTCATTGAGGATGCAAGAATATGCTCTTTGAATGTACAATAACATAATATTGTTTTTGTTTCCTCACTATTATCTCTACAGTCACACTGTACAACTGTGCCGTTGAGAGGAACGACTGTAGTCTTTGTAAGAACGCCGACCCAAAGTACAAGTGTGTGTGGTGCAGCAAGAAGCTGGCGTGTGTGTATGAGAAGCTCTGCGATCCTCTCCCCAGCAACACCGAGTGTCCCGACCCTGAGATCACCAATGTGAGTCGTCACAGTGCTGTCATGACTTCATGTTTACCTTTGAAATGGAAACTGTACCTTCTTTAAAATCTTGTGATTGGATGTAAAAACACATTGACTGTGGTGATTGGACTGAGGTCTTCACTGGCCGTGTATTTTTCTTCCACAGAGGAGTTGGGAGTGTGTTTCTCCTTGAGAGTGTGCGGCGCAGTTCCTTAGCACATGTCGATCGGATCAATTCTTTGTTTGTTCACCTAATTGTTCGTGCCTCTTTGTCATTGATAAAAATCCATCAGTAATTGTGTTTATATCATTCTGACAGAGGCTATCACCTAACCGGCTGCAGCCTGACAGACAGAGATACTGCAGATAAATCACCATGACTTTGTATGTTGTTGAGATTCAACTTAACAACTATACAAAGAATTGCAGTGAGATTTTCTGAAGACGTTGAGAGTCTGCAGTGTTGACCTTTATGGTTTTATTATTCATAGACACTTGTGCCCATGTTCAGGTTAAACTTTCAGTGTCCAATACCATAACAATACCATAATAATAACATAATAATAACATAATAATAGCAGGAAGCACACGTATAATCAAGGACACGTTGCAGTAAACATCATACCTCCACTTGGCCTTGAATATTAAATACTTAAGTCAGCTCAATAGTGGTTAAACAGACTGTGTAAATCTCTTGTATGTTCTTATTGCACAAATAATCTGGTTAAATCCATTTCCAATCCCTTCTTCCTATAAACACCCTCCTATTACATCTCCACATCCAGATCAGCCCTCTTTTCGGCCCCGTGCTGGGAGGCATCTCCATCACCATCAGCGGTTCCAACCTCGGCATCGATCAGGGAGACATTAAAAGCATCACGGTGGCTGGGAAGCCCTGCATTCATGAGCCAGAAAAATACTCCGTCTCCAAAAGGTAAAGTTGCCCACATGCAGTTGTGCACTATGCACAGGACATGTAACCCAACCAATGTTGTATACTTAACTGTGTTAGGAATACTTTCCTTTTGCTCAGGATAACCTGACTACAGGTTTTAATTAGCTCATTCTACAACTGTATTGATCTGAGTCTCCAGACACAGTTTGATTTAGAGACAGTCACAGTTTCCAGAGGGAAATGTCAGTAGTAGAAGTATTCACTTTTTTTCCTTTTCTTGTCACAAATGTGCAAGACAACAATGTAAAAAAGTCACGTTACAGATTGATTGTTCAGTAAACTTTTTATAACCGTTCAAGCCAGGGTCAGTCTAAATAAAGAGTGGGCCAATCAGCCTTTTAATGATGTTTTGGTTTTTAAGCATATCATTTGAATATATTTAAGTTATTTTCTGGATAGGAACATAAGGCGCAGATTAAAGTGAAATTAAAGCTATAATATTTGCATGTAAAATATAGTGAGGTATAACAGCAGAATATTGAAACACTTTAGTAAAATACAAGTACATGGAAATTTTACTTAAGTTCTGCACTTAAATAAATGTACTGAACTTATTTGCTTTCTGCTGCTACTACACCACTGAATGGCACTCAAGCACTTGCACATGGCTGCTGATTGAGAGGGTCTTCTGACAGGGACAGAAGCAGAGAAATTGTCTGAAGAAATCACGCTACACTCATAGCTGCTTAGTCAAACAAATAATTAAACAGTTGAACCTGAATGTGAACAAACAAAAACAACTGACTGCAGTTTTTTAACTGTTGCCTTATCTACTAAACTAAAACAAGAGTTTTAGTTGTTAACTATGTCAGTGATGGTCTAAAGATTACAAAATCAGACTTCTCCAGTGTTTCCAGTTTGTTCTCTTAAATGGCAAATCCAGGTTCAATAGTTGTGTAGGGTGGACACCCTGTCTAAATGATGAGACCTAAAAGGCACATACAGCTGACTGTCATCTGCATAGACATGATAAGAAATGTCAGTAAAAGATTGGACGATGCCAAAGAAAGGAAATAATATAATATGAACCCTGTGGACCTGGACTGAACCCTGTGGAACCCCACACATGAACCTGCTCATCCTAATAGAGAAAATCCTGTCTGATAAGAAGGAGGAAAACCAACACAGCACCAGAAATATAACCCAAAACCTAGAACCTATTAAGTAAAATGTTATGAAAAAACAAGTACGAGTTACAAGAAAACAAATGAATTTATGTGCAAATGGTCAAAGATAACACCATAAGTTAGGACCAAGTATGTGTGAGTAGGGCCCCAAACATGTTCAATAAATTTAAAGAGAGGAACTCCTGAGTTGTAGTGCTTGATGGATCCTCAGCATGAATATCCCCAACAAATGTGATTCTGTGTATATTTAATAGTGGAAGATAAAAATCTTTAAAATAGCATACTTAGCAATTTTGATCATAGTTATCTCAAAGGAGCTATAAAAATTATATTAATATATTATATAAAAAACAATAGAATTTGACATAAAAATATATTTTTCAAAATTTCACGTGTTCCACGTCTACAGCCGGACATCTGCAGTGCACTAAAAGTGAACGTTCTCCATGACATTGTTCTAAAAATGTGAAGCTTCATTCTCACGCTGCCACGACTCAGAGGAAACGTAAAATTCTGTTTCTCACTACAAAAAAAGTCATTTTAAAAATATGACTTGTTAGCAGTAGAGTGGACATTACCATCATAAAACTGTTGAAACTTGCCTTAATATGTAAACAGTAAATAATTCTTTACCCAGTTTTGAGTTTCCAGGTCAAGTCCCAGCATTTATTTTTATTTATTTATTAATTTATTTATTTTTTCTGTTGTTCTGATCAGAGTTGTGTGTGAGATTGGACCTGCTGATAAAGCTGACTGGGGACAGGTTGAGATCGAGGTGAATGGAGGGAAGAGAGGAACCTCCTCTGTTTCCTTCACCTACAGGGTAAATGCATATACACACAAACACACTCACAAACACACGTATACACTGTCCTCAGCTGCACGTCATCTGTTGAGTTGTACAACTTTTTATTGAGAAATTAAACTCATCCAAAAGCTTTCAGCTGATTTTGTTGTTTTATGGACTGTTTTATGTTTTCCATTTATTAGCTCCAGAGAAACTCTTATCAAAACATACCAAGGGCATGACAGTTAAGAAGACTGACCAAACATGCTAAATGTAACAGTAAATTAGGCACCTAGATGCACATTGCTGTGGTAATTTACTGTACAGTAAGTCAAAATGTGCAGGCATTCCTCTTTAACCAGATGCTGTGCAGCAGTTCCCTTTGTCACTTTAATACTCTAAGAGGCTACAGCGTAGCTATTTAACTGGCTTTTCATATCTCTGGCTCTGCTAAAGCTTCCCCACAGGGGAGTGCTCCTCCTAACTGTTTGCTCAGCAAATTGAGGCAGATGTGGTGCTTGTGGGAGTTTGTGTGTCTGAATGTTTCTGAAAGAGTGGGTCGGGTTAGATCAGGCTGAGAAGCAATGTTTCTGACATGGAGCTGTATCTGTGTGTGTTATTCTAGTGTGTGCCAGCATCTGCCAGTAGTTAGTGTGTACTTGAAATATGAGTGTGTATTAAGGTGGTATTTGGTGACACCCTCTCCCCTTCATTAGGACCCGATGCCTGAGGAGGTGATGCCAAATAGAGGTCCTAAAGCAGGGGGAACCCTCATTACAATCTCTGGACTATTTCTGAATGCTGGCAGTAAGGAAGATGTCCAGGTTACCATCGGAGGGGTGAACTGCAGTGTGTAAGGATTTCTTTTTTTCAATAATTCTCATTCAGACCAAACTTTTTCAATTCAGCCTCTTTAGTTAATAGAGCTACTTGTTATTCAGACATTTAATTCTATGCAAATTCTGCTTTGCGCACATTTTGAAGTCCATAAATTGATTTTTTTTAATATATGTGTATATTCTTGAAGCAAAAAATTGAATTGACCTAAACTTTAGTGTCACAATGAGGAGGGAGTTTTTTCTCTTACAATTTTCCTGTACTGTTGTGACCACCAGTGCTCTGTCAAAACCGATTCGCGGTGACATTTTAGGCAGAGGTAACGGAAAAATAACGAGCAAGAGAAGCAGCAAAGACAGATTTTAACAAGCTGTCAGCCTGCTGCCATGTTGGCTTCCACTGCACAGTGACCTTGTGCCACCCCCACTCCTTCAGCCAGAGAGTACTGAGCTATGTCCTTGTCTTGGCAGGGAGCACTTTGGAGAAAATATCACCTGCAGGACAGGAGAATACCGCGTGGATAAAGTGCCCTCTGACCCTCTCGACGTCGTAATGAAGTATGGAAAGAGAACCACAAAAAGCATCCCGGCTAGCTTTCGGTTTGTTGAAAACCCCACTGTGCAGGATCACCAGCCCAAAGCAAGCTTTGTCTGGTCAGTTTAACACAGCAGTATGCAGTCATGGTGTTTGTGACATTCACTCTATCTGTTTGTTACATGTTGTATTTTTACTGCCTTCATTTTACCTGCAGGGCAGGATGAAAGTTCAGGGGATAAATGTGTATGTTGTTGTCCTATTTTCATCCATTCAGACTATTGATCTCCTAATACGAATAATATGACCAAGTACTAAATGCATTCTGTACCTACATACAGTCTTACAGAGTAGGTATGATCGAAAATTTGCTCACTCTCCCTACAGTGACTGACATTGTTATTTTCAGAGTTCATATTTCTGAAATCTCTAAACTTCAGTGTTTCGAGATTACTGTCTCAATGGACAGAAATAAGAGAATAAGACACAGGCTGAGTTTTGCTTTTGAATATGTCCTTTAAAATAGAAATAAGAAAGCTTCTAAGTTGACATTGTTTTTGATCACAATTCTGCCACATGATTAGAAACACTGACTAGAACGATAATCATTAAAATTACCACACGTGCATTTTAAGAACCCTGCCTGTCTTCCCTTAATTCTCTCTGTGTGCTTGTGCTCTTATTTTTGTGTGGGTAGGAGTACAATTCCTTAATATGCATTTTCCTGTGTTTTTGGTGTGAATACATATGTTTGTGTGCGTTTTAGTGGAGGGAGGAATATTGTGGTAACTGGCACCAGGTTTGACGTAATCCAGACTGCGATCATGAAGGTCCAGGGACGTGACTGGTCATCTTCAGAGGTTCCTGTTCATTTTCCTCATCTTCCTCTGAGTCAATGCACTGATCCACCTCTAAGAGTCATAATTTCTTAGATTTGTCCTTACTCTTTCTATTGAATGTTGTAATGTTGTATTAAATGTCGTAATCAAAATCTTACAAATTTCTGACATATAACAATAGAAATGCAATTTATGTGACTACTCATTTGGCTCGTTAACATATAGAACATACATCAGAACAGAAAAGTTTGCTTTATTATTTTTATTGCTGCTGCATATTTTCTATGGTGTAATTTCCTTTATGACATGTCATGCTTGTATTTTTTATGTCCTTTTGTCACAATTTACTGTCCCTCTATTACACAACATACTCAGTTTGCCCATGAGAAGAACGCCACAGTCATCCAGTTTCAGTCTCCAACAGTAAACGGCTCCGCAGACCAGCACTTGAAAACAGTCATCAAGCTGGACAACTGGGAGAAGGAGCTGAAGCCCTTTTTCTACCACCCTGACCCCAGCTTCAATAATCTACAAAACAAGATCATCACTGCGAACAGCATGATTATCGTTACTGTGAGTACAACCATGAGGTCGCTTTAATATAGTTCTAGTACAATGATTTGTTTTGATTTTGTTTTTTCTGTCATAATAGAAAATAATAGAGAAAAAATAACAGAGAAAATCCCAACCATCAGAAAACCCTCTATGAGCAAGCACTTGGCGACAGTGGGAAGAAAAACTCTTTTAACAGGAAGAAACCTCTGGCAGAATCAGGCTAAAATCCAGAGAGGTGTACAAACATATAGTGCGTGAAAAAAAATGAGTGACGAAGAAACACTCAGTGCATCATGGGAATACCCAGCAGCCTATGCCTATTGCAGCATAAGTATGGACTGGATTCAGAGTCACCTGATTCAGCCCTAACTATATGCTTTATCAAACAGGACAGTTTTAAGCGTAATCCAACAAATCCAAACGGTGAGCTGGTTCCACAGGAGAAGGGCCTGAAAACCGAAGGCTCTGCATCTCATTCTGCTTTTAAATAACCTAGGAACTACAAGAAGGCCAGCGTCTGAAAGTGAAGTTCTCTATTTAGGTGATAAGGTACTGTGAGTAAGATAAGATGGGGACTGAATATTAAAGACCTTTTGGAGGATTTTAAAGTTTTTTACAATAGATGCTTACAATATTTATCTTTTTCTTTACTTTTGGTGTATAACAGCTCATAGCTGTCATACAGTACACCCATTCCCATACATTACTCATAAAGTGCTGCTGATAAGGTTTTCAGTGCTCATTGTATTATCTGTCTAATTAACTTCAGTCACTGCCCTTAGAGCCTTGGATTCACTCTTCCTCCTGCAGGGTCGGGGATTCTCCAAAGCCATGACAGCAAAGGAGGCTCAAGCCTTCGTAGGTTCAGTATGTGGTCCGCCTCCTTCAGGATGATAAGCTGTTCCTGGTAACACCTTCCAGCCCACCTCGTGCTCACTCCACACAGGTGGATGTAAAGGTCAGGCCACAAAAAGACAAACGGATGACACAATGTTATGGAGGACATGGTCCAACTGTTTTATTTCATTGAAAGTTCTAACAAGCTACAACGCTCTAACGTGACTTCATAAATGAAGGCAGTCCTCTGAAAATTTAAAAATATGGAAGTATCAAGAGAGTGAACTTTAAGTACCCAGTTTAATTTATTTTTTTCATTTCAAAAACCTTAAGCTCCCAATTTAGCAGAAAGTTACGTTCTATCCCTACTCCAGTATCTTCCCGTCTTTACCTTTGGTAAAATGTGCAGCGCTTGTGTAAATAACAAGATTTCCACTCTTTTGTTTCCCACAGATCAAGTTTGGGAAAGGGGTGTGGGTGGTTGGCTCAATGGAATTTGAGGACAAGAATTATTCCCTCTACATGATCATCCGTATTATCCTTCTGGTCACCATCACTATCTCTGTCTACTGCGCCACACGAGCTCAGTTGTTTTAGGTTTGTTTTAAGAATCATATCATATACATATACATAATCATATCATATACTGTGTATTCATCTATCCCATCTATTTATATATATATATATAACATGATAAAAACATTTGCTTACAGTAGCACTTCATTATTATAAGAATTATTCACATTGTTTTACGCATTAAAAATATGTTTTTGATCTTTTTGCCTTTTTAACTCTTGTAACGTTCCATACATTCAGCGCTTTAGAGGCAAAGTGCTTCTGCTTTAATACATTTAATAAACTCAGAGACAATTCATATCTCCGGTTTCTTTCAAATATCTGTTTCAACTGGACTCTCACTTCTCATCTTTTTTGTACTTTACTAGCTGTTTATAAATAAATGATTAAGAAATGACCTTAAATTATTACAGATCACTGCAGAGTACTCTCTGCAGTGATCTGTAATAATTTGAGAGGATTGCAGTTGGTCTGGGCCAAAATGCCTGTTGACCAGCTGCATACTGATACTAGCATACTGATGTTGGCACTGACTACCACTAGAGGGCGACTGTGTTAATCAGTTCTTTGCAGTCACATCATTTAGCCAGACGCCTTCTAGAGATCAGAGGCCGTAACAGCGTCATTACTACATCTAAGAGTCAAATTCAAACCATAATTGTCATTGCATTCCTGATTCAACAATTTTACCTGCTTTTTCTAAATTTAATACATTTTAGCTTACAGCTAAAACTGGTCATCATCTCTGCACAGTAAACCAGAAGGATTACTCCAAGTGTGAGCACCCTAAAAAGTATACAGCCTCACAAGTAACAAGTAAAAGCATAAAAAAGCTGAATAACCATCAACAGTTACTTTGCACTTCACAGAATATTACCTTTGGGTTTATATAAAACCTAAATCCTCTCTCAGACTCACATATAACAGTCTTCCAACCACAACAGTAAGTAGCAGCACTAGTTTTTTGTAGCTTGCATCAAAAATCCAGCTTACACCTGAGAGTGTTGAACAGTCTGTACTGTACTGTAGTACTCAACCGTACTTCAGTTTTATTAGCAGGCAACTAATTATGCTTCAGAATCAAATATTAATATTTTGTACATTTGGATCTCAACCCCCCCACTAAATGTGAACTAAGCTTATCTGTAGTGATATAAAATGGAATACAAAAAATAAAATAGTGCTTCTTCCACCACTACTGTGTCCAGTAGGATCAGTAGTCTGGATCTGTTCACTTTTGTTTTGGTAGTAGAGGTCAACCACTAGAGGGAGACTGTGTTACTGTACTCATTGCAATCACAACATCTTGCAGAGGAAAAGACTGAAAGGAGAGATAACAGCTTTATTACCACTTTTACAAGTGGAAGGACAAAAAAAGAAAAATTATATTTCAGATTTTTTTGTTCATACACACACACTGTGCCGATTCTCTCAACAATTTAAATTGCTCTTCCTTCTCAAAAAAACTTATGCTATTAGCTTTGAGCTAAAAAGAAGTTCTCATCTCTGTACAAAACCAGCAGCAGTAGTTATTGAATGTGTGAGTGCCCTGAAAGCACACAACATATTTAAATCTTGTCAAAATATGTGAAATCGCAATGTGCAGCACAAAAACCTGTCAAAGCAAATAAAAACATAAAAAAGTTCAATAATTATAAACTGTTGCTCTTTGTACGTCAAAGAAATTATCTTTGGGTTTGTATAAAACCCAAATGCTCTCTCATACACACATACTACACATGACTTAAAAACAACAGTAAGCAGCCACTGCATCAACAGTCCAGTTCATGCCTGAAGGTGTCGTGGTCTCAGTTAAACCAGGTCGTGTTAAGCTGCGTCTGTTTCTTGATGCTGGTGTCCAGCTTGAGGACTTCTCTGATTGCCATAGTAGCGTAGGTCGATGGAGGCAGCGAGAACTCCATCCGCAGAGCGCGATATTTCCCCTCTGTCAGGAGGAAGGAGAGTGGCACAGTTTATGCAGGTTGTAAACAAAACATTATTTCTTCTACTTTAACTAGTAAAATAAATAATTCATGCTTTTGATTGTTGGATATCATACATGTCCTCCATTTATTATTGTACTTCATTCAAAATCTGCCCTTGAAATGATCTCATATTGTAAGTTTTATTGTCAGTTTCCCTTTTAAATAAACTGAGTTTATACATACTTGACTTATGCCTGCAAGTTTAAAAGTTTTAATCTATGGAAATTAAATAAAATTTTACATCCATCGTTGACACAAATCTAAACAGGCGTAAAAATAAGTTTACCTTTGTTGAAGACAGGTGCGGGTTTGTTCTCTAGTTTCTCAAAATCACTATGCACCAGAGACACCCTGGGGTCATCGTAATTAATGACCTCCCTGCACAGAACAGCGACAAATACAAGGAAATGTAGTACTACAGTAAACAGAGCAACAGTTTAACAAAGCATTCAGTAAGAGCAGTACACAATTAATCTATCACTACCATTATGTTTAACTGTGAAAGAGCAAAGCACAACAGTAATTGTGATTGTTACAAGTCATGCACTGCATTGTGTGAAAAAGGCAGTGAGAGGTGCTGACCAGCTGACATCAGCGGGTCTGATGATGATGCGCCTGTAGGCTCCGGCCAGAGAGTAGTCCTTCACTTTGTGCCTCATGTTGTCGATGTCCAGCCCGTCTGCAGTGAGCAGCTCTCTGTAACCTTCTCCGACTAAAACAAAACACACAGGTATGACTGACAATGTAACACAAAACAAAACAATTTTCTCCTCTGCTGTAAGTTTATTTAATGTTTTATGTCAATTTTTATTTTATTAAACCACTCAGACTATTCCACCGGAAGCACCCGTTACTTTGTTATACAGGTGTTACCATCTTAAATACATTAGTGTTAAAACAACCCAATGTTAATTTGGGTTATATGCTATAAAAACTCAACTCTGCATTATACATAGCCTATACTTACTGTGGTGTGTGGGGTAAATGACATCAAACCCTGGAAGTGGCATCACAATGTTGTGGATGGATTGATTCTCTGCCTCCTCTGCAGACAGCACGTGTGCCGTGGCTTTGGAAACATAACATTTGGAAGATGATATCATAAGAAAGAAAAAAAAATGACCAGTTGTTTTTTTTGTTGGAAACTCAATAAGCCTTTCAGGTTTCTAATCCTACATTGCACTTGTGTTTTAATGCATCTGTATCATTCTTATGCTTTTAAAAGGTGGCCTCTCTGTGAGGACAGATTGTGCATGGCTAAAATGAGCACAGAGCAAGTGTGACCACTACTAAATGTGACCCGCCCAACCTGAATTTGTTCAGGATAAAATGTACCCACTCTACATTAACACACTTCCTCTTCCTGAGAAGATATCCAAACATAGACATGTATGTTGATCCTTGGGTGAAAATCACTTTTCAACTCATTTAAAGTTTGCTAACAAGACACTTTGTATCCCATTTACTGACCTGTACAGAATCCAGGTTAAAAGCTACAGTTTACTGTACATATCCCACAGTGTCCCACTCTTAATAATCAACATTAGGCAGGTGATTTAAAGGCCAACTTACTTCCTTTGAGTACCAGGTCTCCCTTCACAGCCTTCAGACCGAAGGCTTCAATTCTGCGGCTCACCATGGTGTTCCACACTCTGCTCTGGTAGCTGTGGATGTACATCAGGCGGTTGTTCCGGGGGATCTAGAGAAGAGCAAAAGAGCGTGAGCACAAAATTTAATTTCCATTGAGGCTAGAGGTACGTCTGAATCTCTGACTGAATTGTTTCACGGGTAACTGTAACTTGTAAACAAGGAAGATTTATTTGCGGAATAATTAAGGTAAAGCCTTTGGTTCTGCTGCATCAACTTGTTACAAGACTGCAATAGAAAACCAACCAGTCCAAATGCAGTGACGATGTTTTTCTTGCCATACATAGACAGGCCTCTCAGCAGCTGTCCTTCCACACAGCGCTTGTTGGGAAGCTTTTTCAGTGCTGCCTCCGGATCCTGAGTCTTTGCCCACTCTTCCCTGCAGCGGACCAGAAATTCTTTCTCCGCTGTAAAAGAAAAAAACGAGACAATGGGAAACTTGAAATACTTTTTGCAACCGCTTCAACTGCAGCAGAAAACAGAGTGAGGGTGGTACATTTACCTCCAGGACGGGGTTTCAGAATCAAATCCATCACCTCATTCCAGTCGTTTTTCAGAATAGCCCTGTCCCCAACAAATTGAGGGAAAACACTATAGTTTATGGTCCTATAGTTATATAATTTACGCAACAATCTCCATGTCATGACCTCACCTGCCCACGTGATGCGTGGGCACAGCTGTTGTGCCAAAACGCTGCATGCCGTAGTAGTTTATGAAACCTGTCTGCTTGAGGGATTTCATTGCCTGATCAACCTGCTCGTCTGTTCCTGTGATGTTCCTGCAAACACAAAGACAAAAAACAATGAGCCATTGAACACTTTACCCTGAAAAGCAATTTAAAAAAATGCATCATGGTTTTGCAGGACAATTTAACTCTGTTTCCTTTAATCCACCTGGAGAAAACACTTGATCACAGTGAGGACAAAACTTCCCTTTAAACAGGAAGAGACTGCCAATAAAGGTGACCTCAGTTCAAATTGGCAGTTTAACAAATGCCGAGCTTTTAAAATCTATTTCTGAAACAAGCACTGTGTATATTAACACCTGCTGACCTTATCACCACAGTGAAATGGTTTCCCTGCAGTTCCCCCAGCTTTAGAGGGTGATTTTTGTAGCAAAAGTTTCCAAGCTTGAGGTTCATAAGGCACTTGTTGAGGTGAGCCAGCCTCTCTGCAGTGATCCTAAGTGAACAAAGAAGAGGCTGTTATAATTACCGATCCTGTGCAAGAACCCATCAGAGATAAATTAGAATCAATAACAACACACATCTAGCATAATCATCAAAAAAACAAAAATATCTGCACACTAGTAACTGCAGGGCTCTGCATTATAACACTCACTTGAGCACCGCTATCTCCTGCACAGTAATGGCCCTCTTGTCCTTGGTTCCCATGTAGGAAAACATGTTGGGTCTAAGCCTAGAGAGACATCCATCATTATACATAGGGCTGCAAAACTTGACTGCAAAAAACATTTCACACATCCATTAGTGTGTTGGCTCTTTTATCAATGAATGATCCTTACTTTTTATAAAACAAACTAAAAAACACACACGTCTCCTACCTGAGGAACTTTGAAAGCACATTGATAGCATCCATGGTGTCTTTGTTCTCCTTATACAGAACAAAGTGGCAGAAACTGCCACGGTTTTTGGGCCAAAAGTGTTTCCTTGGAGCTTTTGTGGAGACAGAAAAATGGTGTGATGAAAAACATGCTGTGATGTTTTTTAATATTAAAACATAGCATGTACTTTATAAGTCCCCAATATTATAGAAATACTCATTATAGATCCTGTACTTCCAAACATATCTCAGCAGTTAGCCAACAACCTTGCTTTGGCACTCAGATCCAATCACTTAATGGCAAAACGACATGGACACACGATATTAAAGCTGATTTTACGACACAGTATTTTATCCTAAGCTAAGTGTAACCCAACTCCACATGGCTTTTAACCATTTCCTCTGGTGCTGGGAGGAGAATAAGTTCTTACCTGTAGTTGTTTTGACTTCTATCCACCAGAGAAGAGCAAAAGGAGGATAGAATAATGTTACTAAGAAAGAGAGTCTTATGGTCTGTGGGTAGAGTTGTCAGGGGTGAGATCTCATGCATGGGCCTGGAGTGAAGTGTGATATTTAAACTTTTGGCCTGTGTGGCTCTGCTAATCTCTACCATCCTTTGTGGTGTTGAGTAAAGGTCTCAGTAGAAACATGCAGGTGTGTTGACCATGCTTACACAAAAGCGCATGCATCGTATTTTACTGCTCGGGCTACATGCACTGCAGTAGATAAAATATAAGCTGAAGTGAGGAAGGCGTGCAATAAATTTCATTAACATTCCTAAAACATTAACTTAGTTTGGCCTTCCATCCTGAGATCCACATACCTGCTAAAGCCTTCTTCCCAGCAGCATGATAAGCCACTATAAACTTCCGCCCTTCCCTCTCTTCAGTCTTTGTTTCCAAACCAGGAAACTGATTCTTGATGGCTTTGTGGACCAATGTCCGTTTCTCTTTAGAATCATCCAGTACCTATAAATGAATAAGAACATTACATAAAGCTGTCAGCTAGTTTTATGGATTTTTGTGTGTTTTTTATTGGAGCACTCCTTTTAACCTGTTACCTCAATTGAGACATTTCCCTCTTTGTTCTTGAACAGCTGAAGCTCTCCAAGCTGCTTTTTCTGCTCTTCAGTTAGCAGGTCACATTCTTTTGGCTGTTGTTCAGGTTCTTGGGCTTCCTAAACAGCAGAAAAACAAACCAAAAACCATATTGGAGAGTATTATGTAACCCGATCCTGGAGTTCTCTTTAGTCTTATTTTGTTAATGCGAAGTGTGCCTTCATGATGAATCTGAGGCTTGTTAAAATAGCAGAAGAAGCAACGTTACCTCAGCCTCCGCCGGGACAGAGAGGTCATCCAAATGCACAATCTTGCCATTTTTGTTGATTTCATGCACAACAAAATCAGAATATCTGAGTGCAAAAAACAAAGAAAGTGATTGGTTACTCTTTGTTAAGCAAACTCTTTAAATCCTTCATTAACTCCAGATGACAAACAAACCTTTCCTTCAGGACTCCAGAGAAGCCTTCGTGGTCACTGACATACTTTAGGATGCCAACATCGAGCTCGGTGAGACCATGCTTCATCATGTTAGCAAATGTGTCACCATCCTCCTCTCCATCACTTGCGTCCCCCTCGGGCTCGTCCATCTCATCTTGCTGCGGAGGATCGCTCTCAAATTTTGGTTTCTTTGATGGTGCATCATCTTTTTCATCTTCCGGGCACCCTCGCTTTTCTCCAACTGGGACGACGACGGTCACAGGCTCGGATTCAGCCATTAGTGCCCAGCTGGAGCAATAAGGAATTTAGTTAACAGTATGAGCCGCACACATATATAAAACCCGAGTCTCACGGTGTGGTATTTTTGTGTGATTTGTTTTGGGTTTTTTTTAAACATCAGCTTGCTTGTTTACAGCCCAGCACTTTCTCCTGTTTTAGTCTGAATGGTATGCTTTATTCATTTCATTTTTTTAAAATCAGGTTAAAGAAACACTCCAATATTTTGACTGACGGTTTGGTGTGGTGCAATAGCATGGATGTTGTACCAGTCTGTCACACTGAATCGTGTGTGACGCTGTCAATTTACCAAATGCTCTAGTTTCTAATGGCCTCTTTCTGCAGCCATGAACCGTGTGTAGTGATCAAAGGAGTGAGCCTACAGATACAACTGACGGAACTGAAGTTTCCTCCAAAGGGTGTGTGGGCTATACCCTTGCAGATGAAATGAGGAGCTCAGGGTAGAGCTGCTACTCCGTCACACTGAAAGGAGCCACCGAAATGCGTTGGTCATCTGAATCGGACGCCTCGTGGACACTACCAAGGCGAGGCGTATTTCTGCTTTGACTGCTGCAGGGACAACCTCAAAACTGTCGAAGTGCAACACTACAGCACGCTTTGTTTTGGTGTGACGCACCAGTCAGATCTGAAGCGTGTGGCAAGATACCAGCACTGATGACATGGTATAACATCAGTACTACAACATCAGTTACCCGTTATTACGTGACTCTACGTAGAAATGGAAAGCACAAAGTATAACTGTGAACACTACATTTCAGTATCTGCGAGTAACGATAACATAACTAAGTGGGCATTACTGGCCTAGAAAACAATACCAACAACTTACCGTTTGTGGGACTGCGGTAGCGAAATATGGCTGCAAACACTCCTTATTTTCCAAACGCCAAACACTTGCACAGACTTCCTGACGGATCCAAGCTTGAAGCAGGCACTTAAAAGACTAAATGAAGGGGATTAGTTATCACTCAAAACTTAGCAAAGACGGCAGAGCATCTATTAGCTAGCTAACACCCCCAGTTAACGTGTTTGTAAACCTGAACTCAAATGTCGCTGGTAAAAGCAAATAATTTTTTTAAAAAAGGACTTTTGCTCTTCCAAACGTTCCCACTCACCTACCTGGACCTGGTGATATTCAGAAGAGAGCAGGCAACACTGAACGCCAGGTTTTCTCACACGTGTGTATGTGTGTGTGCTCCTCTGGTTCCGGAAATGGATAATGACCTAAAGCCCTCCCACTTCAAACGCTTGGTTAAAGGAGCTGTCAATCACAAAGCTATGCTGCGTTCAAGTAACCGTGGGATAACGCTCCAAAGAAACACACTTGGGTATGGAGCTTACGATACTTCCACACGTCTCTGGGAGCACAGTACTTTATATTCCAGTTAATTAATGAAACAGTCATGGTTTCATGACTGTATTATTCTATTTATTATTATTATTATTATTATTATCGATTATTTTAAAGCGTTTTTTTCACGCACAACTTGTTGAATGTAAGACACCAGCTAATTATAACCTTTCACTTCAAAGTAAAAAATAAATAAATATTAGCTTATCATGTCCAATGTTATATCTACACTATAAAGATCCTGTCTGCCGCGTGATTGTAAAGGTTTGGTCTAAGAAGTACAAAGTCCTCAGTCCTTAGCTTAAGGCTTAAACAAGTGCAAATCTGTGATCACTGAATTGTGAAAGCATATTGGTACCCTATGCTATATGCTTTTTTTTAACACCATGACAAATGTTTTACTGAATAGAAAGAAATGATATTTTTAGGGCTGCTGATTTTTTTAAAAGCAATTGTTTATTAAGTAGGCCTACTATTGAACAATACGGGTCCAGGCAATAGATAGATCAGTACATTTGTGGAGTTTCCTTTCGCTGGTATTTTCCTTTACAGTTCCTATAAGTCTTATAAAAACAAGTGCAATGCAATCTAAAACAGGCAGCAGCACCAGGTGATGTGTTGTACTCCATAATAACAGCGGCACCGTGTCAGCTCTTTACTGTCACCTTGTGGAACTACGTGTAATTTTTCTTACACCTTTACACCTCTCCTCATGCCTTTACAACACCACACTGCTCACTTGAGTATTCATACACCTTCTCTACTAATAATACTGACTTCCACACTCCATGGTTATCTTATCTTTCACATTGTTTTCATTTCATGAGCTAAAGCCTCATTAATTTTAGTGCTTATTGCGACTCCATATGTAGAATAACCAGTCAAATATGGTTTAAGAGTTCTCTTTAAAATAAATCCTGTCTTTGCTGTAATATAAGAATAACCTTTTATATTTATTCAGCTTTTTTGTTTTGCTTGTTCCCATCTTGAAGTTATAATTCTGCTACCATTTCGCTCAAGAATAGTTTAATAAGAAGTCAGTTTCAGATTGGTAGGACATTATTGTTAGACATAAAGAAGAGGGGGGCTTTTCTGTGTGACACTAACTTCATGTGCAGGCTAAATAACGGCCATAGGTCGTTAGCTTTGTACCATTGCTGAAATTGCAGAAAAATTAGCTTTGAGCCCCAAATTGAAGAGGAGAAAAGATGAAGAAAAATAGTGGTTGTTCTAGTATGTAAGTTAACTGTTTATAAAATGTAAAAAACAATTAAGTAAAGTTTATGATTAGAGAAAGTTATAATAGCATTAGCTTATCTGGGCTAGCTGTCAGTGATAGTTAACAGATTAGCTACTAACTTAAAACTTGTGTTCATTATGCTTTGTTCCAGAACTTCTCTAACAAAGACATCCTCAGGATCAGGACTTTGTCAAGGCACTTTAACAGGCAATGGTTATAACCAAAAAGAAAACCCTGAGGAACAGAAAAGGAGAAATAAAGATCTTATTGGAAAAGTTCGGGTATTTAGCATTAGCTTAAAACTCTTTCTTCATGATGGTGATGCAGGTTCATATCTTAATATCTTAATTTATAGAGATTTCTCATGTAGCCACACATTGCTGGTAAGAAATTACTATTTTGCTATTTTTTTCTTGTTTTTTTGTTTTGTTTTGTTTTTTGTTGATGGGATAACTAAAAAAAAAAAAAAATCAAGTTCGTTATCTTAAACTTTGACTCAAGATCAGTCAGCATTTTAAACATTCAATCAGTAAGTCAAAATTTTGGAATAGTAACCTAAAATTTTTACATTGTTTTCCCCCAGTGGAAGAACCAGGCTTCCACATTTGCTTTGCATATCTACTTGCCAAGCTGCAGTAAAACTTGCAAAAGAGGAACTATAAATGTAGAAACCATAATCATCACCTTCAAAGTAAAAGTTATGCCTTAGTGTTATTGTCAACACAGTTAAAAAGGTGCAGCTTTTACTTTGAAGGCAAACATTCTATAGTTTGTATGCATGTTAATAGTTTCTCTTCCACTTGATATTAAGTACCTAAGATTAAGTTTAGAGGGTTTATTCATGATACAAATTATATAGGTCATTTCCTTATTGATAGTGAAGGTAAAATATATAACCGACTATTAAACAAAGTGCAATACCTAACACATCTAAATAATAGAAGAAGAACATTCTGGAAAAGTTACAAATGAACTTTGGATAAAATTTGGTATTAGTTATGCTGAAATAAAGACGATTTAATAACTTTAATACTTAATAATAATTGCTGTAAAAGTAGAAAAAATTAACGTTTATCATCTTGTCTACATCTGCCACCTCTTCTTCGGGCTTGTAACCTCTCTTTTTTGCTGTTCACACTGCTCCTCTTCATCATTGTGCAGGTTTTCACCTTCTCAGGTCTGATCTTCATGCCTGAAACCCGTTTGACATGTCTGCTCTGTTGTGGATTTCACTCTTTATTTGCTCAGATTAGTTCCCCAAACTCTGGACTCTCTGCGCAGTTCAGCTATTGTTCTGAGGCTGAAGCACGAAGAAAGACAAATCTCCATTTTGATCCCTTTCATCTCTGACTGGGATTTAGGTTCTTGTCAAACCAGCCAACTCAAAGAAAACTAACCTCAAATTAGCTCTCTTTGGAACTGAAAACCTCAAAGTTCTCTCATCTTATGGTTAACAAACTGAGTTTTAACTAAAACTTCCTGGTTAAAGCTGGCAACCATGTGACTTTGACTCCGTGTCTTTGCAGGTGGTGGATGCTGATGGCAATGATGTCACTCCCCGCCCCCTGGTTTGCCCAGTGCCAGGTTTCCAAAAGTCTCTGGATGAACTCTTTTCCAGCATCCCTAAACTTTCCAGAAGGTACTAGATGGTCACATTGGATATAGTTTTGTAATATCTTTAATTTGTTGTCATTTTTACATTTATCTTTTCAATTCAGTTCAGTTTCAGATAGTTTCCTGAGTGATTTTGTTTTTCATTCTCTAATTATGATGAAGGTGGTATTTTCCATACGCAGATATTACATGATTAGAGTGGTTTAGAAAGTTAGCTTTTTATAGCACATGCAGTAAGACTTGTAGAAATCCCAGTCTCAACACACGTTTACATCAGTTCCTCCTCATGGTGATTCAGTAAATACTATCGTAGTTCTTATAAGACTTTAAACATTTAAAGAGATAGGAACATACAATTTTACGTGGTTGCATTTATGTGGGCTAAAAAATCACAATCCTTTTGACTTAATGTTTTTAAAAGTCTGTAGGATGATCCTTTGGGATTTGTTCCTAAATTAAACACATACTTCTACTAATAGATTTCTTAAAAAAAATACTTAAATTTTAAAAATAAACTGAACTTCTTGAAAGAACTTAATTGATGGATGGATAATGAAGCTGCTGATAGAAAAGTCAACAAGTAAATAATCAGAAGATCAATATGAATCATTAAAAACACAAATAAAACATTTGTGAACGTGACCGCCTTTTTTAGTAGTAAAAAGTATTTACCAGTTTAATCCAAACTATCAATGTGCCATTCATCAATTAGAATTATTATTAAGTGTTAGTGGTCAAATAAATACAAGTACCAGTACTTTAGAATCTAAAACCAAAGACAGTTTAAGTCACTTTTACCTTTTAATTTAGTTCAAGACAACTATAATAACCTTGCCCATCTGTGTAAACTTGCTTTTTTTACTCTTGCACTCTTATGAATCCACTTTGTTTTCATGTTATTTGTTGTTATGGAAATAAAGTTAATTATCAAAAGGCAGATCTGGAGGTAATTTCAGTGAGTGGCAAAGTTAGTAAGCGGCTCAGTGATGGTGACAATGGAAATTATACAGAGTACAAGCGTACATAGATACTAAATATGTATGTTTGTGTGTCTCATTAGCAGCCATACCATGTGTCCTACCCAAGACTCATTGAATGCGGAGATTGAGGATATTTTTCTTGGACCGACACATCCACCTCCACGTGATTACTCTTGTTTTTTGTTTTTAAATATATTCTCTCCTTATGTTTATTGTTGTAGGGATTTTGTCTTTCTGGTACTAATATTGCCCTTTTGTTTAAAAATTGCATTAACATTGTAGTTCTCAAATCATAAATTCTTCTATATTCAACACAGTACACTTAAAATTATTCCACATCGTCTTTTTGCCGTTTATTTGAATTAGGCTTTTTCGTTTGTTTTGTCATGTGTCAGAGTTGTTGAAAAAAGGAGATGATGCAGAACAGCATGCAAGGGAGAAGATGGTGGGTGAATGTGATTACATCTCGCTTACTGAAACCGAAACCATTACGTTCCTGGACATACCCCCCACCATAACCTCAGTGGTCGATGATGACGCAGAAGCAGCAATGTGAGTGGAGGGTAAAAACACTAAATAACATTCATCACAAGTTGTGTTAATTGAATATTTTTACATTTTGATGAATTTTTAGCTCATCCAGCCAGAGGTCTGATGAGGCTGTCCATCATCACCTGTCAACAGTTCACTAGAATTGTTATTTCTCCTACATTATTGGTTGTAATTTAACAAACATAAGCATACACAGTGATCACCTAATGGTTCTTCACCAAAATAGTTCTGAAGGTCAAGGTCACATTTGTTCTTTGTCTGGTTATCATAAAATAAGAAAATTATGATTGTTCTGTCTCTCACTCTCCCTACCTGACAGATGAGAAAATCTAACACAACTTCTGACATGCACAGAAACCGGCACTTTATGTATTTCACTGAAGAAAGCCTTTCACATGCAATATGCGTGAAGATGCAAATAGTAAATGGCCTGCATTTGTATAGCGCTTTACTCAGTGCCTAAGGACCCCAAACCGCTTTACACTACATTCAGTCATTCACCCATTCACACACACATTCACACACTGGCAATGGCAAGCTACGTTGTAGCCACAGCCACCCTGGGGCGCACTGACAGAGGCGAGGCTGCCGGACACTGGCGCCAACGGGCCCTCTGACCACCACCAAATATGCTAGCCTTCAGTTAAAAAAATATTTTGTCTCTCCTCCCGTGCAGACAGAGAAACCTCAGCTATGCTGAGCTTTGCAAGAGCAGAACGTGTAGTGATAAGTACATCGACAGATCGATGCAGACATTAAACGGAGCCCTTAAAAACAAACTGATCCAGAGTGAGAAGACTGGTACTGCTGGAAAGGGTAAGACGAGTGAGAATGAAACACCTCACACTTGATTAACTCAACAATTAGTGGTTATCAAATCAAAAAATAAATAAATAACGCGCTATTTTTTCTCTCATATTTAAAGGTATGGTGGCTACAAACTGGGACATTTATGACTCTTTTTACAAGCAAAATGAAACGTTTGAAGGTGATGAAGCTGATCACGAGGAGAAATCAGTGAGCAGCAAGAGCAACACCACTTACATAGGTAACTCCATCTTCAGCTGGTACTTCAGTTCTTTCAACTTCTAAGAATAAATACGTGTTTGTTCGTCATATAATAACCACACTTTTGATGGTCTTTCCTATTTCTGTTTATTCTAAATAATTTTGTTGAAAATAAACATTTCTAATTTTCTCATTGACCATTTTCTCAGACAGCACCATCAGCTCGCTGTCAGAAATGGAAATTTGTGGAAGCATTTTAAATCCTGAGCCAGAACCAAAGAAAGAAATTCTTCTGCCAGAGTTATTAACAAACATCTCACGTTTTATGGAAAGGACGGTTGTATTGAACGCCTTTCAGGCCAAGTTAGCTGCTTATAGACAGCCGCCAATATCTGAAGGTAAACTCTCCATTTTCTCCTACTTATCATATTCAGGGTCTTGAGGGAGGGTAGCATATCCCAGCTATTACAGGGTAGGCAGAGTACAACATGGACAGATCACCAGTCTTTTGCAAGGCTTTCTGTTTAATTCTAGACCAGGCACACATTCTTTGGCGCAGCATCTAACATAAAACTTTGAAAAAAAAAGTGTGTTATGCTGTGGTGACAAGAAAGTAGTCAAAAGTATCATTCATGATGTCTCTTTCCGCCAGCTTTTTTCTTTGCTATCACTCTACACTGACAACCAGGGCCATGTGTATGAGAGGGTATAATAAGGTTATCCCCTCCAAGAGTAGAAAGTACTGAAAAAGCTTAGAGAAAGAAAACCTGCTGAACATTAGAAAGGCTTTGTTTTTCAGACAGGGAGGCTATGTCCATATTTTATATACAGCCTTTAGAAAACCATAGCATATTTACATTAATACTGTATTAAGTGTATTATTGATTGTGTAAGGCTCTGACAGCATGATGAAGCATGGAAAACACAGTGAGGAGAGTTTAGATCCTACTCTGGAACTTCTCTGGGCATTCACTTGTCAGCGCACCAGAGGATACTGCATTACCAGCATGGCCTGGAACAGGCACAACCCGGTAACAAAAGAAAAACAAAACAAAGACTAAAATATTTTTTGTCATGAGTCTCATTATCATTTGTGTCATTTTTGTCTGTAAGCAACATTTGATACACATTTTTCCTGTGTGTAGACTTTGTGAAGCATTTTAGACACGATAAAGCTTCATTAATGATTATAGATGAAGCAGAAGTGCAAGGCATTGCCCTTTTTCTGGTTCTACCAATATTAATCTTTGTTTACAATACTTCATTTAAACTGCTGCTTTTGTTGTGCACTGTAAGGATATCCTGGCAGTAGGATATGCAGACTTTGACTCCAGGTGCCTGAAACCAGGTCTGATCTGCTGCTGGACCATCAAAAACATCATGGTATGTTTAGACATTACTGTATTTTTGTTGTTTGTTGTTTATTCCTGCTATCATTTTTTTTAATCTCAGTTTGCCCATATTACAAGGGTTGGGTGGGCTGGCTAATCAGAAGATTTAAAAAAAAATTGCCTTTGTTCAGCTAATCACTTCTAACATCCTGGATGTGCCTCAAGAGACTCCCACACCACATGCTTTTTATCTTAATATGATCAGAGGTACAAAAACACCAACAACACACACAGTCTCTGGACTGTATGGACGTCAGAAAGGTTTCTGTGTTAGGAAAGCAGCTGGTCCAGATGGTGTCCCAGGGTGTGTACTTCATGCATGTGCTGATCAGCTGCTGGAGGGTCTCATAAGCATTTTGAACCTTTCCTTACCGACTCCTGTTATCCCTGTGTGGCTCAAAACCACTACTATTATGCTTCTCCCTAAAGAGCAGAATATAGGGGGTTGCCATATATTGTGACCACTGCTCGATTGCACTCAAGCCTCTCAGTTCCTTGTGCTTCAAGAGGCTGATCCTAGCACATATCAGAAAGCAGCATCCTGCCATACTTTTAATCCCAGCTTTTGTTGTTGCTCTTTTAACCATAGTATCCTGGTTAAAACTGTGTCCTTTGTGCAGTGGCCAGAACGTGTCTTTGACTGTCACAGCAGTGTGACATCCCTGGATTTCTCAACTAACGACCAGCTTGCCGTGGGAATGTATGACGGCACTGTAGCTATTTACAACATCTGTATTCAAGACAGCAGTGTTGCATGTGTTGCTAGCAGCAGGTGAGCACTGTATAGTGTATATGTGTGTTAGCATAAAATAAGCATATACATAACATGTCAAGATTTAAAAAACACTAAAAATAATCTGATTGCTTCTCTGATCTTTCTGTTTTTAGTAAATCCTCCAGGAGGCATCTTCACCCAGTGTGGCAGGTCACCTGGACTCCACAAAGGTTATCACTGGAAGATGTTCTCGTATCAGTGTCATCAGATGGCAGGATTGCCAAGTGGTCAATCAGCAGCCATAATCTTGACTGCACAGGTACTGCAGTCTTCCCCTAGCTATTGTTCCCACTGTGCACTTACAGTTTTACCTCATAGCTGCACTAATTTCATAACACGCCTGGATCATGTATGGAGCGGATTCACAGCATAATGCAACTTTTTGGTGCCTATACCAACAAACTATTACACGACTAACACAGATAACCATTAATGCTCACATTCTAATTAACATTTCTGGGAAACTAAAGACATAAAACTAAGTGTAAATAGTCATTTTTTCTTTGGCAGGTTTCTAAGTGAGTGAGAGTGGAGGACATACAGCGAATATAATATAGCAGTAATAAAACAAATCCTGGTTAATTATTTTATATTTTATGGAGCTTCTGTAAAGTGTTACAATGGAGAACAACAGTAACATTTCAAATATCTGAATGGTCTATAAAAATATTTGTTCTTAGACCTGATGTGGTTTAGGAGCAATAAAGAGTGTAAGGAGGCTGCAGAGAACCTGAAGAAGAAAAAAATGGTGCTGTCCAAACCTACTGCTGTTTGTGTTGACTTCCATCCAATGGTAAGAAATTTAAGTCAGCCAAATACTTTAGCCAAAAAAAGCCTTGTCAGTAATCAAAGTGTGAAAATGTCTTTTTTGTGTGTTTTCTAATTTCTCGTCCATGTTGCATTCCTCCTGCAGGACTTTGGTATTTATCTGGTTGGCACACAGGAGGGCCTTATCCACAAGTCTTCCTTTTCTGAAGGTCACAGCTTTCTGGCCACTTACAAAAAGCACATTGTAAGTGCTTGAGGGTAAACAATGTGACTGAGTCATATTTAAAATGCTGTTTAAGTTAAGGCGATAAAGACAAAAGACTAGGGATGCTACAGCATGAAGATAGTGAGCTTACTTTGGATTTCCAACCAGTGGATCAGTTTACATCAGCTGATAGGGTTATTCTGGCCTAGTGATCTTTTTAAATACAAGAACTACTAGTTAACTGAATTAACAGTAAAGAAAAGTCAAAGACAAATGGTGGCGGCTTCTTATTACTGACCTGGTTTAGCCTTGTGTGCCGATGTTGCCATTCACTGTTGTTATCCCCTACTATTTACTCTAGTTGCTGTCATCAGACATCATCTAATGAAAGCAAAGACAGAATATTTTTTTAGTGGAAATGGCATCACCCACTGGTAAACCTTGCCAACATTTTGTCTATTTGGACCCAGAAGTTGAGATCTGGATGCAATAAGTGAATGGCTCATCCTCACATGGACATGCAAGTGAGGATGGACAGGTGGCCATATGTAGACGCAAGTCAGAATTTAATTTCAGCAATAAAAAAACGCATCACATAGCCACAAATAACTGCTAGTTGGTGCTAAATAATGTACAAATAGATTCATATTTGTGAAAACTGAACACAAAATGAACACAGATTCCTTGGATGGGCTGTTAGGGCCATTTATCACTCACCAAGCCATGTTATCTGTCAGCTGATTGCATTCAAAATAGTATATAAAATATATATAAATAAAGTATATAAAACAGAATTATTGTAGGCATTTGCATCCATATAAAAGTGACAACAATAAAAAAAAAACAGCAGCACAAACAGTACTGTCTTCTGTGATGCGGTGTGTCACTTTACTGCCCATTTGATTTATTACTACATTTATAATATTTATTCAAAAATGAAAGATAGAGGCAGGTTTCTCTTCATGTCTAATCTTGCTCTCTCAGGGATCTGTGAACCACATTGAATGGTCACCATTCAGCCCCGATGTGTTTTTGAGCTGCTCCCGTGACGAGACTGTCCAGATGTGGAAGCAGGGCCGCCCTGTGATGACGTTCAAGTCCATTCACCAAGGCCCCGTGTTCTTTGTTAAGTGGTCCCCAAACTGCTCCACGTTGTTTGGAGTAGTTAAGGAAGACCAGGTGGAGCTCTGGGACCTGATTTTGAGCATGTGAGTCCATCGGATTGAGATCTCAGTCTGCTTTGAGGTTTTTTTAATTTACCTATTGTTTTCACCTGATTTGAAGTGTAAGTCAGAGATATGTGTTCACTAAAAGCATAAACATTTCTTTGCAGCCTGTTTCCAACCATTGTGCACCATGCTGAGCCTGGTGTGAGGCTGACATCCTTGCTGTTTGCCAGAGGGACAGACTGTGTCCTTGTAGGGGACAGTAAAGGTCAAGTGACAGTCTACAAGCTCAGGAACTTCAGAGTGTGCAAAAGCACGCAGGTAAAACTCTTGTACATGAAATAGATAAGAACTACCGTGTAATAATAAGTTCAAAACATTGAGCTTGTGTATTTTTCATGTTTTTTATACTGAGAATGCAAACTCAGCCATACAGTGAATAGTAAGTCTTGCCTAGAAGATATAACAGGTATACATTTAGGAAGAAACATCAGTGAAAAAAGGAGAGAGCACATGTTACTGTAGTGTAAACACATAAGAACTTGTAGAGAAGTCAGACTGAGGTTTTTTTCTTTCAGGTGGACACTCTGGATGAAATCATCCAACATGCCACTTCCAGATATTTCTAAGTTTTTGTTCAGAAGTTTCATTGCCTTTTGACTTTTATGTGTTGTACCCTGCGATAAATAAAGTTGTGGATCTTTGAATTGTACTTCTTTTTCATTTTTAACTGAATGTGATAAGCAAAAAGATGACGGGGAAACGTCACTTTCAATGTGTCTTACAAGTCATTAACCAGCAAGCACATCCTGGATAATCCTGGATGATCCTGGTTCCTGGATAATTGTTTCTCTAATAATTACTATAATATATAAAATAAACTTCATGTTGATTTCAGCATGGCCTGAAACTAGTGACAGAGCCCCTAAAGTCATCAGGAAGGTGCTTATTGAGGTTGTTACAGTATCAGAAAAATTAGGGCAAGTTTCACTCGGATGCCTCTTTGAAACAAGTGGTATCGCCCCCTGATGGCCATTAAAGGGAGGCTTAAGCTCCCAGGCCTCTAATGTAAAGACATTAGAGGTCTGGAAGCTACTATATGTCCATCTTCTATATACAGTCTATGGAAGGAGCATAAGCCTTTCCTAAAATTTTGTTCAATATAAAATTCAACATAAAAGCTGAATATAATACAAGAAAGTACCACTATTAAACAAAATAGTTTAAAACATCATCAGAATATTTTTAATGAGTGTTGTTTCATTATATCTAACCATGAAATGTTAGAGGCGGAAACTGAACCACTTCCTCTTTGTTATTGTATTTGGCCTGTATGAGCTGGGGCTAAGATTTCAGACACAGCAACTGTTCCCAGCAGGCCAAAGACTGAAAGATGTAACTGACAGACGAGGAAGATCTGTTATATTTTTACCCCACTGTGATCTGTGGCCGTAAGGTCACATATCCTCACATCATGTTGCTTAAGTCAGCTCCTCTCTACTTATATTAAAACAGTGAGTAACTACAGGGAGCTGAAGAATTAATCCCATAATGATAGGTCACAGACAGAGCCTGTGATTCTGGACGAGATAGAAGCATGAAAGACTGTGGAAAATGGCAGAAGGCTTTTGTTTGTGGAGGGAAAAAGGATTTGAGCTTGCATTGTGGCACAGCAGGAAGTGAACCTGGATTTGAAAGTAATGTGACCATGTTGCTTTCTGACGGCAGACAGATTGAAACTCACTGTGGGCATCTTTTTACTCAGTTTACGTGCCTCCGAACCTTTTATAGATACTGTGCAAAGTATCATTTAAGTTTGCTTTTCTTTCTAAAATATTTTTGTGTTGTAATTAGGATTTACTTATATTACCTATTTTTTTCTTTTAACAATAAAAACAGAAATAATTGTAATTTCATTCAATCTAAATGGGAGGCAAAGATAAAAGCAGTTTGATGGCAAGAAGAACAGTTACATATTGATAAGTCCTGAAGAAACATAGCAGCCTATCACATGCAATGTTTTGTGACATTAGCAAACAGTAAGGTGCACCATACAGTCACCGACCACTGCATTAGGTACACTTCTTCAGTTGCTCATTGACACAAATATCTAATCAGCCAATTACATGATAACAACTCAGTGTATTTAGACGCGTTAAAGACATCCTGTTGAAGTTGAAGCATCAGAATTGGAAAGAAAGGTGATTTAAGTGACTTTGAACTTCTCATAGTTGTTCATGGCAGAAGGACTTGTGTTTCAGAAGGCTCTGAGTATTTCAGAAGCTGAAGCTGACCAGCTAGGATTTTTCCACACATTCGTCTATAGAAGGGGTCTCCAATTTAAATGAGTTGTGGGCCACTGCTGGCACTGTCATCTCACTGAAGGGCCACTTTAGTGTTCAAATAGTACAAAAACAAACAAACAAACAAGAAAACACCCACAAACATTTCCAAAAATTTAGTGTTTTGTTTGTTTGTTTGTTTTGGGTTTTTTTATGTTCAATATAATTACTTTTTCTGGGATTAATTAAGTAAATCTGATTAATAAATGTCACATTGGGTGGCATTTTAAACTATTATCCTGGTTTTGACTTTAAAGACTTCTTTTGATATAATAGCACAAAAACAAACAAACAAGAAAACACCCACAAATATTTCCCAAAATGTAGTGGTTTTTTGTTTGTTTGTTTGTTTTTGGGGGGGGGTTACACTTTTTTTTTTTTTACATGAGCTCGACAAAATGAGCCAGAAGATTGGAAAAATGTTGCTTTGTCTGACGAGTCCCCATTTCTGCTGTCACATTCAGATGGTTAGGGTCAGAACAACATGAAAGCAAGGAGCCATCGTGTCTTGTATCGGCAGTTAAGGCTGCTGCTGGTTGTGTTATGGTGTGTCATATTCTCTTGCCACACTTTGGGCCTCTTAGTATCAGCTGAACATCATCATCAAGCATCACAATTTAGTGGTGGGCGTTATGGACGGCCTTTGGGGGTCCAGAACTGTCCAAGAAGATCACTGTGCCCACTAATCAGAATTTTAAGCATGACCCTACCGGAAGTAGTGATGAGCACATTCTGCGCTCACAACGGTCAACGGCCCCGGTGTTTGGTGAGTTCATCAATCCACGAGAGAAAGTGTCTCTGTTTCCTGCTGTAAGATATGTGTTTTTGCACGTTTACTGCTGTGGCTACAGTGCACTATCCATGTATGAGTGTATCACTGTATGATGCATGGTGTGGCTTGAAGTGGCTAGTTTGTCCTTCGGTTTGTTGTGTAGCCTGTAAAGGTGGTCCACTGTATGCTTAGTACGCCTTTAGCACCGAGTCCTGTACTAATGTGTAAAATGTAAATTTAACGGCTCTTACATGCATTTTAGTTATAACCTCTGTGTTTTTTTTTTACAGCATCTCTGGCTGTGTATTATTTTATGGCACAGCCAGTTTTAAATTGAACTCTATTTTCTTCGGCAATATTGCCTACATTGATCGTTGCGCCATTGCGCCTATGACACGTTGCACAACGGCGCCGTGGCTTAGTTGGTTAAAGCGCCTGTCTAGTAAACAGGAGATCCTGGGTTCGAATCCCAGCGGTGCCTTTTCGGCGCGCCAGGGGAAAGCTTCATGCTGCAGTCGTGTCATTAAAGCACCTCTTTGTTAACAAACACAGAGGGTTGATGTCAGGGAACATGGAGAGCTTATGAAACAGTTTAATTCTCCAGAATACCAAATCATGTGATTATAGCTGATTTTGGAAAATATTAACATTCCCACAAATCATCTGTAGGTCCATAAAAAGAAGAAATATCCAGTGACTGTTGATGTCAGAGGTCAAAGGAGAATGGCCAACTGCTTTGAGCTGATAGGTAGGCAAGAGTAATTTAAATTACTACTCACTACAATCAAGACATGCAGAAGAGTATCTCTGAACACACAACATGTTGAACCTTGAAGCAGATGAGCTACACCAGCTGAAGATCACTACCGGTGCCACTCCTGTCAGCGGAGTGTAGGAAACTGAGGCTAAAATTCCCATAAGCTCACTGTGATTGAGCGACAGGAGACTGACAAAATGTTATGGCTCAGGTTGATGGTGATGGTGTAACAGTAGGGGATATTTTCCTAGAGCACTTTGGGCCACTTCGTACCAACCATGCTTTACTGTAATGTCAGCATACTTGAATATTGTTCCCGACTTGATCCCTCATAAAGGGATGGACCTGGCTGAAATAATCTCAAACTGATTCCCTGAACATAACAGTGAGTTCATGGTGTCCACCGTCACCAGTCGCATCATGGATTAACATGGATTACAACCCACTTTACCTGGGTTGGGATCCATTAAAGTGGGTTGGAATCCGTCCTTTTTTAACCAAGGATTTAAATCCTTGGTTAAAAACCAAGGATTTAAATCCTTGGTTAATAAAAGAATCAATCTCTTCTTCAAAGAGTGATCTGGCCAAGAGGAGAACATAGACTGTAACAACAATCATACACAAATACAGCCGACACCTCGTACTAGCATGTGAACACGCAATAACATAGCAAGTACATTATGAAGGTTTTTTTTTTTCAAATGAGATGTCTGCTTATATGCTGTATTTTTATGAACTACCAGCAGTTCGGTTCAGCTCCTCATTCCAATCATTTAACATTATTCCCTGAATGAACACCATCACTACCAGTGTGTATTACACAAAAGCTTATACGGTTCTAATAAATATATTTTCCATTTTAAACTGCATTTATTTATTTATTTTTCTGTTCCTGAGGGAAAAAAAACAACTCCAAAATAAGATGCTGTTACACCCAGAGTATTTTGTGTGTCGCTGGTCCGCGTAGGTCTGCTTGCAGACCCCTGTTTGAAACGACAGAGGGCGTGCATGTCATCGATCGGCAGAGGGGTTAGTGTGAGTGAGAGAGTGATTCTGAGACACTCAGGGGGACCTGGCTGCTGCTGCTGCCGCCGTGCTGCCCGCTCCTGCTGAGGGAAGAGGAGGAAACATGAGCTCCAGGAAAGGTGCGTATAACTCATCCTCCAACTTAGCTACGCTAACCCACTCCTGGTGGCGGAAGTTATGGGTGTACGTAGCCCTTGAGGGTATGCTAAACGCCATCCAGCCTCGTTGATGATGTGTGATTGTTCTCTCTCCCCCACCGCCACCTTTCCTCCTACACCCTTCCCCGGACTCGTCTGTGCCTGTGAATGAATGTAACCTCGGACCGGCAGTGATGGCCATCCAGGCTAGAAAGAGGAGGCCGAAGGGGAAGAAGGATAAAGCGGGTCACCATCGCAGGTAAGCGGGGCGGCAGCGAGGAAGTGTGGACGTGAAGTGTTTGTTTACTGACAGCGGGTCCCTCTCTGTGTGACACAAGCGCTGCTGCCGGTGTGTCGGCGGTATGACCGTGGACATATGGCACGGGCTGGTATTTTCATCTACAGGCGGGGTCCCGTGGAGTGTTTCGAGTTACCACTTACATTATATGTGGACGGTGTGGTCCCCGGGTCTCCACCTGATTCCCCCAAAACGACTGGGTCCTGCACCGCTTACAGCCTGCACATACTCGTGTAGTTTATTTTGCATGCCTGAGCTTCCAGCACAGATGGTTTCTTGGTAGATTTTTTTAAAACTAGGGTTTCAAAGCGAGGATTGACAGATGTCACGGCTCAATTCCGTTTTATTTTTTTAGCGATGGCAGCACCAGACTGGCACGGAGTAAACGCCCACTTACATCGCCTAACCCGTGTGGGGAGTCTCTGGCATGGTGTTATGTAACTTTTCTTGGCTCTCCCGGTGCGTTGTTTCCTGGTTTTGCCAGGCAGCTTTACGGTATGGGTGCACGCGCAGTTCGGCGTGATTTTGCCGGCGTGAGTAGTTGCAGCCGAGGCTGGCGTGCCAGCAGCGCAGTGGCTGCGTAAAGTGCATGTGAATTGGAGTGGAGAGAGTGGGAGGCTTTCTTCATGGCGTGACGCTATTGGAGCGACGTCACCAGCAGCCGAAGAAGGCATCAATTAGGTGATACCAACGGTGCAGACACCCCAGGGTGGCTGCTGGTGGCTGGAATGTGCTGGAATGTCCCAAACACCTGGACAGTCATAGTGAAACCAGATGTGCGCAAAAATAGACGTTTATAAAGGCAGATGTTCCAAGAAAATAGAGAACAGACTCCATAATTGTCTTGTAAATAAAACATGACTCATGCAATGGCCCTACAGGTGTCCTGTAATGGATGCTGGCTCGCCTTTAGCCCTTTAAATGCTGCAATGGTGAAAGGACCTAAACTACCCCCCCCCCCCCCCCATCCACACACACACACACACAACAACAACAACAACAAAAACCAACAAAAAACCCCTGAAAAGAACCCCTCCACTCTGTAGCTAGCATTGTAGCTAGCATTTTTCTTTGGAGGCTAATCAACAATAATATTCCTCAAAATTCAGTAGATCCCCCCCCCCAAATATAAGAACATAAAAGCAGTATATTACAACATTGAGATACTGCAACAACAAAATATTTGCTCAATAAACTGCTCAGACAATGCATTAGTTATTAAAAAATATTTGGCTATTATCAGCTCACTAACAGATGTGACAGCAGTTGTTTGTTTTAATGTAATGCGTTCCCCTCAAAAATACCTTCATTATGTGATATAAATTTCTAAATTAGTTACTTTTATGTTTCTAAATGAATTTCTAAACGAACTACACTTTTATGGCATTGATATCTGGAAGAAACACAATATATAAACAAAGTATTTATTTTAAAAAAAGAATTTAGCTGAGTTCCTTTGCACTCTGACCTGTAGAATATCCCTTTAGAGATGCTGCAGTTATGTAATACTTTCAATACTTGGCGATCAAGAAACCCTGACGCTTGATTAAATGTGGTTAATTTTTGATCACACTGTGTGAAGTGTTAAGTGTGCCTCAAACATGTTTTGGCACATCTGTGCTTCAGTTTATGGTTACATATCAGATTACGCAGGTGCCAGTTCCTGAATCTGGCGTGCTATTATTGACTGATTTACTGCCAGCGCTTCTTTATTAAACTTTAGTTGTAAAAGTGTGAAAAGCATGTATTTTTACATGCTTACAGTAGGTTTTTGCATTTCTGATCATTTCTGATTTTAAAAAAAGCTGACATGGTGAAATTATTTTCACTAATGTAGTTTATCATACAGGTCATCAGTTCCACAGTTTATATTCTCTATCAGGGTGAATGATTGATAACAAGCTTTATAAAATATAGAACAGTTTTGACAGTATACACTGCAGCTTGATGATGGTGTAGAGCAGCACATTCCTTTAGTACAACAGCCAAAAAAGAAAAAAAAATGTATGAGCACAACAGCCTAAATAACAGGAAATGGCACAAAGTGCTTTGCATTTGATATCATCAGATTGCACTATACAGGAATATATTAGAGGAACAAAGAGTCAATAGGGAAATAAACACTGGGAATTACATGGCAAGGATAAACATAGGAATAAAATAAACATGGACTTTACACACCATTTAAAAAAAACTTTGAACGAACTAAAAGCAAGGATTAAAAAACCATGAGTCTTTAAATTCAGATTATTATAGATATGATTTGAAATGGGATATTATTCCAAAGTCTGGAGGCAGAATGTGTTATAAGCAGATCAGAAATGTAATGTGGGGCTAACCCATTAATGGCTTAAAAAACAAAGAGTAAAAATGTAGAAACACCTCTTTTTTTCACTAGTAATCAGCGAGCCAGAAAAGATGTTCTGCATTATAGTTGTCCAGTCGAGAAATAATAAATGCATGGATTATTGTGCTGAGGTCTACTGGGGATAACAATGACTTTACTTTTGCAATATATCTAAGATGGTAAAAGCTGCCTTTCACAGCCTTTTTTCTCTTGTTTATTAAAATTCAATAAACTGTCAATAAAACACGTAGATCTGTAAGCTGATTTTGAAAATTAGCACACAGAAGACCAAGAGTAGAGCTGATACTGGAAACTAAGCTGGTCCAAAAATGATCACTTCACTTTTCTTATCATTCATCTGAATGATATTCATTGGCATCTAGAATCTGATGTTCTCCACACAGCTGAACAGGTTCTTCAACCAACCATTCTTTGTGAAACGAGTAGGTAAGGTTGTGTGTCATCTGCATAACAGCAAGATGCAATCTTATTTTTTTTAAAAATCGAGCCGAGGGAAAGCATGTGTAAATAAGAGAGGTCCCATAGTGGAGCCTGTGTGGATGTAATAGGGTACTGGAGCAGAGGTAGATGAGCAATTTCCTATCTTGACTGACAAGCGTCTGTCTCTTAAATAAGAGCTAAATTGTTTTATAAGATAAAAACTAAACGAAAGAAGGAGCTCTGTTAAAAAAAATTGAGCTAATTAAGTACAAATGTTAATAAAAAGAGCAAGATTACCATAATTATTAATAAAATGAGAACAGATTTTGCTAAAGGAAAATATTTGAAAGCGAAATAAAACAAGGAAATATTAGAAGGTATTAAAGTGAGTCAGCAAACAAAGTGTCAGAGTGAAATTAAAATATATAAATGTAAACTGTTTGATCCCTGACGTCTGTCAGAAGCAGTTATGTCTTTATCTCACTGTCTGTGTCTCTTGATCTTGTGCTCTTTCTCTCACGTGGTGTTTTTAAAAAAATAGGTCACACATGCATCCATCCATTTATTCATACAACCATTTATCCATCCCTGTAATGAGATGCTTATTCAGGTCAGGGTCACAGTTGAATCAAAGTAAGCTCATACACAGACTCTCAAGCACAATCACAGTCTCTCTCTCGGTTTCTCTTTGGTAGATTTACACTCCTGTTTAAATGGCGTTTTCATGGACTTTTATCCACATCCATTCCCATCTTCTGCCTTCTGCCGTTTGAGATGGGCTTTTCTGTTTAGAAACCACAACAACTCACATACACTCACAAACACACCTTTTATCTTGAGCCTTAATAACGTAGATAAATAGTAAAATTTCATTTGTGCTACTTTTATGTAAGCAGTGCGTTGTCACTTGACTTTGATGTCTTTGAAATTTAAGCAGATACAGCGTCCTTTGTTTGAACTAATTCAAGTGGAAACATAAGCAAGGACAGGAAGGTTTGTATAAAAAGGACCCAGCGGTGAGGTTACGAGGTGTTTATGGTTGTACCAAATTTGAAACTGAGACCAAGTATTCAGCACAGTGATCCACAATCAGGGCAGCATGGTGTTTAACACTGTTACCTTACAGCAAGAAGGCCCTGATGTTTAAATCTGCCATCTGGCCTTTCTGTGTGGAGCTTGCATGTTCTCCCCGGATACTCTGGCTTCCTCTCACAGTCCAAAGACATAGAGTTAGGTTAATTGGTGATTCTTAATTGCCAACAGGTGTGAATATGAGTGTGAATCCTCTCTGTCTTATTTTTGTGACAGAGGGGTGACCTGTCCAGGGTGTACTCCGCCTCTCAGCCTATGGCAGCTTGGATAGACTACTACTGTTTCCGTCTAGCCGCTGGTGGGGTTTTCTTTGTATCAGTCTGTGTCCTTAAGAGAAACATGACACTTTCAAGAAATAGATGTCTGGGTTATCCTGTTAAGTTGTCTGTCTCTCTGTCCGTTTAACACTGCCTGTTAACATTGCGAATGAGCAAGACTGATAACATTTACTGCTTATCTCCCACATTAACCTTATCATTTTATTATTAGCCATAGCTGCTAGCTGCTACCTTAATGATAACAGACAGCTGGTGTGGCTACAGGGTCACTGCTATTAGTGTTGTTAACGCCAACTTCTTCAGCTGCTAGTGAGATGAGGGGCCGTGTGTCTCCCTCTCTGGTGGTAAAAAGAGTAAAAAGGGACAAATATACTTATAATCAAAAGAGTGTTAATTATTATTATTTATTATTATTGACATAAGTATTTGTAGGGTCCCTTAACGGCTGCACTGCAACGTTTTACAGCCTTTATTATGAGATTATGAGATGTATTCATGCATTTTCTTTGTGTGTTTCACTTGATGCACAGGAGTGTTTTTTGCACTTTCCACAGATCAGTTATCAGTTATAAGGCAAGGCTTAACCTTTTTTTTTACTATCACAGTCTGTGGGGCAGTATGAGTTAGCCGTCTTTATTTATTTATTATTTTTGGCAGTCATAATCGCTGGCAAATCAGATGCAAAGTCGACCCTTTCTGTATCTTAGCCTTATAATATGCAGACTGAAATAAGTAGTAGACCCACAGACGCGGACTAAAGCTTTCTTGGCTGCTGCCTCAAAGCACACTGTGCGCTGTCTATCTTGCGTGCTGCACAATATCGTTTATTATTTAGTAAATATTGATATCTATGACTAGCTAGTTTATTGTGATGGTGCTTTGTTTTCTCTATTATTATGTTGCTCTTTGTTGTTTGCTGTCTCCTCTGTTTGTTTGTTTTTTTTTTTTTTTTTTTTCTCCATACAGGTGACCCAGGAGTTCTTTTTTTTTTTTTTTCTCTCTCTCCGTCTCTTCTCCCCTTTGGTTTTCTTTCTTTCTCTCCCCCTCTTTCTCTCATTCATTCCCCCTGTCCTATTTATTAAAAAAAATAAATAAATAAAAATAAAAAATAAAAATGACAAAGGATGAACTGAAGCTCTGCCATCACGTAATGTCGCATACTGCTGTTTCTGATGTCATTTAAAAAAAAAAAAAAAAAAAAAAAAAAAAAGATGCAAAGTCGACCCTTTCTGTATCTTAGCCTTATAATATGCAGACTGAAATAAGTAGTAGAATCATTGTCAGTCTTCTTAAATAAATTAATGTTGGTCTTAAAGATGTTTGTGATCAAATACCTGCAAAAGATCTTAGCTTCAGCTGTATGTTGTCGTTGGTGCAACTCTCGTTTGCTATCAGTCTCAACTAGGTGAACTAGGTCAGGATTACCAATACATGTCAATTTGTTTGTGTTAAGTGTAGCCTTACAGTGGAAGTCTTATTTATTTGAAAAACATATACAGCGGAAGGAAAATACATGCATTTAACTTTAAGGCAGTATAAACTATCTGTTTAAAGACTTTATTTACTGCACTTCATTATGGTCTTTTAATGGACGATGTCCATCTCGCTGTTTGTCTTTCACTGTTGATCAGATACTGACAGGAGGAATGTTGCAATTCAGCAATGCATTTGAGACTTTTGTCTTCTCATTGACTCAGAAACAAATATGTGCATATTTTTTTCACACAAAACCATGATGTGTGAGAAACCACATGCTCAGTGTTGCTTTGATGTTTAAAGACCATCAACACAAGAACTGGCTCAGTCACATGTTTGAGTGAATTGCTCGGCGCAGCGTATTTGTGGAGCAAAGAAACCGATGTATTGGCCTTGCAGCTACAACTCTGGCCTTCAAAGTCTTTTCCAAGCTTTTATCACTTGTCATGTACCAGGCCTGCCTGGCCAATGCGAACACAGTGCTATTATTTATTGGATTTATCCATTAACGCAACACAGTATTGACTACGTGTGTGTGTGTGTGTGTGTGTGTGTGTGTGTGTGTGTGTGTGTGTGTGTGTGTGTGTGTGCATGTGTGTGTGAAAATGTGAGACGTCTGTAGGTGGATATACTTTCATATTGGTTGCAGACTAAAGAAAGTTCACACTAAGTTCAAGTTTTTATCATCTGGATTTTGCTTTTGTGGCCCTTTGAGGTTCAGGTTATCAAATGAACAGAGTAACCCGATCTTACTGTTTTCTTTGATCAGCAGTTTTTCCTTTCTTTTAGCCTGACTGATTGGACTACTGGTTTTCTGTGTGTGAGAAAGATGGATAGTGGAGTCTTGAAAGTTTTCTTGTATTGACTTTGTTCACTAATTTGACTTTTTCTCACCCAAATCAGGCCCAGGTCAGAGAACAAAGATGCAGGACTTTTTTGTGTGCAGGGTCTAGATTACCAGATTGTGGAGCAGTATAACTTTAAAAAAGAAAAAAGTTCTTATAGCAGATCTGGTACTCTTACTATTGATTAATCTGTCAAGTGCTTGTAATATATGTCTAATCAATTCACAGTTTCTTAAAGTATAAACCCATTATTGTCGTTATAAAGCCATTATAACTAGGAGTGGGGGAAACAAATACGAGTGCATAGTACAGGATAATAGCGTGCTATTTTGTGTTGCAGTATTGTATTGATAGATGGACACCAAATGTTGATCTTTTATTAAATAAATGTGTGCTCAGGGTATACTATGAACATGCTCCTCCATCCTGTGATAAGGTTAGACGAGAAAAATGAAATTAAAGCTGCTCAGCTGGAAAAAAACACACTTAGCTTGACAAACTGCCTCCTAATTCAGTCAAAGTAATGGCTCAGTCACAAAAGTAAAAACAGACAAGCGACCTCCTTGCATCAACAAAAACGTCGGTGGCTGCCTGGTGATTGTATAGAATTTTTTCCCGTTCTGTGACCGATTGCACCTTGCGGTGATTAAATGGTTGCCTAGAATTTGAGGGTGTTTGCACATTCATAACTACTCTTGATTGCAAGGGGATTGTGCAGGTTGCCTGATATAAGGCAACCTTTTTGCAACAGTTACAGTCTGATGTGCACTGCAATCACTCTCAGAGAGTTAGTTAAAGGTTTGCAAATAACTGCCTTCTAATTTATAAATGCAGCCAGACTGTCAATGTGTTGCTATCAGTCTGAATTAATCGTTGCCATTGAGCACAACTCAGCTGGTTGCACTGTGGTTGTGTTCCTTTGGAGCAGGAAGCTTCCTCATCACAAATGTAAAAGTGAAATGTACATTTCTGTCTATGTAGAGTGCAACAGATATGGGATTTTGAATGATTTGCTGCAGTTGTTTCCTGTATTATCAGAGACAGATTGGATGCAATTGCCAACTTGGCCCAATTCAATTGCAGACAGATATTAGACTGATTGTAGACTGATTCCATCTCACGGCAACATTTATAGCAGGGTTTAGTGACACTGTTCATACGGTTGAAAATCGCAGTTTAGCCTTGAACACCTAATTTGCTGTTGAAAAAAGGTGACAAATCCCAATATCAAATCTTCACAAGTAAGCAACAGGAGCAATTAAAATTTGAGATGTTGCTTCCAAGCTACCTGGAGAATTTAATATGAAAATATCTGACACTAATTTACCATCGCTCAATAAATATTAGTGTAGTTGTTTTAAATCTTTTTAACTTATACCTGCTTACTCAGTTCAACTCTCTCTGTGTTATTAAGTCTAGACCATTGCCTAAAATAAACACCATCGGCTGAGAGTTGTTTGGAAGAAAGGCTGTGCAGAGTCGATGCCTAACTGGTGACTGCTGAATAATGATGTCATGTTGATTTACCCTGGGCCTGCCATTTGTTACTCACCAGTTTCACTGTATCCTGTGGCTTAAAGTTGCCTGGATTAAAATCGATCTGGCTGCATGCATTTTCTCACTGACTCTATAGACTGACTTTGCATGTTATCAGCAAAATGAGCTTGTTTAAGACAGGATAAACTCAGGGGCTTCACCGAGATAAGATAAATAAAGATCATCTCCCTTTAAACCAACTTTCTTCTGATTGACTGCCACTCTGCCCCGTTTTTATGACATCATAAAGGTCCAAGAATAGAAAAAAATTGCCAGTAAGCTTGTTAGAGGATGACCGAGCCTTTGCAAGTTTCAGCTGCTTGGGCTCATTGTGAATCACCTCTTTCATTAAGTGGAGCTGGATTAGCATACCAAGGCTTACAGGTTGTTGACTGTGAAAAGTGACTCCAGTATAATAGCATTCAGTAGTCATAACTTTTTTTTGTTTTTACAGACTGGCAATAGGGAATCTAAATGCTAATATTATTATTGGGATGTACAGTGTTTATTCTCTGGTCTAAGGACACAAGATGAACTTGGAGTTTACTCAAATACAGTATGTAATGCATACAGAAAGGTTACATTTCAGTGTTATAACATGGAAGTATGAAAAAATAACCATTATTTACATAATGGGTGGCTGTAGTTCAGGAAGTAGAGCAGGTCATCTACTAATCAGAAGGTTGTTGGTTTGATCCCTGGCTGCTCCAGTTTGCATGCCAAGAAAGTGCACATAAACTTAAATTTGCAACCATCCCTGAAGAAGCATGACCTCAGTTATGATTTAGCACGGTCAGGCAAGATGCCGAACCCCAAGTTCCTCTCCTGTGCATCCATTGGAGTATGAATGTGTGTGAGATAGAAAGCACTTAGGCATAAAAAAGTGCACATGCAAATGGATGAAGGAGGCATGTAGTATAATGTGCTTTGAGTGCTCAAATAGAGTAGAAAGGCACTATATATGAACCAGTCCATTTATCATATTGAACATGCACATTCATTTCTATTTCAAATATTTTTTTTTAAAATATTTTCCCATTGTTAGATAGCAAGCGTGAAAGGAGATGACTAACCACTAGCCTAATAGTGCACACCCTGGTTCTTGTATTAAAGTTCACCAACGTCAGGCTGCTGTTATTCTGGTTTTCTTGGATATTTGCCATACCAGTGAATCTTGGGGAAAAAAAAGAATATATTGAAAGGTGTGTGTGTGTGTTTTATTGTTTAATGCAAAAAGATAAACTTTCATATAATCTATTCATTACACTTAAAGTGAAAATCTTTTTTATTCTAATTTTGATGATTATGGCTCATAGCTCATGAAAATCAGAAATCCAGCATCTCGAATTACAAGAATGTTTCCTTAGATCAAAAATGGATTTCTAATACATGTTCTAAAAATTAGATTCAGTTACACTTAGTTGGCATGTTTCCACAAATTACTGCGTCAGTGTGGAGTGGAGGCGATCTGCTTGTGGTGTTACTGAAGCCCAGGGTAGTCTGATAGCACTATTCAGCTTGTCTGTATTTTTGGGTTGGATGTTTCCCATCTTCCTCTTGACAATACTTTACAGATTCTCAGTGGGGTTCAGCTCAGTGGTGTCGGGTGGCTAATCAACAAGTAATAACATGGTCAGCAAACCGTTTGGTTGTATTTTTGGCACTGTATGCAGGTGCTAAGTCCTGCGGGAAAAGAAAATCGGCATCTCCATAAAGCTTGTCAGCAGATGGAAGCGTGAAGTGCTCTCAAATCTCCCAGTTGACAGCTGCAATGACTTTAGACAGTGAAGCGACCATCACTGCCAGCAGCAGAGGACCCCAAATCATCACAACCTGTGTCAAACTCACACTGAACTTCAAACACCCTGGACTCTGAGCCTCTCCATTCTTCCTTCAGACTCTAGAACTTTGATCTCCAAATGCAATACAAAATGTATTTTCATCTGGAAAAAGGACTTTAAACCACTGTGGAACAGAAAACAAGTTTAATGCACTGCATCAGGTTAACTTTTCAAACTCAGAAGCCACGTCTGTGGGTAAACACTATATAGTATAATAGAAATCAACATAGTGGATAACACTGATTCAGATGATATTTTATTTTGGTGTATATTCAGCCTTTTAATGTTGAAAGCTTAGAGGTTCAAAAATATCAACAGATGATTTGTTTCTTCCCATAATGTTGATATATGAGATATTTTTATATTTATTATCCGTTTGTCTTATTTAAGATCAGCCTGCTATCATAATAAACAATATTTATACTACAAGTAATAAGCAAGAGTTATGGAGTGGACTTTCTACCTGTTAATAAACCTAATTGATTTTCTGGGGATGCCAGGAGACCATTCCTCTGTAGATGAACCCCAGTGGCTGTGTGTCTCAGAGCTGTCCAATTATTCTAGTTTAGGAAGCAGTTGTGGGTTGATGACCTGTATGTAATGTGTTGTATAGATGTGTGAGAGAGAGCAGTCTTCTGGGAGGCAGATTTGTACAGCTCAGCTTCATCAATACTCTGGCCTGCCTGGGCGACTGGAGCTGAGAGCTGAGCATGTGAGCTGCATGTAGAAACAGGGAGAGAAAGAAATGCTGAGAACCATGCAGAAAGCTAGAGAGGTGGAGCAAAAAAATAATGGGAGCGCGTAAGCGAGGAGGGAAAGGGACCGCGAGGGTGAAAAGGAGAGCTTGTGTCTGGTCCACCAGTAGCAACAGAAAAGCCCAGGATGGAGAAAGTGAGTAAGGGAAGTGAGAGGGGGAATTAGAGGATGCCACAGGGTGGCTGCAGGCAGGAAATGAGGGTTTTAGTAAAAGCTGCTGTGCTGGCCACATGGGAGACAGCACACAGGTCAATGTAGACACAGACTGGAAAGCCCAGTATCTTCATTTACATACAGGCTGTCTCCATTAATACTGTATTTATGTATTATTTGTGCTGTTTCTCCAGAGTCAACGTTGTATAAGTTAGTTTCAGCTGCTCTCTTACTCCCAAGGGATCCAAAGTAGATAGCAGTCCATAGTTGATTTGGCAGGTGTTTGTGCTGGATGCCCTTCCTGGTGCAACACCCAACAGATTTGTGCCTCCTTCTGGGAGAACCGGGCATCTTTTTGTTAGGCGAATGTATAAACCAGAGTCTACGCCAAAAGATTAAAATGTGTTATTACCTTTTTTTTTCTTTTTAAAGCAGAATTAATTACCTACTGTCCATCATGGCCAGGCCCATCTAGCTATACAGCTCTTAGGAAGGAAAAGCCTTGAGTCATCCCTCTATAATTTCTTTCTCTATAATTTCTTTTTAATGTCTTTATATTTTGCTAGGAAAAGGAACTTTGACTGGAAAGTCACAGTCAAAGCCTTTATTCTTCAACACAGCCTGAGCTCTATTAGGAAAGTTTACTTGTAATTTCTTGAAAGAAATGAGCTCAGGAATAATTCTCCAGGCTTCTGAAGAATGAACCCTTTGCTAATCAGACACTTTCCCGATGGCACGGCATCACTGGCAGAAATGCAGTTCACACCATGACAGAGTCTCCGCCATGTTTTAGTGATGCTTCTGCCTTTTTCCATACATATTGACGATTTGAACCATAAATTTCAAATCTGGATTCATCACTCCATCAGACCTGTTGCTACTGACTGTTTAAAAATCAAAATCAGGCGGTCAGCACTGTTGCCTCACAGCAAGAAGGTTCTGGGTTCAAATCCACCATCTACTATTGCAGGGGTCAAAAGTACAACTTTGAAAGACCTTAACAAAGGCTTAATGAAAAAAAAGAAAAAGACGTTTGGGGGGAGCTGACTCGAGACTTTGACACACTACTTAAAAATTGGAAGAGGTCCATTTTTAAATATACAGTATCTGTTTTGGGGTCAAGATAAGGCAACACGTGAATGTCATGTAGAAAATGCAAACGCATTTCTTGTCATGTGCTGCTCGGCGTTGTGCTGTCTAAGAGACTGGCTATGCCGTCTCAACGGGTCATTCATTGTTACATACTGAATTGTAATATGATATTGGTTCTTTCCTCTGTAGTGTGTGTGTGTGTGAATGGAAACCATTTTCTCCCCGGTGGCCACAGTGGTTCTGTTATTGCTGACTGACAGAATAATTGAATGTAGAAGTAGGCGTTGGAGTAGGAACTCCTGCAAAGCAGCTCGCTCTTTCAACTCACCTTTTCAACTGCTATTAGTGGGCAAAGTGTGTTGGGTTTCGATGCCTCTGATCCTCCCCCATGTTAAAGGGGTTTTTTTGGAGGGGGGGGTTGTTGCTTTTTTAAATTGTGACAGCAAGGCAACACTTGTGAGTTGACCACTGCTGCAATCGGTTGTAATTATATGAACTGCATCTCATCTAGTGGTTTGCTGCAGGGGGAATAAAGGGTGAATTTTGTTTTTCTGGCTGGTGGGAGTTTGAGCTCTTTAAAGATTTTCCTCCTGCTTTCCGGGAGCATTAGCCAGGAAAGCACAAGATCCGAGTAAATCTACCGAGTCGATCAGGCTGAATAAGGAGAGAAGAACAAGAGCGAATTAAAAGGAGGGATTCTCAACTTTAGTGTGTGTGGTCCAAATAGGATTTGCTCAGAGGCAAGGATTTGAGCCTCTCGTCTAATGCTCACAAAGCGTGGTCCAGCACCGCAGTTCCTCGCCAGTGGGTCATCACGTAAAGACTGAAGTCATTAATAGCGCATGTAATTCTGTGAGGGCAGCAGCTTATCACAGTTGGAGAGGTTGGAAACAGCATAGAGTCACTCTCCACTGCCACCTCCTGGCTAACTGGAAAGGAGGAGCTGCTTCTTATGAATAGCAGAAATTCTTTCTTCCTCAAAAAGTTACGATTATTATTGTTTTAGTCCTTTTTTTTGCATGCAGATACATCTGAAAGTGATGTTTCTCAGTGTAGTCTGTCTGAGAAATACATACCTCATTAGAGATTAGATGAAAAATAAGACTTGTGAAGACAGAACCTGATCTGGTTCACAGCTTTATTTCCCCTTTTTAAAAAGTGTAACATATGCTGCCATTTGGGTGTTTCTCCTCACAAGCTAAATTAAAATGCAGGTTCTGCATACTGTGCACTCTACAGCCTCTCAAGGCATAGTTAATTTCTCAGAGCCGTGTTTTGACATGGTTAGCCATGAAAATGTATCGGAATTGTATTCTAATGACTTTGTGTAGCTTTTTATTCTCTCTCATGCTGGTAGCAATTTAGGAACTATAAATAAAAAATTTTTTTTAGAATGCCCCCCTCCCCTGTATGTAGTTTGTATACAGCCAGGCCCCAACAACTCTCAAAAAGCACACAGGGCAGGCAGTATTTGGCCTGGAAATCAAAACCCAGCGCAAAAAACACCCCTGCAAATAACCCTTCCGCTAGCTTAATTACAGAAGGTACGAGGTTACAGTTGGAGGCAACTTTGATGAGTGCGTAAACATTTTTGTCAGTATTTTAAAAAACAAAAAAGAAATCTCTGGACTTGATTAGTTAGATGGGTTACTTAAAGACATCTCAGAGTAAAAAAAGGTTGCAGAATAATTGCAGAATATTTTGGCGAGTAAGTAGTAGTAAGTATCCCCAGCAGAAATCACAACCCTGAATTTCGCTGTCTCGCACCGTTTTTTGCAAACTGTTGTTGATGCCGTCTGTTAAACCCTGTGGTTCTAGATACAGCAGATCAACTAATGCCCAACCCCCTTCTTTTAAAGAATAGTCTGGCTCCTCCTATCGCTTCTTAGTGCTTGCTTGATAGCTTTTGCACAACATAAACCACACAGTGATTTAAAGTAATTGCCCCCTTTTTAAAAATAGGAAACGGCCAACCCAAAGCCTCATGGAAAATGTGATACAGCTTCAGTTAAAAGAAACTGCAAAAGCGATGATGATGAGATACCAAGATGCTGCTCGTACTGACAATGCGGTTGAGAGCACAACATATAAAATGTTTTTCTATTCCCTGATATATAATTACAGATAATATGTAGCATGTATGTAGAAGGGAGCAGAATCAATACTCATTTCTATGCTATTCAATTGCTTGTGTCTAGTGCACTCGCTGTTTGTGTTTGCAGTCTAGCCACAAGGTTATTTGTTTGCCCCGGTATCGCCTCAGCATACTAACCCACATCTCTGGAGAATGTGTGTATACTCATGTGTATTTGTGTGTCCTTCACAGTCTGTGCATCAGCGGGTTTCGATCAAGACTTCTGTTGCTATTGTAAACACTGAATAATTGGCCATACTGAGCAGTCTGGTGTCCTAATTTAGTGTGTCACCAAAAAACCTTCATAAGCATCTGTATAGTAGTGTATAGCTTGTATTTAGCAGTGTTGTCTTGAATAAATAGGTGGGAGGCAGTGTAGCTTATCCTTCACTCCACTGTAAGAAATTTAAACTACAGTTTTTTTATGTGTATATCTGCGAGTACAGCTGAAAGAGCCTATTTAGCAGGGGTGGAGGAAAGAATAGACACAGCTTAGTATTGTGATATTTTGTGTGATGTTATTGTATTGAAACATGGGCATCAAATGTTCAGATTTTATTAAATAAATTAAAATACTCGTGCAATACTATGAACAAGAGGGCTCATCTCATGCACCACCATCTGATGTAAACATGATTTAACTGGCTTAACTGGAAAAACCTTCCAAGACTGGACACACTTACCTTTTCACATTCTGCTACCGATTGTAACTCGTGGTGACTGAATGGCTGCCTAGAGCTTGGGGTGATGCACACTCGCGGTCACCTTTGATCGCAAGCCAATTGCATGGTTCGGCTGATAAGAAGCAACCTTTGTGCAAACAGTTGCAGTCTGACTTGGACTGACTGCAATCATCAGAGAGATTGTCAAAGGTTTGCAAATAACTTATTTGTTCTCTAATTTACAAATGCAGACAGACTGCCAGCATGTTGCCATTAGTCTGACTCGGCCTTTGTCAATGAACACAACTTTGGGCGACTCAACTGTTTGCGAGCTGGTTGTATTCTGGTTATATTCCTATAGATCGGAATTGCTCCCGAGCACAAATGTATTAAATGTGGTATTTCTGTCTGTGTGGAAAGCAGCATATATGGGATTTTTGAATTACTATATTATAACCTCTTAAATTGTTATTAATTTATGATTTATTATATTTTGTAGCAATTTTTTCTATTTAATTCTGATTTAGCTATATTCCTCTTGCTTAATTTCTCATTTTATTGTAGGTTGGTTAATGTTCAGGTTGCTCTAACATTTTTTAAGCAAGTTTGTGTCATAAATCTCATATTTTTTAATATCTTATTTATTACTGTTGCATGGCTGCTATTGTGTGAAAAGGATAATGTTTTTTTTTCTGGTAGTGTGTTCCTTCTTGTAACTTAGAGCTGCCAGTTATCTGTTAAACGGTTTTGTGGTTTTGTCTTCTTGCCAGTAAAACGTAACTAATGACAGGAAGCGTCATGGTCAATTTTGCACATGGCTGAGTTTAAACAGAAGTCAAATCTCTCTTAAATTATTCCAATTCCTTGCATAGGTCATGTGAGGCACATTTTTTCTGACAAAGACATTTGTCCACTATTCGCTGACAGTTTCAGTGACATCATGGCAATAACCATTTCAATAATCAATAAACAAAGGGGAAATATCCTAATCACTGTGTTGACATAACGCTCAGTAGTGGCCACATCCACTCTCTAGTGCATGGTTGTTATAACAACGCTGTGCAGTTAGAAACGCAGGCCAAGCTGGTTTCTTCTATTCCCCTTGCCTTCTAACAATACAGGCTGTGTATCCTTCCATCACCTCCCAAAGTGTTGCTTTTATTTCTCCCTGGTTCCTTGTATCCCATCACGAGTTCCTGCTATCAAGTGAAAAGTGTATTGTCGGCAGGTTTTCTTCTCAGTATTGCAATCCTAGTTATGTCCAGTAGAGGGCATCCATGTTTGAGTTTTTGGTCTTTGGTAAATGGATTCTTTGTAGACACTACTACCACCTCTCCTGTTTTTTGCCACACTGTAAATCACTGAACAGCATTTATCTTTTGTTTATCTCACCAAATGTGGAACATGCAGTATTTATTTGTGGACAAGAGGAATGTGTGATTTATAAAGTGTCTTTCAACCCTTAAAACCACTAAAAATGTTCAGGGTTTTTTTTGTTTTTTTTTTAAAGGGGCCCCTTAAATTTACCAGTTAGTTCTCTCCTTCAGCAGCAGCAGCAGTACACTGATCACGCTGGCATCTTTGTTTCAATAAGTGTTGTTATTTAAAGTCCTTGTCCTTTCCGTAATTAGCGTGGTAAAAGGGCGTTAAAAAACATGAAGTTAGCCATTTTGTGGGTTAGGCTGGTGTTAAGTGTTACCCAACCCCACATGTGATACAATCTATTTAAATTTCCATCTGGTGAGGCAGATGAGGTCAGGAAGACAGGTCACAGGTTGCTCACTCATTAAATAAACAGGCACCACTTAGTTAATAAGCTCTAAGAAAACCACACAGAGCCGTGGGGTTTTTTTGTGATTTGTTTTCATCCCTTCACACTTACATTGGTTTCCTGGTCCTTATTCGAACCATTACATTAACACACTCAGCCCTAACCATCAGCCTAACCTTCAACTAGAGCTGGGCGATAGAACGATAACGATATGTATCGCGATATAACTTTTACTCGATAGAGAAATTAAACTATCGCGATAGACTTCGCCGCTCTTGTCCTCTTAAAAAAAAAAAAAAGGTCAGCCAATCCAAATTAAGTAGCGCAGAGCCGAACCAATCACAGCCGCAGCGTCACGTCGCGTGACTTGTTATGTACAGCACAAGTGCCAAGCCGCACGTGTGTTTGTTTGGGAAGCAGCCAGCGGGTAATGGAGCCAGCGGGTAATGGAGGAAATGGGTGTGCCGACTAGAAAAATCAACCGAGCGTGACCGAAGAGAAAACAGATGATGGTTCCAATGCCGGAGAGATTGTCGAACGGAAGAGCCATAGAAGTTCCGTAGTGTGAAGGTATTTCGGCTATTTCAAGTCTGACAAAAAACAGAGTAGCATGCACTGTAAATTGTGCCGAAAGCAAGTCTGGAAATACAATAAACTGGTGCATGCGTCACACTGTGCGCCACGTTATTGTTTCGGTGAAATGAATTTCTACAATACTGTTAATTCTACTCTCTGCAGTGTTTAAATGCTTACATATACACACAGTTACTGTCCCTCCACACATACGACTCGGTTCTGCTTCTATGCCCCAGCTTTGTTTACTTTTTCCCACCGAGGCTTCTAGACTTCTGATTGGCCAACATTTCTGCACGGTTAGGAATCTAGCGCCACCTGCTGCTTTGGCATGTTCATAGCAGCGTTTTCCTTCATTTCTGCCTTTATGTGTGGACGGGATTATTTTTTAAAACGAAAACGGAAAATCTCCGTTTTCAAAAATACCCGTGTACGTGTGGATGTAGCCTCAGTCTCTGACTGGAAGCGCTAATTCGTCATTCGGCTTTTGTCAGACTAAAGTAACTGTTAAAACTGTTTGAAAAGCTCAGCTATACAACAAGGAGAGATTGAGAATTTCCTTTTAGTTCTCAGTTTATTTGATATTGACAAAAGTTAGTCAGTTTTGTCTGTTCTTCTGTAAAACAAACTAAGATTTATTTTTAGAATTAATATTTTGTTTCTAAGTGGAATTGACAATTTAGTCTGTTTCGTTTGTTCTATTTTGAAACTTAAACGCTTTAGTGGCTGCCTTTTGTGTAGTTTGCAATATTTGCCTTTATTTATCTGAAAAAGTCTCATGTTCCTTAAGTACATCTACCCTGTTGAACTTATTATGGGAAATAAATATTTAAATAAAAACAAGCTGCTGATTATTTCACATTTTACTTGTGAGCAACGGCACATTTAAATCTTACAAATATAGTTATTTGGCTTATATCGTGATAGATATCGTTATCGCCTGAAATGAAAAAAACATATCGTGATATGAAAAAAATCTCATATCGCCCAGCTCTACCTTCAACCTTTCATACCAAAAAAAAATGAATGTTTTAAGTTTTGTTCCCACAACATGGCGCTGTTAAGGGATTTATGACCATATAACTTACAAATTGCAAGTACAGATTCCCAAACGTACAGGAGCAGGTAGATCAGTCTAGTGTTTGGATTTTCTCCGGGTAATGAGGCACAGAAAGTGCAAGTTGCTTACCTTTGTATGTTTGGAGGAATTGCAAGCATTCTGCCCTGACCAGCGTGCTGCTCTCTGTGTTTGTGTGCATGTAGTGGGAAGGAGCTGTACACTTTTTTTCACTTCACTGGAAAAAACATGATGGGAGATGAGTAGGAAGAAAAATAGGGGTGGGGGGGAGGTTCAAGGCAAGATCCAAACCCATGAGGAGTCCAAATGTCTCGGAACAGGGCTTAGTTTTAAAATAATTCTACTGCATTTGTGATGTGCATGCTGTTGTTGACACTGCTTGCTGTGCCATTTAAACAGTACATATCTTATATGTGAATACATGATCCAGGCAACCCTTAAAAAGACTTTTTGAACTTGGTGATGCCAATTGATTATGTTTATATTGATTATTATTTGAATTAGAGCCCAACTAATGTAGTGAGATATCAGTATCTGCATATATAATAGCTGATAATTGAAAATTCAAAAAGTCAAGAAGAGATGGGAGAAATGCCATGACGTAGGGCTGCTCAATTAATCGAATTTTAATCACGATTACGATCTGGGCTTTCAACGATCATCAAAAATGACTGAGCCGATTATTAGCCCCTCCCTCATTTATCCGACACCTTAAAGGCCGGTCCGTGAAAATATTGTCGGGCATAAACCGGTCCGTGGCACAAAAAAGGTTGGAGACCGCTGATTAAGAGGACCCGAGGGAAGCTCGGAAAGCTAAGCAGATGTTATTTGGAGAGGAGAGTGACTGCTGTTGGTTGAAAAGAGAGGTAAAAAAAAAAAAAAAAAACTTCAGTGGTGTTGCACACTATTTTATATTATTTTTTAAAGTCATTGTTAACCCTTTAAAGCCGGTCAGAGCAGCACGCTCCGTTTTGTGTAACTATTTTTTAAATCCCTGTAGAACCGGAACCGTGTAAGCTAGCGCAATAATTTGTTTTGCATATGAAACCGGAGGAGTTGTACTTACATCTTATGCCATCAGCTTGTCCTCGGTCACGGTTTCCTTCCACATAAAGCTTTGCAAAAATTGCATAAAAAGCTCTTGCAGGAACAAAAACATAATATTCCAGAAACACGCTTTGCCGATCCGATCAGCTGTTCGTAACACTTCCCACAGTGAAACAGACGTCAGCGCGAACTGTCGCATGTCCGCCATTTCCTGGCCGAAACCGGAAGTGACGTCATTTTCACGGAAATGTAGTTTTTTTTTTACTTGTAGGCCTTAAAAGCCTATACTGGTCATGTTTGACTTTTCTGAATAGTTTCTGGGATGCTTAGAACTCGAATTGCACTGCTGGAAATAGTTTATTTTGATGCACATGCTGTTTTCTTTGCAAATTTGCATCATAGGATTGGTTTTTTTTTTGTTTTTCCTGCAGTATATAAAAATTGGTGTATCTCCAAAATAAAACTATGAAGACACTCAAAATAAATTTCCTGTTGTTGTAAACTATTTTTTGCAACTTTTTTGTATTTAAAGTTTTGAGGGATAAACCTCTTAAATTTCTCCAAGTAGAAATATATGTAAAAAAACAAAACAAAAACGATTTTCAATTTTTTTGTAGTTTATTGCACTTTTTTGCAATTAATGTAGTTACTATGGACTTAATGCATACATATTATTAAAATATGGGCTATAACAGTTATTTAGCAACTTGAAATGCTCCCACAAATGGCACTACAACATGTAAAAAAATAATATAAGGTCTGGCGGACTTGGTTCTATAGTAGGTCTTAAAGGGTTAAATAAATATCGTCAAATAATCGAGATCTCAATTTCAGTGAAAATAATCGTGATTATCATTTTTGCCATAATCGAGCAGCCCTACCATGACGTGACAGTAAAACAAGATTATTTGGCAACTGCATATCCATATTATCTATGCATAACAAAAGTTATAGAAATCTATTTATGTTGTGTGTAGGGCTGCCACAAACGATTATTTTGATAGTCGACTAGTCACCGATTATTTTTGCGATTAGTCGACTAATCAGATCATCATCCATTGAACGTAAAAGTACAGCTTATTGCACCAGCAGCATCTGCTCTTATATAACTATCATTAGCTTACAGCTTTAAGTGTTTAAGGTCTGTGCTAACTAAAAATAAAGACAAGATGATAGTTAATTGAATTCTAATTAAATGTGCAGATTGTTTCGGTGGAGTTTAATAAACTCAGCCGATTTACTCAGGAACAAATAAAATACTGAAAAAAGCCAAACAATAACATTTTTAAGTTATCTAAGTGACTTGTATATGTTTAACCTGAGTAGGGCGGTGGGTTTGAAAACGATCTGCCGGGAGTCCGGTGCTCTCATGGCCCCCGGCTAGCTATCGAGCTAGTGGGTAACAGACGCCTCCGAAAACGTCGGAGCGCTTTTGAAAATATGTGGTGTCTTGATAAACTGAGCAGATATTTGAGGTTTACACAGCTACATTCTCGCCTGAAAATATGTTAAACGTTTATTTTGTGACCCAGAAAGAATAATAAGAGTAATATTAAAACTAACTAGCTGCCGCCATTGTTGACAACTGCGCTGGGCCGCGCTATGAATTCTGGGACACAGTTTCTTCTTCTTCGGGGTTTAACGGCAGCTGGCATCCTTGTACATGCAGTGCTGCCATCTTCTGTTTCAGTCCGTTATTACACTCTTAAATCCTGCTACTTATTCCTGCTTTTGGGATCTTACAAAGCTTCAAATGACGCGTCGACTATTAAATCAGTCGTCGACGATTTTGATAGTCGACGTAATCGTGACTAGTCGACTAATCGTGGCAGCCCTAGTTGTGTGTGTCTGAAAGAAAAAAAGATAAGACATCAGCCGATATATGAGATTTTCACTGACCAAATATTGGCGTTGGTATTGCTCTTAAACACTGTATCAGTCAGGCTTCAATTTAAGTAACAAAGAGCCATCGCCTGTATTAATAGGTCAACTTGTGCTCTGCTTTTCTGAGTGAGCTGGACTCTCATTTGTGAAAATAGTCTTTACTGTACAGGGCTCGCAAAATTGCTAGCGATAGCCGGTCAGGCTATATGATAGTCCGACGGGTGGGGCTGAGATAGATTTTGGTCGCCCGACCGGAGATATCGCTAGCTCCGGGACGTCGGGCTAGCGATTTTGCCAGGCCTGCTGTATAACGTTTGTGATTACCACGCTAGACCTCATTTTACCCTTCCAATATTTCTTTCACCTGACTTGCTTATTTAAGTATCTTAAAGTTCATTTAAACAATAAGCAGAGTTCTGCATTGTTAATTTACAGCTTTTTTTTAAATGATCACATAAGTCTAAGGTTATTCAAATGATATGAATTCATATCACTTGGTTTGATGTTTGAGTCACTGCTTATTTAAAAATAAAAAAGGTGATTCAACCCAGAATCTCAGGGTTGTTTGAGCTAGAGTTACCTTTGATGTCATTGTCAGGTCTGCAGATATGAGTCATTTTCTGTTACCAAAAAAAAAAAAAAAAACAATGGAAGGAAAAAAAAAGAAACTTTACAGTTTGTGTGTTTCACCCATCATTGTAAATTACTTGTGATCTAGTTCTTTAGGCAGCAGGAAATGTGAAGCTCAACGCTCCTGTATTTATTTTTGACACGTGTTGCAGTTTGAGTCTGATCCATATGGCAGTCTGCACAACTGCGGATCAGAGGCTCCAACTGGTCCAAACCATAGACTGCATATAAAAAATTCGACATAGCCATTGTGACGTCACCCATTGGCTTTGGGCAAAGCTTGAAGCCACAGTGTTAGCATTTCAGCCTCCATGGTTTCAGTTTTTCGGAAGCAGGAGTTACTATATTTGGACAAGAGGACAGAGTGCTAAGTTTTCAGCAAACACTGGGGTTACAGAACTGCAGCTACAGAGTTACACGCAGCTCTTATGCTGTGTCTCCAACAAAAGAAAAACAAATGAATCCAAATATGGAGGTGACGGAAGTTTAACATTTGAATCTTTATTTAGTCATGCATTACTACAAGTTATACAATTGAAGAATGAAAGGATGAATATGTGTCGCGACGCCAAACTGAGCTGGGATAGGCTTACTGTTTCTTTCAAGCTATTGAGCTCTACTTTGAGCTCTAGCTATGTTTTACAGCTCAGTAAAATTGGCTACTTTGTATTTTATTCATTTGCACAAACACAATTTTCAAAGTAATCTGCATAGCTCTGTTTCAAAGCAGAACTAGCTTGTTATTCTGTGTTATTGGTAATAAAAATAAATCAATTATATGTACACGGTTTTTAATTTAGTTCTGAAAATTTCAGATACGCAACAAAACACAATACATTATACTACGAATAAGCTTATACCGAGTTGCCATATGTGGAAAAATAATATTTTGCCATTTTCATTTTCTTTTAGATCAAACTGTTTTTTAAATATGTGTGTACTGGCTTTCTTTTGGAGTCAGCCTCAGGTGGTCATTAGACGAACTGCAGTTTCTGGCACTTGGACGTTTTCTTTAGAGTTTGCAAGCTGGTCTAAACATCCATACTGTCACACTCATGGACAGGTTGTTTTGTGTGTGTGATTGTGTGTGTGATTCCACTTGGGGGCGGTGTTTCTGCAGACACAAACAAGCCTGCTGACACAAAAAGCACAGTCACTGTTAAAGTAACAGCATATCACTCGCCTGCATTAGCATGCACACACATACCCCCACCACGCACGTATGGTGCACATTGTGTATGAATATGCTTATTGTGTATATGATTGCTCTGACTTCTGTCTGTATTCCTCTGTTTTAGCATACTGTATGTCCAGAAGCAATTTGCAAAAAGACCAGTGTGTGTCTACGTCTGAGTGTGTGTTGCCTATATAAACCCCTTTTCTCTCCCCAGTATTCACCAAGCAGTGAGTAGAAGTAGGCCGCTTAAAGATAGCTCCCAGCAACCTCAATACCAGCTCCTAAAATATATCTGCTCATGAGAGTCATCATCTCCCTCCCTCTCCCTCTTTCTTATTCTTCTTTTGCTCCTTCTTCTTTTGAAAATAGAACAAGAATCAGACTTTAAGTGTGCAGATTGATGCCCTGAGTGAAATACTACTGTGTGTGTGTGTGTGTGTGTGTGTGTGTGTGTGTGTGTGTGTGTGTGTGTGTGTGTGTACTCAGGTGTTAATGTGTGATTTACTTGAATAAGGTATACATGCCTTACATAAGACTTATTTCAATGAAGAGGTGACATCAGGATTGTACCAATGGACCCATCAAATTTAGGAGGATTTAGAAGTGATGGCACCCATGAATTTCTCTGTGGTCTGACCCCACTGTGGAAATGTGTACAGCTCAGAAAGACATGTATGAAAGGAAAATAACCACATGATACAAAATAGGGACTGTTTAGTACTTAGTCATTAAAGGATCGGTGGGGTCTGGTCACTAAAGGAACCCTGCTTAAAATGGATTAATGACACAGTTCATATATAACATTTAAAATGTAGGTACTAACAGATCATTATTCATTTTTAAAAAAATTAGTCTGTTGTATGTATCCCTTAAAAGTTATAAAAATACAAGTCACTATATTGCCATCTCCAATTTGCCTGTTTTGTATGATCAGCCTGTAACTTCAAAGCTCTGCACCTGAAAGAAAAACAAGAAAAGGACACTGATCTTGTCACTGAAGCTGAAACCTACAAAAGTTTTTTACATTTTTAATGTTTTTCTTTGTTTTTTAAACATTTACCTAGAATCATTTAGGATGCTGTATTTTATACTCCAAGCTTTACCATCAGGTCTATAATAAGAATTATGGGAAAACTGAAAAATTCTCACCTTCATCTTCAAATCTACACATTGAAGCTGAGCCTTTGCTTATACTTTAAAGTTTTTGCCTGTAAGATTTTTCAGATTGACTGTGACATAAGCCAATATTTGTTGGCATTAATAAATATTTTAGCCGTACAATAGTTGGAAATGATTACCCTTTCATTCGCTCTGATATTGTGATCCCTGCTTAAATCTTTTGCTTTGGTTTCCTCTCACAGTCATTCCTTTGCATAACCTAACAATAGTGGGCAGAGTGGGTAAATATGTGCACTGTATGTAAACCTATTTGTCATACTCTTACACCTTTGTTCTGCTGTGGGCATCGGCTACCCTCCCCCACCTCCTGTGACCATAAAAACAAAAACAAAAATGGTTATTGAAAAGAAGTGAATAAAAAGTTGAGTGCGCTCTCTCATATCGGCTCAATATTCTTCCTGCTGTCTGGATGCGCTGAGTCTGAGAGTGTTCTTTACCCCCCATTGGCCCACATCCACAGAGAATGAGGACAATAGTTTGGCTCTGAGACATGTGTGCCTAATGTAGTCCTTTTATGTGGGAAAGTGGAACTGTATGGAGATGGGAGAGAAAGAGGATCATTGTGTTCCTGGTTTTCTTTCGGCCTCTTTTTCTCATACATCTGATGGCTCTCAGATGTTTCGACCGCTTACTAAGAAAACACATTTATTGCAGCATCTATAAAATCAGTCACAGATCGTTTGGTTGTAACGATGTTTGTGGAATGGTACTGTGATGGCACGATCATGTTTTGTTGTTATTCATCATTTAGTAGATGTTTCGTTTTGTTCACTCCAAATTAAGCTTTCGGTAAAATCACCCCTGTTAGTGTCCAAAAACAAAGTGATGACCAAAGTGATTCCAGTTCATTTTCAGCCGGGGCTGAGGGTACATACTGAAGTTCAGAGAAATCAGCTGTCAGTTTTCAGTGCAGTTCGTCCTGTGGGAACCATGAATATAGATAACTTTATGGCCATCTATCTGATAATTGTAGCTAATGTGGTCTGAACAAAACTGGCGACTTCCAACCAGCTGCTACCCATAGAGCCATACATTTAGTAACTAGATGTGTTTGTGCAGTAGCCTGATGGAATTGCCATACAAAAGAAGTTATGACATCAGGCTGGTGCAGAGTTAATTACATTCTGTAACGTCAAAGCAGCCATGCTTACTAATTTGCAACATTCCCTGCGATGACCTAAAAAAACACTGAGATATTAAAGGTGTGCAACCGTGTTAAGAACAACACATCGCAGCTGAATAATCCATCAGAATCTCTCTTCATTTTAAACACTTTATGGATATAAGCCCAAACAAGTCAGTGTCGTTTCATACAGACAGTGTAAACTGCAAGCAGTTTTATGATTAATGACTAATCAGCCAAATAAGCCCCAGAATGTCCCTTCAAGCCTGCATACACTCGTGCACGCATCTCTCCACACACCCACACAGCAATATTGAGGTCAGATTGGGAGAAAGACACAGACCCCCCATCATGGCGCACCCTCTGGCTACCTCTCTGTGAGCTGTTCACTCATGTAGAAGCAGACCCATCTGCCCCAAGAGATGGCACACAGAGGGCAAAAAAGTACGAGGCGCACGTTTACGAGCAAGAAAAAAACAGAGGTGGAAATTAGGTTTAGAGAAATTGAGAAAAGATGCCAGATTTTGTGTGTGTGTGTGTGGGGGGGGGATCTGTGCTGTGTTGCCCTGAGATACAGGATGTTGTAATAAGGCAATTGAGAGAGAAAGAGAGAGAGACAGAGGAAGACTGTGAGAGCGATAGAGAGAGGGGCTGGACTATGTAATAGAGGAAAACGGGGGAGGAGGGTATGCCTCAAGGAGAAGTGCATTCATTTTTCTGTCGGTGTGACAAGCCAACTCCCCCTCTGCCTGCGCAGAAAGTGGAATGCTCCGCCTTGCTCTGGGCTCTGTTGTTGTGCAGAGCTGCAGAAGGCCTGACAGAGCCAGCTAGACAGAGAGGAAAGGGTGAAATGCATCGACAGAGACAGACACGCTGTGGATCGAGAGCCTGTGAATAGATTTCATCACCCGGTTCAACCAGCGACACCAGAGAGGAAGGAAACAAAGAAAAGAGGGAGACAAGAAAAAAGGTGCTTCAGTTAAAGGAGGGAAAGTGAGAGAGAGAGAGGCAAGGTGAAGGAGGAGAAGGAAGGAAGGAAAGGGAGGGAGGAAGGAGGCTCAGACATGAGGAGGGGCGCCTGACTGACATTGCTGCTCTCTCTATCAACTCGCACACACACACACAGGGACATAGGCAGACACACACAGACTGTGCACTGCACAGTAGCTGCTCTTTTATCGCCCTCTGTGGAGCCTCGTCCCCCATCCTTTCTTCTCTTTAGAGTGAGAGGACATAAGACAGAGAGGAAGGAAGAGCAGGAAGAGGAGGAGGAGGAAAAAGACGTGAAGGAGGAGAAGGAGGGGAGGCAGTAACCCTCTCCTCTCCTTTACTCAGACAAACAACCGGGGGTGATAGAGAAGAGCAAAAAAACAAGAGGTGTGGGGGAAAAAGGAGCTTTCTGTTCCATTTCGCCGTCTCCTGTGGTCCCTCGGCCAGAGAGCGGCTAACAGGCACCGCTCATGTCCGTGAACTCGGAGAAATCCTCGTCCCCTGAAAGGTAACACCTCATCTTCCTCCTTCCCTCTCTCATTACTGTTCTCATTTTGCCTCGATATGTTAGTTTGCATGTCGTTTTGTTTCTTCCCACGAGCCTCTTCCACCACCACCATCCCCCTCAGCACCTCCATGTTTTGTCTCCTCTCTGTTTCTCTTTCTGTTTCTGTCTCCGTTCCTTCAGCCTTGGTTCCTTCTATTGTCTGGGTCACACAGCAGTTACTGTAGCAGGGCGAAAAACGCAACGGTTTATTGTTGCATGGTTCTGTAACATTTCAACAGAGCGTCCTTTTCTGCATGCACATATGAGCATGTACAGTACATAACACATCTCGATCACACACACACTGTTGTAGACAGATGCATGAGCTCACGCTGCCTTCCGAGGCCGTAACATTTCCTATACGAACAGTGACAACAATACATGCACATACGAACACACGCAGTCTCTTTGTGGTGCTTGAGCTCAGAGCTTACACAGCAAGAGTGTCAACACACGTCAACATCAGCACGGCCAGCAGCAGCAGCAATGCATCTCAGCAGCAGTGCGAGACAACAGATAACCACATGACGCACCTTAGTGCATAATATTCCCGATCGATTGCTCCTTCGGACACAACACAACCTCTTTGCAAAACACACTCACACCCAGGCAGCTTAATCATAATTTGATGAACTGCAAATTCATTGTAAATATACATACCAAATCACCAAACAGTAATGATGGGTGTTAATAGCAAGGTCACCAGGCATTATCAGTGACATGGTACACCTTGGCTAATTGAATACACAGAAACTCGCACAGGATACACTACGCTGAATGACAGCTACATGCATCAGGGCTAAGCATTCCTTATCTCACCCTCGTTCAGTCAAGATTGTGCCCTCTTTAATAATTTGTACCTATTCGTACCTAATTAGTCACCCCACAGGATCAAAGTGAACACAGTGCTTTTTTTGTTTGTTGGTATGTTGGTTTGTTTAGGGCTACTGAGGTAATCCCGGTTTTTAAAGCCAGTCTTGATTGCGTAGTTCTGGAAGTAAAGATGAGAGAAATGTTTGGGAGCAAAAGCTCAGTTTATTGGTAGTTTCCAAGCAGTCAAACTAAAAGCGAACCTTTGCAAAAGCTTTTTTTTTTCTTTTCCTTTTTTAACTGAATGCATGAGAACATATATCCATTCAGATCTAATCGGGAGAGGTCCACATTCCCATTTTGACTGTGCAGAAAAGAGTGGAAAGAGCTCGATTTGACGGTTGCTGGGGGGCAGGAGCAGGCAGACTGGATGACTCAGGTAGCTAGTGATGCCGTGCCAAGTACGATCAGGCAGAGCCACTGCCATCCACACAACTTGGTGCCAGGTCCCAGACTGGCACACTTAAAACATATGGCGCAGTCGGCACGTAGATGGGCTAAAGTAAATGGGCAGTAACAATATCAGGCAGTATTACATGGGCAGTTGGGCACAGAGGAGAGTGGCTTTTTACTGGTCTCACAAACTAAATTGATAAATGGCATCAGATGCACACACACACATACGATAGGCTGGTGATAAAAGTGAATATGTGCATGTAAACCGTCATATTTATAGCATCTAAACAAATAAATTCTGCTTCCTGACCTTGGGTTCTCCAAATGTACAGTATCACAGCTTTCATTACTCTGTCCAGTTTTTATTTTCCTACCTCCATTGTTTGGGTCACAGCAGTCTCTCTGTAATCAAGAATAATGCAGCAGTCTTTTGTTCCACGGCAGGTAACGCCAAAGAGTTGCACTCATGCACGCACTGCTGCCTCCTTTAACTCCTGCAAGCATCTCCTATGACCAGAGCTGTAGTTCTGTAGAGGTTCTGCATATAAACAAGAAAATTGACATCCAAAGAATTTTTTCTTGCTTTCCCCAACAGAAATGAGCAGAATTGTTATAAAGATATATTTTAATAACTTTTCTCTTAAAGTAGGGTTTTATTTAATCACATGCGAAATATAGTTTTTTTTGTCAGATGGGCAAAAACCAAGTGTTTTCAGTCAGCCATTGATTACATGGAGCTGCAGTGACAATCATTTCACACTCATAGCTGTGAAGTTTTGCTGCTTTTCTGAGTTTTCTCTCTGAATATGAATAGCTTTGATTATTGGACTCTGCTGACATGCAGTAATGATTGAAATTAGTATATTGGTTATTTTCTAACCCCATATGTGAACATGAACTAGTGTGGAAGTTTGACTTATTTTGCACTTTATTAGGGGATTGTATTTTAAGGTCAAGTGAACTTCAGAATCTATGTTTAGCTTTTTTTGTGAGACAAATCAGCTCAGTTTCTTTGACTATAACACCATCTGTGCCCCAGATGCCATGAAACCATACACACATGCATGCACACACTGTTGTGGGGTGCTTTTCATTCGGGATGTGCAGTGATATGTTTGTCACAATAAGTGGATTTGATGTGTGTTAAGCTAAACGGATGGACTCGTCTGGCCTGAAAAGAGCAAGAAGCAGTGCAGTGACAAATTTCTCCTGGAGACGCTGCACTAGGAAGACGATCCCTGTTGTGTAACGTAGCACTTGAGGCATAGTGGAGATGGATGGAGGACGAGAAGTGTGTGTGTATTTGTGTGCATGTGTGTGCCCGTTTGAGGATATTTAAGTGTTTTGACGTCTTTATTGCGTGTGAGCAGCTTAAAGCAACTCTGTGAAGGGTGACAGCACGTCATTTTAGGTCATAATAACGGATGCTGCTGGGTTAAGGGCTTACATCCTTAGAAGACTTTCTTGGGATTAAACACAAGTTGAATAAATAAACAGCCAAAGGTCAAGAGTTTAAAGGCTTTCAAAGGCTGGCTTGAGGTTCGTGTAATTTTCGTAGCTGTTGAGAGGAACAGTTACTGAAACGTTAAACTCTTGGTGCGATTACAACAACACTCAGTTGTGTTGTTGTAAATGCCACATACCTGCTTCGAAAGCATGATGTGCTTCTTAGGCTACACCCAATTAGAATGCGATTGTGTAGCTGGTTTTTCATTAATCGGCATCCACACAATGCAAGTATATATTTTATATCTGCTTGTCACAGGTTGAAACACAGCTTACTGGTTATGCTAGTTACAACCAGATGGTCTGAGCAGCCTCTTTCCTGCTTTCCTTCAGACTGCCCGAGTTAGAAGAATAGGTCAGAAAGAGCTGCCGAGGATGCAGCGCTGGAATGCGTCCAACCGGTCAGGAAGCCGGGCCTATGCAGCAGACAGGCATCACATTCAGCAGCTATCGCATTCTCGCAGAGTATGCAGCTTTGGCTGGCCTACATGGCCTCCACCATCTTCTTTAGTCCGACCCAGAAACGGGGCGCGCGAGCACACGTGCAGGCATACCAGTGGCGCAACATGACAATAGCTAATGAAGCGTGTCAGGGAGCTAGCTCGTAAACTAGCCCCCTGCCCTGCCCGTCTGCCCTCCATTACCACCTGCCCCTCGCTCATGGCTGAAAAGAAACATAAGATTACATTTTACTTTCTCTCTTTCCACCTCTTTATTTTTTCTTTTTCCTGCCTTCAGTGTGAGACAGATGGAAGAGGAGGAAGAGGAATCTCATGCATGCAATCTCTCCTGTCCCTCTGAGGGCTTTTGGTGATATTGCAAATGTAAATAACAGTGTCTGCTACATGCACACCCACAGAAACTACCATGAAGTTTTCAGCCCTTGCAAACTAGTCTAACCTGACTGCACAGTCAAAGCTCTGCACTGCAGAATAACTCTGGGAATTTCCACCTCGTGTACTGAAGTCCTATGCAGTTAATCAGCAATAGGAATCACTGAGTCAAACATGCAGCAGAAAGGAATAAGATACCTCACAAGTAGTAAGTCGATCACCAGTGGTCATGTGATCTGGACTTGGGCATCTGATCCGGTGAGAGATCCTCAGTAGGATTTACAGTGTAGGTTCAAAGGTCGTGTAGCGGCACCAGTAGATGCATGATAGGATGATGCTGTCAGTGCTCTGGGATGAAACTTAAATTACTTATTGATTATTAATTAACGCCTTGTATATGGAAATGTAAGCAAAATAAATACATGTTTACCCTGAAAACACACACCTACACTTCTGGAAAAGCTTTTATGAGCTCACGCTTTTCCCAAGCACAAAGGCTTCCGCGTTTGTTTATCTTCACTTCTAACAAAAGCACATTTTCTTTTTCCACTAGTTTTGGCAAATTGCTCACAAAAAAAATTTACCACCGAAACTGTTTTTGTTCTGCTTTAAAGAAAGTGGGACCGTTTTCCCTTAAATCCACATGACAACCAGCAGAAATGCATTTTAACTGGCTTGACTTCCTTTTGCTCGTGTGTGTGTGTGTGTGTGTGTGTGTGTGTGTGTGTGTGTGTGTGTGTGTGTGTGTGTGTGTGTGTGTGTGTGTGTGTGTCCAGTCCCTAGTCCCTGTTGACTCAATATGTTTACACACACTGTTTCTTTCCTGCAAACTTGAAACTGTAACTAACAGATACAGTTGCAATAAAATGCTACTTATACATTTTGATCTTCTTTGTTTCTTTAACTACACGCTTTTTTTAATTGGGAGAGATAATAAATATTGCTTTGGTCTTTCCTGTAATTGCAAAATGATATTTTTGAAATGCTAATATATTGTTTACTGCAACCTGCTCTCCTTTAATTCTAACGAGCAGCACTAACAGTGCCGATTCACTGTAGTTCCATAACGATACAGGTCCCTGCTGAAGGAGAAACAGAAAAAGACGAGGGAGAACATTTTTCTTTACATCCCCTATCTTACTGTAAAACGTCTCAAGCTGCAGTGCAGATAGTTAGCATGCAGCTACAGGGCCTTTCCCTCTCATTAGTTCACAGCTATCTGCCATCAGCATATTAGTCTTCCTGGAGTCGATTTTACTGCTACGACACTGTAAGTTATACTCAGCAGAAATGGGTGAAATGGAGGAAGAATGAGAGAGGGGGGGGGACATGGAGGAGAGAGTAGGGAAAAGTTTGAGATTCTTGGAGGGTTTGGGGGGTTGGCGAGTGGAGAGACATGGTACGACGATAGCCCTGGGAGAGAGATGATCCCGCAGAGGAATTATAAAGATGATAAAGCCAGAGTGAGAACTCTGGAGAAAGAGACCAGGATAGAGACAGAGAGCAAAAAAACAGGACGGCAGAATCCTCAGGAGAGAGGGGCTCGGATAGATAAAGATGATTGGGGAAGGGGGGGGGAGGGAAGGATGAGAGGCGAGGAGAGATGGAGGGAGAAGATAGATGGCTCTCTGCAGATTTGCGCAGTGTGCTGGGTAATGCTAGGTCACCGGAGGACTAATCTCCGCTGATGCTGCAGCGCTGAAGCAGTGGAATGATAATAGCCTGTTTGTGCTCTGCGTGTTTGTTTGTGTGGCTTACCATATGCATGCGTGTGAAAAGATAGCGGGCTTGCTTTTGAAGGTACCACTTTTTTTTTTTTGGTCCCCTGATAGAGTCACACAAACACACAAACCTGTATTCACGCAGTTCACCCAATCCTCAACGCTGCCCTGTGGGATTGAGTCACGCGTCGGCTGCATAACTGTGAACAACATTCATCTGTTGTGTCTGAGAACACTGTTCAGCTGTTGTGTCTTCCTGACCTGCAGCACTTGTTTGAATTTTTTATTTTTTTCCTGCATCAGCACCGAGTTGGGGGGTGTTATTCAGCTCTGAACCGTGTACCAAAGATTCCATATAATCCTGCATTTCATATCAGTGATACTGTACTGATACAACAAGTATCAGTATATTGTATTGATATAAAAAAGGTTAATAGCTGACCTTTCAGCAGTGAAAAGATCTTTGTGATATTTTTATTGCGTTTTTGTGTGTTGCTGCAAGTTACGCCGATCAGCCGTGACATTACGGCCGCTGACGGGCGAAGTGAATAACATTGATTATCTTTTCATTGTGGCACGTGTTAGTGGGTGGGATATGTTAGGGAGCAAGTGAACATTTTGTCCTCAAAGTTGACGTGTTAGAAGCAGGAAAAAAGGGCAAGTGTAAGGATTTGAGGGAATTTGAGAAGGGGTATATTGTGATGGCTGGGTCAGAGCATCTCCACAACTGCAGCTCTTGTGGGGTGTTCCGGTCTGCAGCGGTCCGTATCTATTAAATGTGGTCCACGGAAGGATTAGTGGTGAACCAGTGACAGGATCTTGGAGGCCGAGGGTCATTGTGGGGAGGGACGGATACTCCGTCTGGTGCCATTCAACAGATGAGCTACTTCTCAAATTGTGAACATAAACAAACATCTGCAAAGCTCAATGAACTGAAGCAACATTGTAGAGCAGAACAGAATTCCTCCACAATGAAGTGAGAGACTGATAAAGTCATACAGAAGACAAATCAGGTTAGTTTGGCTGTAATCAGCTCCATGAGCTACTGAATCATTGGGTTACTTTTTCACAGGACTGCGTAGCGTCTTGTGGAAACTTTTTTTTTCCCATATGACTGTATGTGCCTGTAAACTACCTGCCCCACCTTTAACTGAAAGCTGCAAAGAAAACTTAATGAACTGGATGTTATTCTGAGTGGATGTCAGATCCAGAATAGATCCAGGTCTTGTAATCCAGTCCTGTAGGTTTTGTGTCTTCCTGTTGGTGCTGGCACACTCTGCTAGAAGCAGGTGTGGTAAACTTGGCATGTAGTTGTTATGAATATTCTCTTTAGTTATCTGAAAAGTAAATGCAACACTCCCCATAATAACAAGGTAATACTCTGTTTTATATAAGAAGAAAATTACTAAACCAATAACCTGATAATAATCAGTGTTTTCTTTACTTTTTGGGTTGTTTTTTTTTAGAAACCTCCTGTTATCTCAGTCATGTGATAACTGCATATCTGTATATATTAAACTGCTTATTTTAGTTGTGTAATCAATTCTAAATTTAGTTTGTTTATATGGATAGCCAGTCTGGCCAAGGGGCAGCCCACATGGATCATTATTTTTAATTAAAAAGTGAAAGCAGGGTTGGGTTAGGAAACCATTGTCACCAGATACACTGGTATACTAATAGACAGACGTTCAACTCATGTTATTACTATGTAATTACTATTACTATTTAGTATCTTAATTGATATTACAGTGTATTTTCATTTGTTTGTAATAGTGATGAGGATGAAGATATGGTAATCGGTCATCAGTGTTGCATTTGTGATATCTGTGTTACATGATCTGAAAACACAGCTGTACATAATAGATGTAGCTTAGTCTGTGTTATGGTATGTTTTTGCTTCAGTGGCTATGTGCTCACATACTCCCCAACCAGATGAGCACTGAGATGGCATCTTAGCAGGTGGGTGTCACAACCCCATGTGACTTGTGCTGGAATTCAAGGCTTGGTTCGTCTTGTCCATCTACTGCTGTTCTGTGAGTCTGCAGCTGAAGGCTGGAGCTGTTTTCTCTGTTCAGCCATTCGTCCATCTCTCAAACTTGTCCTATGGAGTTTAGCTCATGTCCTGCCACTGAGAAGAGATGGGGTCTGGCTCTTTGTGCGCTCCGGCTGCGCCACAGAGCCCTCCGAGACAGGTAGAAGGGGAATAAAAATGTGTCTAATGGGTGCTAGATTGACAGAACTAATGGGCTAAATTCTGGGGTTTAGTTTGTATGGCTAAGTTTCCAGATTAAGGTCTTTTATTTAATATTTTATTTAAAAAAACAACAACAAAACATGTAAAGTGGAAAAGAATGAGTAATAGGAAGTGATAAAGGCCAGCTGGATTGACAGAATTATTTGGCTAAATAATGATTTGTATCTTTGCACGGGCTCCGTGTTGAGTGAGTGTTTTTTTCACACACAGAAATGGGAAGATGACTGACAAGGAGAGATCAGAAGCTTTGCTTTGGTCCCAGAATAACAATAAGACAAAAATTCAATGCAGAGAGACCAAATCATTCATGTGCGACTGTCAGGATTTGCATCTACACATTTATAAAGCCAGAACAGTAGGACTGGTTAAAAATATTTAAATTCTTTTTTTTAAAAATAGCTGTAACAGTTGCCATAATCTTAATCTACTAATCTAATAAATTACTAATAACTTAATAACTCAAATATAAGGATTTGGTTGGCTTTTCGTGCTTGATAAAATATCAAGTCTCTCTTTCTTTGTGCCAGATCAGTGTATTTAGGACAACAAATTGAGTCCATAAAGCCTTTGAGGTCTGCTTTGATTTTGTTGCACATTAAATAAACATTTTCTGCAGTGGGTTTCTTTCCAGAGTGATATAGAAATACTTAAAAAATTAATATCTCTTACAAAACGTGGAAGTTTGCAGCGTTTTTTCCCAGCTCAGCTTTGTTTGTGGTTTTCATTTAGTGCAGTCGTGTTTGTCTTTGCATTCATTAGGCTGATTTGAACTGTCATTTCATTAGTGGGGAACTGCAAGCAGGCTTGGATATGTCATACCAGAGAGAGCGAGGTGATCACTGCTATTTATGAGACATCCTTTTGACATTCAAATGTGAATCTTATCACACCTCTGCTTTTCCAGTGTGCTATTGTATAATAATTAAGAAGCTGTGATTTTTGTTCTTTATGGATGAGATATGATTTAAACTAATATGAGGAATTCGAGACCAAGAAAACCGTCTAACCACATCGAACCATAAAATGGGAACATATTACCTCTTGTGCCTCGTGTACTGTTACCTAGTTGAAGATGGGGCAATTTTTAACGAGTAAAGCTCCATGTGAGTGATACGCAGGCTGTGGAGGGACAGTAAATATCTTTTTAAGTCATTATTAATTCCTTAATTTATATTTTTGGGAAAAAGCTGTAGGGTATTAAACCCAAAAAGATGTATTTTTTATCTTTGACACTCTGACTTTTCAGAGAGAAAAAAGAGCAAATTCATCCTATGTAGCAGCAGCTTGACATTAATAATGATCTGCTTCTTTTGGCTGACGGAGCCATTTCATCTTTGCTAATATTGTCAAACTTGCTATGCCTAAAAGGTTTGTAATTGTAGAGACGTGTAAACCAGCTGTGGTTCTTACTGGGAATAGTAGAGTTCAAGTTGATCTGTTGGGCAAATTTACCACAGGCCTTTTTTTCTATTATATATTCTATTAGGGTTTAAAATGTCTCATGATGAACAACCTATTTTCCAATACCAACATATGTGTCATCTGTCAGTAGCATCAGCCAGCTAATATGTTAGTCTGGTTGGTGACGCAACCCACACATGCTGCCTCTGTGCCTGTGCTCTGTGCCTACAGTGCTGTAGTAGTGTTTTACATACATGCACATAGCTTCTTCTTTCTTTTGATGCTATCACTTGCTGGGGGCGGATTTTACCTCCACAATAAGGGGCTTTGTGGCTGGCTGTCGTCACTGGAATGTTTAATATAGAACGCAGAGTAAGTAAATGCGCTGTAGAGAGCGTTCAGCATGTGCTGCTGAATTGAAGCTACAGCAGATACAGTACCCAGAAGCTCTGTGTGCAAAACATGTGGCTGGATGTTTTTGAACTGAGCAGCAGACTAATAGTTTTCAGTTCAAATAAAATGTTGCAGAAAATATACATCTGATGCACAAAAAGACAAAATGTTAATGAAATTGATGTTTTTAGGGAGGTGAACATTTTGATCGTTGTGTTAGGGAAATAGCAGTAAAGCCGTGTCACTCTGCCGTCTGTGTGAACACGCATGTGTATGTCAACTCTCCAGCCACATAGCAGTGTTTCTGTTTTCAATGCAAATTTTATTCCAAGTCAAAGAATTTTCCAAGCAGCCACAGACACTCAATGCTGCAAATGTGTTCTGGTGACCAAACATCACTGCATATGTGCACCGTACGGCATTTGCATTGATTCTGTTTGCTGGATTTTGTTGCCTTTCATCTTTGTGTGGGTCTGCATTTGTGCCTGTGTGTATACTGTTTGTGCACGCTCTACTTCATGTATGTGCTCTAGCATAGAGCGGATGTAATGTGTGTGTGGTCGTGTATCCATCAGCTCCCTCTGGGGAATTTTACCAGCAGCTAGTTTAGTGAGTATAAATTGATGGGACTTGAACTCTGTGGCACAGGGGTTCAGTGTTTATTCATAGACAGCTGTGGTGTTTTGATTAAATATGGACAGAAGAGCACAAAATAGCAAACCCATTAGAGGAGATGTTACCAAATTATGGCTTACATCTCAAGTGATGGCTACTTAGCTGATGCTTTTGCCCAGAATGACAGAAAGAGAGCACGTAGCAGTGTGTCTGTCTTTTTTTGGTTTATGGAAAGCACATAAATAATCTTTTTATTTAAGATATTGTATGTTTTTCAAATTGCGTCAGTGCTGACATCTTTACCAAGCTACTTTTACTGATCCATGTGAAGAAATTTTAAGTTTTTTAAGTTGCACAAAAGCTCTGGGAATAATAGTTGGTGATACAAATCTTAAGTGGCATAAATATAAAATAGGCCAGATTTTCACAAGAAGCGCACAGAATTAAAAAAAGCAGCATCAGGAGCATTACTGTAAATCTGCTTGGTGCTTTTTTAAAATGCTTGCGAGCTGATGGGCTGCTTTGTGTCTGTTCTTTGTCTTGTTGATTTGTCATGTTAGCTCCTCCTGAAGAAGTTGCATAGTTTGGGCAGAAGCCACATGCACAGAAGGCACCTTAATAATACTGCACGGCTGGTGGTACGAAACAGGATCCTGCAAAGTTATAACGTGCTAGAGCCAGAGATTGTGATGTGGGGGAAGTGCAGCCAGTGACGTCAGGACTCATCCTGAAAATAGCGGTGAGATCTAAGTTCTGCACTCAGACAGATCCTCCGGAGGAGAGGAGAGAATGAGTCAGCGGTCTTGCCAACACGGGCTGAGAAGGAGAGAGTGAAAGATGAACAATGAATCAATCAGAGGTAGAGATGCCACCAATGGAATGCATAAGCAGAGCTGAAGGACACCTGCGGTCTCAAACCCACGCCTTATCGTTTTGAAAGTAGAGAACTGTGTTCTTGTTGCTAAGGAATATACCTGTTACCTTGGTGATAATGGGATATGTTTAAGGATGAGTCATCAAGTTTGCAGTCGAGAGTGGTCAGCTGTTTCGTGCGACTTCTCAGTGGTCAGAGACATGTTAGCAATGATTGTGGTGGTCATTAATAATTGGTAGGGGGGATTCCAGGTTAGAAAGTCTCAAAAGACGTGCTGTTGAAGCAATCAAACTGGCCAATCAAAAGGCAGCGAGCAGTGTGGAGGAAGGTGTAATGTATAGTCTTTTGGCTGTGGCTATTAGAATTATTAAAAAGAATAAAAAGATTATTTAAGTGACAAAAATGTATGACATTGCTTTAAAGAGGCGCTCTACCCTTCACTCTTTTATTTTTGAATGTCACATATTTTTCATTGTTGAAGAAGTGCTCAGAATGATTATATCGTAGTTTAGAAATACTTTATCTGTTGTATTATTTAATTACAATTTGTCAAGTAAAAAAGAAAAAATACAATGCATATTTCTCTGAAATGCAATACGTGTGTAAAAAGTACCTGTCACGGGCTGCGTCTGTGACCCAGCATTTTCAGTTTATTTTGTATTTTCATTTCTTATTATATTGGGAACATGTGAAGTTTTTGTTATTGTTAGTGAGGATTTAGTTGAGTTTCTTTCTAGCTTTTTGTTTCTTCTATAATTCCTGATTTATAAGTCCCAGGTCATGCTCATGTTCCATGTTCATGTTTTTTCCTTATAGCTTCTCGCGTGCGCCTGCCCTGAATCATGTTCATATCTTTTGTCACAGCTGTCATAGGTTAGTTTTATCCAGTTTAGGTTTCAGTTTAGTTTTCGTCCCCTGTTCACGTTCCCTTGTTTTTTTTGTACTCATCAGCCTTAATAAATAAAGGGCTTGCTTACAAACTATAACATAAATAAGTAAATGTACAATCCATTGGGCAACAAAAACACCCAACGTGCAAGGGCTGGAATCCAATGGAAACTAGTTAAGGTGTCTCTGTGAAAAGAAAAGCAAGAACAAATAAGTCCAAGACTGGGTAGGCAGAAACATTGACGTCATTTTCACACATTGCTGAAAGTTGCCTCAAACCTTTCAAATGGGAGCACAATAAATACGAACTATCAGCTCAAATACCAAAGTGTACAGACTCTTGAGATGGATTCTCAAATATTTTCTCACAATCGCAGACGCTGATTGTATTCTAATGACTCACTGATCTAACTGATGACTCAGCAGACTGAAAGATGGTATCTGGTGTCTTATCAGGTCTAAAGCAGATAAGTAAAGTTGAAGAGTTTTAGTAAGGAGCCTTTGGTATGAAGCAGATTTAAAGCACCAGGTTTTAACTGTTTTTGTTTGATATTCCTCTTTTTGTTTCATTTAAATATTGTATCACATAAACATCCATTAAAATCCCATCGAGAGACATTTATTATACAAAAAATGAGGAAAAAAGAGAAAAAAAATACACATTTGTTTTCTCTTATTTTATATACCAATTATCTAAATTGTTTCTTGTGAGGCTTCACTTTCATATCTTACACAGTTTGTTTAGCAAAGTCTTCAATTTTACTTTAGTTAAGTTAGTTACTTGTTACATTTTGCAAGCGTTATTTGTGTACGTATGAAGTTCTGGTTGATATTATTTGCATACTGAAGTTTAAAAAAAGGAAACTGATGGGGTCATTAACTTTCCAGCAGCAATTTCAGATGAAAAACTCTGTGATAAAAGTTTTCATACTGGCACATATTTGACAATTTATACACTGGTTACAACATACAGTGCTCAAGGAACTCTTGAGTCTAGACTTAAATATCTTGTTGACTGGTATACCTGAACTTATTTTTAAATATTCAAAATTAAACTTGATCAGGGCTTAAAGGAAGGGAGGTTGAGAAAATTCTTGTTTTCTGGCTTTTTTCTTTTCTGGTCAGTGAGCTAATATTAAGCTAATGTGTCATGCTATCTCTGCTGTCTTTGGGCGAGGTTTCACCTTATATTTTTGTAAATATGCTCAGACATGTTGGCAATTTGTGGTATGATGGGGAATTTACTGGCAGGAAAGTTGCTTCACAATTGGTAAAGAGTGTTTGGTGGAATCCCAGTTTCAGTCACCTACCTGTGGAGTTTTTCAAATAGGAGAAAGGTGTAATGGAGCTCAGACACTAGCATCAAGATCTGTTGTTGCTAGAAGTGACCAACAGGATAGTATTATTATTATTATTATTATTATTATTATTATTATTATTTAATGATAAATTAAAGTGTAATTTTTTTTACAGTGTTGTTTTAGGCCAGAACAAAATTTGAATTGATGTGTACGTCAGTAGTGGTGCGTATTGAAATGTTTTCTTTAGTAAATTCAATTGTAAACTGATGTCTGGATAAATCACACTGGATCCAGTGCACTGGGCTGTTGAAAATGTAACACTGGCTCTATAAATGCCATTGTAGGGTGGGAGTGTGGAAATGCTGAGACTGAAAAAGGGCTGTGCATTTCCTAGTGGGCTCAAATATGTTCTCATGAACACACACACACACATTCACTTGGGTGAGGATGTCAGGAAGCAGTCTGGGCATGTTCGCACACGTAACAAAATGTTGAAGGATGCGAGGCAAATTCTGCACCTATTTACCTCCACAGTACAGGGTTATAACCTTAAGGACTCCTGCCCCAGCCTGTGCTATATAGTCAGATGTATTTGAACAGAATAAAGAAACTTCACAGAAAACTGCATATAATGCCCTGTTTAAAGCATGAATTACTGCAGGAGTGGCGAGTAGGGCTCAGCAGAACAAACATACAACCGTCCTCTTTTATACGAACACAAAAATACATATACCGCACAAAAGGCTGCTTCTCCCACATTGCACTGAGACACGCCCTTGTCATCCTGATAGTCAGCAGCAGCACCTCTTACAATATACAGTTACTTAACAAGTAAGTGGTATGCTTGCAGTGGGGGTAAGAACAATGGTCCGAAACCTTTACAGTACTGCTTAAATGCACCAAGCTCAAAAATGAAAGGGCAATTGAACATTTAAAATTAACAATCAGAATGCCATATGTCAAACCATGCCGGTTCTTACTTTCATGTGATTACTGTACACCTCCTACCACCTCTACTAACCCATAATAACAAAAGAAGTTAGATTGAATGTGATGTTCTTAGATATACTTTCAAATGAACATTTTTCAGAAAAACGTAATTCCAGAATAGAGTTAGAAAAAGAGAGTTTTGAGCCTGAAGTTTGTCCCAATAAAGGAATTATCAGGATAAGGTGGCACAGTCCCGATACATAAAAACTGTTTCACATGACAGTAAATCTGTGATATTAATACAAGGCAATCATCTAGAACAGACAGTTACTGGAGACAGAAACATGCACCGAAAACTTCAAAAACATGAATTTATTTATTTTTATTTATTTCCTGCATTTTTATCATTTAAAATGCATTTTAATAATGACACAGTTCATTCAAAAAGCTCTGTAAATTGTTTCCCCCATGCTGTGTGCCATTTTTCTCATGCTAATATCCTCTTCTTCATTGCAAGTTATTTTCTGTAGACTTTAACCTCAGGGGGTTTTTCCTGCCTCATAATGGTCATTTGGACGGTGACTACACATGCAAGCCTGATTGCTCCAATACAGTCAACAAGTCTGTTTTAGATTATTTGACCCCGAAAAAAATCTTTGCATTTTCCATTTTGTGACCATTTCATGAACAACAATGTGTGTTATGCTTCAGTAAAAGAAACCAGTTAACAATAATTGCTGAAACAAATGTAATTGTTATTTGCCTCTGGCTAATACCTCTTTGAGAAGCACCAAAAATGTCAGTCTGTGTTTGATAAACACCGTAACAAGGAACTGTGAAATAATTGCTGCTAATTTAGCTTAATTTGGGATCCACTGAGTGTTCTTTAAAGCATTTTAATGATAATATTAGCATTGGGCGCTAGTATGTCGATAACGAGATTGCACAAGGAATTAAAAAGATGTAAAGATGTTTTAAACCACACAGTAACTGGCTAATTTAAAATCAGCAGCATACTGTTTTTGCGTTTACACAAAAATATGTTAAATGAAATCTGGGTGAAAATCAACCTACATCCAGAGTAAAAGTATCAGGGGAAAATAATGATGAGGGCTAAAAATACAGCAGCTACTTCCCATACGTGCGGTAGAATTGGAAGCAAATTGTGGTCTTAGTGTGCAAATTGGTGCCAATTAGTGAAGTAAATTGATTAGGACACCTTTAACAACTTAGGGAGGAGACTAATCACAGCTGACTGGTTGACCTGATATCCCTGGACACTTATTGGATAAGAGTCACTCATTTAAAATGCCAGATGTGGCACATAGTTTACAGACGTTTTACAGTAATGTTACGGACAACTTAGGCAGTAATAACAAAAATAAAGATCAGAATGTCGTGTAAATTCACTTTTTACTTAAAAAGCACACAAATATCAGAGTGTGCGTGTCTTTGGCAGTAATGACGTTAGCTGCATTTTGGTGTTGAAGGACAAGGCTGTTTGTCTTTTTCCTTTCTTTGAGCTGCTCTCTTCTCACTCTCAGTTTTTCTCTGTTTATGTCTCCATTTTGTTCAGATTAAATTCTCTTGTTGTCGGCCTTCTTCTCTCTTTCTGCCTCTATTTTTCTGTCCCTGCTTATGTTTGCCTGTTTCTCTCTCTGCTGAACCTTCTTCTTCTATATGTCTCTCATCTGTCTCTCCATATCAGTCTCTGCACTGCCTGCATAATCTGTTTGACTGTCTCCCTGCCTTTTCTGTCCCTCTGGCTGTCTGCCTCTTGCTTTGCCTCTCGGTCTCTGTTTATTTCTCTTCCTTATTTTTTCGTCTCACCTTTCTGATTCTTTTTTTTCTTTGTTTCTTGTTTTTGTGTTTTTTTTCTGTCTGCTGGTTACTTCTGTATTCTGTCATGGTTTCTCCTCTGCCCGTCTTTCAGACTCTGGCGTCTCTGCTCTTTGTGTTTTTACTGCCTGGCTCAGCTCCAGAAAGTTATGGGGGCTAAGTGTTTGTGCAGCCAATGGCAAGATGGGCCGTATAAAAGCACTGAGCTTATAGATGTGATGTACGACACTCTACGTGACTGCTTTGATAAAGAAGTAGCATCCTACTGCAAGGACACAGCCTTCGACTGCTTGTGTGTGCGTGTGTAAGAGAGAGACAGCTGTAAAATACTAATCAAATTTCAATGCCAAGTTATCTGTCACCTTTAGCTGCCACGGTGTATCTGTGTATGCATGCATGTGTTTTGGCCAATCTCATCAACGCTTTGAGTCCCGGAGTACCACCAACTCACCACCCTCCTTGCTCTACAGTTGCCGTGGCAACATACCAAGAGGCTCCATCATGTGTCTCTGCCTGTGACCACATTTTTATAACGGCTCACAAGCTACGGCTTTGTGTGTTTGTTGGTTTGTTTCGTTTTTTTTTTTCGCCTTAATTTTAGCATCTGATCATGCTGAAGGTACCGTGAGGTGATGCTGACTACAAAGTGTTTTGGCTTCTGCTGGCCTCTGCTTTGATGTCTAATTCAGTTTTCCAGAGATATCATTCAAACAGCGAGCTCTCTACAAGGCAAAGCTTCCGAAGAAAAATAAAGATTAAGTGCAGATTTTTCACTCCCTTTTCCTAGCACTGATAATAGTGAGTGAAGGTTTTTTTTTTTTTTGTCTAATCCCAGCATGTTGCATATGTATGTTTATTTTTTTTTATTCCTGTCTCTGTATAGAGAACAGCTGGTGTCATGTAGCTCAGGTGTTTATCAGTATCCATGCCCTGCTGATGCTGTGACTCCATTACCTGGTTGGTTGTCGTGGTGCGACTAGACTGGAGTTCATATTTTTCCAACTTGAGCAGCAGATGCTATAAGCGCGAATGCACAAAATGAACCACATAAAATGCAGCGCATATTTTTTAGTCGCGCTAATTGTTCGCGCGAATCAGACAGAAAAGCGTTTTCGCTACGCAAATCTGCTTCTGATTTGTCGCGGGACCCGCAGTCGCGCTTCATCGCGCTCCTCCATTGACTTTACATGTAAACCTGACTCTTTAGTTGCTTCTATCGCTTTCGGTGTGTAGCACCAGTGTTGCCAACTCCTCAGTAAGGAAAATCGCTATTGGTTGTCCTAAAAGTCGCTAGAAGTCGCTAAATGACGTCATAGCCTAATTTGCATAATTGGACATGCTAACGTAATCGTAACCTAGGTTGTTGGAGAGAGAAATAACATCGTGGAAGAGACATAGAGTGAGTAAAAAACGTCCTAAATGCATTTAGAATTTATTTAGAACTACAAATTAAATTTATTTTAGCAATTATTGTTTTTTGTAATGTCACAATTCCAACCCTGCTGCTTTGGCTTGGACCAGCAAAAGTGACCCGAAATTGGCCCTCTGGAGTAGTTACTTTGTGTGTGTGTGTGTTTGTTTATTAGTAGTTTTAAACCTTGTGATCGACAAAACAGCATAACAGTAAAAGAAGAACTGACTGAATAAGAGAAAAGTCGCTAAGGGGGTCTGAAAACTAGCTAAATATAGTGACAAAGTCGCTAAGTTGGCAACACTGGTACCACTGTAACTGGGAGCTTCTTCATCAAACACCAGTATTGGGTTGGATGACTTCACACACGGTGGTGTGGTTCTGAGGGAGGAAACTGCATAGACGCCAAAATGTTTTTGTATGAAGTGACCACTAGGGGAACTGTAGTTTTTGCACTGATGGTTATTGGTTGCTGTTTGGTTTCAGATGAAATGGACATAAACTGCCACGCATAAGCAGACAGAAATTTGTATTCGTAGAATGCTTTTATGTTAGCTAATGTACATTTATCATTTTATTTATTTATTGCTGTTTACTGATTTGTAAGATTGTTGATCTTAAAAAATGTTTTAAGATCAACCCGCCTTGAATCAATCTCCCCTCTACTCAGACAGTTTAATACATTTTGTGTTCATGTGTGCTAATACTAGTCCTGGCTCCATAGTGTAGTAGTGAACATATTTGAATAACATGCCTCATTTTGAGACAGAGAGGAGACACAAATCGCTGTCTAGAAGAAGCTCTCCCATTTTTATACATATCTATATAAAGCTATATGTAACTAAAATCCAGTTATGTAGTCAGATGTGGTGTCTGTCTTTCTCCTCGCACTAGCAGCAGCAGCATTGTGTTGGCAGAAGTTTGAAGAGCTCCGGCTTTGCTGTTCACACTGTGCCACACAGCATGCCATATGGTATGGTGGCTATATAACATTATGTTAGCTCAGCACAATATTTAAACATCTTTTCAGAGTTTTATCGCTTCACATCATTGTTTAGCTTCTTCAGGCCTCAACTTTACTGTTTTTGGTTCACTCTCGCTGCTCTTATTGGCCATAGATGGCAACAGTTTCAGCAAGAAATCTGTGAAACTCTTGCTGCACGCTACCTGTCCAAGTCCAAAATTAAAAAATGGAGATGTTTAGCTATTACAGAGCCAGTTATTTCATGAGATTTTAGAGGTCAGAAGCAGACTCAATATTAGACTTTCATACAGCTGGCCCAGAATTAAGCTCTGTAGCTGTTTCATTTGTGAAATAAGTAACTCTTTACAAGCTCTTTTTTTCCTTTTGTGCATTTGACTCGTGTTTTGTACTTCTCTGTGTGTGTTTTGCACTAAACTACAAAAGGATTGTGCATTAATTCGACAGAGAAAAATGACACATACAAAATGTCTTATGTTCTGTACATTAGCTTGAAAAAAACAGACTGATGCATGGCACAAAAAGTGTCGGTTTGGCGCTGATTTAGTGGAACCTTCCCAGTACAGAAATATTGCAGGCATGTGCTCAAAATCTACACAAACAGCCACGTGCGCCATGGCAGGGTCCCAAAGCAAAACGGTGAAAACTTTGTGATCAGTTATTGTTCCGTGCCCTGGATAAGTGTGCCAGCTAAATGCTCAAAATGTAGCCAAGCCAGGAGAATAAGTCAGCCTGTGTCCTGCAACCTATTTAGCGTTTCTCCCTCTCATGGGTTCAGTTCTGTTTTAGACAAGGGAAAGGAAGTGGAACAAGGTTGTTAACTGAAAGAAGTGACTGTGGAAATGACCCTAGGAGCAAACTTTGTCTGACCTATTGACTGTTTCTATTCGGCACTATATTTTTCCAGGATTTAAAGCTTTATTGGAGGGGAAACATTAATTTTTTTCTGCAGATTTGTGTCTGAGGATAAATGTGATTGGCTATAGTTGACTGTGTTTGAGCTATAAAAAATATCTGTCCAATGGTTTAGACTGACTGATAACTTTATACAGAATCGAAATCTTCATTATTTCAAAAGCACAAGAAAAGTATACGCAGTCCTATTCAGTGCAAATAAAACAATGTGCAAACACAGGCCTTTAGACATTTTTTTAAACTGTATTAAAAGTAAATAAGGGGCTTGTGATGCAGAAAATGCTTTACTGTATATCATTTGATTGTTTTTGCTGGAACATGATTGCCTGATATTGCTTCTCACATGCTACAGACAGCGGACTTACTCTTGAAATGTTGTGCAACGCTGATTTTTGATGTTCATGCTTGCTGTCGTTGGTCTTTTATTTATTCCAAAAGCAGACGTGCAACACGTCACGCGGCGTCACGAGCCGTCTGGCACAGTTTGTTCGTTACATCAAATCTAAAAGCTTTCATGAACTCGGTGCCGATGCCAATCAGCAACACTTCCGGGGCTGACATTTTATATGTATGAAAATGTCACAAGTTATTATTCTACTATTAGTCATCTGCACTTAACGTTCAGGCCACTGTAGTGCTCACTGTGATTCATAGCTTAAAAAACCCCATAAAATACTAAAAAGTTAAATGTGTAGACGAAAGGCAGATTTCTGGTGAAAAGCTTTCCAACGTTGGTGTCACTGTTGTGTTCACAGGCCTGACACCCAGCAGAAAGCCCCGGTGACTGCTCCTCCTCCCCCGCCGCCCCCTCCACCTCCCCCTGAGCCGGCTGGGCCCCCAGAGCCGGAGGAGGAGATCCTGGGCTCCGACGATGAGGAGCAGGAGGACCCCGCGGACTACTGCAAAGGTCAGTCACATGCGCACGTCTGTCCCAGCCCACACTTCTGTCTTATGGAGCTCTGCGCTGGCCTCCCTGGCCCACACCGTCTTCACCGGCTCGTCTTCCTACCTTATTTCTCCAGAGTTCCATCCTGATGGGATTAGCAGTTCATGTTTGCAGACATTATAACAGCCAATTCAGAATTGCTCGGCTTTTACCAAAATGTCAGAGATGAACCGAGTTTCCTGCCACAGCTCAGGAGGACAAAGGCAGCTTTACAACATTCAAAGCATTAATTATAACGCAGCCACGTTTCAAAATGGTGCATCACTCTGTAAAATTGTATTTCACTTTAATCAGTACACCTCAACATGTTTCGATCACATACCATGAACATCACTTCAAGTGAAACTTTTCTCCTTTTTTCCCAGATGGCTTCTTTCACTGTGTTTAGAAAGTGTTTTGGAAGAAGCACAGTCGAAGCGTCAGATCTCACTTCAGTGAGATGAAAGACAAAAAGAAAAGAGGAAAGATCACATCTCGTTTATGTTGTTTGGCTTCTTTTCAATTTTACGTCTGAACCTTTTAAAGGACTTTTAAAGCACTCGGTGCACTTTTTAACCCATTTAGGAAAACACTTTGTGTTTATAAGAAATGTTTAGTTTCATTGAAAATGTCAAGGCTGACCTGAAACCTAATGACTCAAGAAAAGCTGTGAGGTAGTGTTGCTTAGGAATGCTTTGGTGAGTAACACTGTTGAAGCACTAGAAGCTGGAACCAGCAAATATTAAGCGCTTTAATTCAACTGACTCAGTAATGACTTGAGGAATTGGTTACACTCATTTGCCATGACATTAGGTACACCTTACTAAATGAATTAATATGGCAATCCTGCAATACATTATTATAGCCTTCAGAAACACCTTGCTGCATAATGCAGTACAACCAGACCCATAAAGTGCATTTAAGGAAAGCAAAGCTGTGAACGACACTTTAAGCAAAAACTGAAGGATTTATTCCAGCTTGTGTTAGACTGGGTTTGCCTTAGCAAGCTTTACCTGGCAAAAATTGATTTAAGTCAAGACAAATGTTCTAATTTTATAGATTTTAAATCAAGTTTTTCATTTGTCTCTGTATTGTGTATTTGTGTATAGCTTCGTTTAGCTTTAGTTCATTTTCTTTACTTTTCAGCGACCATGCACAAAAAAGGTTGATCTCATAGGAGTAAATATACCTTTTACCGGGTTTAGCAGCTAGATATTTATATCAGCGGTCCCCGGGCACGTGCACACAATGTTAAATAGACTGTAAAAAACAAAACATATATCCATGATACAGAGAGAAAACAGAATAATCTAATCAAATATACATATATAGTCAAAAATAGATCCCATCTGGCTGTAAAATGTGCTTTGCTGTGCTTTCCTGCTGCTTTGCTATTTCAAAAAACTCCAAACCTTCTTTTTTTCCCTCGGCCCATGTGAGAATAGAAGAGGTGAGAATCTAGAGCTGAGCAGCCTCCTGCACGCTCTTTCCTCTTGCCTAAACTTGGAGTTTCTCCAGGTGTGAATGTGTGCGACATAGAGAATCTCTTGTCGTGTGCCACATTTGAGAAAGGGCAGCTTCAGACGGTGCTCAAACTTCATCCACTTTGCAGAGTTCGTGTGCGAAATCGGCTGTCTGACCCTTCCTCCCTCCATGCACCTGCTGTCCTACCTCCACTTCTTACTCGCTAATGGATTTCATGTCATGGCAGGGTTATCGACTGTAACCTTCATGTTCTCCTTCCCCTTTCTCTCTCAGGAGGGTACCATCCGGTGAAGATCGGGGATTTGTTCAACGGGAGGTACCATGTGATCAGGAAGTTGGGGTGGGGCCACTTCTCCACCGTATGGCTATGCTGGGACATCCAGTGAGTCACACATTAATGTTTATATACAGCAAAGGCTTTCAGATTCTGCTTCATGTTTCTCTTGTGTGCGCACACACACACATAAACACACAGACACACACACACACACTAACCACACACACATCAACCACAACACTTGATCTAGGAAAAAAGAGAGCGCTCGTATACTCCTAACCTCTCGTTCACACCCGTGCACAGCAACGCTTGTTCTCATCCGCTTGCCTCACATAAGCCGTCTGCACTGCATATGCCCTTTTTCGACCACATTTGGCACGTCACCACAATGGCAGCTGCAAGCAACACCACCCTGTGCTGGCATCTAAGCCATCTATTTACACTGTGATGTTGTTTGTGTGTTGACAAGGCAACCGAGGTGGATGGTTAACGGTATCATCAGCCCAGTGTCACCTTTCAGTGATTCGCACACATACACACCAACTAATTTATTCACCAGTGTTAATTACACTAATGGTGGTCATAAGCTAGCGAGTTGGGTTACTGTAGGGACGGTCCCCAACAAATACTGACCTTTCACTGTATGTCATTTTGAAGAGATATGTATAAACTTTATTAACCCCACATCGGAGTTATTATAGGTTTGTATTTTGAAATCGTTTTTTGTCTTTTTTAGTTTAGTTTGAGTTAACCATGATAACCTTTTCCCACACTAAGAAAAATATAAAAAAAGATTTTTTTATATATACACAAAATGCAGTTGGAATAAAATATATTTTTAGCAGGTGTTTATCAGGTGTGCATATTTTACAGTGTGAATTGTGTCGAGATGACGGACCTCAATAGCGCTCCGTCCTACACGGTGGCTGTAACAGTGTACTGCTGAAGGAGCTGCTCAGGGCCTCTACAGTCACATGGAGGGGGAGCGGCTGTTGCCCGCAATGGAGATTAGCTTGGCTAACGTCCTCCTCTTACCCACCTCCTCTGGTCCTCTACTCTAGGGGACTGGCTAGGACAGAGCTGGAGTGGCTGAGGCCATCAATGTGTCATAAACAGCACAATACATGTTTTGAAACATACAGCAATCCACACACGAATCATTATCAGAGGAATAAACCTCTTTTTTCCCCATCTCTCAGTCTTAGATGTGCATTACTCACCACTCATTCTCTTTTTATGAATTGTTGCTTTTCCACTGAATTTTTCACTGAATATATGAATGCATGCTGTTGCCTGATGAGATGCGTTTCTCTGTTCTCTTTAGATCGCTGACTCGTGGCTTCTGAAGTGCATGTTTTCTGTTCTGTTCTTTCAGTGTTTTTGTTTCGTCCTTTCTCCAGGAATTGTTTCCATAGTTCAGGAAACAGAAGGCATAGGATAACATTGTAGTGCAGCGCTCCTCTTTAATGGGCCTGTGCAATCTCTATAGTGCACCGTGTAAATGCACAATGAATGTCAGGTCAACATTTAGCAGTTTTTATGAGAGCAGTATAGGCGTAGGTGAGAAATTCCACTCTTCTTTTTCATCTGCTCGTATTGAAACACGCTACCATTAATGTGAAGTGAAATCTGAAGTTGGTTTGTCTCCAGTTCAGACTGTGCCTGTTCACTTTGTAACAAAACAAAGCACAAAGGATTTACTCACTTCAGTCTACAGCTAGCAAATATTGATTTCTTTGAAAAATGGCTAAATGAAGCAATAGACGCCAAATGTTCTGAAATAATGTAACAGAACGTGGTTAGATGGTAATAACTGAATATATTCAGCATGATAACCTGATTACAAAGAGTTTAAATGTGGGCCGTGAGGAAGACAAAGAGGCGTGTCAGTGTTGTGCTATTTCACAATGTTAAGATTGTTTAATGTTAATTAAATGCCACACAGCTCATCCATATGCATTTCCAGTGGCAGTGTGGGTAGTGTAAATGACAACCAGCAAAGCCTAGGCTGACGTTGCTCGTTAATACTTGGTTCAGTCGGTGATTCCTATTTTCATCTCTCTCACGGGGTGGCATTAATCAGCTTTGCTGGCTTCAACAACCTGTTAGCGTGTGAGTCACTATAAAATAAAAATGATGCGTGTGTGCGTGTGGCATTACAGAGTGAAGAACTTTGTGGCGATGAAGGTGGTGAAGAGCGCTCAGCATTACACAGAGACGGCCCTGGATGAGATCAAACTGCTGCGATGTGTGAGAATCTGATTAATTTGACATTTTCGCTTTTTTTGGATTTTCTCGTCTTAATTTTGTCTTTCCGTCTGTTCTTGCTTCTTATTATAACTCTCAGCGATTTTTGCATCCATTGCCATTTTTCCCCATAGCTCCTGTCCTTACGTCACCCTTCCATTCTTTCCTTTGACTTTAAATATACACTTACAAGTTGTCTTGCATGATAGGTGAAGAAGTCAGGCCTCTTATAATCTGGTGTTCAGCAGCTTTATCTTCCACATCCATCTTTCCTGTCTTTTTTCTTTCCTCTGTTCACATTTGCTCGTGCTCGAGTATTTTTCCTCCTTTCCTATCTTCCAGGCCTTTTTCCTTTGTTTTTCTTCCCTCTTCATCCTCCTATTGTCAGGGTCATTCTCTTTTTGTCCCTCCTGAGATGTTTACCATATCTCATTATCCGTCTTGTCCGGCAGGTGAGAGAGAGTGACCCCAGCGATCCCAATAAGGATATGGTGGTACAGCTGATAGATGACTTCAAGATTTCAGGAGTCAACGGGATACGTATCCTAATCAAGAAGCGTGCGTGTGCATGTTTGGATATATGGAAAGGACAGAGATGTGATGATGTGAGTCCTTAACTCCCAGTTGCAGACGTTTGTATGGTGTTTGAAGTGCTGGGTCATCACCTGCTGAAATGGATTATTAAATCCAACTACCAAGGTCTCCCGTTGCCGTGTGTCAAGAGTATTATCAGACAGGTGAGGACACACGCGCGCGCGCGCGCACACACACACACACACACACACACACACACAAGTAACAAATTGTATTTAAGAGCATAATAAAATGACTGAATATTTTACAAAATTTGGGTAAATTTAGCACCAACATTGCAGTCCAGCATTTGCAAAAGTAACCCAATCAATCCTTGTTTCTCCAACAGCTGTTACTGCAGGTGTGAAGTTAATACCCATTGGTTGAGATGATCTTCTCAACCACCTCTATTTCTTAGATCTTGCTTCCAATGAGCCAGCTGATCTTTTGTTTTGTTTTTTTAAGTGATCTTGAGTGATATGTAAAGAAATGAGACTTTTGCACAGTTTTTTATGTGTATTGTAATACAGAGACTTTACATGTGTTCTGTTTCTCTCCATAATTCATTTGGTGGTGCAGGTTAACATCATTTTCTAACTAATTTAGTTTCTGTGTCCCGGCCTGTCATATGTTGACTAATGAGGATTGAAGATGGTGGATAGAGTCACACAGCCAATTAATACACATTTGTGCTAATGTTCACTTCAAACGTTAATACCGCCGCCACTCTGAGAAGCGGGATGACAAACCAGCTGATCAGCTGAGCGTTTCAGCTGCTGCCAGCTTCTTGTAAGCTGAGCTGGAGATGAGTAGAAATTGAATGAGACTGTCCTTCACTTCAGTTTCAAAGCCTCAAAACAGATACAATTGAAAGAAACACAGGAAAACATCAACAGTTTCTGTCCTCGCCACCCTCGGAGAATGGAAAGCATCTAAAGAATGGTTGAGCTGACTAATAGAGAGTGAATGAAAGGGAGAGAGACACAGAAGGAGATCTGAAAAGAGGCATGTTTGCATTTTTTGTGAATCCATGGTTAAACAAGAAGTATGAACATGATTTCATGCCTCTGTGCTAAACAACCATGTCTAAAGGCATTATGGTTAAAGGTTGCTAGTTGCTTCGTTATATGTGCCGATCCTTCTCGTTCCAGGATATCGCAAACACCTTGAAAGAGTTTCTTCAGATTTAGTTCTCATATGTTTTTGATTCAAGGAAGAACAAAAATTGATGTAGGTGGTAAAAGAAGAAAAGTCAAGCTAACGCACCTCATGTTTAGGTCACAACTAATTGTTCACATGCTAATTACGACTTATGGTAAAAGGATAAAGTCACCAAATCTCACTGGTTGGCAGAAGCATACAAATGTCTGTCTATCTGATGTGTCTGCAGGTCCTGCAGGGCTTGGACTACCTCCACACGAAGTGTAAAATCATCCACACAGACATAAAGCCGGAGAACATCCTGATGTGTGTAGATGACGTCTTTGTTAGGCGTATGGCCATGGAAGCAACTGAATGGCAGAAAGCTGGAGCTCCACCACCATCTGGATCAGCAGGTAGCGATACGTTTCATTCTCCACACATGTATTTTCAGAGAAAGGGTTATTTAAAGGGACCTTTGCTGCTGTGAGTAAGATATCATTAACAATATTTGGTCATCTTAAAATCTGGTATTTAAGTTACATCGACCCATATTTTTTTCTTTCTAACATTTGTTGTACTTCTTTACTTATTTACGCTGTGCCCGACTCAGCCAGGTGTTGTGTTTGTAGACGTGTGTTGCCTATAGGAAAGTTGAGGAGTGCCCTGTCGCTGCTAACCCATGTCAGCACTCATAACATGGTTGGAGGGAGTTTCTTCCATCACTTCTTTAGTTTTTCATTGTCATTTAAAATCATAATACTGATAAATTAGCAAATAAATAATATCAGCTGTTGATACATCAGCACCTTGATTCTTTTTCAGGCTTTCTGTTGTACATTTGCTTCTCTGTTTGTTATGATTTATATATGTATTTATACATATATAAATCATAACAATGGAAACATATTTGGTACAATAAATTGTTCACATGCAAAATTGCCATCAGATTTACAACACATGCACACTGGAAAATGATCTTCTTACTGCCATGCATCCTGAATCAGTGTTTGTGCTTGCTGCTTTCAATCTGCATGCTATCTGAATACAGTCAGATCCTTATTTCTCTATATAAGGAAACACGTTTACCTTGAGGTGAAGTGGAGAGAGCAGTGACGATGTTGTTAGAGATAAGATTGCTAATGCAACAGTGAAGGAGAAAGTAAATAGTTTCCGAGGAGGAAGACAGAAAAAGGCCAACTTTTGAAAGTGTAAAAAAATTTTAATAAAAAGGAAAGATCAAGATGAGAATTCATAGGATGATGGAGCTTTGCTTCCCTTCAGACACTTACTGTGCCTTAAGTATAAAAAGGTTTAGAATCAGGTCTGTGTGAAATGTTTGTGTGCGCACTGTTAGTAAGTTCGGGCCTAAATTAGAGCTATTGTCCTGTTGTGTGACCCAATTTGGGCCAAGCTTTAGGTGTCAGCCTCCAATTCGAATCTAGAATACTTTGACGGAGTTCATGGTGGACTCAGTGACTGAAAGATTCAAAGGTTATATAGTTGCAGAACAAGCACAAATCACCACCCCTCCACCACCGTGCTTGACAGCTGGTGTGAGGTGATTGTGTCGATATGCTGTGTTTGGTTTTCACCAAACGTGGCCAAACCACTCCATTTTTGTCTTGTCTATCTAAAGGATATTGTTCCAGAAGTCTTTTGATTTGTTCAGATGCAACTTTGCAAACGCAAGCTGTGTTGGCATGTTCTTTTTAAAGGGAGCACAACGTCTCATGGCAACTTTTCCAAACAAGCAATACTTTGTGTTTTTCTGTTGGTACTAGAGCAGGGCGATATGGCCAAAAATATTTATCACGATATATATTTGAAAATTTGCGATAACGATATAACTGACGATATAATTGATGCCAGACAAAATACAACTCCACAACATTACTAGCACAAAAAGACAACCTTCCTTTTATTTTCACTTAAACAAGAAACTGGTTTTTATGTACATTAAAGCTTTATAAAAATGTAACAGTGCAAATGCAAATTCCTTGCTGAAAGTTTAACCAAAAGGCATTTCCAGTAGAAATGTGCTGACATATCCTGAGCATAACCATGTATAATAATATCCACTGAAGTTAAAAAGAGGTGCTTTGCAACATTAAACTGTAGTGTGCAGTACGTATTTTTCGGACCATAAGGTGCACGGGATTATAAGGCACATTAAGCGAAACAAAGCAGTCAGATAAATCAAACTTTATTAAACTCATTCTTCTTGCTTCCTCCACTTCTGTACCATTGATTCATTAATGTTGAATTCTCTGGCAGCTGCTCTATTCCCATGTTGTTGCAGTATATTAATGACTAACCTTCTATTGTGGATGGATTATCTCAGTTGTTCTCCTGACTGAAGTTTGGTCCGTTTACAGCATCCTGCCATGCGATTGCATTTGTCTCTAACTATCAGGCACGTTAACTTTTATAAGTGGAAAAGTGTTAGTGTTCGTCCTCCAGCTTCACTGTTTATGTTATGCTAACATAGCTGTGTCGCTAGCGATCACGTAGCACATCATTATATACCAGCTAGCCCAACTTCAGTAACCCTACAAACGTCACTGCTGTTTAGTTTCCTGTCTTCATTTATGTTGGAAGTGATAGCAGAGCTGTACGTTTGAATTTTTTCAGAAATCTCAGTCAGAACTTGCTATATCATGCTTGGGTAACTAGCGAAACTAGCGAGCTAACTTCCGCTAGCTTCCTGCTAACTTCTAACTCCGTTAAATGTAATAAATTTTGTTTTCATGGATGCCTGGAAGTTAAACTTCATAGTTACACCTGGTAAAGCAGCAATGCTGATCGTTTTATTAAAGATGAAAGAATTTAGACAGTTTTTAACTCTCAGTGATGCTGCAGTGTTCGTTTGACCTGAAGCATCACTGAGAGTTTAGGACCCAGATTACTCCCAGATTTAAGAGCATCTTAGTCCGACAAATACGACAATAACGACGGCCGCTTGCCTGTTCTGCAAAAAAATGTGCTTTGTCGTGTATCTGACGGACAAACACCAAACCAGTTCCACATCACTGAAGTTGCACCATTTTTACAAACCAATTCTGGTTCATTTGTTTCACTCAACAATCGGCCATGTGCGTATGAACACAAAGGCACTGCGCATGCGCGTTTTACTCATATTCTATCGCGATATTTCATTTTCCTGTCGTTGCCTAACATTATACCGGTATTACCGTGAACGGTATAATATGGCCCAGCCCTAGTTGGTACTATCATGCACTTTGACATTTACCATGCTAACTGAGATCTGCAGACTCTAAGTTGTAGCTGCTTGAGTTTATTGCAGTTTCTCTGAGCGTTGCATGGTCTGACCTTGTGGTGAATTTTTGGATGTAATATGTTAACAGAACCCTGAATGCTCCACAACAGAAAACTGCCAAACCTCCTGTTTTTATAGATGGATGCTCACACTTGTAAGTGATCAGTTAATCAAGTGCATTTGATTTGCAGCACTGGGCAGGTACTTATCCTTTTCTAATGAAGCATTACGGGTGTACTTGGGGTTTCCTACATGACTGTAGCTACACCGTATTAAGGTGACAGTGGTGTCAATTTTAAGCAAAAAATCAAATTCAGGTATTTCTCAAAAAATAACTGCACTGTGTTATACTTACGTTTGTTTCCAAATGGTTGGGTATTTTATACGAAAATTAAGAAGAGAACAAAACCTAAAAGTTTTTGGGATATGTTTTTACCTCCTATCAGAAATAGCATGAGTGAGGTCTGTTTGTTTAGTGTATTCATTTACACTTCTTACTTCTTTGTTATTACAGATTTCTCTTATGTTTAATGTTGACGTACTCCTACAAGAAGTGTCGAAGCCTTGAGTTTCTTCTCACCTGCTTACCTTTACAGAGACATTTGTTGCTTTTTTTAACCCATCTCTTGTCAAAACGTTCTTCCACTTTAAAAAAAACCCCTAAAAGTTCTCAAAATTATTCCTGATGAACTCCACATGAACCCCTGTCCCTTGGTGAACCCCCTGTGAACTGTCAATTGCTTGCATCAGCCAACAGGGTCTTTTTGAGCCTCGGGGTAACAAGTTTTACTGCTTAGATTTCTACGCGCGTGATGTCAGGCACAAAACCATCAACTGTCAAAACAAGAGCAAGTGCTCATAGTAACACACGCTGTCTCTGATTGAAGATAAGCAGTATATCGTTTTTTTTTTAATTGACGTTAACATAAGTGTAGAAATAAGTGTAGACATGTGTTTTATAGTGAAATTTCATCTATTTCTGCTTCATGTGAGAAGAAATTTATTTTATTTATTTATGACTGCTATACACGAATGCCAAAGTACTTTACACTGCTTGCGTTATGATAAGCTAACTTCAATTAGCAGCTCAGCATAGCTCCTAAGATAGGACTTAATAATAACTGAATAACTGAAGAAGAAGGCATTAAAAAGAATAAAACATAAACATTATCAATACAGGAAGAGCGTGGAAAGTGATTTTTCTCGATTTGATAACAAGATTTACTTTTTTGTTTCTGAGTGTTTCAGGTTTTTAAATGACCATACATGCGGCGACATGCATGATTTGCACTCTTAACTCTTAAACCTCTGTCTCGGTTGTGTGACGGACTGATGACAGTGATGCTTGAAAGTGTCTGATTGCTATTTTTTGCTTTCTGTTTTATCAGTTAGCACAGCCCCCCAGCTCAAACCGGTGAGTACAACAGATGTGAGTATGAAATGGGACACACACACACACACACACACACACACACACACACACACACACACACACAGACACGCACAGCACAATATTAAAAAGCAACGCACTAATTGTCTCATTTAGAGTTATTTACCTGTAGCTAGTAGTCTGTTGTTCCATATAAGGCAGGATAAGCTATATTGCCAAAAGTATTTACTGGGCTGCCTTCACAGACATATGAACTTGAGTGACATCCCATTCTTAATCTATAGGCTTTAATATAATGTCGGGCCAACCTTTGCAGGTATAGCAGCTTCAACTCTTCTGGGCAGGTTTTCCACAAAGTCTTGGAGTGTGTTTATGGGAATTTTTGACCATTCTTCCAGACGCACATCAGGTCAGGTCAGACACCGATGTTGGACGATAAGGCCTGGATCATCTTTTCTGCTCTAATTCATTCCAAAGGTGTTCTGTTGGGTTGTGCTCAGCATTTTGTGTTGGCCAGTCAAGTTCTTCCACACCATCCGTGTATTCATGCGGCCATGTGGTAACAGGAAGGGGCCATCCCTAAACTGTTCCCACAAAGCTGGGAGCATGAAATTGTTTAAAATGTCTAGGTATGCTGAAGCATTAAGAGTTCCTTTCAGTGGAATTCAGGGACCGAGCCCAACTCCATAATCCCCCCTCCACCAAACAATGCAGTCAGACAAGTACCGTTCCCCTGGCAACCACCAAACCCAGATTGCTGATCGCTAGATGGAGAAATGTGTTTCGTCACTGGAGAGAACCCATCTCCACTGTTCTAGAGTCCAGTGGCAGTGTGCTTTACACCACTGCATTCGGCACTTTGAATTGCATGGAAACCCCACAAAGCTCTCAGTGCTCTGTTCTCGAGCTAATCTGAAGGCCACATGAAGTTTGGAGGTCAATAGTTATTGACTCTGAGTTGCTGTTGTTCCCAATCATTTCCACTTTGCTATAATAACACTAACAGCCAACTGTGGAATATTTAGAAGTGAGGAAATTTCACGACTGGACTTGTTGCACAGGTGGTGTCCTATCATTCCCCGAGGTCCTGAGAGCGACCCAGCCTTTCACAAATGTTTGTAGAAGCAGTCTGCATGCCTAGCTGTTTGATTATATGGTGGCCATGGAAGTGATTGAAACACCTGAATTCAATAATTTGGAAAGGTGAGTGAATGCTTTTGGCAACATAGTGTATGTGTGACACACTCACCAGTCACACAGTCCTGCCCCTGATAAATGATTTAGATATTATAATTTAAGGCTAAACTAACATTGGAACAAATAAAAATAGAAATATAAGTATATATAACTAAACAGCAAAAATGTAACTGAAAGATGCAAAACTATTGTCTAAGCTGAGTGGAACTTTAAAGAGTTGAAGCTCAGAGGATATTAAAATTTGAAATGGAAAGCACAAAACTGCAGCTCTGATGCTCAGTTCAGTGAACATCTATAACATATAAATGAAAACACAACACTCAAAAGTATCAAAACCTTTTCTTATTTCTTTGTTTTCCCTTTTCACTGACTTTCTCTCCCTCTTTTGTGTTTTTCTTTTCTTTTTTCACCCTTCAGGTTGGAAAGATCTCCAAGAACAAGAAGAAGAAGCTGAAAAAGAAACAGAAGCGGCAAGCCGAGCTTCTGGAAAGGCGAATGCTGGAGATTGAAGCCCTGGAGAGGGAGGCAGAGAGGAGGGAAGAGAAGGCCAAAGAAGGAGGGGAGAAGGCGACGCTCGACCGCAACCTGCCTTCACCGCTGCAGCCGCCGCAACCGCCTCCGGGCCACAGCACGTCCCTGGGAGACAGCGACGATGACGACGACGATGAGGAGGACGGAGAGGACGAGGAGGAGGAGGAGGGAGGAGAGAGGCCCATCAGGCTGACTAATCATACATGTGAGTCATGACTGCAGGGTGACTGTAAAGATAAGCAATTTTACTACATTCAGACATTTGTGAATCAATCAGTAGTGCTTCAGCGTGTCAGATATGACTCAGGTGTTTTGATCATTTATAATTGTAATTGTTTGGAATAGAAAAATGCATAAAGGCACTTTTCTCATTATAATTATCAAAAGTACATAAATACACCTGTTATTATCATGTTATATGCATTCTTATATCCCGCTCCTCCTCCAAAAAGGTTACCACGACTACGGTCCACCAGAAAAAAAACTCAAATACCAGTTGGCGACATCTTCGGCTCATTTACATTCCCTGTCACATCTGCTTAATGTTTGTTTGGTGGTTTCCTGTGATCCTGTAGGCTATTTATAGGCTGTGTAAATTAGTTTGCTACTTGCAGCGAATCTGCTGCATTGCCTCCTCACAGCCTGTTTTTCGGCGCTCTGAATCATCGCCAGCATTTCAGATTTCAGATGAACTTAATTTGCCACTTTGTCTCAATTTAAGTGAGACAAATTGGCAAATGAGTCTGATTATCAGGCGGGCTTGAATGTTGCAAAAAATAAAACACTGTTAATCGGAAGCCTGAAGACAAGCTGCAGAAAGTCGAACATATATTGTTCTCCGCGTCCGATAACTGTTCCTAATCTGTTAGTTAGCTCTTATTTGGACTCCATTTAAGCTAAAGGAAATGTTTCCTGCAGCCCGGGGATGTAATGCAACGTTCTGGTTGCATTTATTGTTTCCAATCAAATACACTGAGGGAAAAGTGAGCAATTAATTAAAAAAATGTATTCAGGTTGTGAATAGCTAGAAGGTGAGTTATCCCAGAGCAGATCTTGGCTTTGACAGATCTGCGTCACGTGTGAGTATTTGTATGGTTTTGGTTTTAGTCTGTCTGTGAATGAATAGGATGTGGATTGGCTCCAATCACTCAACCCACGCTAGTCCTGCTGTGTATGGAAGCCTCGGCTGATTCACGAGAGGGAAAAAAAAAGAAAGAAAGAAAAACGTCTTTCTCCGTCTCCCTCCTCCACCCTCTGTCTCTGCACCTTCTGCCTCTTTCATTCTTGTATTCTCGCTTTGCTTCCTTCACTCCGATCTTTCTTCTCTTTTCATGCTCCTTTTCTCTCTGCCTACATCTTGTCTGATTCCACTTACTGTACATCTTCCTCCCGCCCACCAACTGTCTATAATGTTTTCCTTTTTTCTCCATGTTAGGTGCAGCACCTCCCCAGGAGCAGAGCGAGGCAACCCACATCACAGATGATGACCCTGATGAGGAGGCGGAGGAAGAAGAAGAGGAGCTTACGCCTGTCGCTGAAAAAGATGCCCCTATTCCCCCCGCCTCAGAGGAAGGCAGCGGAGATCCAACACAAGCAGAGGTTGAGCCAGAAGAGGCAGAGGAGGAAGAGGGATTAAAAGGGAGAGAGAATGAGAATGAGGAGGAGGAAACAGAAGAAAAGGTAGCAGAAGAAGAAGAGGAGGAGGAGGAAGAGGAGGAAGAAGAAGAAGACGAAGAAGAAGAAGAGGAGGAGGAGGATAAAGAGACAGAGGAGCCAAAGAGTGAGAGCAAAACAGAGCAGGAGGTTGTGGTGGTGGTGGAAGAAGAGGTTTCAAAGAAGCAAGAGGGGGAGGAGGAGGACGAAGAAGAAGAAGAGGAGGAAGAGGAGGAGGAAGATGAGGATGATGACACGACTACTGACCTCCTCACAGATAACACCTCCCCCATCAAACCCCACATCAATAAAACCAATTCGGTCAAAACCAACGGCCATGTTTTGTTAGGCTCTGAGGGACTGAAACCAAACCCAGGCACGCCTCCGCCTCCTTCCCCCACCCCAGAGCCTCTTCTCTGCCCCCTGGTGGAGTCTGAGCTCAGCTACACAGACAGGGACAACTCTCTGAGCTCTGGTTATGAGATGTATAACGGCGAGCTTGGAGAGCCAGGACTCACCAATGGCTCCAGTGAGCGGCATCTAGGTACAATTCCCATTTTTCCCGACTTGCCTCTGGATCCCGAGCCAGGAAACACCATTTGTGTTGGTACGGCAGACATTGAAGCAGGACCTTCACCCAACAGCCCCACTGCAGACCGCAGTCGCACCGTGTCCTCCTCGAGCACGGGAGACACACCGAAAGGTAAGATAGGATTATAGCAATTTCAAAACTCAGACTTTAATACTGAGCATGTAAACGACGATGGCTGAAAAATAGTACTGATTTTAATGATAGTGGGTGTAGCAACCATCCGGTGCAGGTATAACATGAAAATTAATATGCCAGATGTGATCAAATTAAAAATGTCAGTAACTGTTTTGTGATGGAGTGATGGGCTAAAGCACTGTGACCACCGCCCACTAATGCACTGTCCACTCCAATCTCTCTCACCCATTGACTCATGCACACCTCTGTCATGTGAAGCACTGAGACATTAGCTCGCATCACCCGCAAAAAAGAGACCAATGACGCTTGGAAATTGCCACAAAGCTTTACTCTTAGACTGCTCCAAATGCTTCGATAGGTGTGCGACCTGACAAAGACACTCACTAAACATTATTAAAGTGGCTCTTGAGATAATTATGACCAGATGAGTTGGACTTTGTTGCTGATTAATGGTTTATCTCTATTTAAACCACTGATGGTCAGGGGTACTCCACAAGAACTGGAGTCAACATCTGGGAACAACAACAAAGTTGCTCTCAACTAAGCTGGATTGGTTTAGTTCATCAGACTCCCCAATAGCTCCAGCACAGAGAGACACCAGCCAAGCAATCTCCTTACAACACAACCATCATATCAAACAACTGCCTAAGAGTTAATTTTAAAGTTTTAGCCGTTGTTGTGTAAGCACTATGACAATTCACCACATCGGTGTACGTATTAACACAGCACTTCAACATGAGACAATTACTAAAGCACATCGACAGTAGCACTAATTCATTTTATTCATTTCTGCCTCAGTTTGAAACCCATAAAAAAGCCTTTTAATGTTTTTTTTTAATCTGATTTTACTGGTTATTCATGCTATTTGCTTTAGCAGTAAATTCATTTCCCCCATAGCCTGGTGCAAAACTGTTTATTTGAGTTAGTGTTCTTGCTTTGGGTAATAAAAAAGTCCTGACTGGTAAAATAACATTGTTTGTCTGAGCTGAAAGAATACATTTTTATTTCTTTTTTAATACAATATACCATTTACAATTTCTCCTGCTACCACCATTTTTCTTGTTATACAGTCTTGTTATTCACCTCAACAGTGGTTAAAACATTTCAAGCCATCAATACATATGTTTTAGTTCTTGTGCCTCAGAGTTTCTACCATTATTTATTGTTAGGGAACATACAACAGGTAGTATAGTTCATAGAGTTGAAGAAAGGAACCTATATCCCTCTGCTATTGCAGAGGCCTGGGTTCAGCTATGCTCTGGGCATTTCCTACAGCTCTCTCCTCCAGCTTTCCTGTCTACCCTCAACTGTCCCATCACAATAAAAGCTCAAAAGGCCCCCAGAAACACTCAAACATTATTCAAGATCTCACTGAAGTGATTGTCTGAAGTCCTTGTTGTGATTCAGTATCACCAGTTGGCTCTAAACTTTTACTTTAATTACAGGATTTATCTCCAACTTCAAACAAGTCCAAGTCTGAGTAAACTTTGTGCAGTGCAGTGGTTCTAACTACACAACAAATTTAAACTCATTATTATGAACCGTTATCATAAGCTCTTATTGTAGTTGCTTTTGAAGTGTTACTGTTGTCCCATCTTGTCTTTTCATAAACTTTTTATTTTATCTTAGCATATTTGAAATATCACAGCATGATTTTTATATGTAAAATAAACATAATATAACATTCAAACTAAAAATATTATTAATAATAAAAAGTGGAATTTCAATCATTTATTGATCCATTAAAAATATTCCTTCTAAAAGTATATTTTAATATTTAACTTTGAAGCCTAGCAGTGTGTAAAAATAATATCCTGAAATATTAAAAAAAATAAACTGAGCCAATACTACGTGTCAGTTATTTTCATCTGCATTAATCTGATTGCCTTCATATAGTATTGACACGATTTTGTTTTGCTGGACTTCCTCTCAACATTAATTATAAATTTTAATTAAAAATTGAGACCGGCATCTTATGTACTTTTATAGATCGCCCTAACATGAATAACCACTGCTGTGTTTCGAGTTTAACTTCTATTATGTTATTACTATGTAGTATAATATCGTTTCTCATTATTACATTTTAGTGTCCAAATACATTTAGGGTTTTATTTTTTGACCTAACATCCATCTACAGCCTTCTTTTTAGTATCAGTAAATGAATTAAGGTGCCAAATTTCTCATCACATTACTTCTTTACATGGCTTTGTGATACTGTCAGTGGATGCTCATGTAACTTGATGACTGGCGTGATTTCCAGAGAAAAACCTGAAATGATCCTTGTTTTAAATGCACGCCTATTCGAACATTACCATGTATAAACGCTGTCTCTTACTGTATGTTTAATCCTGCGCTGTCCCGTTATGTCCCCTGACAGTCAGAGCCAGAGCTGCAGATCTTCTGATCAACCCTCTAGATCCGCGCAACGCAGACTCTATTCGAGTCAAAATTGCTGATCTTGGAAATGCATGCTGGGTGGTAAGAAAGCAGCTGGAGTTTGATATTATTTCATTTTGACTATTTTTAAATAGTGAAAGGTGAAGCCTTTTATGTTCTGTTGAAGACAAACAGAATAATGAGTTGTACAGAGGCTGTAACCAGAGGTGACCACAGGTGCATTATGCTGTAGTTTTTAAAGACATAATAGCTCACTTTCATACTCAGAGAGGCCTGAGAGTTTCTGGAGGTGTGTTCTGTGTACCCTGTATAAATGATTGTTATTCACTGTAAGAATTCATATTTGAAACCTGTGTAGGCGGGCAAGTCGCCACAGGTTGCACAGGTCCAGATATTTTAATGAGGTTTAGAGAGGAAAACAAGAAGCAGCATAACATCAAACTCCGAGTTTCCTTCAGCGGTCCAATTACAGCTCTGCTTTCAGCAGGCTTTTTTTTTTTTTGTGTGTGCAGCAGCCATTATTAGAGACCGGCTGTTGAAACGAATGTACTGGCAGGAGGCGCGTTCCAGCAGCTAACGCCGCTAGAACCCATCGTTCAGATGCGCTAATCTGATCCCAAATCCTGCGCACAACAATTACACACAGTCTCACAAAACAACAGATGAAAGTGTAAATAAAAGCATCCCACACATGTCTAGATCGAGACTGTAACACACACTGAGCCAGCTGCACTCGGCAAGGCAGGACTGCACGGAGAATTTAACAGGGTTTGGTTTCCAAAGATGAAAGACAAGTGGACCCTGATCAGACGAAAACATATCAAGATGTAAGACGGGGACTATGTTTTATTGATAGATCCTAATAAAAAATTTTAGTAACAAATATCCTTCCTCTCCTCTTATTTCGCGGACAGCATAAGCACTTTACAGAGGACATTCAGACAAGGCAGTACCGCTCCATCGAAGTCCTAATAGGAGCGGGTTACAGCACTCCTGCTGACATCTGGAGCACCGCCTGCATGGTGAGGAGAACACACATGAATAACATTATTACATACATATATGCAGCTGTACTAGTTTGCAATCATTCGTTGAGAGGCGTACTCAGTATGTCCTCCTGTAGGCATTTGAGCTGGCCACTGGAGATTACCTGTTTGAGCCTCACTCTGGAGAAGACTACTCCCGCGATGAGGGTGAGTATTTAAATCTTTATGGCACAAACTGTTTTATTTCCAAATATAGGAGCTGCAGCTTCCACTGGAGAATTAATGCTGAATATTTTTAATCTTAAAACTTTAAACTGAATGTTGGAGATGTTTGGTGCAAAGTGTTTAAACTGTTTGATATTACTGCGTAAATAATTAGCTTCACAGTTTTTCTCCACTATTTGATCAACTTTATATAGAAATGTAAAACAGATTTTAAAATAGAACTGAAATCATAAAAGGACGAATAGAATAAATAATTGAAAAAGACTTGAAAAATATACTTTTGTTTATCCCTATGCAATAATGTTGGGGCTTTTGTGTCTTATCGGATAATGGAGAAAAGCTGTAATTTTAAAAAGGTAGTTTGTATTGTTAGCGCTTAAAAAATTAGCCAAAATCAGTTTAGTTTAAAGTTTAGTCAACCCCTCTCCCCACATCCTTCTATCCACTTTAAATTCTGTCCCTTGAATCTGCTGCTGTGCCTCCACACATCCACACCAAGCCCACACTTCAAACCTTAGCCCAACATTAGCCAAGTGTCCTGTGAGATTACGTGTATCTGTTTTCTGGTCTTTCTCCATCCTTTGCATGTGGACTCCAGTCATTAATCATACTAATTCTTCTAAATGTTATGTCTCGCGAAAACATGTCACATTACCAAACTGTGCAGCTTCACCCCCACATTTCTCTTTATCACTTCCCCTCATCTGGTCTTTGATCTGTCTCAGCTCATTGTGCTGTGTTTTCAGGGGGGGGGGGTCTTTTTCCCCTCAGAGCATGTGACACACAGTTGGCTCCCTGCTTCCTGTTCTGCACAGGCAATAAGCCAGTGTCAGTTTTATTCTGGCATGCTTATTTTACAGAGGGTCACCTTTGATCTCCCGCTACTGAGGCCAGATTGAAAATCCAGTTCGTTCAGATCTGAATCTAAATACATGTCACTTTATTCATTTCATTTCCTCACCTGTGGAGGCACAGCTCACTAACACACGCTGTTTCCTTTACTGTCTGACTCTTTTTTTTTCCTCCCTCTCTTTATCCCTTCCTTATGCCCCCCCCCCCCCCATCTTTTTATACCTCACACTTCCTTTTTTTTTCAATGTTTTGTACCTGTAATTGTCCCTTTTTTGTATTTACAATGTTCTTACACTGTGTTTCATCCTTATTTCGATTAATTCTACCGTCTTTGGCTTTACTCTTTTTATATTTCTATTTCTTTGTCAACATTTCCTGCCCCCTTCCTCTTCTTTTTCTTTTTCTCTCTCCCTTCTCCCTCCTCCGACCTGCCTCTCTCCTCCATAGACCACATAGCCCACATCATAGAGCTGCTGGGCTGTATTCCGAGGCACTTTGCGCTCTCCGGAAAATATTCCCGGGAGTTCTTCAACAGAAGAGGTAGCGCTGGCCAGAGAGCTGGTGGGACTGGGACACACGGATGTCTGAGAGGGACAGAAATTATGCACTGGCAGACCATTGTAAAATCAGATTTGAAAGTATGATTAAAACATCGAGAACAAGCTTCTCACTGCATTACCAATCGGTCTCTAAGCGCGTCTGCGGTGTACCCCAAGGCATCAGTGTGTGTCGGTACCATTCAGCCAGTGTATGTGCGTGTTGATGTGTGTGCATGCCGTAATGCTGAACCGTGCTTGTTCCCTCTGTGACGTATGTGGTGGTGGGCAGACCACATCGCTCTGATCATGGAGCTCCTTGGGAAGGTCCCACGCAAAGTGGTCGCTGCTGGGAAGTACAGCCGAGAGTTTTTCACCAAGAAAGGTAAACGACTCCGTGGTTGATGACTGGTTAAGGGTAGTGTGAGCCAAAGGGACAGCGGTAGTGTGTCAGGAGCTGGGCTGTTATAGTTAGCTAAACCAATAGATGTGAAAAAGTAACAACTAAAAGAAAACTAAAATGATTATCTTTTTTTTAAATAACTAAACTAAAACAGAGTTAAACAGGAAATGACCTTACCTTTAGTCTCTGTCAGTGTGGTCAAATTTGTCAACCCAGCAAACATCAGGAGGCATTGATTTGTCTGTTTATTAAGACTGACACATCTGTATGGCATTAAATGTTGTGCTGCCTGTTCTGAACTTCATAAATGCCGACTCAGCAAATACTCCAAATAAATAAAACTATTCATTTAAAACTGAAATGAGCAAACCCGAACCCTCGAAACAAGCAAAAGTAAAATGAATTGACAATAAAACATCAAAATGAAGTGATTTTCAAAGCAGATAAAATAAACAAATGTGTGCAATAAATATATTTTAAACACTGCCGGATTCTATTAAGTTTCCATAACTTAATAACAAAATAAAAAGGATTTTAAAAGCACTTCTAGAAAACTCCACATGTGCATTTAATAGGAAAAATATCTGTTAAGAATCACTTCTGATCTCTGCTAGTCAGTAAAATTCATATAGAAGGTGATCACTGTCAAGGAGATCGGGTGTTGAATATTTACATTAACTAAATATCTGTAAATTATAAGTTATTATTAACCAGACTGATAAATGTAAGCTTGCTATAATTACCTCTGATTTAAAATCTATGTCACACTTTGATATTTCACATCTGCCTTTCATTCAGTTTTTTTCCCCATGGCACAGACAACACAGTGACATATTTTTATTATATATCCCGACTAACAAATAAGTTTTATATCCTTTGTAAATTCCAAAAGAAACAGTTAAATGTGTTTAATCAGTGCCTCCTATATATCAAAGTTAGGATTAATAGTTTACAGGTTTATGACCAGGTAAAGCCAGTTAAACTAGTAGCAATGACAGTGTATAAGGCTTCTCTCTAGTATGTCATGCACCTCTCTGACCCTACTCACCTGTGAGCATGGTAAGTTCATGGACCTGTGATTGATACAGCTGATAACCCTTGCAATCTCTCACTCACTCTCGTTTTCCTTTCTGCTCATATATTCTTCTTAATGTGTCATGAGACCTGAATATTTCTCCTTTGATCCTGTCTCTATCTGAGGTCTGAGCCTGCACTTGATGTCTCAGTGTTCTCTCTTTTATCTCCGGGTGCTCTGTTAATCGGGTCCGACTCTCTCGCGTCTGCCGAGACGCTTTCGACTGCATGTTGCAGTCAGACGGCCTTGGCAGCTTGTTTACTTCATGTGCACTGATATATTGATTGGAGGCAAAAACACCTGGAAAAACTATACTCTGCATAGGAAAGAATAACAGCTGTAAGGGTTTATCCTGCTAACAAAAACCACATTTCCTAATGAATGTTTGCACAAAGCTGGAGAATTCTTAACAGTTTCCATTCTCCCATCTTGCAGAGGAAAAAGAGGTTACCATGGCAGCCGTGGTTTGAACCGGACCTTCGGTCTCGATCGCTCCGATCATTAATCATTCGCTCACACTTGCTTGCTTCCCTGTCAGACTTGTGTTTTCCTCCTCTCCTGAATAATAGACACCATCCTTTTCTTTTCTCTTCTGTTTCTGTTACCTCACCAGGTCTTTGGCTATTTCTGTCCCTCTTGTACCCTCTGTTATTGTGTATTTTTCTGCCAAGACTCTGCAGGTTTTCACTCCATTGGTACAGCACCTCACTGATTAGCAAACCTTCAAACACACAGAGAGGCAAAGTAATTAGTGAAATCAGCTACTGTTTGGCTGAAGCCTGCATAATCACAGCCTAATGTGGCATCTGATTATATGACCGGTACACCAAAATACCCAGAAAAGAAAAAAATATAGATTTGCCTCCAGTAGTATTTTTACATTTTAAAAAAGATTCAGCAGCAACCTCTTCAACTGTTAGATTAACGTTTGCTGTATTGATACCTGCAGCATGCACGGTAATGATGTTACTTCACCGCGACACCTTCTCGCTCACTATGATTGCACCATAGATTTACCCGCGTTTTTCTCATATGGCTTCAATCAGACTGCACACACACTCTTTGTACTAGGGAGCTCTCAGGTTAAAGACCATGCAATGTCTGATCTGACAGCATCAGCCGCTGGGTGATGTATGGAAAAGTTCAGGGTTCTGGTAAAAGTCTGAAAACTGATCAAGTCTTGTTCTGAGGTGATAAGCCAGTTTTTACAATAACACTAACACTAAATAAGGACTGGTTGTGTAATGACATGGCAGTGATTAAAGTGTTGTCAGTTTCCTGTTAATGATGCTTGAATCATGACAATGCACGAGAAGCTTCTTTTTAGTAATTGAAAAAATGGTGAGCAGGTTCCTGCACCATTTTAAATATCAAATTGAATGCTTTTCAAGGCATAAAGAAAATTATGTATAACTAGTCACTTCTAGTCGGGTACACAGCTATTCAGTAATCCCTACAGCAAGTGGATATTTGGAGATCACAATATATCGACAGGGACCAATATATTGGCTAATACTGGCTATTTGATCATATCTTGGTAACAACATTTATAATGTTAAATCCATGAATATTTAAAAAGTAGAGAAGAGATGAAAGAAACACCCTTCAGACATGTTATGAGTGCTAATATTGCATAATTTGTCCACAAGAGGCCACTCCTGGAACTTCCCTGTTAGCCTTACACATAAACAACCAGCTGATTGGAGCAGAGGTAGAGTGTAAACAAGTAATCCACAAAAAATGTTATTTTTAAATTGCATTGCAATAGTTTCTTAGTGAGCACTCACAAATAACTACACAGATAGCGTTAGGTTTAAAATAAAAACCACAAAGCATGCTTTTCACTTTAACTTAATAAAGTTATTTCCGACTGCCATGTTTCCTACCAATGTGTCAAGTTTAATCACACATGGTGTATAACAGTTTTATTTGTTTAAAGCAATTTCACAACAACAGTAATCTCTGATTATTCCTTATGAGCAAGACTTTGGAATGCTGTCGACTTTTTCTGCTGCATTTTCTTTAAATAATTCTGAACAGAAATTAAACTGTTTTTGTAACGAGATGTTGCTGCTGAATTATCAGGATTTCACTGATGTGGGCACCATTGTTTTTTTCTAACTCCACTGTTCTGGAGAAAAGGCAGAAATCTCAGAGGCCAAAGCTAAAGCTGTACTATCTGCATGTCTGGGTGCTTCTAGAGTTAAAGGATACGGCTGGTGGTGTTTTGTATTTTTCCTCGTGATCAGCAAATCCCAGAAAAAAGCCAAAAACAACTATGCCGCAGTCACATCTCTTAGTTTTAGCAGATTAACACACAGTTTGTGCTCTGCCAAGTACCGAAACAAAACGATGGTGAAAATAAGCAGGATTTGGCTACAGATTCCAGATCTTGCTTATTTTCATGTTTTTTCTGGTATTTGTGGAAAGCAAGTCAACATTATATACCACCAGTCTTTTTCCTTTACTCAAGAAATCCTTTTTTTAAATTTGTTGGGACCAACATTTTTCAAACGTTCCAGTTCATCCTACCATGCCAGTGACTCTGCTGTGTGTGGCCTTCTGCAGGTGAACTGCGGCACATCACCAAGCTGAAGCCGTGGTCCCTGTTTGACGTGCTGGTGGAGAAGTACGGCTGGTCGCACGAAGACGCCGGTCAGTTCACTCACTTCCTTCTGCCCATGCTGGAGATGGTGCCTGAGAAGAGGGCCTCGGCCGGCGAATGCCTCAATCACCCGTGGCTCAACTCCTAGCCACAAACACTGAGCAACGCCCTCCTCCTCTTCCCCGCTGCCCACCCAACAGTTAGCCCAAACACCACCCCCACCCTGGTGGCAGCCTTTGGAACCCCGATGTGGAAAGAAGCTGGCAACAGATGAGAAGGACCTCCTTAATGCATTATCTCACATATCCATTTCATGCTTACCTGAAAATGCTTAACCTCCCACATTTCTTTTCCCAAAAGGAATGTAAAGACGAACTTGTGGAGATAAAATGACAAAAACAATCAGACTGTTGGAGGATGAATGCTGCCCACTTTGGAAAAGGGAGAAGTTGGGCTCTGCCTGAAAGAAATGTGCTTTCTTCTCTTTTTCTGCCGTCAGGATGCCGGTCAGTCTCTTACATCTGTCTGTCTCTTCCTAATTATAATTTTTTAAAAAATCTGTCTCGGGCGATGGACAGCTGCTGATCTTCTCAGTATTTTGAAAGAAAAGTCAACAAGTAGCCTTGATGTATTGCTGATGGCCCACAGCTCCATCTGCCATGACCTTTACACAGCCAGGGCCTCAAACTCAGATGAGAGTGTGTGTGTGTGTGTGTGTGTGTGTGTGTGTGTGTGTGTGTGTGTGTGTGTGTGCATCTTATTGAGCATGTGTGATGAGCGTACGTGCCTGCGCTTAAGGTCTGCCTACACAGACCCTCGTCTTTTTTCCCCAGTCTAACTTCCTTTCCTAACCATGGAAGAAGTTCCCATATCAAACTCCGAGTTTACACCCTAATTTCTTCCAGGAATCCCAAAACACCCATGTGACCTGTTTGTTTCCCCACATTGCCTCTCTCCCCTTCCTAAATGAGCGTCATGATCCTGCCCGGGGACTGCTGCAGAAAGCTGGAGGGCAGCCAGTCCTCCAGGGGGCAGCACACTGAAAAGGAGGACAGAAACAGTGTGGGCTGTGCAAAAATACAATCAGTTCAACAAAGAGGAGAACTGCTTGGTCTTTAGAGACTCTTTTTAACAATGCATGGAGAAGACTGAAGGAGCAGCATGAAGGATTATGAGAAACAAATGATGGATGCTTTGTTTCCTGTTTCATCACACCTCTTGGACATTCTGTTAGAAAGATTTACATTAGGTTAGGATATTTGGTGCCCCCATCCCTCCGCCCCCAAAATGAAGGTGGCTACTTTACAGTCCCCTTCTCCACCAGCTTTTGACATTCCTAAATCTTGATCCATCATTCCTTGACTTTTATTCCCGAGAACACTTCTGTTAATTCCTACTGTGGCACGTTTACCAGAACTTATTGGTACTATTCTCCCCTTTTTTGCCCTTATAAAGAAACCCTTTCTTCCCTGAGCTTCTCCAGAAATGGGATGGTCACACGGAGGTTGCACTTGTCTTTGTAGATGTCCTTCAGGGATTTGAAACCTTTGTATATAGAACTGAGATTTGGCAACACAGATAAGCGACCGTGGACAACATTTCAACACGCAAGCATCATTCCAAAAAAACAGAAGAAAGAAAGAAAATACAGAGGTGGTTGTTGGCAGAACTTGACTTCCTCTGATATAGTGTTTTTTTGTTTTTGTTTGTTTTTGGGTGGGCTGCCACAGCTCAACCCTGCAGGAATGTTCAGACTGAACTGCGCCACCTGGTGGCTGGACGAGAGTACTGCATTGCCACACTGCTGCTGCTCTCAGTGCCAACACTCCAAGACGTTCCACTGTATCTCTCTACTTAATCCGTAATGCTCTGTCAAACACACAGACAACCACAAACTCGCATCATCACAATTAGTCCAGTTGCCTATTTTTTCGCAATAAATGAAAACAAAAGATGAGTATAAGTAAATGGTGAGATATTTTTAAAAACTATTTAATTCATTTTAAAAAATGGAAAAAAATAAAACTTTTCTCTGGTTGTCGTGACCGTGAACAGAATCTCGTCTTATACTGAGGTGATTGTGTTTGTCTGTTAGAGATGTTTTTATTTCTTCTTTCATTGCAATTATTAATGATGATGATTATTATTATTAAGAGGTTTTGTTTTGTTTTTTTACACTTTGCACCTCTCCCCTCCCTCCCTACTTGAATAGTGCTGCTTTGTCCAGGCCCGTGATGGGGGAAAAAATTCAACAGTTTTGCAATAAAGGATTTTGTGATGAGGTTCTTTTTATTATTTTATTTGGTTTCTTTTTCACCAAAACCTCCTGAACTCACTCTCAGCCATGCTGACTGTTCTTCCTGATGATATTGACAGAATCGCGTCTTGTCTGTTTTTCATTGACAGATTTAATAAAATTGTAAATTAATGGATCCTGTGCCCTTGATGCAGTGAATTTTCTGCTTTGAAGTTGCACTTGGCAGCAGTCGACCTAAACATGTCCGGTGAACTTATGATCGCAAACTAAAGGCATCGAATGAATAGAAAACAAAGTCACTACAGGTTCTCTTTTTATTGACATGAATAACTCACATTCAATCTAATAATTTCAAAAATACACTATATTGCCAAAAGGATTCACTCACCCATCCAAATCATTAGGTGTTCCAAGCACTTCCACTGTCACAGGTCTATAAAGTAATTTCCCCACTCCTAAGTATTTCACAGCAAGCTGTTAGTGGTATTATATTCTGTAATAAGATCATGGGATGCTGAGGTACATAGTGTGCAGAGGTCACCAACTTGCTGCACAGTCAGTCGCTACAGAAATTAGCTCAAGAACAGTGCATAGAGAGCTTCTTGCACAAATGTGCTTCTGGAAATGGTCAAAAATTCCCACAAACACACTTCTAAACCTTATGGAAAGCCTTCCAAGAAGACTTTAAGCTGTTATAGCGACAAAGGGTGAGCCCACATATTAAACAATATGAAAGTTCAATATGCACGTGAAGGCAGATGAGTCAAAACTTTCTGCAATATAGTGTATGCTACAATACCCAGGTCAGTTTTGTGTGTTACAATTAGTCAACACATTGTCAACCTAGTGTATAAGAATGTGATACAGTACATTGTGATTCACACTGAAGCAAACATGGTCCACTCAATTACATTTTTAGGATTCAATAAAGGATGGAGTGATAATAGATGTCCTGAGATCAATATTAGTCATTGAACATTAAAATGTGCTTTAAAATATCAACATGTGATTTTAGCAGTATTTTGTTTTAGATCGTAAATCCCAACAAATGCCCTCTGGTGCCACTTCCCCCCTCCGACTCAGCCAACAGCCTGCAATAAACTTCAAGGGGTGTAGTGGATATTTTAGTCAAACAGATAACACATTTCCTAATAGGAGTGATAAAAGTGGGAATACCCACAAATTTGACCATATAATGAGGTATATTTTGGTATCACCACTATGGAAATGTGGAGGAGACGTGTATGCCACACAGGAATATCTTGCATTGTAAGCCTAAAGACAAACGTCATGGTATTATTAGGATGTACACATGAACTGTAGATCCACTAAAGGCATACTACGCTTGTGTGTACATTTATTATACAGCTGCTTCCTTTGTGTGTGCATCACAGCAGCGAGGCACAGTTCTTCAACAGCAGGGGTTTGGCTAAATCCAGAATGTCCAAGTTGGGATCGAGAGACCTTCCCAGGCCTTCCAGCACCATGATAGCGAAAATTATTGAGGAAAAGTTGCTCTCCAGCTTGACCTGGAAACACGGTGACAAGCGAAATACATATTTGACAGATAAATAAGATTCTGTTAAGATCAATTTTTTTTTTTTAAAGTATAAAAACCTGGTGATGTTATACCTTGTGTTTGATGAGTAGGCCAAAGACTCTGGAAAGTAAGTCGGCTGCCTGGACCTGCAAGCAAAGAAAACAAACCCCAGCAAAGAACTATGTAACCACTATTAAAAATCACTGATTATGTAGTGAAGCCTGTCCATAGTGTTAACATTTGTGTTAACTTTCCTCATATCTCCAAAAGTTGATTCTGTTCATCTGGACGTAGCGTTTTGTGGGAGAAACGTTTCGTCATCATCCAAGTGACTTCTTCAGTCTCAGCTGACTGCAGGTTTCCCCAATCTTATAAACAGTACATTTGCATAATGACTGAAACCAGCTCACTGAAGGAACAATGGGCTGGGAGGTCAGTTCCTTAATCTTAATTATGCAAATTCTCATGACCATTGATCAACAACCACTGACCAAAACCCACTGATCAATGGCCATGAGTACCAGTCACAGAGTTGGGGAATGGCTGCAATCACAGCATTGTAAGATGGCGAAAGATGTACCCTTAGGCCCCCTCCTCGATTCAGAGATGGTCTTTCCCTTTTCATGTAAATGGCCTCCTTGACTCCGCGCTCAAACCAGCGTTCCTCCCTGTCCTGTACATCCTCATCCTTGAAAGAGTGTCCACTGGCCTGTAGGTGTAAATAGACTGCATAGCCCTGGCCTGACGAGGTAGCTCTTCTGTGTTGTGCCATCCGCTTCGCCAGAGGTTGTTTGGTTTCCCCGATGTATAAATCCTGGCAATCCTCCTGGCACTTAACAGCGTACACTATGTTACTCTGTGTCAGGGGACCCAATCCTCGGGGTAGACCAAGTTTTGGCGCAGCGTGTTTTGGGGTTTAAAAGGTTTTCGCTTGGGCAGCGGTTTTCCTTCTCTCCTGGATCGACTGGAGCTTTCTTTAGTTGCCTTTCCAGCTTTGACAAAAGTCCAGCTGGGATAACCACATTTACTCAGGGCCTTCTTGATGTGCTGTTCTTCTGCTTCCCTGGCCGCTGTGTCAGTGGGGATGGTGTTCGCTCTGTGTTGTAGCGTCCTAATGACACCCAGTTTGTGCTCCAGTGGATGATGAGAGTCAAACCTTAAATACTGATCCGTATGTGTAGGTTTACGGTACACGTCAGCTTTTAGATGTCCCCCATTACTGACGGAAACCTCACAGTCTAAGAAGGCTAACCTGCCACAGGAATTAGGATCCCAACGAGGATTAAGGAACTGACCTCCCAGCCCATTGTTCCTTCAGTGGGCTGGTTTCAGTCATTATGCAAATGTACTGTTTATAAGATTGGGGAAACCTGCAGTCAGCTGAGACTGAAGAAGTCACTTGGATGAGTGACGAAACGTTTCTCCCACAAAATGCTACGTCCAGATGAACAGAATCAACTTTTGGAGATTTACTCTCCTGGATGATTGAGAATGCATCAAGAAACTTTCCTCATAGTTTACGTAACTTCCACATACAAATACGACAAAGACATTGACTCCACACACAAAAATGAAAACCAATAACTGATTTGAGTTTGGATTGGCCAAATTCACAACAGCTTTGGTTTTGGATTTTTATGATCAGGCCTCTCGTACAGTTTATTGCTTCACTAGAAGGTTTTTAGATAAGAATAGTTTTGCATGAATTTATGTTGAGGCCAATTTATTTTATCTACACATTTTCATTTTTCAGAAAGCTGTAGTGAAGAGGAAAACGATTAAAAATTCTAAAAGCAAACAATACAGATACAAAATAGACATGTATCAAGTTGCTGGAATCACAAAAGGAGTGCTAAATTTAAAAATAAAAGTATTCTATAATATTATAATGTCTTCTACTGTATTACATTAACCACCATCATCATCCTGGTCATAACACACACAATGCAAATGTTGGTTCATACCTTTCCCAGTGAGAGGGTGTTGCTGCTGAGGGCATGATCCACCAGCTCAGCCATCTCCTTTTTAAACAGCGCGGCATCCTTGCACTCATTAGCTCGGGCATGATTCAGAATCAACTCTGCCACACGCTCACCCTGGGACAAAAAAAAAAAAAAAAGCCACACAAGAAATTCTGTGACTGTTTCATGGGTGGTGGTGTACAAATGACCAAAGCTGTGTCACTGTTCAAACACTTATCGTCATTGCAGATTAGTTAAAGACTGTTCTCATTCACATTTAGGCAGCTTATACATTGATGTTCTTCACAGTTTCATTCAGACACCCCCACAACACTTAGTCTTAAGTGCTGTAGGCACTTTACATAAAATGGCACAAAGTACATCTTAAAGAAGCTATAAAATTTTCCTGCATCGGTTCCTACCTGACGCAGCACCACAGCTGTGAAGACAGCCTTAAAGTTGGCAAGGTCACGGTCACTGAGCTGGGCTACAATGCCAGCATCCAACAAGACCAGCTGGATAGGACACGGCGGTGGCCTGACACTGACCACCACCGTGTCCAACAAATCAGTGAGCGTGGTTTTCCCATGGTGCTCCCCTGAAATACCAGTACCGTCTCCCGAGCCAGCGAGAGGACCCTGACACTGGACAAGTATGTTGCCTGGATGAAGATCCCCATGGACGAAGTTATCCAAAAAAACCTGGAATAAAGAAGTTTACATTGTCACATGATAGCATTCTGCACACATCCTTAAGTATATAAAACATTTATCGTTTACACCAATTGCCTTGGGTTGTGGATCTTACCATTTTCAGCAGCGTGTCTACTCCCATCTTGGCTATCCTCTGCTTCACTTCCTTGGGTACCTCGGAGCTCAAGTAGTTTGAAATGGGTTCACTCTCCTGAAAAGGAGGCTGAATATTAACTGAACTATGCTGTCATCAGTTAATGACCTCAATTACTTGCAGATCATTATACTCACTTCAAAGGTTTCCACTAAGATGCTTCTGGTGACAAATGGTCGCAAAGGAGTAGGGAACTTTACATAATCAAAATCACGGAAATTCGTCTGGAAACGCTCTATGTTTCTGGCTTCAAAACGGAGATCAATCTAAAACGCATGGAAATCGCACCTAACTGTGACCTGTCTTAGTACACAGAATGCTAAAGCTCTATTTAAAAGTCATGTGCAAAGTCAAAAAAACGCTTGTGCCAGGTTAAATGTAGGAGTCTGAATATTTTTACATCACCTGTTTGGTCATGAGCTTCTCAAACTCCTCCACTATCTCACAAATACTGAGCCATTTGAGTCCAGGCAGGCAGTGCAGAAGCCAACTACCTGCTTTCATGAGCAACAGGTCTATCTCCACTTGTCTCCTCACTCCTGGATGGACCACCTACAACGAATCGGATACAATTTATACACACCCAACATAACGTGCAAGAAAAAGAAGGAAAAAAAAAAAAAATCATACAGCATGTTCTCCTTTATTTACACTCCATGACTGTGATGTGAATCTGTAGGAGAGGAAACAATCTTGCAAGACTGACCTTGATTGCCACAGGTATCAGGCGCTCCTCCTGCTGACCATCTAGAAGACTTTTGTCCTCACTGCTCTCTTCCTCCCCACTCCCCCTCCAGAGCTGCCTCAGAGATCTTGCCATGCCCCCTAAACCAGGGATCTCCCAGGCTTCCAACAAATCGTCTTTTTCCATCTCCTCTACTATTGATTGGAAAGCTGGGTCCTCCACTTGGTCCACCCTGGCCCAGCCTCGGTATACCTGTGCAATGCATCCTGATCCCACCGGTTCTTTACTCCGAAACACCAAAACCCTTCTCCAGCCCTCCCCAAAAGCCCGCAGGAGGCACTGCTTGGTATGAGCCCAGGAGTGAGGGCGTACCTTGACGTGGAGCCTGGAGAAACGGTTGCAGAAATTTTGAGAGAAGATGTCTCGTCTAGTACTAGCCCACTGCCCCAGCTTGATGAAAGTAGGACCAGAGGTCTCAGTCACCCACAGCAAAGCATCGAGCCAATGAGGCATCCAGCGGGTAAACACCAGAACCAAGGGGTAAAGGAGAAGAAGGGGGACAAATTTGAAGAGCAGGACCAACGCCCGGAAGCTGAGGCGAAGAAAAAATATAAGTCTGTGCACTTGGATTTTAGCCAAAGACTTTTTTTCCGAAGCCTGGGGTTGAACAAGAACTTCCTGGCATCTGACTGCACTTAAAGAACCGTTGACTGCACCCCAACATAGCAGTGTAATCTTGGGTATGCGGGTTAAAATCTGCCCCCTTCTAACAAAACCGGATCTGGTGTTCTGAATGAGTCCAAGTCTTGCAAAGGAGCCTGCTCTCTGCAAAGTGCACCTCAAGCTGAGGAGGGCTCCTCTTGCTCCAAGGGCTATCGTGATCATAATGTCACACAGCTGCTAGCTCAGTCCAGCAGCTGAACGGATCCACATGTGCTAGTTTTGTATTGCGAAACACCTTTTAGGAGTCATCTGTAAAATATAATCTTTGCTCTCTTGGTAAACACTGCAGGTTTTACCCAGAGGATTACACTTTAAAGTAAAGATGCAAACTAGATTGGCGCTACAAGCATACTTAGCTATTTTTCTACAATTTGGTAGCAATATTTGAACTTACGGTACTCGGTAGTTACTGCAGTTTCTTGACAGACGAGAAGAAACTCGATGACTCTTTTTACTTATGTGGACAAACCGGACATTTAATGCTTCAGCTGGCGTTGCTGTGCCAGCTAATTAAATGTGGATTTCCTCGTTTCCATTGATAACACAACATCTATGGAAACATTGCACTGACAGAGTACGTCCGGATATGACGCTATAGCAACAAGGTCACGTGGTTTTATCTTAAAGGTGCAGTGACAATCACGAAAAAAACTTTCAGCGTTTCAAAACAAAAATTAAAACACGTTTAGTTTCTCGTGTCTACACTTCTTATCCCACACATTGTGGGTCTGTCTCGTGTCACGCTTCTGTATTTAAGAAATTATAATTTTTCTCAACTTAACTTGCAGAAGCAATGGCTCAAATTAACCTCCGTATTGCGCGTGCGCAGTCTGTTGTAGGCGCTTCTTGCTATTATTATTTGCAAAAGCACACGATTAATAATACTAGAAAATGAATTTTCTGAAGAAACTGCAGTGTGAATGCTGATAGCTGAATGTTTTTGAGCTAAAATGAAATAACTGCTGAATGTTAAGTTAAAAATGTTGAATGAGCTGGAAATGTTGTATTTACTTCCTCTTCAGCACTTATTGAGCACCTTTAAGGATATTTCTTACCACTGCTATGCAGATGATATTCAGTTATATATCTCCTTTAAGCCCCAAGATGTTTCCAAGCTACAGATTTTGCATACACTCCATTAGAGGTTGCATGGCTGAAAACTTTCTTCAGCTAAATGAGAAGACTGAAGTCCTTGTTTGTGCTCCTAAAAAAATTGTACCTACTGTTAAGGAAAACTTGGGTCCACTTGTTACATTTGCCAAACCTCCTATCAGGAACCTTGGTGTTACTATTGACTCAGCTCAGAAGAGGACTTACGTCGTTGACTGATCCTGTGGACTGAATCAAGTACCTCCGGCAACTTTTCAGGATGGTCAGAATCCATGTTTTTACAAAGCTTACTTAGTTTTTAGAATTTAACACTACTCAAATAAACTGAGTTGATCAGCTTCTTGAATAAAAAGAACTGCTAGCTTACTTAAACTGAGTTCTAATAACAAATTGATTAAAAAAAAAGTTCAGTCTTCTTAATATTTTTAATTAAACACATTAGATTTCACAGTGTGCAGAGAAACATTTATCAATACTTGTCGCTCAGCTGTTGGGAGTTACCAGGGTGACTGAGTCACAGAGCCGGAGCCTTCGAAGGCTGAGAAGACCTGAAGTGAATTGACGGTCTAGCCTACAACAGTTTCTGTTGCCAAGCAACCGTGACAGCTACAGCGGTGGTGGACGGCATGTTGGACAGATATAGAGAAAATCTTTATTTGATGTCATTCGTTTGACTTTCAGCGGAGAAAACTGTCGTTTCAGCTCTGTGTGACATATCTGGGAGAGAATTACATTCAAATCAGTGGCTATCCTGAGGCAATGCAGAGGAATTTCCACCACGGGGATCTATAAGGTATACATTCAAATAAAGTCAGAGATTTGATCCTTGTGTGTTTCGGATGAAATGAAGACACACTGATGCAGTAAATATTCTTTTATTGATGAGAAAACTGTTCTGTACAACTTACTTAAGAGGTTGAAGATATGAGAGCACTAAACAGGCTGATGTTTGGGTAAGAGGCTCTAAAAGGAGAGAAATGATACAGAAACATTACATCCTTATAAAATACTAACACACTTTATAAATGAACAACTTTTCACAGCTCTTTGTATTTAAATGAGCTGCATACCTTCCCCACTGAAACCAACACAATCCCACTGTGATGAAAACAATATTTGAACTGAATATATTCTGGATAAATCAAAATATTATCAAAGTTGTCCGTGGTTCCCTTATTTTTCCTTCTTTCCCAGTCAGATCCTGTCCTGCAGGATAAACATCAGTGAGTGGTTCCCTGTATGCAGCTGTTACAGTTTGTGTTGGAAATACTTCAGCAAATACAGGAAGCAAATATCAAGAAAGCATTTTCAATGTTTTTACCAGTCCCTCAACTACAGAGAGGTGTCTGCACTCCCCCCGTTCTCCTCTGCATCTATCAGCTGCTGCTTGCTCCTTTTTCTCCTCCTCTTCTTCACACAATGTCCTGGGTCTATCCTCGTGTCTATCAGGGGTGGAGAGCCTCTGCCCAGACTCCCCTCACCTTCTCAGTCTCTTCTGACTCTGGATACTTGCGGAAGGAAATCAACCATGGCAGTTAGCAACAAAAGCAGCAGAAGTTTATCAAATATCTGCTAACTTGCAGGATGAAAACTGTTTTCTCTTATAATCACAGGGCTCGTAAAATCGCTAGCCCGACATCCCGGGGCTAGCGATTTTTCCAGTCGGGCTACCAAAATCTATCTCTGCCCTGCACGTCGGGCTATTGTAGGAAGGAAAAATATATGTCAATGCTTTTGCATTCTTTCGGAAATGTAGCTGGGTAATTGTGTCATTGGCATCGGTGAGCCACTGTCAATATGTGACATATTTAAATCGCGTTTGAATTTGTGCTTGTTTTTTGCTTTCACTTTGCAATCGCGCAAACTGTGTATAGAGAGCGACAGCACTGATTGGTGAGTGACAATAATTTGCGCACCAATTCCTCTGACATCGTCTTATTAATCGTTAGCTTACTATGCAAACATGACAAGTGAAATCTCCCGCAGCAAGCTTAAACATATGAGAGGTTGATCGCGCAGAGAATCGCTGACCGTTATGTGTGTGTGTGTGTGTAAAAGCAGCAGGATATATATTTTAATTCTGCTGAGCCAAATAAGACAGGTCAGAGTTAAGAAGTGACAGCCAAAGAAAAGCTTACCACAAAACGGAAAAGTTCTGACAAATCAGACTATAAGGCAAAAAGAAAGTGCAGCTTTATGGTTTCATGGACAAATTTCTGTGGCTGCAATATGACGAGCTATATAACCAGGGCTGCACATAAGTGTTCCGCAGGTGCGCATTCGCTGTCAAAATAAAAAACGCGCACAAGATAAGAAGTTGCAACGCGTGTTTGCGTACATAAGATTTTCCAGAGGGGGACAGACACTTGTTTAGAACTCTTAAAGATGTCGAAGAAGCAAGCTCCTTTAAGCAATTACTTTGGTGTTCCTCCACCTCCAAAGAAATGTCCGAACCGCAAAAGAAGCACGTATTCTCGGAAAAGTGGTTGCAGGAGGTGAGCTGGCTTCAAACAAATGATGAACGCACAGAGATTTGGTGCAGAATGTGCCGTGAAAATCCCACTCTAGCGGACAAAAACAGTGCCTTTTATATGGACGCAAACGCGCGTTGCAACTTCTTATCTGGTGTGCATCTTTTATTTTGACAGCGAATGTGCACATGCGGACCACTTATGTGCACCCGTGTAAATAACATAATGTTCTGCCGGGTGTGTTGTTGGTAGGGCTGGGCGATATGGCCTAAAATTCATATCGCGATTTAATTTGAAGCATGTGTGGTAACAATATATATCACGATATATTCTTTTCTTCTGTATAACGTATTTTCCACACTATAAGGCACACTTAAAATCCTTTAATTTTCTCAAAAATCGAGAGTGTGCCTTATGTATGAATTCTGGTTGTGCTTACTGACCTCGAACTGATTTTTGCGTGCAGAAATCTGTTAAAAAATGTTGTAGTACAACTTTGGTAAGCCGCACGGCTTGATGGATAGTCAGAGCATTACGGCTGCTGTAGTGAGGAGCTTCGCGGAATAATCTGGGTCCAAAACTCCGTCCACTTCAGGTCCCAAAGTCAAACGAACACTAAGAGTTAAAAACTAAATTCTTTGATCTTTAATTAAATCATGAGCATTGCGACTTTATCGGGTGTAACAATTAAGTTTTACATCCATGCATCCATGAAAACAGAATTTATTAAAGTTAACGGAGTTACAAGTTAACAGGAATTTAGCTCGCTAGTTTACACCTAAACATTTCATACCATGTTCTGACAGAGATTTTTGAAACTAATTCAAACGTACAGCTCTGCTACCACTTCCAACATAAATGAAGACAGAAAACAAAACAGCAGTGGCATTTGCAGGGTTACTGAAGTTGGACTATCTGGTATATAATGTTGTGCTACGTGATTGCTAGCGACTAGAGCTGGGCGATAGACCGATATGTATTGCGAAATAACTTTTTCTCAATAGAAAAATTTAACTATTGCGATAGGCCTCACCGCTCTTGTCCTCTTAAAAAAAACAAAAAAACAAAACAAAACAAAAGAGGAACATCCAATCCAAATTAACTAGCGCAGAGCCGAACCAATCACAGCCGCAGCGTTACGTCACGTGACTTGTTACGTACAGCACAAGTGTCAAGCTGCACATGTGTATTTTTTTGGGAAGCAGCCAGCCGCCGTGCCGCCCGGGTAATGGAGGAAATGAGTGTGCCGACTAGAGAAAAATCAACTGAGAGTGTGACCGAAGGTTACCGAAGAGAAAACAGATGATGGTTCCAAGGCCGGAGAGATTGTCGAACTGAAGAGCCATAGAAGTCCCGTAGTGTGAAGGTATTTCGGCTATTTCAAGTCTGACAAAAAACAGAGTAGCTCGCACTGTAAATTGTGCCGAAAGCAAGTCTGGGAATACAATAAACCGGTGCATGCTCAATCTCTGACTGGAAGCGCTAATTTGTCATTCGGCTTTTGTCAGACTAAAGTAACTATTAAAACTGTTTAAAAAGCTAAGCTATACAACAAGGAGAAATTGAGAATTTCCTTTTAGTTCTCAGTTTATTTGATATTGACAAAAGTTAGTCACTTTGTCTGTTATTCTGTAAAACAAACTAAGATTTGTTTTTAGAATTAATATTTTGTTTCTAAGTGGAACTGACAATTTAGTCGTCTGTTTTGTTTGTTCTATTTTGAAACTTAAACGCTTTAGCGGCTGCCTTTTGTGTAGTTTGCAATATTTGCCTTCATTTATCTAAAAAAGTCTCATGTTCCTTAAGTACATCTACCCTGTTGAACTTATTATGGGAAATAAATATTTAAATCAAAACAAGCTGCTGATTATTTGACATTTTACTCGTGAGCAATGGTACATTTAAATCTTACAAATATAGTTATTTGGCTTACATCGTGATAGATATCGTTATCGCCTGAAATGAAAAAAACATATCGTGATATGAAAAAATCTTATATCGCCCAGCTCTACTAGCGACACAGCTATGTTAGCATAACATTAGCACAGTGAAGCTGGAGGATGAACGCCAACTTTTTTTTCACTCGATAAAAGTTAACGTGAGGGATTCTGGTGGTTAGGGACAAATGCAATCGCATAGCAGGATGCTATACACGGCCCAAACTTCAGTCAGGAGAACAACTGAGATTATTCATCCAAAATACGAGGTTAGTTATTAATATACTGCAACAACATGGGAATAGAACAGCTCGAGAGAATTGAACATTAATGAATCAATGTTACGGAAGTGGAGGAAGCACGGTTTTTGGCTTTCCCCATATTTCAAAAGTGCTTCATCTCTTTCCTGTGACTGACGCCCGGTATAATTTACAGATGATAATGGTTTTAGCCGCTGCAATGCTTTCGACCAAAACAGGCGCAGCTTGATGACATCATCAACATGCGCTATCGCGATATAGTCAAAATCTCTATCGTTGGCCAAATTTATATCGTTTCTATCGTATATCGTTTATATTGCCCACCCCTAGTTGTTGGTTTTCCCTCGATTTCTGAGTCGACAAGCGCCTTTGTTACTGGGACCAGTAATTTTAAGAAAGGCCCCCATTAGAACCCATGAGAAATGCAAGAAATGCATTATTGCTCAGTCTGCAATATCTTTCCCAGAACAAACACCAATTGCAAATAACATACTAAAAATAAACCTGAAATATCTGTTTAGAACAGCGTACTATGTTGCAAAGAGTGAACTACCACTGGCAAAATTTAGCAGTCTTTGCAAACTTCAAAAAGCAAATGGCCTCGATCTTGGTTCCACATGCCTCTTACCCGTGACTTCAGTGGAAATTTCAAATTCAGGATCTGACACAGACCGATTCATGTTCTACACAGTTCTTACAAGTTCTTAGAAATTTCTGTTCAATTAGAACCAAGTATTTGAGTTGATGATTGTAATTTTTGTTGTACAATCTTGTAATTTGTGTTTCAACAATATTTTGATTAATGTTTTGTTTCCGTTACAATTATACTTTAATGTATAATATTGTAAAGGAAACAAAACATCAATCAAAACATTACTCTCTTTTTTTATTCGGGCTACTTAAATTTATTTTGGGCTACCAAAAACTGAAGAGTCCCTGCCCAAAGGGCTACCAGGGATTTTGAAATTTTGCGAGCCCTGAATCACAAAGACACACTTGATGTATTTTAATCAGAGAAAGGAGAAACAGGACATGATCATGCATAGTGTTGGTCTTTATAACAAAGGTGACAGACTTGGTTGTTTGATATAAGGATGACAAAAACAGCAGGAAACAAGAGGAGGACTTATCCATCTACTGCCTGTCTCATTATTAGTGGTTTATAAAGGATGAGAGCTCTTTAAGGACAAACTTCAGCACAGCATGGTTGAGTCCGCGCCCTCAACACAGTTCGCGGGCCAAATATTTGGTCAACACTCTGCTCGGCGTTTCCTAAAACGTTTAAATACGTTTGGCTTCACACCGAAAAACAGACCCAGCTTCGGCAGAAACCTAAACTAACTAACCGACCAAAGAGCCGCGTTAAGTGGGGATATCACTAACATCATGTAACTTAGCCGAGGGTTCGCTAAATGTGACTTTTTAAGACTTTTGATTATGCTAACATTTGTTCCGCTGTATAGTTGAAGTGAGATAAAAGCCCAGTACTTACTTTCGAGTTTATATCTGGACCGCGTCGCTTCGACCGTCCGCCATTTTTCTTAAACCTTTGACTCGCAATGAATCCTGGGATATAGTGGGCCAACTCAAATCTGCTGCTGCGCAGCTGTGAGCGTGGGCTAGGGGCTATATCCGTGTGCGCGTGCGTTCTTTGTGACGTCACTGGCAGATCAAAGGAATTCGCTTTTGCTTTGATCTGTCAGCCACGTCACAGGCAGCTAAACCCTTAAATAGGAGCTCTCAGACAGACAAATCACTGCTCATCTGTTTGCAAATGTTCAACAGTCGGCGTTCTCTAAAACAAGAAAATTCTCACACCTTTCTTCTCAAAAGAAGAAAATCTCATTTTATTGATACGATAATGGCAACACACAGCGAAAATGAGATTTCAATCGTGGTCATAGCAGACCATATTATGCCACCTTATCAACAGGTGCTTTGAAAGGCTCTCTGAAGTTCAGTGGAGCATGATCAAAAATGACACATGCTACTCCGGCGTCCGAGCGGTGCTCGCTGATATGATTTGTGAAATCATTCAGATCGCCTCTAGCAGAATCCTGAAAGTAGCCCTTCCTATTATTCAGGATTGCATGACGAGGGAAGAGCCTTTAGATGCGGGAAAAATAATCCCGTTCCTTGGAGACTCGATTTCAGCCGCCAGCGCTCTTAATGTCCCAAAACAGCGACACGAGAGCGCTGACGAGCTGACACGGATGGTTGAGGAAGGGATCTCCGAAAAGCTCAGCAATTGAATTCATTACAAAAAGCCCCAATCTCCCGCAAGACCCCGCCGTTTATGTTAGCGGGAAATGTAGTAATATTGAAAAGCTGCACCGCATGGTTTGTCACGCTGCCTCGTGCCTTAAAATGCATGTAGCACGTAAGCTGCGCTGCCAGTGCCTGTCAAGAGGGTCTGATTCCAGTACAGAAAGTATGGATTCAAAGATGCCATTGCAACTAGCAATCGCAGAGATTTCTGCAATTTTGTCATCAAGCAGCTCAGATGGAGCGATGACAGAAAAAGATGAGGATGAGGAAAAAATGGAGATCCCACAAGAATCAGTTCTAACAGAACAAGACAAAATAACATCAACTGCAGACAGCCAAAGTATCTGAGCTCCAACCCCAGTAGAAGTGGTTGCAGCTGACATCTTAAATGAGATACTTGGGAACATGCATTCAAGCAGTGAAGAGCTCTGTGAGAGATGTAGCTTACCCAAACCTGCCTTTACTGCAGGATTAATTATCAACAAGGTGAGAGACGACTTCTCTAAATGTTTGCCATCCACCTCACACTCCGGGCTCAAAGCGCGCAAACACCGCTTTTCCATGTTTGCGAAAAAACAGTTTGAAAAACTGCAAAAAGAGCTGAGACAAGTAATAAAGACAAACAGGAAATTTGTTGTTTGTCTACAAAACGTGTAAGTTCCACAAGTATAAACAGTGTCCTCCGATTAAAGTATGGTTTTCAGTCCCCGTTTCAGTCGAGCCCCTTCCCGAAACACACTTCGCTACATACGTTCTTCTCCAGTTGAATTTGACACCATTAGATCAGAGGTTTGACAAGTTAACAAAGAAAGAAGAACACTTCATCATCCATAAAACATTGGAAGACTGTTTGATCTACTTATGACAGGTCGACTTTATCAAATTCCTGAGCCTCTAATGGGTAGAGCCCTCTCCGACACAGTCATCTCCAGGACTCCACAACCAGCACATGACTCAAACTGTCCCTTTTCTGCTGAAGTCCTCTATGTCTTCGTAGAATACGCAGTAGAAAAGTTTTTACAAAAGCTTTTACTCTGGGTGGAGAACGAGGGCAAAGATCAAATGATTGAGGACAAGGTTTCTGTGGCGATGGATGACATTCAGAACTTTATTAAAAGAACAAGGACCCCAACATAGGAAACAAGCACAGATTCAGATGGCAGTGGTAAAGAATCTGTTCCATCACCTCAAACACCAAAATCTGGGAGCATGTCTCCCAAAAAATTCTCTGCCAGCGTTTCAGGCTCTCTCAAAGATTCCTCTTTAAAGTCAGAGATGAGTTCTGTGTCAGGGTCATCTTCTGATGTTGAGAAGAATTCCAGTCAGTTCGTGTTCTCGCTCTTCCTGAGAGTCATCACCAAATCTAAAACTGACACTCAGCACTGGGTTGCCAGGACCGCTGCATCTACTAAAAAAGAACTAGACACGGTACTACACCGTCTGAAAGATCTGATACAGCCTGAACTCAGCAGCACAGAGTCCGCCACAAGTCTGACAAATAACAAGGAAAAGTTCATGAAGAAAATAGCCAAATACCTCATCAAGGAGTTTGGCTCCCCAGACAATGTCTTAAAGGTTGCGATGGCAAATGATTTGTCTTTTGATGAGGCTCTGATAAGGCATATAACAATCAGGCTCCAAATCATCCCCATTCCTCCAAAACAAGTCCAAAATTTCCAGGTTTTTTTTTCCTACTGTGGGAAAAGCTCTGCGAAAACCCTTTAGGTGATTCATTAAAGCCAGCAATGATTAACATAACCATTCTGGCTTTTCCCCACTGCCCTGCTTCTTTTAATATCTTGAAGCAGAATCTTAGCACCAAGTCAAAAATTGAAAGCATCACCATCAAATTTTATGATCTGCCCTCAAATCCAAATTTTAACAACTGTAATTCAGGCCATCTCGTCTCCATTTTAATTCCCCCACCCCAAACCGGTTGCAGCGATGGCCGCCCTTTCTGAGCCCGGTTCCGTTGGAAGTTTCCTCCTGGTAATGTCTCCTAGTATTTGGTCAGAGGGGTGATCATTTGATTGTTGGGGCTCTCTGTAGTACTGTATGGTTTTGACCTTACACTACAAACAGGGAGGAGACTTTGTGATTTGGGGCTTGATTTTTAAAATATCTAATTCGGCGTGAAATAAAAAAAAAATCCAAATTAAAAATACATCCAAACTTTGTGTTTTTCCTCTGTTGTCAAATATGTAGAAAGTGTTGCACGTGCGATTTTAGTAAATTTGCATCAAGATGCCAACATGTGTCTGTTTGTGCTTATTTTTAATTCTAGATGTAGACCTGCCATCTGAAAATTAGCACCTAGCCCACTTTGAATGATTTCTTTATTTCACATTTTTATTTCACTTACCTTGTAGAGCCGTGGTTCTCAAACTTTTTTTGCTAGGCCCCGTTTTGGCTACGTCCACATGTACACAGTAACTGTGTGTGTATGTAAGCATGTACAAACTGCAGATAATAAGATTAACAACAACAGTATTTTGCCTATATCCTCCATTGTAGAAATTAATCTCATGTAAATAATAACGTGGGGGCATACCGCCACGTAAAAAGAGGCGCACACTTTGACGTTGGGTGACAAAATCTCTGTTTACCTCGTCCATATGTAAATGCAAAAACGGACTTTTCGAAAATCTCCATCCTGGCAGGAGTTTTTTAAAAAAATCTCAGTTTTCAGTGATCAAAAACGCCGTTTATGTGCAGACGAAAGGCACAAACGCATAGAAAAATCTGCCTTTTCAAAAATACCCGTGTACGTGTGGATGTAGCCTTGTTTTACAAGAACATTTTCGCCCCCTCCCGACACAAACACATCCTCCAACCACACACACACATATTTTGTTTTCAAACTCCATTGCAGTTTATTTCACACCTCAAACCTTTTGTAAACAATTCAACAAATAAAAGTTAACTACAGTAAATTACAGGTTGCAATAAAATAAATTACTTCCTCCTTTAAATAACAGAAAAACCTGTGTAAGAATATTCAACACTGTCTGTGAAGGTTCTCAGTCATCCAGGTCATCGTAGTCAAAGGACTTCTTTAAAGAAGTCCAGACGCTTTTCTTTGCAAGCTTAAAAAAGTTCATTTACCTGTTATTACCACACACCAAATCCGGTTGTTGGTACTTGCTGGCTTGTGTAGCCACTAGGTAACAAAAGTTCAACACTGCCCCTAGCATCCTGGAGCACTTCTGTTGTCTTTTGTACGTGTTTTGAGTTTTTATGTGCGTCTGAGTTTTTACGTGTTTTGGAGTTTGTGCGTGCTTCGGAGTTTGTACGTGTTTTTGAGTTTTACGTGTTTTGGAGTTTGTACGTGCTTCAGGGTTCGTACGTGATTTGAAGTTTGTATGTGCTTTGTCTGTAGGGGCCACCGTAAATATACTTTTATTTATTCACGCCACATAAAATGTAATAAATAAATCATATAATACAAAAATCAACTATTCACATTTCAACTTTTAACTATTTAAATTTTCAGCTTTTTCCTTTTATAAATTTAAAGTGAAACAACACAAAACACTGCAAACCACAACACAATTAAATATAAATTATAATGTGAAAACAAAAAGAACATGCATATTCTCTGTCATATGGACCTGCATGACTAACTTTCTGAATGCAACTGAAAATAGTTGTGGCTGATTACTATCCGATTGTTAAGTGATGACGTGACGAATCCTACTTCCGGGCCTAAAGTAGTCTGCATTTAATATGGCTTTTGTGTTGTTAACATGTTTAATGTTATGTATTTTCTTCTATTTAATCTCAAAAAGCTCCTAAAACAGTCAGTGATCACTGTTGACCTCCCTCGGCTTTTATTACCGCTAATCATTTATTTAAGCTCAGTTTTTAAAACCTTAGGATGTAACTACAGCCCAGCCCATGCAGCAGTATATGAATGACTAACCTCGTATTGTGGATGAATTATCTCAGTTGTTCTCCTGGCTAAAGTTTGGTCATTTTACAGCATCCTGCCATGCGATTACATTTGTTCCTGACCAGTGTTGGTCAAGTTACTTGAAAAAAGTAATCAGTAACTAATTACCGATTACTCCCCCAAAAAAGTAATCCCGTTACTTTACTGATTACTTATTTTCAAAAGTAATTAATTACTTAGTTACTTTTTAAAAACACGATTTACAACCTGAATAGGTGATAAAGCGATAGATCTTTCAGCCCAATTCTACTTTTTCTGCATAATCCATCATACAAAATGTAATCAAATGGAAAAGTCTCTTTTTAAAACTTGTTTTATTAGTTTTAACCTTTTAAACTTTATGCATCAAGCAAAAATTAAATTATATGCAACATTCTCTGACTGGAAGAAATTTGTTTAACATTTAAACCTATTTTCTGCACATTCCAGCACATAAAATATTTTTTTTGTGTGTGTTTACACTCACTCTTTCAAATAGATGCAAGTAAAACACAGCAGAAAATAAATAACATCAAAGACTAGTGGTCCTGTTGCTCTATTTTCACCTGTAAAGCAGGAGTGGCATAGGCGGAGGTTTACCCTGGTGAAGGTGTGCCGCAGCGGTCAGTGGAAGAATCCGCGAGTTTCTCTGTGAGTTGCCCATTACGTCGTAGCGCACTCGGTGCTTGCTTGGAAATTTGGGGGGGGGGGTTTGCTTTAAAAAGAAGTTTTCTTCCCACGCACAACGGACACTAATGTTTTTGTCACTTTTTATGGAATCAAACTCAAAATAAGGTCTGTCATTTGTAAACTGGTTTTTGCTGTCTCCAGATAAGTCAGGAATATTTTGCTGACTCATTTTAAAAATAACGGTTATTTAGTTTTAAGCTTTCCATTTTTTTAATGTTAAAATAATTTTTGCTATGATACCACCAGTTTTTCCCTCCAGTGGCCAGACCAGTTTTCATAGATACAGCTGTGACTGCTAGCTAGCTAGCTAGCTAATTAGCGAAAGTCAGCAATGTAGATAACAGGGAAAAGTGAAAACTTCATGGTTCTACTAATGTATAGAGAGAAAAAAAATTATTGGAGGACTTTAATAAACACTATAATAATACCTATGTTCACTTTAAGGGGTTTCAGGCAAAGTTACACTGCCCTAGTTTAAACCTCAGCCCTTTTTGGCTGATGCTAACAAATGCTAATGTTAGCCTTCGATTTACGCTGCTAAAGTAAAGACTTTTAGCCAGCTGACCAGGATAATTAATTTGGTGGTGAACAGACTACCGTGATAATATTATTTAAGTTTAGTTTCACCTCAGCACATGTATCATTATGCCCATGTTGCTGCAATTTTGTAGAAATGTTTAGTTAATATTTGCAGACACATTTTCCCTGTAACTAGGTTTTTACTCCAACATTTGTTAAAAAATGTAATTTATGAAATACTGAGCAGCATTTCTAGTATGTGGAATATTGTTGTCACCCCGTTGTGCTAATGTGATTAAAAAATAATAATTATGACTAAATAAATAGATAATCAGAATTAGAATCAGAAAAACTTTATTAATCCCGAAGGAAATTAATAAAGTTTCCTTTGCGACAAAAATACACAACATGAGGTGAGAGGAGGATAAAAAAAACTCCACCCAGAGTGAGCTCAGGGAACGGAAAAGTGAAAACTTCATGGTTCTACTAATATATAGAGAAAAAATAAATTATTTTAGGACTCTAATAAGTACTATAACTATAAAATGCATTTTGTGAAAATTATGTGAATGCTGATAGCTGAATGTTTTGAGCTGAAATGAAATAATTGCTGAATGTTAAGTCAAAATTTTTGAATGAGCTGGAAAATACAGAATTTTCACCTGAAAACAAAAGTGCAGAACTGTTGAAAGCTGACACAGAAGAAGTTTAAAAATAGCTGAACGTGTTTAAAATGGAGATGAGAAAAAGCTGAGTAATGACAAAAGAAAATTTAGAGTCAGAAAACATCTGATTGAATATTAAAAGTTCATATTCTTTGAATCACTGAATGACTCAAATGTGATCCCTCTACTTGGATCCACACAGTTCAAAAAGTTTACATCTCCTAGCTTTGAAACACACGCTGTTGTAAAGAGAACAACAATGGCTGAGTTTTGAGGGTAAAATGATGGCTAGAGTAGAGCAAACACTGTGCACACAGCAGCAGTTGAAACAAATGTTTTTAAGATGAATCTTGGGAGAGTGGCAGACAGCTCATAGACCCTGTGCACGAGAAAATGCTAACTTCCTGTTCTAAGAACGGATGTAGAGTTGTACATTTCCAGTAGCTTTATTTTACGGTCAATCGCTACTGCGAAGATGGACTCCAAAATCATGTCCAAAACACGAAAACGGAAAGATCACACATTAAGTTACAAAGAGCAGAAGGTGGGAACACTCACCATTACTGTGTCATAAAAAAAATCAAATGATCAATTTTGACGTTTGAAGAGTGTAAATTGATTGGATGTTTACATCACTTAACACAAACAGAACTGCATTACAAAATCAGAAGGCACATCGTCCACATTCAGAAGCACATCTCTGTATAGTGACAGTTCTTATGATTTAAACATGCAAATGTTCAGCATTCAAACTACAGGTGAACAATAGTCAGATGTTTCCCCCATTATGTCGATATCAGCCAGTCAAGTACACACCTACACAGCATATCAACAAACCGTGGAAAAAAAAAACACAGAAAAAAATTAATGAATGATTGCTGGTAATGGTCTCTATATATGTATGGCGTTATTTTTGTGCCACTATTCTGAGCGCATGTAAAAAAAAAAGGTTTGCAGCTGCAAGTGTTGTATTTAAAGGAAAAATTTATTTTGAGCGAAAAAAAGCTGAATTTGAGTGAACAAAATTCATTCCTGCGTGCAAAAAATGTATTTCGGTGTTTGCTATTATCCATACACATACACAATAGCAGCCCCTCTCACTCAGTTTTTGCATTTGCGCTCGCTCTCAACGTGTTGCTTGCGCTCTCAAATTCAAATTTTATTTGTCACGTACACAGTCATACACAGTACGATATGTAGTGAAATGCTTGGACAACTGCTCGTGACCTAAAGAAAACAAAAAAGGAAAAGGCTATGAATAAGATAGGAAATAAATATGAAAAATTAAAAAGGGTAAATTTAACTAGGAAGGAATAAAATATAAATTAAGGTTAAAAATGAAATAACTGTACAACACAAATTAGAATGAAGGGTAAATTTAACTGGGAAAGAATAAGATAAAATATATAAATTAAAGTTGAAAATAAAATAACTGTACAACAAAATACACAATATAGAACTATATAAGAATGTATGAAGAAATATAAATAAACATAATATTTGTCGTCAGCAAACTTGATGATGGTGGTGGAGCTGGTAGTGGCCACACAGTCATATGTGTACAAAGAGTACAGCAGGGGGCTCAGAACACACCCCTGGGGGGCTCCAGTGCTGAGAGTGGTGGAGGCTGAGACATGTCCGCCCATCCTTACGGCCTGTGGTCTGCCAGTTAGGAAGTTGGAGATCCACTGACACATAGATGAGCTGAGTCCCAGATGCTCCAGCTTGGTGGTGAGTGTGGAGGGAATTATGGTGTTAAATGCAGAGCTGTAGTCTATGAAGAGCATTTTAACATAATTCCCCTTTCTAGTGTCCAAGTGAGTGAGTGATGTGTGGAGGAGATGAGAGATGGCATCGTCTGTGGAACGATTTGGACGGTAAGCGAACTGTAGTGGGTCCAGTGTGTCTGGTAGTGAAGAAATGATGAAGTCTCTGACCAGGCGTTCAAAACACTTCATCACTACTGAGGTGAGGGCTACAGGGCGATAGTCATTGAGAGAAGCAGGGTGGGGTTTCTTGGGGACAGGAACAATGATGGACTCTTTGAAGCATGTGGGGATCACCGACTGAGATAAAGAGATGTTGAATATCTCAGTGAACACAGGAGCTAGCTGGTATGCGCAGTCTCTTAGGATACGACCTGGGATGCCGTCTGGTCCTGCTGCTTTCCTGGTGTTCACTCTTTTGAAGGCTCTCCTTACTTCATGCTCGGAGATGACGAGCACGTTTCCGGTGCTGGCAGTATCTTCCTGTCTGCAGCCGTTAGCGCCGCTAACACTGGCATTGTTGGAGTCCTTAGCTGCAGCCTCGAAGCAAGCATAGAAAGTCTTTAGCTCGTCTGCCAGAGTCACGGCCGCGTTCGTCATACCGGTTGTTGGTGCTTTATAGTCCGTTATTGTCCTTAGTCCCCGCCACAGGCTCCTAGAGTCACTCTGTTGGAGTTGTGACTCTAGTTTCCTCCCGTAGCGCTGCTTCGCCTCTTTCACCGCCCTCCGCACATTATATGACGCGGCTTTGTACGGGTCCATGTCCCCCGTCGTGAGTCCCGTGTTGTAGGCAGCGGTGCGGGATCTCAGAGCGTCGCGGATGGTTTTATCCACCCACGGCTTCTGGTTGGGAAACATTGTGATAGTCTTTGTCTCCATGGTATCATCCGCTAGTTTCCCGATGAATCCCACAACCGCTTCCGTAAACACGTTGACATCATCATCGGAGCTGTTTCTGAACATGCCCCAGTCTGCGTCATCGAGTGCGTCCTGTAACGCGGCCACCGATTGATCCGTCCAGCGCGCGACCTTCCTCTGAACCGGAACTTCCTGTTTCAGCCTTTGTTTTTATTTTTGCGTCACAATAAGCGTCCCGGTGTTGTGTCTAGTGCTGTGTGAGTGCCTCATGCAGCTTGCATAAGGCGGTGACCGTGTCCGCTTATTGTGGAATATAAACGGCACTTATAATGACCGATGTAAATTCCCGAGGTAGATAAAAAGGACGACACATGATGGACAGTAGTTCCAGATTTGGTGTGCAGGAGCGTGTGAGAGGAACAACGTTCGCACTGTTGCACCAGTTGTTGTTCACCATTAAACACACGCCGCCTCCCCTTGACTTCCCCGAGTCCCGTGTCCTGTCCATGCAGTGAACCGAGAAGAACTCGGCCGGCTGGATGGCGTGGTCCGGCACCGCGGGGTTCAGCCATGTCTCGGTGAAGCAGAGGAGATTGCAGTCCCGAATGTCTCTCTGGAACTTTACCCTGGCCCTGAGGTCGTCAAGCTTATTCTCCAGTGACTGGACGTTGGCGAGCAGGATGCTAGGCAGAGGTGTGCGGTGTGCACGAGCTCTCAGCCTGTTCGTGACGCCGGCTCGCTTCCCTCTAGGCCGCCGCTTCCCTTTGTTCTCCCTCAAGATCTCACTCGGCCAGCTCGGATCCAGAGTTAAAAACTTCGAATTGTGAGTACATTGTATACCAATAGAAACAAGAGTGTCACTGTCATACCTAATGTACCCAATGGTGATGATTTTGCCGATTTAGAAACGCTGAAAACTAACTTAAAAAACAAAGACAAAGAAAAAGTGGTCGGAGCAGTCGTGACGGCAGCCGACCTCACCGGCGCCATCTTAACGCTCTCAACATTTCTGCCCGTGCGCGCTCAACTCTTTCTCTACACAGTTATATTTGTGCCACAAAACCAGCTAATCACTGTTCTGGTCTCCAATCAGCTCGAAATGACGAAATGCAATATCCCAGAATCCATTTCGTCCAAAACTCAAACGAGGCAGTGGCGGAGGAACACAGAGTGGCGGAGTTTGAAATATTACTCTTTCTGGGTCACAAAATAAACTTATAAGGTATTTTCATGCGAGAATGGTGCTGTGTAAACTTCAAATATCTGCTCGATTCATCAACACATCACATATTTGCATAAGTGCTCTAACGTTTTCTGAGATGCCTGTTAGCCTCCGAGCACTCTCTCCTGTACAGTACAAAATCGCTACATCGATCGCCAGCAGTGTGACTCTGAAGTGCTGTACTGTATGTTTGTACGTTTTTTCCCCAACAAACGCAACAATGTCGACGAAACGTTTTGCACCGTCAAAGGCACCTGTGGTAGGACCAAAAAGGCAGAGGAAGATAACTATTGCACAAAAAATTGGACTTATGATTCATTGATTCATTAATGTTGAATTCTCTGGCAGCTGCTCTATTCTCATGTTCTGTACCTGAAAACAAGGTTTGATCTTTGGTTTCATTCTATAATACTGGACTTATTTTTCTACAAAGGTTTGAACTTTGAGAGTGTTTAAACAAGAGAGAAAGTGTGAAAATGTTCGTGCGAGTCTAAGAAAAGTGTGTAGGGGGTTTTGTACAGCCTTAAAACATCTAAAATAATTGTAAAAAATAAAGTTGGTTACTTTGCGGATTTCACCTATCGCTGGTTATTTTCAGAATATAACACCTCCGATAAACGAGGGACCACTGTATACAAATACTGAGAAATATAAAATTTGAATACTTTCTCTCTTTTGCTCTGTTGCGCAGGGGAAAAAATATCGACAAGACGGTGAACATCATCTACAGATATATTCGGAGGAGACTGTGCATTGGTGGCATTTATGAAAGAACCATAACATCTATTACAATAATAATAACATTAGATGAAAGAGGACAACAATGGCTAAGTTTTTCTAAGTTGAACGGTATTGAAGGAGATAGCGACCAAAAAATATACGGAAGATGAAAAGTAGAAGAACAATACTGTGGATGCTTAATCAGCATCCACACTAATTATTGAAGGTCTGTGTAAAGATGTCATCTGATCCATAGATGGAGACATATCACACACGATTCTGGGAGCCTGTTCAGTCTGTTTTTCCTGCTCTTATCTTACAAGAAGGATGCAAGGGAGAAAAAACGGAAGTACAAGGGTCAGAGAGGTGATCTAATTAATGCAATTGAAATATTAGAACACCGTAAATGCTGAGTTTAAGTAAGGATACAATTTTATGATGTCATTTAGCTACATAGCTACAATCTATAAAATGTAAAAATAATGTAAATTTAATGGAATCAGGTTAAAAGAAATGTGCTTGGTTGATATACATTCAGTTTACACCAAACATGTTGTCATTGATGATTATTACTTTGAATAAATAAACCGTTGACTTTATATGTTTCAGGTGAAGTTTACTCAAGATTTTTGTATAATGAAGAAACTTTTTTGTGTGGTGTCATTAAAAATGGCCCAGTTGCTCATTCATAATGCTGTAAAATAAGTCTTTTGTTTTATAACCAAGTATTCCTTAAGAAAACAGGCGTCACTGCAGGACTATTGCTGTGATTCAAAATAGAAGTAAGGTGACAGGAGTAAGAAAGAGGAAGAGAGGATAAGTTATGAAACCATAAACAGTTTTGTTATGTTTGTTTTACTCTTTATGGGGAAGTTGAGAAGTCTTATTCGAAAGTAGCAACTCTCTGTATGACTGTAAACGATAGCTATCTCTGAAAAGCTTTGACATTTATTTTCTTGATTTGTTGATAATTACAAAATAAAAAAATGTTCACAAAAACAAGTGCGGTGTGACAAAGAATTGTGTGTTTATTGGAAGTGCCAGGATATTCCTGAACAAATTTCCTTAGAGAGTGCTCAGGCGTTTCTTTATCATTTTTCCGTAATCATGGATTGCAAGTAAAACAGCTTCCAGGATAACAGGCTAAGGGAAAGGGCAGCACAGGGAACAAAACACACTTTGGGTGTGATTTCAGTGCCACTTCCTTTGCTAAAAACAGAGGTCTTGCAAATAGCCTACTATGCACCATCAAGCACTGAGAACTTGTTTGAGTTGTGTTCATAGTCATGATGTGACTCCCCTGGACAGTGGGCTCAGTACACTCTCAGGATCCCAGCTGTAGGCTTGATAGAGGACTCAGCAACACAATAAGGTGGCATAAATGCCAAACAGATGTTGCTAGCCTCCACCTTCCACCCTATTACCCCCACAGCTATTGAAGGACAAGCTAGGCTTTTTAGATCTCTCTTGCATTTCAAAGGGGAGGTCAGGGTTTAGGCTCAGAGATCAGCAAGATAGTTGTTTTGCTGAAGTAATGCTGTTTGAAATTTTGTGAAGGCACACCCAGGCCTGATTACTGTCAGACCTGTTCAATCAAAAAAAAATACTTAAATAGAACCTGTGTGACAAACTGAAGTAGGCTTAAAGATCTCAAATAGCTGCACGAGCAAAAGAAACAGCTGACAAACAAATTCAATTCAGTTTTATTTATATAGCGCCAAATCACAACAACAGTCGCCTTAAGGCGCTTTATATTGTAAGGTAGACCCTACAATAATACATAAAGAGAAAACCCAACAATCAAATGACCCCCTATGAGCAAGCACTCTGGCGACAGTGGGAAGGAAAAACTCCCTTTTAACAGGAAGAAACCTCTGGCAAAACCAGGCTCAGGGAGGGATGGTCATCTGCTGCGACCGGTTGGGGTGAGAGAAGGAAGACAGGATAGAAGACATGCTGTGAAAGAGAGACAGGGATTAATAACAAGTATGATTCAATGCAGAGAGGTCTATTAACACATAGTGAGTGAGAAAGGTCATGCATCATGGGAGTCCCCCAGCATAACTAAGGGAGGATTCAGGGTCACCTGATCCAGCCCTAATTATATGCTTTAGCAAAAAGGAAAATTTTAAGCCTGATCTTAAAAGTACAGATACTGTCTCCCGAATCCAAACTGGAAGCTGGTTCCATAGAAGAGGGGCCTGAAAACTGAAGGCTCTCCCTCCCATTCTACTTTGAAATACTTTTAAATAAGAACAACAAGTAAGCCTGCAGTGCAAGAGCGAAGTGCTATAATGGGGTGATATGGCACTACAAGGTCATTAAGATAAGATGGGGAATGATTATTTAAGACCTTGTATGTGAGGAGCAGGATTTTGAATTTAATTCTGGATTTAACAGGAAGCCAATGAAGGGAAGCCAATACAGGAGTACAGCCAATACAAACAAAGTAATTGACATCTATCAGCCTGGGTTACAGAGCCATGTATAAGGCTTTGGAACTCTAGTGAATCACAGTGAGAGCCATTATCCACTAACAAAGAAAACTTGGCCCAGTGGTGAACCTTAAAAGGAGTGGCCAGCCTACCAAAATTACTCCAACTCATCGGAGAGGTCACAAATGAACCCGGAACAACATCTAAAGAACATCTAAAGAAATCCCATGGGAGGGTTTTGAGGAGAAAAGAACTTTTTGGAAGGTTTGAGTCTGGTGTAAAACTAATACAGCATTTCATAAAAAGAACATCATACCAACAATCAAACATGATGGTGGTAGTGTGATGGTCTGGGGCTGCTTTGCTGCACCGGGACCAAGACGATTTGCTGTAATTGATGGAACTATGAATTCTGCTGTCTACCAGGAAATAATGAAATATTATATCGAGCCATCAGTTCGTGCAGCAGGACAATGACCTGAAATACACTGGCAAGTCCACCTCTGAATGGTTAGAGTGGCCCTGTCAAAGTCCAGACTTAAATCTGGCTGAGATCCTTTGGCCTTTTGACCTTGAACAGACTATTCATGCTCGGAAACCCCCCGGGGTTACTGAATTAAAACAACTCTGCAAAGAAGAGTGGACCAATGAGCCAGTGTTATGAAAGACTCCTTATCTTCTGGTTATCACAAACACTTGATTGCAGTTTGTTCCAAGAGTGGCACAACCAGTTACAAGGTTTGGATAACTTTTCCCCCCTCTAAATAAAATAAACGCTCGAAAAACTACATTTTGCATTTACTCTGGTTATTTTTGTGTCATTAATTATTTTTTGATGGAATCTGTAAGTGAGACAAATAAGCAAAAAAAAGAAAAAAAAACTCAGAAGGGGGCAAATACTTTTTAACAGCAGTGTATGTGTGTTATTAGTTATCTATGGTGGAAAAAACTACCACAGAGTACACACTCTGAAACATGAATCACCCAGAGTCAACACATGACTGTTGTACAACTTTACATTAAATATGTTTTCATATTTTGGCGCTTTGACATTCTTGTATACAGAAACGGTCACACCAATAAAGCATATTTCAACTTTAATGGACCCGTTAAGCAAAAAAAAAAACTAAGTAACTAATGCTTGATTAAAGTATACAACACCTGCAGGCGCTCACAGAGCAGTGCTGCTGTTAGGTAACATTTTTCAATCTAAGATGTGACATGTCTTAGGCCTCTTTAACATCTATTTCACTGCATGTTCATGTGTGATTTTTGACAGGTTTGGAAGAATTTATGTCTTTAAGCTTCCAATAATGCACTTACTAAAGAGAGAGTGTGTGTGGGTTTGAACAAGTTAATATTCAATGGCCCTGGTCATCAGTATGCCTGTCTGGTCTTGTTTTCTGCTTTCTCCACAGGATCATTGAGTTACCCTGCTGCCTTGGGCTTAAGATGAGGAGCTGAATTCCTCAGTCTGTATTTCCTAACACGGATAGGTCAGTAATCAGCTCAAACCATTTTTCTCTTTGAAATCTCTGAACTCTTACCACACAGACACACACACTGAGCATTTGGAGCACTTAACTACCTGTGGTTGTTGTTGCCACTGATTTTTGGTCACATGTGAAGTCTTTGAGAAGATAAAACTGATTAATTGGCTCCCGGAGTTGGATTTTTATTTATGTATTCACTTGCGCTCAGCTTTGGCCCTTCCTGCGCCATTCTTTCAGTTTTTTCCCCCCTCCACTCGGTTTCCCTAGCAACCAGGGCTCCAATCACCCGGCCAGCTGCAGATTAGTTCAGCAGTGGGGGGTTTAGGTGGGTGGGAGGAGTTGTGGTGGGGGGGGAGGGGGGTGATGATGGAAAATGAAGCAGGAGGAGAGAGAGCGAGAGGAGGAAGGAAGAAGGGGAGGGGGTGGCTCGAGGGAAGGAGGGGTGGGAAAAGTTTGAGAAGGGGCGAGAGAGAGAGAGCGAGTCAGTGTCACTGAGAGATAGGGAGTCTCTGAGTGTGCGTTTACGGCATAAGGAGCCGTAAAGGTTTTAGTTCGCAGGCAGAAGACTGAAGAACAGAGGAGGAGGAGGCATATCCCCAACTTTGTGACTTTTTCAGAGTATTTTTTGTACCCTGCACCCAGTGTCTTTTTTCTGTGTGTATACGTGGGAGGTACTGACAAGGGCAATGCAAAGTGAGAGAAGTGAGAGGCAGGGGTAAGGCTGCTCAAACTTCAGGAAGAGAGAGAGAGGAAGAAAGGCAAAATACTCTGATGCAAAGGAAGCATGCAAGTGGATGCTGTCTTCTGCGGGGTCAGGATTCGCAAAATGAGAAACTGCCCCAGGAGCACTTCACCAGGGCTCACCCAGCTCAGAAAGGTAAGATTTCATTTCTCACATGTTTCTATAAATTATTGTTTTTACTGAACTAAGTGAAAACTTTTTTCCTGGGAAGCTACTGCTGCTTTTGGTTTTTGTTTGTTTTTTTTTAATTAGTATTGGCAAAGGATTTAAAGCAATCTTTGTGCGTTTACAAGTCGTCCTCACATATAATGCTTGTTTGTATAAAGAAAGCGCGTCCATGTTTCTTCAATGCAATATGTACGACAGAAGTTAGGGTATGGTTTCCTCTGAATTTTTATGAGTCACCGGTTATCCCGGACTGCTTTGGCTGCAGTTAAGGTATCCTGAGTGTTGCTCAAATAGTCAGTCAAAAAAACATCTGAATCAAGTCCACGGATCTCAGCTCTCTGGACCTCTGTGAGCTGTTTGTGCACATGCGTGCTCAACGGTTGTCAGCTCTCAGCGTTTATTAAATGAAAACAGCGTGTGGGTAGATGGTCTGGTGACAATTTGGATAATGGTCAAAGTGTGTGCTGCATTCCAAACTTGGCTTGTTAAGGGAGAGAGAGAGAGACAGAAAAGAGGGGATAAGTGAGATGAGCATTCTTCGTGGTGAACAAAGGCACCTCTTCATGCATTGCTTGTGTTGTTGTGAGGGGGCAAGCTTGGGTGGAAACCTCAGGTAGTTCCAGAAAAATGTCAGCTTACCAATATCGGGAAATGATCTGTATGCACGAGTATGCATTAGTGAGAGTTTGGAGCTGGGATAAAATGTCATTACACTTGAGAGCCTGCAGTTCATATGTTATAATATACTGTATGTGCTGTAGTCATTAAACAGAGGTCCACAACAGTACTTTTCTTCTTTTCAGTTTTTCCTGTTTAGCAACCTTTTATCTTTGGACTCTGGTTCACAGGACAGTGTGGATTATGTAGATATCCACATCAATAGCTGTTAAGTATCTCTTTAAATATATAGACAAGTTGCACAGTAACCATGGAGAAACAGAAAGCAACCAGAAGGAGTCTTTTTTTTAAAAAAGAATGAATGAAAATATAGTGCATCACAATGTTGGCTATGCTGCAAAGCGAATATGTGGCATGGCTGTAAAAAGAGTATTTAATACTACAAAATCACCACCTACATATAAAGAGGTCACCGTTGTGAATTATTGTTAAACTATAACTTACTGTAATATGTTGATATGTCCCAGGAGATAATAAAAAAAGCACCATGATGTTAAATTCACTGTAAACAAACACAGTCTTGTTTATCTTCTTTCTCAGCAAAATTCTTGAATGCATTTCCTACCTCTTAAAACAACATTACAAAATTTTATTTGTTTGGAAATATTCCGAAACTTGCTGGAGAAACTTCATCTTTCCATCATTGTTGTACTGATGATATGTGGTATTGCCAAGAAAGCGGAACGCCAGCCGTAACATCTCCTCTCCGTTTCCTTCAGCAAATATGGTTGCTTTTTGTGTTGAAAGCCAGTTGAAGTAGAAATGCCCATATAAGGCGGTTATATTTGTCTGTCCTTTGCACCTATGTAGTCTAAAGATGCAGCTACCAACCATACGTGGTAGCATTAGCTCATAACTTTGCGCTCCACCTTGTTATCCAAATGTGAATACTTCTGTCTCATAAAAACAACGCATTCTATGGCGTGCACACGCAGGATGAAAAACACTGCTCTACTATGCCACTAGTGGTCAAAGAGACAATAATAAGTTTGATACAGTACTTTCTGTTTCAAAGCAGATTGTAAAACTGAAGGATCGTCTGCCATGTCCTGTAAGCAAAGGATGGCTATCAGTCAGCCAATATAATCCATCCCAGTGGATTCCTCAAGTCTCCTCGAGTATTTCAGTCTGTTGGGTGATCATTAAACCCAAGAACAAAATCCTTGGAACATGCAGCACTGGAATATTTATATTTCTGACTGAGGCGCAGCCAAACTTTTTTTTTTCTGTACTTTAGGTTCACTTAAATGGGTAAGGCTGGGACGTTTATTGAATTGAGAATGGCTGGCTCCCCCAGCGTTGCAGAGAGAAGGTTTATAGAGCTGGAGATAAAGACACAGGGACCATCTGTCTGCTAGTCAGCAAACTTATAATAAGTGAGCTGCAGTCTTTTCCTGTAAACACATTGTGTCTGTCTCTGTGTTTGTGTCTGGTAGTAGTGTTACTATCATACACACACTGGCCTGGCAGATTGGATTTTTGCATTCTGAGTTAAGATCGGAGGCTAATTGCCTTCATGGCTGCGGTGTAAGACAATAGGCACTGTAGAGGAAAAGTCAGCACTTGTGACTTTGCATTCATCACACAGGATTTCTACCCTCCCTATTTTTCAGTCATGCCCCTCCTCTGTTACTCATTTTTGCTCTCAGCCATTTGCTCCACTTTTCCCTGTTTGACTTTTCACACCAAAATCCTGACACACTCATATCCATGTTATTTTCACTCAGCGTCCATCTATGTGTTCCCTCATGATAAACACACTTAGACACATCAACACATGCAAAGCACAAGGGCTTAAATCTACTCAGAGAATGTTTCATCAGCATGTATTCATTGTGTGTGTGTGTTTGGGGGGGGGGTCCTGAATTCTGAAACACCAGATGTTTAGTATTGTGACAAATTGGTCATCTTTCATGAGTGCACTGGCTTGTTTTTTTTTACTTGGATGCATACTGAAGTGGAGAAATCAGTCTTGATTCATTGGAATGACTCACTAGAGTACGAGTACATCCAGGAAAGCAGCGTTTTAGCTCCGTGCTGACGCAAAGGTCTCTATTTTGCAAGAAAGTTAACTGTTACGGACCTGTTTTTACGCGGACCCACACTTTTCATGGATTTGTTTTGCAAATGTATCAGACAGCTGTGCACACATGAAGCCCGTGCACATATCTGTGTACTGCAGTTTCACTGTATTGTGTGCATATTTTAGCAGTGTTTCTCTGTGTGTGTGTGTGTGTCCGTGACATCTGTCTCCTCTATTGTTTTCAACTCCAAAAAGTGACAGCAGGCCTTTAGGAGGTTACGGCCCATCCACCCCTCCTCTTATAGGCGCTCTGCTCTTGACAGCTGCTCCGCAGGGTGGCGTGCAACTTAAAGACCCCCCCAGGCCAATCTCCTACAGCCGCCGTTGTTACCACAGTGACATACCCTGAAAGAACAAGCGATGGTCAAAGAATTCCTCTGGTTTCCAAGTTGTGGTGGCAGTGGGCATTTATCTGTGATGTTGTTAGATGGCCATGGGTTTAATCATAGTAAAAAAAAAACAACCTTTGATACCTCCTCTCTCTCTCTCTCTCTCTCTCTCTCTCTCACACACACACACACACACACACACACACACACACACACACACACACACACGGATGCAAGAATAATTCGTACCATCTTAGAGACCTGGAATCCTGTTTCAACTCACATAAATGCATATATTTATATTTATAATGCATACCATCACACTGGATACTGGAGTCATTTATCCAGTTGGCAGCTGGCCATATAGCTTTCAAGTTCACCCGTAACCTTGACACAAACACACACAAATACACACAGAGAAATCTGGGTGCCCCCAGCCTCTCGCATGCAAGCTGTCGCTCTGTCTGGCATCTTCTCTCTCTTTCAATGTCTGACTTATATTAAAAAGAGCTCTGACCACAGCCAGAGGGAAAATGGTTGCTGTGACACTAATTGGGACGTTTAACAGGACATGGCATGCCGAATTTCTGTCCTGCTGCGCTGTTTACATAGACAGCGGTGCAGAATGTGAATCTCTAGCAGAGAGATGGGCATAGACAGAGGCAGCTGCAGCTGGATGGCAGGTTGTTAGATGTGGCCTTGGAAAATCATCACGGGAAAACCAGTGCTGACAACCACCATCCAAACCAAAGTGCCAGCCCCGTGTGGCTTTGTAGCCTGTGCCCGTTGGCGGCGTGTGGCATAAACCCGAACACACACATGCACGCACATGCGCACACACATGCAGAAAAACAGGCGCAGACAGATTCAAACAAAGACATGGAAATACAGGCGAGAACGTTTACAGCCTCACTGGTACAAAACCTTTCCATGCACATCTACAAACACTGTGTTTAAGAAGAAACATGCATTTACTCTTTGCTTAACATCCCCAACTTGGTGGGAGTAAAAAACATACTTGTAGGTGGAGAAGGCTGCAGTCTGGAAAGGAATGTGTCCATCTGGGTTCAAAGTGTAATTATAATGTGGCTGTACACCTCATTGATTTGGGCTCAGGTTGCCTTGTTATGATGGGCATTCCAAGCAAAGTGGAAAAAGGTTAGTGCACAGTTTGAATCTCTTCTCTTTTCTAAAATTTACAGGTTGTTTACCTGTGAATTTAGTGATCTACTCTAAAATGACAATTAAAACAATACTTTATCTGGACCTGGAGCTGGAGATTTCATCAAAGTGTAACAACATAATGAGTAGATGCCCCAGACAATCTGCAGACACAGAGCAGCTTTGATCATACCAAATCACATCTAAGCACTGTCTTGTTAGATGGAGAGAAAGTAGTAGTTGTCTCTTTGTCTGTCTCCAGCTTAATTATGGTTTTCATAATGTAATTTCTGTATTTTATTGCAATACAGTTCAAAGCTTTATTGGCTGGTTTGCAGTTCTAGTTTAGCAATATTTAACTAAAAAAACAGAATACATTTTTGCACAAGTTTCTTCTTTGTAAGTTTTTCAGTGACTCTGGTATCATACAGAAATTATAAATCAGTTAGATGAACTGACAAAATGAAACACCTTTCTTCTTGAAGACACGAAAGCGGAAATGCACGTCTTTACATCAGTTTACTTTGGCTTGCTCCGCTGGTGCTAAACTCTCTTCATCCACCGGCGCGCTCGGCCCAGGCTCGCAGTTGTCGGTCAAGGGGTGTGTGGAGGTCAAAAACGTCAGCTCTGACTCTGGAGTTTGCACTCCAGAAGAGCACTTTCCCAAGCTCTCGCCTTTTTCAGCTCCCCCAGGGATTGGCGGCGAATTACAAAAATCTGTTTCTGTGCAGGCATGCAGAGGAGCAGGGGATGGGATGGGGGGGTGGGATCTCTGGTGGGAATTCTCAAGTGAAACCCTTAAAATATGAAACCGTGAAAAAAACAGGAAGGAGAAAGAACGAGAGAGAGAGAGAGGATTTTTTGACATTGGAGCTCAACTCAGAGACTGTGGCTTTGAGGAGAAATTTGATCAGGGGCCCAGAGGATAATGTTAGTGTGCTCAAGAAGCCAGGTTATTGTTGAAAGGATGTGTAAGTCCACTCACTGCAGCACATTCGCGCAGGCTGAAGCTTTCTCCGAGAGGAAAGGTTTTACCATTAGGCTCAAGAAACCCACATTGTGTGTCAGCACAGTATAATATCAGATAGCCATAAATGCTGCTTACTGTTGGATGTGTTTTCCCCACATGAATTATGGCGTATAAAGTGACGCTTCCTCGCATGTCTGTAAAATCCTGGCCCCTTGGGTGCTGTTGATAGCAGAGCCAGGTCTCAGGTGTCATGCCCTGGGATTGTTTCCATCTCTTCGAGGGCTTGGTAAAACATAGACATCTATGGTTGTGTGACAGCAGTAAGTGTGCGTAAGAGGCGCCTCTATCGCTATGCTACTTGCGGGTGTTAAGAAATCATCCGCTGAAATTCATCACATCAAATAGAAAGTCTCATTGCCTTTTGTTTGGCAAGATTTCCTGTCAAAGACCATACTTACTATGTAAGTGATAATTTATATGAGCTGCAACTACAGGTGCTCCTAGACCGAGACCTTGTTTCTTAGCACAGGGCAATCCCATTGTATTTGTGGGATAGGAGCTGAATGTTTTACATTTTAATTTCTAACCTCTGCACATCTGGTGAGTCACTGAGTAGTTTGTGACTATCAGATTGTCTTTTTCTGACACTCCTTCCTTGAGTTTGGTGTTGAAAATGTGTTCTGTCTTTTGTCCTGTCTCTATCCCCTCAGCGCCAGCTGGTTGTGGCAGATGGCTGCTTCTCCCTGAGCCTGGTCCTGTCTGAGGTTACTTCCTGTTAAAAGGGAGTTTTTCCTTCCCACTGTTGCCAAGTGCTTGCTTATAGGGGGTCATTTGATTGCTGGGGTTTTCTTTCTAGTGTTGTAGGGCCGTTACATTACAAAGTGAAGTGGCTCGATGCAATTGCTTTGTAATTTGGTGCTATATAAACAAAACAGAATTGAATTGAACTGAAAAATGTCATTCTAGTTATGCAGAAAATCCCAAAAGCACTTTTTGAGCACTTTGAGATTTAAACTACATTCTTCCAGGTTTGCTCAAACTAAAGTGGTGTATTAGCTGTAAAGGTACCCTATTTTGGACTTAACAGGGACAATGTTATGGGGGTAATGTAGGCCAAACTGAAAGCTGAAAATTGGCCTTGGAATGAGTTGGCAAGGTCTTTGGTCTTTGGAGCCAGAAGGGTAATTGGGAGCAGACTGGGGATGAGTCAGAGCTGTGCTGATGGGAGCTTTGTGTCAGTGGACAGGAGGGGCTGACAAGTCCATGGGAGGGATTTGGCGAACAGATGCTCCACCTCTGCAAGGAGAAGAAATACGACACGCTTTCCCAGATGGGGGGATAGAAAGAAAAAGAGATTTGTTTGCTATGCCTACAAGTCAGGCTCATCATCCTTCACTTCTATTTTTTCTTCTCATTTTGTTCACGAAGCTTTTCTTCACTGATGGAGATAGTTAATGCCTCTTAGTAGCCTCTGAGCTTGTGTTGTTGATTAGTAAAATCCATTGTTAAGATGGAGGAAATACTTCATTTTGCAATTTTCCACCGGGTCAGTTGAGTTTTTAAAAAGAAAGACTCAGAGGATCAATCTGATTTTCAGCATTTATCTTGCAAACAGTGTTTAAACGTTCTCCCAAACATAATCACAATATCACATTTAAGTCTTTAGTGTACGACTGACCTGCTAACCACATGAAAAATGGAAGCCACAAATTCTAATGGAGTTAAAAGCCTGAGATGAATCATTTATAAACTCTTGACAAGTGGAGATCAAGTGCGAAGGACTTTTGGGGAGGATTTTGCTGAGCTTGTGTGGAGTTTTCCTTCTGCTTGTTGCCATTTTGACCTTGTGGTAGCCAAAGTTGTCCCATTTATCAAAAGCAAACCCAAGTTCTTACTGTATGGGGTGAATTTGTAAGCAGAAACACTTTGTGCGGAAAAGCCCAATGACTTCATTTCAGGAGGTTGCTCTTACTTAAGCTTCCGGCGAACTGAATCACATTTCCTATTCATATGAGTGCACAAAGACAAACAAATAAATAAGTACTCACTTGATGTGTGAAAAAGCCTCACAAATGGTGTCGCATTCTATTGCATGGCTGTGCCTTCACGCCCTAATTGCGCCTGCAGTGGCTTTCTTTGTCACCCCAGTCATAATTAAGATTTGTTTACATTTTCTGAGGTAATATTTTGGTCCATGATCCCAGCTCCCAGTGGGATAGACTCTAGACACCAGTCATCGGGAGTCTCTTGTTAAAAATGACAACCACAATAACAAGAAATGCTATACAGTGGGGCAAAAAAGTATTTAGTCAGCCACCGATTGTGCAAGTTCCCCCACTTAAAATGATGACAGAGGTCAGTAATTTGCACCAGAGGTACACTTCAACTGTGAGAGACAGAATGTGAAAAAAAAATCCATGAATTCACATGGTAGGATTTGTAAAGAATTTATTCGTAAATTAGGGTGGAAAATAAGTATTTGGTCACCTCAAACATGGAAAATCTCTGGCTCTCACAGACCTGTAACGTCTTCTGTAAGACGCTTTTCTGTCCCCCACTCGTTACCTGTATGAATGGCACCTGTTTGAACTCATCATCTGTATAAAAGACACCTGTCCACAGCCTCAAACAGTCAGACTCCAAACTCCGCCATGGCCAAGACCAAAGAGCTTTCGAAGGACACCAGGAAAAGTATTGTAGACCTGCACCAGACTGGGAAGAGTGAATCTACAATAGGCAAGCAGCTTGGTGTGAAAAAATCAACTTCGGGAGCAATCATCAGAAAATGGAAGACATACAAGACCACTGATAATCTCCCACGATCTGGGGCTCCACGCAAGATCTCATCCCGTGGGGTCAAAATGATCATGAGAACGGTGAGCAAAGATCCCAGAACCACACGGGGGGACCTGGTGAATGACCTGCAGAGAGCTGGGACCAAAGTAACAAAGGTCACCATCAGTAACACACTACAACGGCAGGGAATCAAATCCCGCAGTGCCAGACGTGTTCCGCTGCTGAAGCCAGTGCATGTCCAGGCCCGTCTGAAGTTTGCCAGAGAGCACATGGATGATACAGCAGAGGATTGGGAGAATGTCATGTGGTCAGATGAAACCAAAGTAGAACTTTTTGGTATAAACTCAACTCGTCGTGTTTGGAGGAAGAAGAATACTGAGTTGCATCCCAAGAACACCATACCTACTGTGAAGCATGGGGGTGGAAACATCATGCTATGGGGCTGTTTTTCTGCCAAGGGGACAGGACGACTGATCCGTGTTAAGGACAGAATGAATGGGGCCATGTATCGTGAGATTTTGAGCCAAAACCTCCTTCCATCAGTGAGAACTTTGAAGATGAAACGAGGCTGGGTCTTCCAACATGACAATGATCCAAAACACACCGCCCGGGCAACAAAGGAGTGGCTCCGTAAGAAGCATTTGAAAGTCCTGGAGTGGCCTAGCCAGTCTCCAGACCTCAACCCCATAGAAAATCTGTGGCGGGAGTTGAAAGTCCGTGTTGCTCGGCGACAGCCCCAAAACATCACTGCTCTCGAGAAGATCTGCATGGAGGAATGGGCCAAAATACCAGCTACTGTGTGTGCAAACCTGGTAAAGACCTATAGTAAACGTTTGACCTCTGTTATTGCCAACAAAGGTTATGTTACAAAGTATTGAGTTGTATTTTTGTTATTGACCAAATACTTATTTTCCACCCTGATTTACGAATAAATTCTTTACAAATCCTACCATGTGGATTCATGGATTTTTTTTTTCACATTCTGTCTCTCACAGTTGAAGTGTACCTCTGGTGCAAATTACTGACCTCTGTCATCATTTTAAGTGGGGGAACTTGCACAATCGGTGGCTGACTAAATACTTTTTTGCCCCACTGTATATGCGACATTAGAAATATAACAATGGATACAATGGTATATTTAGAATGGACTGATAAGCAAAAACACACACACAGGGAGAAATTAATTGTTTATGGTATCCCCCCACAGTTCCTGTCTGCTTTTGAGGCTAACCCAGTTTCAATGCTGTCTCACGTCCATCCTCCTCTTACAATGGAGGGAGAGGGCCAAGGGGACACACCACAGCGGGGCAGGGGGATTATCAATGGGTTTGGACAGCACGTTGCACAATGTGTGTGCATATGTGTGTTTGTCGGTGAGTGGGCACTTAAAAGTGTTTCTGTGCGTGGCCAAATATTGTACACGGGCACTCATAGTCAGAGTCTTTCTGTTTGGATTTTCTCCAAGGCCTTGCTATGGAATCAGCTTGGAAAAGCAGCAGGGGCCCTGAACAGGACACAAAGAGAGAAGCAGAGAGAGGGAGACTGCAGAGTTGTGATAAAATTCCATTTTTTATTTGCCAGACCATCTCCTCCTCTTCCTCTCTGTACATTTTTTCCTTTACCATCAAACCGTTCTGCCCTACTTCTTTAAGAATCAGGCACAACCTTTCCAAGCCCTGCAAGGGCTCAAGGCAGCGTGCCAGTTGGGATTCCTAACATATGCCTCACAATAAATTGGCTCTACATGATTTCTGCTTTCTGTATGGAAGAGAGTGGGCAAAGTATTAAACCCCGCCCCCTTTTTCCTTTGCTTCTTCCTCTGCATCATACTTTGCTCCCCGCAACTTTAAGACTAAGTAGGAATGAAAGAGCGGTAATGAAAGAGAGAAATAAAAGAGTGAAGGACGGTTAGGAAAAAAACCACCAAGTTTGCCATTCCAGAAGAACCTGGCTAAATGTGCAGTGGAGTGTTAAATTGATCACAGGCACGGCTTTGGCACGTCGTATACTGAACCACATCATGTAAGGGATACGGTCTCCAGCTCTGCCTTGGTTGCAGAAAGAATCAGAAGAACATGAATGATCGTCTCTTCTTTACTTGCTATAACTCACATTTTGGGCAATAATTTTTTTAGTGTTATGTAAAGGCTAACTCCAGTAGTTTATCCACCCAAAGTTACTTTGCTGTATTTACTCCAAGCTGTGATATCTGTGAAATGAAGTGTGAGCTCTGAGTAATTTTGTCCTTTTTAGGTATTTCGCAGTGACAGAGAGAAAAGAACAAGTTTGGGGAAGGACAAGTGAGGAATGATGATGTCATGGTGTTAGCTGTTCCTGCAGGGCTGGACAGAGAGACGGAGAGGAGGATGAAATCTTTATGAGAAGCAGCTGTAGAGAAGAGGCAGACAGGCCTCCCGAGTTTGATAACAGCAGCCGGCCCACAGCTTGCTGACAGTGACTTAAAGGTCTGATGAAGCAGAGAGTGAAACACTGACAGCACCCCCTGCATAGAGTCTGATAAAGGTTTCATTCCAATAGCAACATTTTGTCAAGTTATCACCAAATATCATCAACACCTGAGATGATTTTTGGAGCAAAAGTACAAAAAAAATAATATTCTGCCAAGTTAGAAAAGTAAGACTGGTAATATCACTGTCTGAATGCATAAAAATATATTTGCACTTCATAGCAAAGACTAGGTCAACTTCTATATATGTGTGAATGTGTGTGTGAATGGGTGGATGACTGGTTGTGTAAAGCGCTTTGGGGTCCTTAGGGACTAGAAAAGCGCTATACAAATACAGGCCATTTACCATATATGACTAGTCAAACAAGTAGATCCTTGCGTAGAAAATTTGTGTAAGCATCAATACATTGTCATCAAATAATTGAGTTCAGCATCATCTATGAAAGGACTGCTGTGTGTCTAGCTGGGTAATTTTTTGTGCTTGCTAACATATATCATATAACATATAACAGCATACCTTGGAAAAACACTTGATGTAGGGATTACTCAAAATTCTTAGCAAACCACAAGACTTCTGAAACAGTGTCTCCAAAGTGGACATGTTTGGCCATAATGCACAGCGACACATTTTGCAAAAATCAAACAGAGCATGTCAGCACAAACACCTCACACCAACTGTCAAGCATGGTGAAACTTTTGGAGGGGTGAATATTTAGGATATTTCACAGCCATAGGACCTGGGCACCTTGCATTCATTGGGTTGATCATGACCTCCTCTGTATAGCAGTATAGCAAGTATTCTACAGTCAAATGTGAAGCTGTCTTTGACAGCTGATAATGATAATGGATAATGATCCAGAGCACAGCAGTGAATCTGCAAAAGAATGTCTGAAAAAGAAAACAATCAAGGTGTTGGAATGGCCCAGACCTCAACCTGATTGAAATGCCAGGACTTTGAGAGAGCTGTGCATAAATGAATGGCCGCAAACCCGAATGAATTGAAAAATAAGTGTGGGCCAAATTTGTTCCATGATGATACAAGAGAGTGATGAAGTCACGCAAAAATAGTTACTAATGATTATTATTATACTTAGATTTTCACAGAGTGCTTCTGCATTTTGGCTTATTTTTAGTAAATAAAGAATTACACCGTGCAATATGTCACTTTTTCGTTGTGTTTACCTAATTTTAAGACCTGGTAAGCACTGGACCATTATACCTGAGAACTGAGAGGCTTTTTACCACAACCATAAACATGTTTAAAAACTGTTCTCTCTCTTATATGTACATTTACCATTATATTCAGCGTGTATTTTTTGACATTTAGCAACATAAGCAACATCCCTCTCTCTGTGGTATATTTTCGGTGTGTTTATGTGAATCTGTCCGTGTCCAGATACCGAGGGCCCATCTGCTGATAAAATCTCCCACGGGGTTTGTTATGCAACTGATGCTTGGCTCTGATGCCCTACCTCTGACACCAGCTTCTGTTATCTTTTAAGGTTTAAAGGTTTAAAGGTATTTAGTGCTGTGTAGTGTTTACCAACCACCAAGACTCTTTCCATCCTGAGTCCATGACTGCTTTGAAATTTGTCCTTTGTTAGATATATTTTTGTCATTGATTTTTTCTTCAGATCGCTGGATGAATAATATAAATATTAGAAACAGCAATAGAGTCAGTGCATGACAGAATGCAGCAGAAGTACTGTTTGTAGATAAATCACTTGGTATCCAAACCATAATTGTCATAAACATCAGACAATTATCTCCATTCCAGGCGATTTTCCCCTCCTGTGTCATCCACGCAGCTGAGGATGAACAGTACTCCTTCCATTTCCTCTGCCCCACATGTGCAGCCTGTCACACATCACAGGACAGAGGCTGAAGGGGGCGGGGCAGGTAGAGGTCTTTTGGGTCGCAGTTTCCCCGTGATGTTTTTATTGGTCTCAGCAGATGACTTCCCTCAACCTCTGCATTGTTATGGCGGCCATCTTTTTTTCTAGAGGTCAGCGTTAACAATGGCTGCCAATAGATGTTGCAGACAAAAGCCTTAGCACCCTCCCAGAAAAGTTTCCTCAGTAACCGAATGCTGTAAAACCAGCAATGCTGTCGAATTTACCGCTTTTACAAGCTGTGAATACAATACACTGCTGCTCGTCAGGTTCAGGCAAGTGCTGGGAAGCGCATCAGTCAATATGTTAGAATCCAGTAAGACAGAATCGCGTGAAAATACCAAATTACTTTTTAAGGCTGAGAATTTTGGCCTTGGGGATCCTAACAATGAAGTGGGACAGCCTAAAAGCATGCACTGTTTTCACAGTGCAACAGTATACTCATATTTTTCTTTGCAATATCTACTTTCCTCTTTGGCTTTGACAACCCCTGTCTCTCCAGCTGCACCACCACTGCTCTCCTCTGTTCCTGTCTTCCATCCACCCCACCCCCTTCCCCCTCGTGACATGCAACGCCCTTCTGCAACACAGAAAAGAATTAAATCGTAAAAGTTTTACAGTTTAATTACGGCATAACATCCCTGTGGAAGTCTTCATGCTTCTCCGCGCCCACCCTCTTTTCCATGCTGGATTTCTATTCTTCGTTTCTTTTTTGGGGGTTTCTTGTAAGAAGAAAATAATCAGGTGGGGGAGGAAGAAAAAAAATCACTTGATGTTTCTCCTCAAACATGTGACCCCGCTCAGCTCACAGCTGAAAATAATTTGGGCCTACAGGCCAGTGGATGGCTGATGCAAACCTCCCTCCTCCTCCTCCTCCTCCTCCCTCGGGGGCTAGGCTTCGGACTGATGGGGAGCTAAACACAAAAGAATGAATGGCTTGAGCTGTGGGCAAAAGCTAGAAGCTAAAAAGGATGACACATTGTTCCTGTGGTCAGCTTCTAATCAGACCAGACCACAACTCTTCCTCATACTCCATTTGCTCTTTCATTCTCAAAGAGGAAAACACATAAAGCAAAAACCTGAGGGCTATTTATGCTATTAGCTCAGGGAAGAGTTCAGCTATTTATATTATTTTGCAATTTACTTTTTTTTCATTTGATATTTTGACTTTTTTTTTTGGAGTCTCCCCCCTCACTAGCAGTTAGGACAACAATTTGTGGAATTTGGGTCAATTTGGCTCACATACCCCTCAGAGAGGGAGAGCCAGGCCAGGAAATGTTTAACGGCCTGCAAACACCTCTAAGTATCCGAGCACATGTGGTAGAAGTCAAACACATAAATCCGCGTGTGGGCCTGGCATATGGACTCCTTGGCAGGATGTAGAAGTCTATGTAGGTGTATTTTCATATGGGGTTTTGTGTTTGGCTATGCAGCAGGGTGGCAATGCATGTATTAGTGGCTTTGTGAATTTACTGTAGAATTAAAAGCATGAATACAGCAGGACTTGGCCCTGAACTATCTCTTTTTTTCCTTGCGTCTACTACTACTTGCCAGAAGCAAAAGGCCAGGGCCTATTGCTTCATGCCAGCCCTCCACCAGTGTTTACAGGCCAAGCAATGAGCACTGTGCACCAGTGGCTCCAGTTCAGTGTTGCATATGGATGGCCTTGCTGCGCTCCAAGTGGATCTGGTTTCATTGTGCGCTGACAAATGGACCCAGTAATAATTTAAAACTGAGCACGTCCCCTCACCCTCGCATCGGCACTACTTTCCTGTGATAAACAACAGCAGGAAAATGTGTGGCTGGAAGATAGACAACAAATTACGGAAGCTCTTGTCAGAAATGAAAGGAGTAATGTGCAAAAACAAAATGTGTGTGTGTGTGCTGCAGTGCATCAGAAATCTGATCTGGCAAATGCAAAAAAGGGCAAAACGCTGAGGATAACATAAAAAGTTGACTGCTCCTGTCTCACCACCACCGATATAATCCTAATGGATCTTAATTGCATTACAGTGTGGTTCTCTTTTCTTTTTTTGTATTTTTCCATAATGCCACATGGCTAATGGGAACCTAATATGCCTGTTGGCTGTTTAGGCGTTTTTCAGTGCTATTCTCCAATTACTGACCAAGTGAGGAATGGTAGTCTGGTGGTATTCCATGCAGTCTGTGAGGTCTGCTTTTCTGCAGCTGTCTTCAAAAAGGAGTTTTAAAATAAGAGATTTGTTTGAGCCATTTGGTAGTTTACTTTCACACACCACTCCCTAAGAGAGTCCTCGAAAGGAGCATCTTCTTTTGACCCAGTCCTCGTTCATCAATCTATATGTCTGCCTATTTATGAGAAAAAATACAAGCTGAAATATTTTTGCTTATACTGTTTTTTTTGTAACTTTTTGACCTGCAAGCTGAAATATAATTCTGTTTTCCTTTTTAATAGACACTCCATCTTTCTGACTGACTGGCTGACCGTCTCTCTCTCTCTTTTTTTTTTTTACCTGTCTTCTCAGGATGCCAGCTGCTAGCACCATGACCGGTGGGAGGGCCCTGCTGCTCTGTACAAACACTGACAACTGCATCTACCAATCAGTCAACGGGTGGGTGCCTTAAAAGACAATTGAATAGGTTGCCATTTTGCTTCTGTGATATCGTGTAGTATGGTATCTGATTCCAACTTGTATGGTGTTTGTTTTGTCCTCCTAAACAAGGACATTTACCTCTGTGTAATAAGTTTGATGTTACACACTCATCTGTCATTATGAAATTAATTGAGGAGCTTCGATATACGAATGGTAAATAGACTGGTACCTATACACTTTCTTTCTACTCACTTTTTACTGCAACCTAATCACACACACAATGATATTCAAACACACTCCAATGGTTGTGTTCGGGGAAACTGATTGGGCGTTCAGTATCTTTGACACAGTAGGAGCCGTGGATCACTTCACCAACCTTCCAGTTGGTAAAATGACCTGCTCTACCACCTGAACCACAGCCACCCCAAATAAATAACTGTACGGTTAATGCCAGTAGTGGAACATACTAGCTGGCCAAAGCACAACTTCCTCCAAATTTCAAGAAATGGTCCCATAGCCAACAGAAAACTCTGAAGTGGACTTAAGCAAGGAGGAGACCCCCCTTTTCATTAAGCTCAACAGTACAACAATAGCAGGGAAGGGGAGCAGAACAGGGCAGAGGCAGCCATCTGGCATCTTGATACTGTTACTGCCCCCCTGCTGCCACTGTCTGATGCGTCCATGACCACTCTCCAAGGCCCCTTCTGTCATCCTTACAGCATTCATTAGTTTCTATTTAGATTATAATGATGGGATTTTCCTTTTTGTTTGTGCCAATAGGGGTGGAAGATTTTGATGTCTGTTGTTTTGAGGGCCTGCCATGCCAGTCACAGTTGCTCAAAAGGTTCCAGACATTTCTCTCAGGGAAAAGTCCAAAGCCGATGAATATTTTTGTCCATTTCAAACACTCCTGCAGTAGCCTCCTTTCCACCCTCAGAGACCCACCGAAAGTACCGTATCACCCTCATAGAGAACTTTGCTCTAGGATGGCACACTCTAGTTCCTAGAGTATTTAAAAGCAGAATGAGAGACAGAGCCTTCATCTTCCAGGTCCCTCTTCTGTTGAACCAGCTCGCAGTTTGGATGTGGAAGACAGACACCATCTCTACTTTTAAGATTGGGCTTAAAACCTTCCTTTTCAATAATGCACAGCGTTAGAGCTGTCCCAGGTGACCCTGAATCTGCCCTTAGTTACATTGCAGTAAATGTCCGCTATTTATTGTTAGACTACCATTTTTTTTCTTCTTTGGCTCCACTTTTTCTGTAACTCAGTCACTTGTCTCTACCTAATCTGGCTCTCCTTAACTTTTGTTTTTTATTGACCTTCCTAATTTGGAAGAGAATTATATCTTTTCCTCTGTGATCATATTTTCATCAAGTTTTGCCTTGTCTTTGAAGGTCTTTGAGGAAAGTAATTCCCCCCTCCCCCTCCCTGGAGATTTCCTCTAGATTGCATGACTGTTGGTTTTCACATCCAGCAATGTCATCAGAAGTCACCCAGCAAGGCCACATTTCCTCTGTTTGTTGGAAATTCAAGTCATTTGATGAATAGGCTTTTGGGCTAGAACAGAGTTTTGTGGGTCAGGAGCGGAAAAGAAAGGATGCACGTCCACACTTAGCTCCCTCTCGTCATCTGCGCATACTTGCATCTCCCTCTCCAGAAATAGCTTTGTGTGTAGCTCGTAAACTTTGACCCTCAAACCCAGAGTTCAAACAGTCATGACTCAGTAATGTTCCAGGAGTGAATCACAGCTGAGACAGAGGCACCCAACAGATGTTTGAACTCTTTTAACAAGAATTCCTGTTTGGCCCGTAAAACAAAGCTCGGTTTGGGTGGAACCGTAAGCACTGGGATTGTGTGGCCAATTTTAAGATTCTCTGCTGTGTACAGTAAAAGCGGAAGTGGACAATTTAAAAAAAATATTGCACAATTCATTATTAGATTTGACAACAGTCCAATGTAATCCCTCCCTCTGTTTTTTTTAATCTACATAGTTCTCACTGCTGCTTTACCAAGAAAAGCCTGCAGCTTTTGCCTTTCTTTCTCTTTCGGTTTCCTTTCGCTCCTTCCACACAGTCTGGTTGCATCTTTTGTTTTCTTTTTGTTCAAGCTTGCAGAAAACTTCCTTCCTAAAAACTGTAATACACTGTTTCAGAACGACTGAACCTTTTCTTTTGTCCCACATGACATAAAAGCTCTGGTTATGGAAGATCATAATCTATAACAAACATTTTGTAGTCTTGCAGTCATGTGTCGAGTTGAATTTCTAAACTTTTTGACAGGTTTAAGGAGAGCTTGTCTGAATAGTGTGTGGTTTTTTTGAGATGTTATTTTTGAAGTATTTTTGTGTTCTCTGTTGGCCTTTTCCATATTATGGCTTTGTCAAAAGTGTATTAGTGTGTGCAGCTTCTTCTAATAATGTCAGGGGCTCATCTGAAGTGTCATTGCGCAAGATGCTGGTATAAATGCAGAGTTTACCATGTGTTTTGCTATTTTCCTTTTGGTTCTTCATTGTGTCTGCATTAAAATCAAACAATAATGAGATTTAATTGTGTCCTTTAGTTCCGTGTACAGGTTTCTTAATTAACTGATTTACTGCCATGTCTCTCTAGTATTTTTTCTCCTTTAATTTGTGTGCACGCTCATCTTTCCGTATCTTTCCTTCCTAGGCTCCAGTGCTGTGGCTTGAAGCTTGGCGAGGCTCCGTCAGCAGTGGTGCCCCAGCCCAAAGAGGTGTGTGGGTCACCAGTGGACAGAGACAGGAGGGACACCGCTGTGTCCATAAAGAATCACCTCTCTCCTCTCCTCAGCCCAGGTCCTCCTGACTCCATGCTGGCTCACAGGAGAGCCACGACTCCTGCTACTGACCCACGGGCTCCCAACATGGAAAACGGGCTGTGCGCTAAGCTGAACCACAACAAGAGCCCAGCAGGAGCCAAAACCGCCAGCATCCGTGATAAGATATCCCAGTGGGAGGGCAAGAAGGAGTCTGTCCCAGTAACTATTTCAGGAACATGTCCACTAAGTGCGACACTGAAGGAAGCTGAGACAGTGAGGAAAAAGGAATCCAAAACTACAGAAGTCCAAAGGACAGACAGCAAGAGGTTTGTCAGCTGGGACAGACAAGACTCGGGGAAGGAGAATGTTGGTAAGCTGGGGGATTCGAGACCTAAATCCCCAGAAGCCCCAGCAAACAAAGACAGAGAAGTGATGGTAGAGAGGGAATTTCGGGCTTCTAAGCCAACAGAACAACCCCAAGACAAGAAAAGTGTTTTAACTCATGTTAAGAAACTAGAGAAGGCAACAAAGGAGGTTCCTGACAGACCTTCACTGGCATTCCCAGGGAATTACTTCTGTCCTCCCTCTAAGGAAGAGCTGGAGGAGACAGAAAAGAGGGGCAATGAGCCCATTTTTGGGACTTTTGACATGGCTCGACCTAGTGGGACACGGAGATGGAGGGATGGAGATTCAGAGAATGTGTACAATGAGCCAGGTGCTCCATCTATAAACCCTCTCCCTAAACCTCAAAGAACCTTCCAGCACCACACGCCGCCCGCCACCCCAGCTTCAGGGCCTTTCTTGGGAAAGGGAAGAAGGAACTTGCCTCCTTTGCCCTCCGTTCCTCCTCCACCTCTACCCACGTGCCCACCCCCAGGAGTTTGCAGGAGACCGTGGGCAGATAAAGCACGTAACAGTAGCAACAGGTAAGACACTGAAAAGAAAGAAGGGAAAAATATCCTTCCTGACCAAGAATGTTAGATCTTTACTCAAGTTTAATAACATGCTGAAAATGTGGAAAAATAAAGTTAACCCAGCCCACACACCGCAAAAGCTAAAATTTTCCAAAAGTTGTAAAGTGGGAACTGGATTGGCCGGCGATAGCTCGGTGTACATGTCCTTAAACCCTTCCCCCGTCACCATTAAACAAACATGGAGGTGCACAACATTTCCCACATCTGCTGTAAATCAGAATCACCGGTGACCTCATCCTTTTTTCTAAATATCCCACAAAATGAGCTCATTGGTTTGATCTCAGGAATGTACACACCGACGCAACTAGTTCCTCCATCCAAAACAACTCCACTGGAATAATAGAAGAGCAACATGAAGAGTCATGTCAAAAAGCTTTGCTTTTTCACAGAATTACAAAAAAATGAGCTCTTAAAAATTCATTTGGCGTAATTACGTTAAAAGTGCAAAATCTGATCGATCTGAAAAGTAGTCTTTTGATTGCAAACGGTTAAAGATGTTTGACTTTTCGGCTCTCAGTAGCCCTTCAGTTCAGATGGTTACAATCAAAAAAGCAGGACTCTCTGTAGGGAAACCAAAAAAATGTGAACTCTGCAGTATTGAGCACATCTATTGTTCGCTTTTTCCAGTGGTCTGAATTCTTGTTTCGGAGCTTGGCTTGGATCTGTTACATTCCATACCATATGTGGAGGCCTCGCTCAAGTGTGTGCTCAAGTGTGTTGCTGTGTCAAGCCCTTTGTTTGGTCAGGCTGTCTCCCTCTTGAGTGTCCATTGCAGGGTGCTTTTCCATAGATGTGCCTTCACCAGTCACCAGATCCACATCATCCAGTATTGTTCAGTTTTGGCTAAAACTGCGTCAGAGCGGCGACACTGCATTTACTTTATCTAACTTTATTTCATATAAAGAGAGCAAGCCATGATACTGTGATGTACTCTGTTAAATAATTATTCTGTATAATCTAATGCAGTAAAATTGCACAGAATTACTTTGATTCCAAGACTTTTGATTTACTGATTGCACGCATGTGTAAATGTATGCATTGTGCTCCAGTGGATACATTTGGATTGATGAAACAGATGTGTTTATTTTGACGATGCAGCTAACAAACTGAAATATCAGTTTCATGTTTTGCAAGTGAAAAGAAAAAATCAACAACATTACCGTGACACATGTTCGCCTTAAGATGTCAGTCAAAACTCTTTCGTCTTTGTGCTCCTCTGTCCACCAGGAAGTCCTACGAATTTGAGGATTTGCTTCAGTCGTCTGCAGAAAGCTCCCAGGTGAACTGGTATCATCAATCCAGACTGGGCTTAACACGCACTTTATCAGAGGAGAATGTCTATGAGGACATAATAGGTAAATATTACATACCAAAAAATTATCTCTGTAACATTTTGCCTTGCACGCAAATTCATAAACTGACTCAAAGTTTGCAAGAAAGAAAGAGTTCAGTGACAGAGTTGACAAAGAGGGCAAAATCTCTTTACTCTTTTTATATTTTTTGTAATTTAGAGCTTTGCCGCTCAGCTTTTATTAAAAAATTATAAATAGAAATTCCTCACTTATTGTCTGTCGTATTATGCCGGCCCCACCTAGAGCGCGTTTAATTTCATAACGCACAATAGTGGCGTTGTGTGAGGTTGCATTGTAGCTGAGGTTGGCTTCTGTGATTGTCAGGGCTCTGGGATGGCGGTGGGGGAGGGGTTGGGGTGGGGGGCAGACTGGTATGTAACGGTGGCTGTTTTTGCCGGCAACAATCAAATTAAGTTCAACTACTTCTGAGTGATGCTGGAGCTTATTTTAACCTTGTTAGTTTCCTCCTTTTGTACAGCAGTGTTAGTTAAAACTCTCAGACATTGTTCACTGAACTCTCAATAACCTCCCATGGGTAAAGCGAGTCAGACTAACTATATGTCTACTAATAAAACTGTTCAGGGAGGCAGTGATGAATGCTTGTGATGTCCTCGAAGTCTTGCCTCCCTCCACCCACAAGCTTTTCACAAACACCCTTTGAACACACAGTCGCATGTCACTGTTTGCAGACAGAGAGGAAGGCAACTGTTGCCATCACATGTGTTCAGTCTCGTGCCTCTTTGATGGGTTTGACTAGCTGATAGCACACAGAAACACATTATGGAGATTAGTGTGACACTCTCTTCAGCAAGCAATGTGGAAAACAGCACACTGATCTGTTGTTTTTCTTTTTTTCCTTTGTCTTTTTCCTGAGCAAGAAGGAACAGGGAACTGAACGTCCCTCTTTATTTGCGTACAAGTCACATCTGGTGGATGGATTGATAGAGCAGGGGAGAGTCAGAGGCAGATGGAGAGAAAGAAAGAGACAGGCTTTGGAAAGCTACCCCACTTCGTATATGCAGGGCTTGCTTTTAACTTTAGCTGTGCAAAAGTCTTATCATGATGAAATATGAGCTGGGTTACACATACTGCTACTTGTAATAGCTCTCCGCACATCTGGAGTAGGAATCGTCTGGCAAAACAAACGTGAGTGATATGGAAAGAGTGCTTATCTGTGCTTTGGAACGAGCGCGCTATTGTGTAACTTGTGACGTTAAAAACATGTGTTTTTGCTTCTAAAGATCCCCCGTCCAAGGAGAACCCCTATGAAGATATTGAGCTGGAGAGAAGCTGTTTGGGAAGCAAATGCATTTCACCTGCTTCTTCATCTCCTGTCCCCAGCACACCAAATAAGGTACATTAAGGATGGATAAATATGGATAAATACGATAATCAAATAGATCCAATGGAATCGGAAAACCTAACCTAACCTAAAAGTATGCTAAAATGTGTTTGTCCCTATCAGCTCTCCTCCAAGCCCGGCTTTTTGAGACAAAACTCGGAGCGACGAAGCTTCAAGATCCCCGAGCTACGTAAGACCAACAGAGACACTGGCATCTCCTCACCTTCCCGTATCAGCCCCCCCTCCACGCCCAGCAGCCCCGACGACACCCCGTGTCTCTCAGGGGACCCTTACAATCGCAGACGGAGGAAAATCCCTAAGGTACGAACTCCCACTTTGGGATTTAAAGAGGAGCAAGAACATTTCTACTGTACGTTTCCTGTGTGGAAGAGTACCTAATGAAAAGGGCTCACTGAGGTTGCACTGAAAGGATCTTGGTACAGGCACATTTTTGTTTATCAGTTTAAAGGGTTAAAGCCTTTGTGTTTCTGTTCTCAACTTCTCCAGATGGTGGTGAAGATCAATGGGATCTTCGAGGCGCGCAGAGGGAAGAAACGCATGAAGAAGGTGTCTCAGTCTGCTGAGTCCAGCTCAGGGAGAGGTGAGCCATCAAGTGAACACCAGGCTACTGTCTATCTCTGATTTAGTGAAAGAAAATTGAAACTGACTGCACGGACATCTTTAACTTGCGAAACATTGCGTCCGCTACTGCAGCGCTTTCAAGAAGGAGGTTGCATTTTTCAATATGTCTGTCATCTCAAGTAGAGACATGAATTCAATTTTACTTAATTCAGTGATTGTCTGGCACCTTGTAGAGTTTTTAGTAATCTTCATAAGGGAAACTAGATTGGTAGTCCAATGAAAACAAAAGACACAGAAAATAGGCAACTCATAGACAGAAAAACAGGACTTTACCATGCAAGGCAATGTTTAGACAATCATGGGTTCCCAGTTGCCATTAAATACAGTATAACACCAACTAAGTCCACAGTGTGCTTGGCAATAGAAAGCCCATGTGGGGCCCACATTCAAATATTACGTGCTGCTATAAAACTTTCTGTTTTCTATTATGATAACTGTTTGGTCTAGAAAAAATTTGACAAACTGGAAAAAAAATTCTCATATTAATTTTGATTGTGATCATTGTTTTAAGAATATGTACCCTTTGGCACAAATTATTTTATTTCTTCATTTTTTTCTTTGTTGTAGTTTATTAATAGTTTACCTTTAATACTCTCAGCAGTCAACCCACTCCATGTGCTTTGCAGTCTTGCCTTTATCTCATTATTTAAACAAGTATTGCATAAGTCATTTAATATTTTGGGGGCCTTTTCCGACTTTACTGGTGCTATAAATCTCTTTTCTTTTCTTCTCTTTTGTTTTCAGTGACAGACGAGAACAGCGAGTCGGAAAGCGACACGGAGGAGAAACTAAAAGGTGAAAATCCAAACAGACGTGCTACATAGTGCAATCTATAATGTAAATGTTTTTCATTCAGCAGGACATTTTAATATTAATGATATAAATGACAAAGAAGCACGATGTGAGCTTGTGTAGTTTTCTTCCAGTTCTGTGATATAGCTAAAGCTGGAAATGCAGGCTGTAATTTGTGGGTTCACTGCAACTCACACACACATCTGTGGATCGCATACATGCATGTTGATGAAATGTGTTTCTGTGTTCCACAGCTCATAGCCAGCGGCTTGTGTCGGTCCAGTCCATGTTGAGGCAGACGGGGCGGTACCGGACCTTGGAGAGGGATTTGATGGAACTGCAGGAGAGGAAACTCTTTGAGTATTTTATAGTTGTTGCGCTCCATAAGACCAAAGCTGGAGTTCCGTACCTGCCGGAAGTCACACAGCAGTTTCCTCTCAAGGTAAAACAGAAGTGTTACTGGAGCAAAACGAGTGAAGCTGAATATTATATGTAAACTTTTTGAAAATCAACATTGTCTGCTGTCTGCCTGACCATTATTTATGAGGAAACATGTACACCCCAGTTTATGAGCAGTGTGGCGATTTGAGCAGTGATACTGCTTTAGTTTTGATTGAAGAAAATTTTAATAAGTTAAAATCAAAGACTGATTGAACTCAGACATGCGGGGCCAAAATATGCACTAAGTAGTTTAACTGTGACTCTTTATATATTCAGTCATTACACGTCTGCTGTGCAAATAACTGTCGCTGTTTCTTTCTTTAATTTAAATGCTTTGACCTCTATTTGGAATCTCTTTATTTTATGTGGGGGTTTTTCTCATCCAGCTTGAAAGGAGCTTTAAGTTCATGCGAGAGACTGAGGACCAGCTGAAGGTCATCCCGCAGTTTTGTTTCCCAGACGCCAAAGACTGGGCACCCGTCGACAACTTTCCCAGGTCAGTTTGGATCTGAATGCTGCCACGGCACACAAGCACAAAGTGAAGTGAAAGCAAACGTGGACACGGGAATTTCCCTCTGGAGTGGTGACAGCTCACTCAGCTGTTTTCCTCACTGATTATCACTTGAAAAGTTGAAAGCTGAAAGTCCCAAAGACTAATCAGTCATGACTAACAAATTACTGGAAATTAGCAAATCTTTAGTGCCTTCAGGAGAAATGGTAGCTCTAACACCATGCACCTAACTTGTTATTACAGAAATTACTCTCCTTGTTTGCTCTACAAGCTGCATTACTCAATGCCTCCGGTCAATGTACACATTGTTCTGAGAAGTGATGATTGTGTGATGGCGATGGCTAATAATTATCCAGAGGCAGATGTCTGAGGGGTGAGGGCAACCAAGCATATGATTAAAGTGGACTGGCTGACACTCTCCCCTGTCATGAAGGTTAACAGCAGTGAATGATTACCTGTCAGGTAGAGGTTAGGAAGTGTTGTGCGATTGTTTTCCAGAGTGACCCTGTCCCGAGGGCTCTCTGTGTTAAGTACAAAGTAAGGTTTTGGTGGTAAAAACCTGACCCTGCGTTTTTTGTTTTTTTGTGATTTAACAGTTTTAAGATGTTTTTTTTATATGATTGTTTGAATTATCTTTCCCTTTTACATCCCCAGCGAGACCTTCTCATTTGTACTGACTGGTGAAGATGGAAGCAGACGTTTTGGATATTGCCGTCGTTTACTGGTATGCTCTTACAATGCTTCCTGTTACGGTCGCAGGTTTCTGCTAATTCAGGCTTAATAAAACGAATCCCTCATTATAGTCTGTTTAAAGCAGTGGTTCTTAACCTTGTTGGAGGTACCGAACCCCACCAGTTTCATATGCGCATTCACTGAACCCCTCTTTAGTGAAAAATAAAATAGGATTTTTTTCAAATTCAAGACATACATATGTTTTTTACTGGTGCACAAAATGAGCCGTGCATATCACAGCTGAGGCTCTGCCGAACCCCTGAGACCGACTCACCGAACCCCTAGGGTTCGATCGAACTCAGGTTAAGAACCACTGGTTTAAAGCCTTCTGCTGTTTTTTTCTCATTCCAACGTATTTCTTCAACATGGATGACTTTTTTTGTTTTTTTTTCATGAATGTAGCTGTAAAGTTTCTGTCAAATAAAGGCTTTGGTTTGCTTCACTGCTCTAATCCTCTAGTTGTAGTTGGTTGAGCAGTCTTGTGTTATGAACCTGTCTGTCTCTTTCCTTCTGGCTGTTCACAGCCCAGTGGCAAAGGCCGAAGGCTCCCTGAAGTCTACTGTATCGTCAGCCGCCTGGGATGCTTTGACCTCTTCTCCAAGGTAGATACACAGCAGTGACTTAAGCACAGGCACAAATGTGCAAACTATACTCAGAGCCGTGACTTGCATTCAGTTACACTGCTCTGAACTGCACGTGTTAACACAAACCACCATTAAAAAGTACCACCCTCGGTGCCCAAAGAACTCCACCCACACTTTCCCCAGTCCCTTTTCCCACAGGGGCTCGTATCCATGGCTACAGTAAAGCGACACATGTGCAACGCAGCTGATGTGGTCGCTTCAGTGGAAGAGCTCCCCTGTAATGAGCCTTAGATTCATCTGCATGTTGACCTGTGTAAATGCTTTGCAGCGTACATATGCTATAGCTAAAGTTTGATTACTAAGGACACATACATGGGCATGGAAGAGTTTTCTAAATATCTTCAACATGTAGTCAATCAGCTACACACGCTTTAATTCAGCACAGATGCGTAGAGTGTGTTTGTAGAGTAGAGGAGTACACATGATTGAGTCAGGGTGTTAGCTGTTTGTTGTGTTTTAATGTGGCGCCATATTCATACTGCATTATGGTCAGAATAAATGCATTTGGCTAATAATATCCACTTTCCTAAAAGAAAATTAGGGATTTGAGTCTGGAACTATAGTGACAAGAAGATAGATTTTTTTTTCATTTGCAGCAATTTCTGTTAGATGGTCGTTTATATTTGGCAGTATGGTTGCATTCTAGGGCCTTCTACTTGCACAGCCACAGGAGGAGAGAGCAGGAGCAAAATCCAGCACATTATTATTATTATGTTAATTAAGTAAGAACCAGAATTCTATAAGAATAAATAGCAGGGAGGTGAGTAAAGTTTGATTACGGAGATGTTATTATATTTTATCTTTTAACTACATTTTGGCCCAAATATTTGAATGGTAAATTAGATTTGTATAGAGTTTTGTCATTTTTTTGTAACACAATAACTACAGGTTGCTGGTGCTGAAACCAAAGTGTTCCCTTTCCTGTCTCTTACAGATTCTGGATGAAGTGGAAAAGAGGAGGGCGATCTCCCCTGCCCTGGTGCAGCCTTTCATGAGAGGCATCATGGAGGCTCCCTTCCCTGCTCCAGGAAGAACTATCACCGTCAAAAACTTCCTACCTGGCTCTGGGACAGAGGTACAAAGACATTTTTACAAAGGAGTCTATTACCCAAATCAGCATTGTTTAAAACTATAGAAATAATCGCATTAGTAGCTTTGTAATTTGTATCTAAGGGTCTTCTTTCTTCTTTTTGTGTGCCTTACACGCCTCTTTCTTTACTGCAGGTGATAGAACTGTGCCGCCCGTCAGATTCCCGCCTGGAACACGTAGACTTTGAATGTCTCTTCTCTTCATTAAGTCTGCGTCTTCTCCTCAGAGTTTTTGCCTCCCTGCTGCTGGAGCGCAGGGTCATCTTCACTGCTGACAAACTCAGGTTGGCTCTCGTGCTGCTGGGTTCAGCCACTGTGTTATTTAGTTTGTTTGCTTCATAAATCGTTGCTGATAAGACTATGCAAGACAGGGTTGTGATGCTGAAAAGATCAGAGAGTTTGAATGATATGACACAGAGATTTCAAGTAGACAGGCAGTCTGGGGAAAAGAAGATCGCTGACCAAAGTGTGAGAGGAAGGAATGCTGTTGTGTTATACAGTCGCCTGGGGAACAATCAGTTTTTCCCTGGAAAACTGTCATAGATGCCAGACAAGAAGGAGTAAGGCTTTAAAGCATGGCTGCTGAGCTAACACCATGTGTGCAGTTTGACGTCTACAAACAAACATGGTTCCTTCGAACCTTTCACTTCATACGTCACAATAGTTGTCATCCCCCTCCCCACCCCACCCCCAAAGGGCTTTCTTACTGCTGTGATACACATGTGGCGTCTACAGAAGTCCCTCTTAATCTGATTTAAACACCCTAAAGGTTCATGCTGTATGAATACATAAAGCATAAAAAATATTTGATGAAGCTCTTCAGAGTGAACTGTTTTGTGTGTTTTTGTTTTCTTATCCTTAGTATTCAAACTACGGTGTTCAGACAGTATTCCATAGTATTCAAACAGCTTACATTAAAAGCATTTTTACCAGAGCTGTTGCACTTTCTCTGCCATGAAGTGGAAATTTGGCCTCGTTAATTGTTTTTTTGGGGTTTTTTTAAAATAATGAATTAACTGCAAGCAGATGGAAATGCAGTGGCGATTAAGCCAACAGTGTGTGAGTGTGTCTGCTGTCACTGTATAGAGTTTGCAAGTGTTGCATCACACTCCATTAAAACACTCATTTTAGGGTGACAGCGGGTTTGAATGGGGAAACATATAAATGAACTTTTCTCAACATGTTCCACATTAATAAGTGGTTGGCAGGGGAAGTTATTTTTTAGAAGGAGGATAGCGCCATCTTGTGGTAGGGATTTTCTTTCTATTTTAGACTTTTTTTTTACTGTGATTTTGTGTTTTCCTTTTGTTGTGAATGTCAAGGATATATTATCATATATGAACCAACATTTCTCCAGAACATGTGAATCAAAGAGCAAAAGCTATTATTATCACTGTCTGGACATTATCCATGTTTACTAGCTATGATTTCTGGGAATTCCCAACATATTAAATGGGATTAGATATGAAAATAATGTTATCTCAATACAAGAATAGCCTACATTGTGCTTTCATATTAAAATAGTTACAGGTTCTATGTATATATTCAAATATAGAAGTGTTTTATCTAATAGTACAGGGATTTGGGATTACATACGACATGGTGAATGATACTAATGTTAAATTAGTTTAAAGTTTAAAGTTGACCTGAGAAACAAAATCTCCTAAAGGCGCTTTATACTATAACATAAATCGTAGGATAATAGAGAGAAAATCCAAACAATCAGACAACCCCTTATGAGTAACCAGTTGGCAACAGTGGGACAGAAAAACTCGCTTTTAATAGGAAGTAAGGTGGTTGGTGGAGGGAGGGAGGTAAGACAGAAGACAAATGATAACACTTGCCCATTTTCTGGTTTTATTGGAAGATTTATTCATCTGTTTACCAGATTATGACAATATTTTTTCACACTTTCTTTCTCTTTCCACAGTACGTTGTCTCAGTGTTGTCATGCAGTAGTGGCTCTACTCTATCCCTTCACCTGGCAGCATACATACATCCCGGTGCTCCCACCGTCCATGTTGGATATAGTCTGCACTCCGACTCCCTTTATAGTTGGCCTCCTTTCCAGTTCTCTACCTCGACTCAAAGAGCTGCCCATAGAAGAAGTAAGAGAAGGTTTTTCTTTCGTTTTTTTGTAATTTATTGCCCGTGATGCCCTTTACTCTGGGCACTTCCTATACTGAACAATAGCTTCAGGAAATAACATCATTCTCCCTCTTGTTAGGTCCTGGTGGTTGACCTCGGCAACAGCCGCTTCCTTCGACAGGTAAAAAAAAAGAAAAGGAAAAAAAAGAGATTAAAACAGAAAGAGCACAGTAAAAAATGTCACTAGTCACACAAGAGTTCCTTGTTGTGACTGTAAAAGATGTTTTGTGGAGTGGGCTGTGTGTTAAGTTTGTTTAAATTAGTTTTCTTTCCTCTTCTATAGCTGGATGATGAGGACTCTATTCTTCCACATAAGCTGCAGGCAGCTCTGGAGCATGTGCTGGACAAGAGAAGGGAGCTGGCCTGTGAGAAAGGAGATCTACCCAATGGTGACTTGTCATACTTGTTATTTCTTGCATATATAATGTGGGTTTTCTGGTTTTTTGGTGTGTAAACAGAATGTACTATGAGCAAGAAAGTTTTCACAGGACTAGCAGAACCACCTTTACCAGCAATAACTTGAAGTAAGCATCTTTAGTGTGACTTTCAGTCTCTTGGGGAGGAATTTTGGCTACTGTCCTCTACAGTATTGCTTCATTTCATGGAGGTTTGCGGGCATTGGTTTATGTACAGCTCTCTTAGGTCCCGCCACTGCACATCACTCAGGTTGAGGTCTGGACTTTGACTGGACCATTGCAACATCTTAATTCTTTTCTGTGTCAGACATCCTGTTGTAGATTTGCTGCTGTGCTTGGGATTATTGGCCTCAGTTTCTGCCAAGCTTTAGTTGTCAGACCGTTGGCTGTGCATTTGACTTTACAATACTAAATAACTTCCACCACCATGTTTGACAGTTGGTATGAGGTGTTTGTCTTGATATACTGTGTTTGGTTTTCATTAAACATGGTGCTGTGTGTTATAACCAAACATGGTGAAAACACGCTCTTGTCTGTCCAATAGACATTGTTCCAGGAGTGTTGTGGGTTGTTCAGATGCAGCTTTGCCATCATTTTCCTTTTAGAGAGGAGAGACTGTCTTCTGGCAACCCTTCCAAACAAGTCATACTTGTTCAATCTTCTAATTGTACTGTTATGAACTTTAACATGCAACATGCTAAATGAGGCCTGAAGAGTCTGAGATGTAGCTCTTAGTCTTTTGGCAGCTTCTCTGAGAACAACATGGTCTGAGGTGAATTTGCTGGGGTATCCACTCTTGCCAAAACTTGTGCTTTTATAGAGGTGCTCACAAGAGTGCATTTGATTAGTAACTCCTGGCTACTACTTAACATCTTAATTCTTATGAAAGCAGTAAGGGTGCACCTAAGTCCTGTGGAAACTTTCTTTTTTACATTAATTGCCACAGCCTTCTTTTTAGTGATATTAGTCTGCACAAATCTCTGGTTTAAAAAGCTTTGAAGTGTTTTCGTTACCAGTCATATCTTCCTGGGTTTCATGTAATGAATATTATGTACCACAGCTCTAATGTTCATTGCCAGCTGTTTTCCAGTGAAATATATAGGTATGTACGAAACACCTACAACTTATCATTCTGCAACTTGATCATAGTTTTGTGGTACACCGAAGAAATTTTCCAAGAGAACATTCCCAGAGATTTTCATAATTTTCCCTAAATTTTTAATATGACTGGACAGCTTCATTCCAGTATTCAAGTTTTTCCTCCTTAATAATTCACCTTTAGCATTAAAGGGTCCTTGAAGTATGACGAAATTCAAAGTAGAAATGTTGTGGTTAAAAATACAAAACCATAAATGTGGTGTAACTCTGCATAAATCTCATGTTCTTTGTGGTCGCCAAACCTTTCCAACAGAGTTCACTCCAACACTGCTGGAACATTCAGCCTAACCAAAGTCTGTTTCCCAAACTAGATCAAGATTTAGATCAGTGTCAATACTTTGAAGTAGTCTGTGTGAAACAACCTTGTATGTCTTCTGATGTGTAGCAGTTTTTTGTTGTAATTGCTTTTGGGGGTGGCTAATTTTTACCCCTCTTCTCCGATGGTTTTCTCTGCCAGACTCTAGCTCGCTGAGCACAGTGGTGTCGGAGGCTTTTGTTCGTTTCTTCGTGGAGATGGTGGGCCACTACTCCCTCTTCATGGGTGGAACAGAGAGGGAGGAGGAGTCTGTCTCCTCCACCACCTTGCCCAGCCCCACTTCTTCCTCATCCTTTCAGCGTGAGGCCTTTCGCAAAGCAGTCACTTCCAAGAGTTTGAGAAGGTTTCTGGAGGTGTTCATGGAGACTCAGATGTTCACCGGCTTCATCCAGGAGAGAGATCTGCGCAGGCAAGGCCTCAGAGGTAATAAGCTATAAGCAATGTTAATGCTCTTTAACACTGTTAAAGTGTATCTGCTCCTTTGTGCAAGTAGGAACAGGATGAGCACTGCCACTCCGCTAGCGACCTGTCACTCCTTCCACACTCCACACGGGGAAACACGGGGACAGGTCCGGGGAATCTAGGAACAAAGGAACACGTTAAGTCTCTGAGACAGAGGCACGGCAAACTTGAGCTAGGTGTGTACTGACAAGAGCCTTCACAACAATCCAGCGTTGAACAGCTGATCTCCTCCTTCTAATATACCAGCTGGTCTGATGAGGCCCAGGTGTGCACGATCCGGGAAGGCGTGGACCGAGGGCGTGAACCCGCCATGAGTTCCGCCCCGGCAAAACAGGGGAGAGGGAGAGAGAGAGGAAAAAGAGAAGAGAAGGGGGGCTAGGAGTGAAGAGATGCTGATCAGCGCCTTGCCGAGCCTGCAGGTCTTGACAGTATCAGGATAAAATCCTTGGACGTATTGTCAGTCTCTACGCCGGCCCTGGACAATGCCCAGCCTCATGTGACAAGAGTATGTGGTTAGTTCTTGGAGGATGAAGGAATTGATACCATTGACTGACGCTCGCCTGACCTAAGTCCAAAAGAACACCACCAGGTTGCACTGCAGACTGTACAAAAGTGATCTCCCAGTCCATATCTGGGAGGCAACCCCCCAGGACACCATTTGTCATCTGATTAGGAGCATGCCCTAACATTGTCAGGCATGAATACAAGCACATGTGTGCCATACATACTGCTGAGTACCATCCATTATCCAGCAGTTTGTTTTTTTTATTGAGATCTAAAGTGTTGCTTTTTTGAGCAATGATATTATGCGATGTGATATTATGCTTTTTTTGGCCAAAAAATTGATCAGAAACATTTCAGTGCACCGATGATTCGGACTTTGCTCTGACTTCAGTGTGAACTTGTAGTTTCATTTTGTATACCACAGCACATTTAACGAGTTCTTTTTTCCCCCTCCAGGTCTCTTTGAGGTGAGAGCACAAGAATATTTGGACTCGCTGCCTGGGAGTGAGCAAAGAGGGGTCAACAAGTTCCTGAAGGGCCTAGGTGAGAGTCTCTGCACAGCCTCAGGCAGTCAGCTTATCAGCTGATCAATTCATCATCTGTAAAATCCTCCAGTTTTTCTTTATGGAAACATGCTCTTTGTCTCAAATGTGTCTTCATGCAGATATGTTGCTTTTTCCAGGAAACAAGATGAAATTCCTTTCCAAGAAATGAGACTCGGAGTCATTGCTGAAAGCAGAACTAAAAGGAGGTGCAGTCCCTGGATACAGAGCATGCACAGATGGAGATGTGTCTTTGGGTTACAACAAATGAAGGCCCCTGAATGGAACTGGACTCATATGTAGTGCTTAGCATGAAGAGCTGGTTTAGCTCTCAGCTTCATCGCCGATGATTCTGTCAGTGTTGGATGGGGTTTACTTAGCGTGCTCCAAAACTCCCCACAAACACGATAAAGCAACAGTGTCTGGTCTTACAGTCTAAATGTTTTACAGATTACACTAATCTCCTACAGTGTATTACAGTATAACACAGTGTAAATGTCTTAGGAACAGTGTTCTCATCACTAACTTCAACTGTAAACCTGTAAGGAGGAGTGTCCCTTAAGATCCAGTTTTGTACAATATTGTCCTATACATTCCATGTATTTTCTATAGGAAGTTCTATAAATGCAATAGTACAACTTCTTTGTCAACAGGAGGCTGTTAAGTTAATTTATATTGCTTTTTTGTTTTGTTTTTTTAGACCAACTTAATCTCTTGTTTTAATTTCTTTTAAATGAGTCCAAAGGAATCTCCTGTAGTTTCTAATACACTTTATTTAACAGAGTCTAGACTGTTTGTAGACCACTTTGGATTGTTGGGTATACGTGCCACTGTTTTAATTAAATGTACTGTTGATGGACGCTATTGTACCGATAAACACGTACTGATCCAAAGGAAATCAATGTGAATATGCCTGTCAGTAAAGGATGTGGGCTTCAGCTGATGAATTGTGTTTGTCTTAAGCCAATTAGTATCAGTATGTTTCACAAAAACAACTAAGGTTGCCTTAATATGATCGAACATACAATGAAACTTCATAAATAAAGTGATTTGATTTAGACAAATGACTCCTGTTCTTCAAATCCCATTTCTGTGTTTTGGCAGCTTTACTCAATTAATCCATAATTTTCTGCTTATATTATCACTTTTTTGAAGACATAAAGTTATGAAGTGGTTTTAGTCTCCACTGACTAGCCAACAAACCAGTGTAATTTCTAAGAGGTTTCAGATTCAGACTTTTCTTTACATTATAGAAACTTATATATACACACGGGATGCTGTCTAAGAATTTGGCAGGAGCCAATGCATGAGCAAGAAACTTAGCCAGTCTTCTAGATCTATGCGGTTTTTAAAAGTTAAACATAGAGGCTATAAAACTGACAATATGGAGATCAATATGAAGATCTGTTTATCTCTCTCTCTCACTTTCTCATATATGTATATCTATCTATCTATATACATATACATATATATGTATACACACATATATATATAGAAATATATCCAAGAAAGGATGTCCAGTATGAAGTGTTGGACAGCATCAGGCCCCCACATGGTTCACGCCTACTGGCTGAAGAAGCTGACTGCACTCCAGGAGTCAGCACTCCAGTACCAAAGAACCAGCTGCTAGTCGATGAGAGACACCCAGAATGGCTAACCAAAGGCCGGACAGTCCTGATCCCCATGGACCCCCAGAAGGGACCAGTCCCATCCAAACACCGGCCAATAACTTGCCCAAGTGCCACAAGCTCCTGTCAGGCATCATAGCGGTGAATGGGGCACAATACATGAGAGGGGCCCAGAAAGGAATTGGCAAGAATACCAGAGGTGCAAAACACTAGCTACTGGTAGACCAAGCAGTCAGCTGAGACAGCAAGACTAGGCTGACCAAGCTGTGCACTGCCTGGATTGATTACAACAAGGCCTATGACTCGATGCCCCACACCTGGAATGCCTATACAAGATCAACAGGACCCTAAGAGCTTTCTCAAGAAGCCCATTGAGTTCTCAGGAACTCAATGGGGATGTGGTATACAACACTAGAGGCCAACTTCAAGCCCATAGCACAAGTCATCATCAAGTACCGGATCTACCAAAGGGATGCGCTGTCCCCACTGCTGTTCTGCACAGTCCTGAACCTCCTCAGTGAGATCATTGACAGGACTGGCTACGGATACCGACTACGGAATGGAGCAATCATCAGCCACCTCCTCTACATGGATGACATCAAGCTGTATACCAAAAGTGAATGAGACACAGAGTCACTGATCCACACCACCAGGACTGTACTGAAAGACAGCACGGAGGCACTAATCGTGGCAGAACAGGAACAAGCTCTGAGCACAAGATCCATAGAGGCTGGGGTCTATCACACCAGGCAAGACCCCAGGTGCAGGCTGTGTAAAGATGCCCCTCAGACAATCCAGCACATAACAGCAGGGTGCAAGATGCTAGCAGGCAGGGCATACATGGAACGCCATAACCAAGTGGCCGGCATGTGTATACAGAAACATCTTTGCCATCTATGGCCTGGAAGTCCCTAGGTCAAAATGTAAGATGCCCCCTAGGGTGGTCAAGAATGACCGAGTTAAGATCCTGTGGGACTTCCAGATACAGACAAACAAAATGGTGATGGCCAACCAACTGGAGATAGTAGTGGTAGACAAGCAGAGGAAGACGGCTGCAGTAATAGACATAGCAATACGAAATGACAGCAACATCTGAAAGAAGGAACATGAGAAGCTGGAGAAGTACCAAGGGTCAGAGAAGAGCTCGAGAAGATGTGGAGTGTGAAGGTAACAGTAGTCCCAGTGGTAATCGGAGCATTCGGTGCAGTCACTCCCAAGCTAGGCGAGTGGCTCCAGCAGATCTCAGAAACAAATCCGAGATCTCAGTCCTTGGAACAGCTAAGATACAGTGCAGGACCCTCAAGCTCCCAGGCCTCTATTAGAGGACCCAAGCTTGAAGGATTGACTGCCCACAGGGGCGAAAGGGGAATTTAAAAAAAAAAGTTTCAAAATCCTATGTAACCTTGTTTTGAAGTTATTGTATTCACAAGATTTTCAGAAAACGACCTTTCACCTTGACCTTGACCTTGATGTCACTGAGATTCAAGATTTTTAGTAGATACACCTACAGTATCGATTTAGAGCTCCTACGTCGCTCCATTCTCAAGTTAATGTCACAAACTGAAAGCAGGGACTCAAGCGCAGAGCAGGTTGACGTATCAGAACACGATTTATTTACACACCAGTGCAATACTAGATACAGTGACGGGGGAAAGTCCAGGATTCCAGGGGATTAGGGGAAGGCTCTCTCTCTCTCTCTCTCTCTCACGCTCGCTCACGTCCTTACATCCGACTCACACACGTCCGTACCGCGGGGAGGTCACAGGTCCGGGAAGATAAACTGGAATAGGGAAGGGAGAAATCACTCACAAATCACGAAGGTAGGGCGTAAAGGTATAAGACCAAAAGAAAGACTAACGTCAGTAGCTCAATCATCCAGCGATGAGAGGATCTGTGACCCAGCCTCAAATAGTAGATCGGTAATCAGCTGATCGCCATCAGCTGATCGCCAACAGCTGTGTGAGCCAAGGGTGGGAGCCAGCTGTGAGCTCCGCCCAGGCAGAGAGGTAGGGGAGAGAGAGAAAAAGCAAAAACACAAGTGTAGCCTTGTGAGGCCGGCTGGGCAGGCACAGGGACCATGACAGTTAACCTATTTGCAAACTTGGGTGTCCATGTCACCCACCCACCAACAGCCTTTTACAGCTGAGGGGTGAAAAGTTTTTTATTTGAGGAAAAATGCTTCTTTGGTGTCACTCTATTTGGCTGCTCTATTACAGCATGACATAAACTGTACAGCTGTGTGGTTCTTTCGGGTGACCCAAAATGTTATCTAGAGCCGTCACTGATCTGTGGTGCTGAAGCAGAGCTGTGGACAATTTAAAATAGAAGCTCAAAATACTGAAAGGACAGCATCATATGGCTTTTATCACCAACATCACACACATTTTTTTTATTGTTGTTGTTAATCTTTGAAACAAAAATTACATTGCGCCTAATTTGACATTGCCTCTGCTTTCTGTGTACTTATACATAACCAGGACATCACCAAGAATGAACTCTTCCTATATTACCAAGTGCAGCTTGTCCAAATGAACATGACTGTGAGTCTTAAAAACAGTACGGCTAGAATAAACCCCAGGTTACAACCTTTAGAGAGAACTGTGATGGCTTTCCACTGAACGAACACACGCACCACCCAGAATGTCCAGCAGGGGGCTCTGTTACCCAGTTCACGTTATTCCGCATATGTAGCCTTGGAAGAGTCCAAAGTTCAGAATTACATCTCAGACAATTATGCCTCCAGGCCTTTAATGACTTGCACAATATACCCGAGTCTAACAATATTATCGCCTTTTGGTCTGATCATGTGACATAATAAGCAAACTAGAGCTGAAAAGCAAAAGGTTACAAGTTATATGGGGGGAAAAAAACTTTTGAAAAAAAGATAGCCATCTTGGATAGACATTAATATGGGCAATTTATTTTTAAAGACATATTTAATATTGTTTCTTTAGTATAATAAGGCATAAGGCCTGGAGAGTATAAATTTAATAGCAGCGCTTAAGGTAGCTTTATCTGTTCAGGTGTATCACAAGTGATAGAAATACGGTGGATAAAGTATATGCACTTATTATTCAACAAGTCAAAGTGCAATAGTGATTCTTTATAGCAGGCAAAAAACTGTTGAGCCCCTATAGTATGGATCTGAAATATTACATTTGTGGCAACGGTCGTTCATTGTACCTGATATAAAGCTTAATAAAATTTGAAGGATTAAACCAGTGATTTCAGTTACAGTGGGAATCCAGTGTAACACGCTTGTCCTATAAATGGTGTGTTTGTACACCCATTGTCAGTGTTCATGAAGAAGTTGAGTGCTATAATATTGTGTATCCTTTCTGTTTTAGTTCTTTTTAAATTATTCTTCTTAATGCCATGCTCTTCCACCCTTTCCTCTCCTTTCTGAGCCCTCCTCTTCCTCTCCCCCTTTTCGTCATTACGTGTTGGCCGGTCAGACCTCCTCGCGCCCTCCCCTCCTCTGTCTCCCCCCTCCTCCTTCCCTCCCTGGGTCTTTTTCTCTGGCTTTTTCCAGGCTTCATGTCATACCACGGCTAATTCCTGAAATTCCTGCCCTCCTCTCGCTTCAAACAAGCGGCTTCAGGAAGGAGACGAGGCAGCAGAAAACAAACAAAGAGGGAAAAAAAATAAGAAGAAAACCCCCTACGGACTCCTTATTTTATTTTTAAAAAAATCATAATAATAAAATAAAATACTACTCTACCTGCCCGCCTGCCTGCCTGCCGGACTGCTAACAGGAGTTTGACCAGGTAAGCCGGTGCAAATGTTTCACAGTTTTCTGAGTGTTGAGCGCTGTTCAGGTTTCAGTTGCGGGGTCTGTCGGAGTGAAACTTTCAGTTTGTTGAACAATGTGGATGTGAAGTCAGTTGTTTGAGCGCCTTCTCTCTGAAACAGCTCACACTCGCTGTCGGAGACAACATTCCATAAATTACTCGCATTTCTTCGCTGGAATTCCTGCATTTCCCCCCCTTCTTTTAATTCCAGCGGTGGAGTAAGTGAGCTCTGACTCCCTGTGCTTTAGCCGGAACCTTTCTCCTTCTCTCTCTCTTTCTTTTTTTTTAGTGTGAGGGAATAACGTCAGGGCTGTGCGGTCAAACATTAGCGCCCGTCTGGGTAAAGTTTTACTCCGGGATCATTCAAACGGTGTATTTATTAACCCGCAGGATTAATTAAGTTTTCTGCCCTCCACCACTCCCCTTCTTTTCTTCTCAACAAGTGTGAGTAGTGTGTAAGTGTTTTGACAGGGTAGTGCCTTCTCAGTCTGCTATTGATTGAATTGTATTTAAGTGTGATTAAAAGCTGGGATAAATGATGTCATCAGTGGGACGATGAGGTAGAACTTCAAGTAGAATCGTACTAGCAAAATAAAAAAAAATTGCTTCGTGTCTTTTTAAACTATAATTTATTATGTCATGAACTGTGGTACTCCCGATGGTTTTTTTATTTTATTTTATTTTTTTAAATGTCTAATATATTTGTTTAGTTCGGCAAATAGGCTACAGTCAGCGGAATTAAAGACATGACGTGTTTTGCATGTATGCATTTACCCTGCGCTCTAGATTATAATCAAAGCAGTTTTTTGGCCATTTAAAATATCTGTTATGTTATATTTGTTGCCGTTTCTGCTGCTCTCTTGACCAGGTCTGTCTCGAAAAAGAGTTTTGAAATCTCAGACTATTTAAAGGATGTATAAAAATCACTTGAACAAACAATGATTGTAGCTTCTACCTTGTGGACAGAAGGGTTCTTAGATGACTTGATATCATTCACGAGGGATCTGCTTTGATACCTTACAGGTCGACAAGCCATTTACAGCAGTTTAATTACTGCCAATACTTTATTTTATTTTATTTATTTATTTTGAATACTGGTGTTGTGCAAAAAAAAGTGATCAACTGTCAAAAGTCATTTCCGATGTTTGTGTGTAAATATCTACCAAATTGCTTATACTGGTAACTTGAATGTAGTCAGGATAAAGAAATGACATGTCTCGTTGGTATCTTTATGATTGTGCTTTATTGTCTTTTTTGGTTGTTTAAATGTCCCACAGAACTGTGATGTTGTATTTTTTGCAGTCTCTGCCTTCGTCTTGGCCAGATCTCTTTTAAAAAATACATTTTAATGTTCTTTTTGGCTAAAATGACTTGATATCATTCATTAGAGATATGGGGTTGTTGTTTTTTTTGTTTGTTTTTTTTACTTTTTAGGACATATGTAAGAGGTAAGATGGAGCTGTCATTTGCTTTTTAGTGTATATCCACTTAATAGTTGTAGTCATGCTTTAAGGCGTAATGTACTCATCATAGTGTTGCACACTGAAGAGGAGTTGAGTTCAGCTTTTAACAGTTGTGTAAATCATTACAAGACTTGTTCTCATACTCTTTATTTTCAAAGAAGCTGTACCTGAAAAAATAAAAATAAATGGAAATAAACAAGCAGAGAAGAAGCCCTGCGTATTTGCACTTAAGCAAAATCCAAAAATACAGTGTAATTAGTTGCTGTACACTGCGTCAATGCACACATACTCCTCAGCTTTTAGTGGTGGTAGTAATGAAGTTTAAAATAGTTATGCAGTTCTACTTTATGCGTGTATTTGATTTGGCAGCTCAAAGTTTTGCAGATTATGACAAATTGGTGCGATGTGAATCACAATAACAGCATGTAGTGTGGTAAACCTCTTAGAGTTAGAAAGCAACTGTCTGCACTCATCAACGCACTATATTGTCTAAATTCTCATTACACTGTAACGCATCAGCAGCGGTGTATCAGTCAACACAAGATGTAAATGTGGTTTGGATAGGAGGCCTTCATGCTTATGCTGGATTATAGATTCTGGATCATGTTTCTTTTTGTAATACCCACAGTGACATGGGAATCTGTGGAACTGCTAGAAATGAAATACAAGAAAAGAAAATCTACACAAAGCAATTTTATAGTGTATAAGTCTCTATTAATAGGTGAGCTGTGAAAACGATCTTTAAAAAAAAAACAAAAAACTAGTTTGCAAAGCTTTATTGATGTTTTCAGTTAAGTGTGTGTGTGTGTACAGTGTGTACAGTGGCTGGGACAATTGCATTTAAGCAGCTTTGCTTCAAAGCGAAAAGAAAAAAAGTATTTCATATTATTATTTTTGTCTCAATTTCTGATTTTAGCTTTACTGCTGTGTCCATTTTGGCTCATCCAGATGAATACCTGTCATGTCCCTTAGGTCAGGCTGCTAAACACAAGAAAAGGTCCTATCAAGACTTGTTGATTAGTTTGTCTGTTCTGGGCTACTGTAGAAACATGGTGGTATCTACCATGGATCGATTCCCTGGCTACTCTGAAGTGCATGTCGAAGTATCCTTGGGCAGGATACTGAACCCTGAGTTGCCCCTGATGAATCCATCATCAGTGTGTATGAGTGTTACACAAAGCAGTTATAGAATCAAATCAAATCACTTTTATTGTCACATCACATGTGCAGGTACATTGGTACAGCACATGTGAGTGAAATTCTTGTGTGCGAGCTTCACAAGCAACAGAGTTGTGCAAAATACAATAATGTAAACAAGCAAAATACAAGAATGGCTACATCTGAAACTAATAAATATATGTACAATATATAATAATATATGCATTTCTGGATGTGTATACTAAATATTTTTCTACGTGTGTGTGTGTACACATATTTTACAAATTAAATAGAGTAAACAATAAATAAAATATATAAAAATATACAGAGTTAGAAAAATGCATGAATGTGTGTGTCATTGAGTGAATGAGGTTTGTAGTAAAAGTTTTGAGTAGAAAAGCGCGGTCCATTCACTCACTACTTCGCAAAGGAGAACAGAACTAATAGAACCAAAGCAGTTTCTATTTTCAGGTATTAATACACAAAGCAAAGCATGCTTATAGATACTTTATTCCTTTCCTCCTGCATATCCACCAAAATCCTACACACCGGATCTTTAAAACAATAAAAATACTCAGATTTCAACCTTATGAGTGTATTATAGACTTTTCATTGTTCAATATATTTTAATACATGTACAGTTCAGAGTGTGGATCGTGTGTGTGTGTGTTATGGTGTTTGTAGGTCAGCTGAGTGAGTATATTTTTCAGAGGAGCAACAGGTGTGAAGGAGCAGGAGTGACTGTGATGGAAGGGTAAAAATCACACCTGCCAGAGCCTCCTCTGAAGAGTCTGGCAGCTAGAGGAGTTGGCCTTTCTGTTTTCAAGGCTTTGGGTTCACTCTTGTCCCAGACACATGAATTATAATGTAATCTGAACTCTAAGGTTGCTTTGTTCACACTAGAGTAGCATTTGTGTGCGTGTGGGTGGATGTGGCTGGGCCTAGAGGTGGATGTGTTTGTGTGGGTGAATGAGTGGAACGAGAGGGGAGGTTAAAAAAGGTGTGTGATCAAGAAGAGAAATATGTGCGCTTTCATCCTTGTTTGGGAATCATTGTGTGTTTGTGTGTGCATAGCTGCCCTGAGACAGGTCCTCTCCACAGTGGAGGAGTTTCTTTTTTTTTTTTTCCTGTACTCATCCCACATAGCGATCATTCCTCCTCCGCTTGCACGAGAAAAACGAATAATGCCTCAGATATGAGCCTTGTAGAACAAAGACTTTTTGCACAGCCCTCCCCTCCTTTTCTGCTAACGCTGCTGAGCACCCGTAGCACTGTGCAGTGTGTGTCTGTGTTGTCTATTGATTCCAGACAGTCTGATAAATCTTTACATTTGGATTATCTGGGATTCATATGAAAGACCTCAGCTCTTTTTCCCACTGGCATGTAGAAAGGGCAGAAGTTAAGTCTTAACTGTGGGATTCTGTATTATAATAGCAAATTAACAAAAGAAGCAAAAGTCTTTACCAGCCCTCATCATGTTCAAGCAGTTACGGAAGCATTTACACCTTGGACTGTTGAGAACAACCACTCCACTAACTTTTGGCAGCTTAACATACCGCATGTTATTAGTGTTAATAGTTTGTTGTCATTACCTGCTTATCAGCCCAGCATTTGGAGCCCCCTGTTTTACTTAGTTTAAACCCACCATGACTGATTTTATTTGCACAGCTTCCTGTCGCCACAAGTCTATAAGACTCTTGATTGATGCTGGGAATTTAGAGCAGCCTGCTGCAGGTGAACGCTACGTCTGGCTGCAAGCGGTGAGACCAAATGATCATAGAGGGGTTGTGGACTGTGCAACCAGGCAGAGCTGTCAGATGATCATTTGCACTTTAAGTGCTAATCAGTCAACTGATCAATATATCGACAGGATGATTGTGAAAACAACCTTTGGCTGCTGCTTGTGATGTGTAAATATACTGTGAGGGGTTGACATTGCCGTATCAAAGCCGTCCTTTTATGTCTAATATGCAAAATATGCAAAAGCCACTGTGTTTGTTTAGTGTGTGGAGCTCGGAGACTCCCGCTGGGGCAGCCCAGTGGGACTCGGTGCCAGAGAACACGTGCTCTCAGCAAAAACCTAACAAAACAAACCTGTTTGCAGCCAGAGGCTCTCACTGCCACTTTATTTCTATCACGTAGCCTGATCCCATACTACTGCCTTTTTGCCAGAATGTTTTCTGCCTGTCTTTACATTCCCGGCCCGATTAGTGGAGATTGTGACCACTTCAGCACAACGCACACACTCGCACACAGACACACTCTGTGAGTGTAGCAAGTACTGTGACTTCTGGATATCTACACAGTATCTGTCTCAGTCTCTGTGTCCATGTGTGGCCTCATGCTCACAGTAACACTGCTAATAGGTGAAAATTGTTTCCTTCTGAAGAACATGAGGTTTTACGCTAAAACCACTAAGATGAAGCTCGGGGTGCAATTAAAATAATCAGGACATTACCAAAGTCATTAGCAGTGTCTGTCAGTACAGTGTTTCCAATAACTAGTGTTGTTGGTGTTGAACTGCACAGCTGATTGGCGTTGTTTATAAAAAGCTGCCCTGCTTGCCCACCTGGCTGGCTCTGGTCCAGAACAACCTGAGGCTCAACTACCTGCAGCTGCTGTTGCTCATGTTTTACAATATGTGTCAGTGTGTGTGTCAGAGGGAAGGTTTCATTGTTTCTCTGTATGTGTGCCTCAGCCTTGCATACGACCCTGCTCTGATAAAGTCTTTGTTAGCGTTTTAACTTGTGTATGTGTGGGCATATTTGTGTTTTTGTGTGTCCCAAGTGTGTTTTTTTTTTTCCCCTCTGTCTCACAAGTTTTAACCATGACCGGGTTTGCTTAGTTGGTCAGTGTGTACAGTTGTGTAAAGGAGTCGGGGCAGCCAAGGGGTTACGTGGCCCCTTGACCACAGCACCAGCTGGGGGATTATCCTGTTGAGCAGATCCAGTGTAGAGGGGCCACGCTGGGGCTGGTCTGGGGGCGTGAGGGAGGGGAGAGGGCTGTTTTAAGGCATGGCTTAGGTTAATTAACCTCCTGGACGCTTCGAGAGAGGCACAGAGCTCCACACTAATGGTTTATGGCCCCCACAGTTCTCACTTTGACATGCAGTGACCCTGAACTGGAGTTGTGTTTAGTTTAAAATCACGTCCATAAACAATAGAAATGTCACACTGGGATTATATCTGTCAGTTTCAGAAAGTTTAGTTTTATCGCAATCCATTAGCTCTTGACTAGCTGGTGAGCTTGTGATCGAGATTACGCCTTACATAAGCTTTTTAACTAGTTTGAGTTATGTGAGGGATTTAATTCAGAAAACTTAGGTTGGATAAGGCTGGAGGGATCGTTTAAGCGAGCCATGTTATGTGACTTGGTTTCCTAGTTTTCTTCTTAATGGCAATAGGTCTGTTAAAATCTGTGGATAAACTAACGCCACTCCGTTACACCGCACATGTCACACAGATGCTTGGCTAGGCCGAGTATTTTTTAAGCATACGTTATAAAAGCAGTGCCACTTTGACCTTCACAGCGTCACAAGAGAAGATCTGTTAACTAGTTGATTATGAACAATGTCACACTTTGAGTGCAGGATCAGGTCAGATTTTTTTCCTTGAGGGTTATCCAGAGTTCAAAGGTTTGACTCCTGTTTACAAATGAATCATCACCTGGACACACGGCGAGTGCGTTATGCATTTTATTAATGATTAAATCTTTAAAATGGGAATTCTCGCAGTTTATAGAGATGAAACCATGAAACCTTATCCAATGGATGCTTCAAATGCTTCTTTCACAAACCCTAATCCTAAGTAGAACCGTTTTCCTGAATCCTTTTTATATTTTAAACGTCAGAATTAAACACTGAGAAGAATTGCTCATAGGTTTGTGTATGGACAGTCTGCTCCCTTAGTAAATATGGCATACTGCTTTTAGTGTTTTCTGACTTTTTGCTTTTCATGTGTTGGAGTTTGTGTGGGTTCAAGTTGTTTTTAAAATCTATATCCGTTGTTGTTTGTACACATGTAAGTTCATGCGTGTGTAAGAAACAGAATTTGATGGGGCCGAATGGCTGACTGGCCGGACGCCTTGCAGGAAGCTTTGTGGAACATCGGGGCGCTCAGAGGAAGTGCAGGGGTGGGGAGAGCAGGGGGTGGGGGATGGCTGGAGAGTCTTACTCACTCCCCAGATCTCTTGCCAATCACAGCCTTTTTCGTTTGAGATCCTTGTACTCTCTCCACACACGTTCAGGTTTGGCATTATAACTGACGTAATGGTCACCGCTTTTCTCGTTGCTGCCCTAAATGGCCATGGAGAGCACCGGCAGGAAAAAAGTCAGTGACACAAACCCCTGTTTGTATTGACTCATGAGTGCGGAGCTCTTTCTTCACCGCGTCCTACTATTGTGGCCGTTCTCCCGTTTTTCTCCTCCTTCTCCATTTGTCAAGAGGAAGCGGTGGAGCCGACAACTGTCTCATTCTCCCCTCCCAAATATACATAAGGGCTGTGTGCATATCCTAAAGAAATTGGTGCGTAGGGAAAACAGGATGTGAATCTGCTGCGACTCAAACATCCCTACACTGTCACCCTTCCCTCTGGATTTCAGCACTGTTTAGAAGTTTGTTTGTTTTCCCCCCCTGTCGCAAACAGTCACAGGAATGCATAAGTTAATCGTTTTAATAACTCATCTTGTTGTTACAACACTCTTACACCCCAAACAATGCATAAACACATTGATTAGGACCTCAGCTGAGGATTGTAATAACACAGTCACTTATAGCGCTGGTGAAGAAATGGACAATCCTTAAAAAAGCCCCATGGCTTTAATATCCTGCTGTGATTCCACTTGGCATGTGGGTCTAAGTGTGTCTGAGGATGCAACTTGCAACGTGACGCAACTTTAATGTGTCTTCTCATTTGTCACACCCCTCCTCTCCTCCAACACCACATGCCCTCCGTTATTTGTTTTCATGTTGGCATTAAACTTATTATTAATCTTTTTTCCCCCCAGTGAGGGTTAGCAGATGTTGAGCTGATGTGATCTAATAATGGCCCTAATGTAGCAGCTAGGTTGCTAATAGTGTAGCTAAGAACTGGGTCTCAGTGACATTTCCTCAACATGATTCACTTTTCTGAAGATATTATGAAGGCATGAAGATATTTGCTCAGTATTAAGAAAATAATAACATCCCACTGCCCCTTACATCTTCAGCATATCCCTTTTGCTTTCCATCCCTGTGATCTGTTGATGATGCTGTTGTAAATCAACATTTAGTACTTAAGCATAAGTTAGCTACTGAAAAAAAGCGAGCAGAAACAGAATAGAAATGTTAAATTGCAATTAAAAAAGTTTTTTAAAGGTGCCGTGTAGTTTCAAACTGCAGCTTTTCAAACAGCTCCAAAAATTTGTCACAAAATGTTTCTGTGAGCTAAATGTACAGTTTCTCCCAGGGAGAGACCCCCCCCCCCCACCCCCCCAAAAAAAAAAAAGGAGAGGAAAGGACAGGTGTAGCTGCTCAGCTAGTATATTTTCCTAATCTTTCAATTTTAATGTCCTGATTTATTAGTTTTAATTCCGATATTGGATATTGTGTTTTTGTGAAATGTCATGAAAAATAAGTTGTTACTAGTTTTGTGTTATTCACTGGTTACCAGGCACTTTAGTCCAGGCTACCTTTTATACTAACTTTGTAGTGTCTAGGTGATCGAAATCTGCCATGTAGCTCACTTAAGATCTGCTTATATCAGTTGTCAAAATCCACAAAGAGCAGTGATGTCGGAGTAGCAACACAAATCAGCTGATCACATTCTGTACACAAAGAACATTGTACTGGAATGCACAAAACAAATTATTATGTGACTCTTTTCTGGTTAATTCTGCATTGCTACACCTGATCTTCAGGTTCCCCAACGCACCGAAGTCCATTTTAACCCCTGCTTCTAAATGAAAGAACTAAGATTTTGAATAATGGTCTTTACAGGCTGTGTGTGGTAACTGTTGTAGCTGCTGACCAAATAAGCTGAATAAATGATAAAATTATAAAATGTTAGTTAATAACAGTCATTGGTTTTGTGAAATGCTTATCATAGGAAATGTTCTATTGTTGCTGTTTTAGTAACAGCACAAATGATATCAAACGTTTAAAAGCATACATATAAGTGGTTGTCCTTGTTAGATAACAAAAAACACTATTGTTATCTACACACTATTTTGGAAATAATGTAAAATCATTAAAACATTTTGTGTAAACTGACAGAGCACCACTTCAATTTTTTCCTCTTCTGCCTTTCTTTTCTGTCCTGCCACATCCAGACGCAGCATCACCATCACACCTGTGCAGTTCATACAGACAGATTTGCTCCCTGCGGACACCTCGATCTCCTTCCACGTCCATCTACCACAAAGCTCAGACCCTCTACCACTCGCTCTGTGGTCCTCTCTCTGTCATCCCACCACGTCTGCAGAGTGGGTGCCAGCTCCCTCCCCCAGGGGTGGGAGTGAGGAGCTGGGGGACGGACTCGACAAACCCCTAGAGAATGATGCCGAGGGTGTGTGGAGCCCTGACATCGAGCAGAGCTTCCAGGAAGCCCTGGCCATCTACCCACCCTGTGGCCGTAGGAAGATCATCCTCTCAGATGAGGGCAAGATGTACGGTACGCCCATCTCTATAGTCTACTCTCCCTGTGAAGGACAGGATGATGTTCTCATGTGAACCAGGGTTGAGGATAATTCTCCTTAAATTAAACAAGTCAAGAAGTCTCCAATTTGATTTAACAATATGTTACACTTTCAGACACACAGGTCCTTAATGCATAGTGTATCATATTTGATACACAGAGTCTTTATGAGTTGTTAAGACTTCTACATCATTGGTGTGTGTTTTTGTTCTTTTCTCTACCAAAAAAACCTACAACTCTATAATATGTTTTCAAGTGCTAAACTGCAAAAAAAAAAATGCTGGATGTAGCAAATATGACACAAATTAAAACATATATATAGAAATGGATGATTTTTTAAATTTGTCAGAAAGTTTAATAATCACTTCCCCCAAAAAAAGAATTTTATGACAATTAATTCACAGTTGAGGCTTTAAAGGGTTAAGCCATATTCACTTGCTATATATATATATATGCACTCTTGACTCTTGACAACCATGCAAATCATTTGGCTTACTTAGACACTCAGAAATTGGCATGTCACAGCTGACCATTTTATATTATAGACTAGGGGTGTCAAACATAAGGCCCTGGGAATTTAATCAGCCTGGCAAAGACTCCGGCAACAACAAAAACCTTCTGCTTTATAAATACAGAACAGTCTGGGCAACGAACCTTTTCTTTAATTGTACACATTTATTTCTCAAGATTTAGGTCCAAAGATTTCTGCAGCATTTCTTTAGCATTTAAAAAAACTGAGATGAAATTACATTTCTTTTTCTCATATTGACATTTCTCAGGGATTAAATTACTTTACACTGAAAGAAAGGGGATTTTTACTGGTCTTGCCACTTAAGATCAAAGTGAGCTGTATGTGGCTCATGATGTAAGATGCATTTGACATCCGTAGCAAGAGTGTTAAAGTATTACATTTATAAATTAAGAATGATTTTATTTTTTTTACATTCACAACACAAATGTTGGTCATGGCATATAAAGCAAATAGTGTGAAGGTATCTCCATGAATTAGATTTTGCCTCAACAGAAAAGACAGCTGAGGTGGGATCCAAATTCTTTGACTGTGCTAAATGTGCTGTTTGAATAATATATTGATTAATATACAGTTAACTTTTCTGATGCATTCAAAACTGTGAGAAATTAATGTGTTCATTGCTGGTTTGTCAGTAACATAATGATTTCTTGTAACTGGACTATTGTGAAAATCCACCTGTGAGCCTCTTTGAATACTTCCAAACCTTTATAACTTGTTGTGGGGCAAAAAGAGATAAATATTCACCCCCACACACGCCTCATTATAAACTGAACTGTATATCTGCTTAAATTAGGGCCAGTGACATTTTTAGATATGTGTTTGCATATACATGCATGGGTTTAGGTTAATTGGTGATCCAAAAATGCCCTTAGGAGTGAATGTGAGCATGAATAGTTGCTCTGCGACAGACTGGCAACCTGTCTAGGGCGTACCGTGCCTCGTGGCCTTTGACAGCTAGGTTTCGAACACATCTACATATCAGTGTTTGGCAATTATCATAGGGCCACCAAGTGGATACAGGAAATATTTCATGCTTTGATGTACTTCTTCCTCCTGTTATATGACAGATAACCAGAAACCTTCAGACCTTGAGTCCTGGCTATATTTAAAAAATTCTGAGCTTGCATAGAATGGTGCATCCTATCAGTATGGTAAATGCGAAGTTACTGTAGAGGTAATAGGGATGCTTAAAAACAGTATGAAATATCGAACACACTGAGATGTGGTAGCAGCTTTTCAGTTTTTATGGGTCTTGCATGTGAGAGTGGCGAAATGGCTCTATAGCACCAGCACAAAATTTCAAAAAAGAAGCCCTACATTTCATCTTCATATATGAAATCTAACATCCCAAATTCAACCCTAAAATAGTCGTCTTTAGTTTGTAGTTGCTACATAACTACACTGCAGGTCTTTCGATAATGAATGTGTGGAAAATGTCATTCCCAAACAGGTGTTGGGAAGGTGAGGTGACATGCCTTTACAGCATTTTGCTGAAAGATGTTTGGCGACAGATGGTTTGGCCCCCTGAGTGACTGTTTGATAGTAGATCTGGTAGGTGGAAAACAGAGCAGCCAGAGGTAGTGGTGCTTTCAGACAGACTCTGTCATCGCCTTGTTTTGTCACCGTGCCAGACAGCTCCTTTAACTGTTAGCTTTGCCTGGCCTAGCTTGGTGACCTATTGAGGTCATGGCCATCCTCTGATCATCACTTAAACCCTTATAAAGCCTGTAATAATAGTTGGAGTAGGGCATGAGAGAGGGGCAGGTGTGTCACTCTGTGTCACGGGGCCGTGGCGAGGGGTGGGGGAGGACTGGATCAGCAAAGATGTGGGGTTAGGGGTTTTTTTTTGTCAAGGAAAGCACTGAGGGACCCCTTCCTCCCTGTGGGGGTCAGGGGCAGGCGATGCGTGCCAGGGAGTGCGTCGGCTTGCCAAGAATGGCATGCACGCTTGAAGCCCGGGGGTTCAAGGCAGCTTGGCTGTAACCCTAAACCAGAATAGACGTTTACCCTTTGAGCGCCTGGAGGGGGGAGGAGGGGTGGACAAATAAACACCAAGGTGGGCAGCGGTGTCGTGTATGGCCTCGATGCACGGCACAACTCTCTCACACCTGTCTCAGCTGTGCGTATATCTGTCAGTTTCATTTTAGGTAGAAGTCATATTCTGTTTTTCTGCTATCTCTGATTTACCGCCCTCATATCTTTTAGTCTCAGTCTCTTTTCGTTCTTAATGAACAACCGCTTTTCTCTCTCTCTCTCGTGTCTGCTGGTGTAGCCGCCTTTCATTTCGCCTCCAGCTGTTCCCTGAGTTCAACCTGACAGCCTTGTGGCAAATCCGGATTTATGACTTGAGAAATGAGGCAGGACTGAGCCCATGCATGGCCCACTTTGCCCCCATTGCCTCTAAACAGAAAGAGCAGCCCGTCCCTTAAAGCCTTTGCAGCCCCTGCAGCTCCCCTTTTATCGCCATCCCCGAGGTCACCGGTGGCCAACAACTCAAGTTATTCAAGCAACCACAATCGATGCAAAGCCACTTTGAAGGTCTTTAGTGTCGTTAATGTTGTTAAAGCGCAGATGGGTGGTCTTTAATCAGGTAGCTAAATCAAATATCAACTTAGAATATCTCTAAAGGCATACATGAAATAGTAAATCCATGACTTAATGCTTTTAGAAATGTGATTTACAGTGGGGCAAAAAAGTATTTAGTCAGCCACCGATTGTGCAAGTTCCCCCACTTAAAATGATGACAGAGGTCAGTAATTTGCACCAGAGGTACACTTCAACTGTGAGAGACAGAATGTGAAAAAAAAATCCATGAATCCACATGGTAGGATTTGTAAAGAATTTATTCGTAAATCAGGGTGGAAAATAAGTATTTGGTCAATAACAAAAATACAACTCAATACTTTGTAACATAACCTTTGTTGGCAATAACAGAGGTCAAACGTTTACTATAGGTCTTTACCAGGTTTGCACACACAGTAGCTGGTATTTTGGCCCATTCCTCCATGCAGATCTTCTCGAGAGCAGTGATGTTTTGGGGCTGTCGCCGAGCAACACGGACTTTCAACTCCCGCCACAGATTTTCTATGGGGTTGAGGTCTGGATACTGGCTAGGCCACTCCAGGACTTTCAAATGCTTCTTACGGAGCCACTCCTTTGTTGCCCGGGCGGTGTGTTTTGGATCATTCTCATGTTGGAAGACCCAGCCTCTTTTCATCTTCAAAGTTCTCACTGATGGAAGGAGGTTTTGGCTCAAAATCTCACGATACATGGCCCCATTCATTCTGTCCTTAACACGGATCAGTCGTCCTGTCCCCTTGGCAGAAAAACAGCCCCATAGCATGATGTTTCCACCCCCATGCTTCACAGTAGGTATGGTGTTCTTGGGCTGCAACTCAGTATTCTTCTTCCTCCAAACACGACGAGTTGAGTTTATACCAAAAAGTTCTACTTTGGTTTCATCTGACCACATGACATTCTCCCAATCCTCTGCTGTATCATCCATGTGCTCTCTGGCAAACTTCAGACGGGCCTGGACATGCACTGGCTTCAGCAGCGGAACACGTCTGGCACTGCGGGATTTGATTCCCTGCCGTTGTAGTGTGTTACTGATGGTGACCTTTGTTACTTTGGTCCCAGCTCTCTGCAGGTCATTCACCAGGTCCCCCCGTGTGGTTCTGGGATCTTTGCTCACCGTTCTCATGATCATTTTGACCCCACGGGATGAGATCTTGCGTGGAGCCCCAGATCGAGGGAGATTATCAGTGGTCTTGTATGTCTTCCATTTTCTGATGATTGCTCCCACAGTTGATTTTTTTCACACCAAGCTGCTTGCCTATTGAAGATTCACTCTTCCCAGTCTGGTGCAGGTCTACAATACTTTTCCTGGTGTCCTTCGAAAGCTCTTTGGTCTTGGCCATGGCGGAGTTTGGAGTCTGACTGTTTGAGGCTGTGGACAGGTGTCTTTTATACAGATGATGAGTTCAAACAGGTGCCATTCATACAGGTAACGAGTGGGGGACAGAAAAGCTTCTTACAGAAGACGTTACAGGTCTGTGAGAGCCAGAGATTTTCCTTGTTTGAGGTGACCAAATACTTATTTTCCACCCTGATTTACGAATAAATTCTTTACAAATCCTACCATGTGGATTCATGGATTTTTTTTTCACATTCTGTCTCTCACAGTTGAAGTGTACCTCTGGTGCAAATTACTGACCTCTGTCATCATTTTAAGTGGGGGAACTTGCACAATAGGTGGCTGACTAAATACTTTTTTGCCCCACTGTAGTTGTCTAGTGCAGGTTAAATATGGATACATAGACAAAACAAACTGTTAGCAAAATAACTGTGTGTCTGTTGGCTGAGGACGACATGCTCCGAATTTCAGGTTGAATTCCACTTCGAAGAATGAATGCCATTCTTTGCTAAACAATATGATATTGAGTCTCCAGGCAGGCAAAACAGAAGCAGAGTGTTTGGATCACCTTCTGCATTGTAAATTCCTAAATCGAATAAAAGCTTTTTCACTGCATACTCTGCATATACGCGCCACATTTTTTCCCATAATACCATGTATTGCCCCGGCCCCCGTGCCCATTACTCAACAGACGTATTAGCTTGCTTATTAGGGACGGTGTCACGGAAATTGTGGCGGTTATGTGCTTCAGCAGTAATTCGACATGCATCTGCCAAGGAAAACATTTCCTGCCTTGTGTGGCTCTCAGCAAGCGATGTGCCCCGTGGTCAGAACGAAGGCCCCATGCTGCAATAATGGAAAGAAAGTCCCAAAATGTGCTGACAGCTCTCACTAAAAGAATGTAGCTCTGGAAATATGATTATCTCCCCCCGTTTATTTGTGGCCATATATCTGCCACGCTAATTTATGTGCTGCTTTTGCAAATGTAATTGTTTTCTTTTAATGATGTCTTTTTAATACCTTCCTTTTTTAAATTTAGCAGCATTATCTCTTTTTTATTATCTCTTGCGTCACACAAAGTTTTATGCAGCTGTTTGGTTTTGTCATTCTGGATTTCATAACATCTGTGTAGGGAGCACTTTTCTCACATTTTGACGTGTCTTATTTCCTCTTTGGAAAAAAAAAAAGTCTGTGTTAGTGAAGTGGATAAACTCAACAAAGCTCCCGACAGTAGTGACATATTCTTTCTGTCAGTTCAGAACAAAGAATACCCACACAGTGAATCATGCTCCCACCGCGCTTGGCTTGCGCAACGTGTCAGCCCATTGTCGCTTTTTGTCAGGCGATGCAAACGTGTTTTTGTCTCAAGTCGTGCTCCTAATGAACATAACGGTAAAGGTCAGTGGAAAGCTAACAGCGAGTCCTCACCTAGGTCCAGACTGTGGCAGTAAAGTGAGAGATTCACCAGCAGTGTTGACCCGGTGACCTTTGAGGAAGCTGAAGGCCTGTGTTTTCAAGTGGTTTCCTTCAGTAGCTCTGCCTCAGTTGCCTGCTTGAAGAAGTGAGATCATATATGTAGGTAGAGGTGAAATGAAGACACTGATACAGACATAGTGCCATCGTTTGGAAAAATGAATAATGTGTTTTTTTTATTTACTTAGGGTTTTTTTTGTAGCAGTCCAGATTTTGAATTAGTGACATTATTTGTTTAACCTGAAAATAATTTAGAAATAATAGAAAGTCATTTATTTAATCACCTTAATGAACTGATAATAGTATACTGCCACACAAGTGTTTGTGGATATATTTTTCCTGCAATTACATTGCATATGAATCATTTATGGGAGACACCCAAACCTTAGTGATGATAGGATGATGATAGGATGACATGGAAGGTTCTCATGAGAAATCTGGAGTCTTTACTCCAGGTTTAAGGCTGTCATGGGATTTGATGCTGTCCGGAGACACCCCCCCTTTGCTGACTTCTGGAATCTTACACACTACTCTCTCGCCTTTTTTTCACCAATGACTTCTCTCTCTGTCTCAGAGTGCAACCAGTAAGATATGGTGAGCAGCACCATCCATGCAACAGGGTTGCCTCTGCCACTTTATTTAATCTTTTCAGATCTACAAGGTTGAAAGAAACAAGTAGAAAGATGTGCCTGCAAAATTACACACACACTTCCCTGCGTAAGTCATAGCAACTCTTAAGACACTAGTGGATTTGAAATCTGTTAGATCTTCACGCCTCTGCTCTAGTCTGATCATGGAAGTTACTCTGATATAGGGCTGCCACAAACGATTATTTTGATAGTCGACTAGTCACCGATTATTTTTGCAATTAGTGACTAATCAGATCATCATCCATTGGACGTAAAACGTACAGCTTATTACACCAGCAGTATCTGCTCTTATATAACTATCATTAGCTTACAGCTTTAAGTGTTTAAGGTATGTGCTAACTAAAAATAAAGACAATATGATAGTTTATTAAATTTTAATGAAATTTGCAGATTGTTTCGGTGAAGTTTAATAAACTCCTTGCTATCTAAAATATAACAGGACACTGGAGTATATTCTCGAGCATCTCACACTTCTGATAATCAGCTGTCTGCTTGACGTTTATTCAGTTGTGTAAAACTATAACTTTAATCTCAGCCAAACCGATTTACCCCAGAACTTAAAAAAAAAAGCCAAACAATAACATTTTTAAGTTATCTAAGTGACTTATATATGTTTAACCTGAGTAGCAAAAGACCGTGGGGAGTTTGAAAACGATTTGCGGGGAGTCCGGTGTTCTCACGGCTCTAGTTAGCCTTGCCCCCGGCTAGCTATCGAGCTAGTGGGTAACAGACGTCTCCGAAAACGTCGGAGCGCTTTTGAAAATATGTGGTGTCTTGATAAACTGAGCAGATATTTGAGGTTTACACAGCTACATTCTCGCCTGAAAATATGTTAAACGTTTATTTTGTGACCCAGAAAGAATAATAAGAGTAATATTAAAACTAACTAGAAAGTGCATTTTCTGAAGAAACTGCAGTGTGAATGCTTGAATCTGAATGTATGCACTGAAATGAATTAATTGCTGAATTTTGAGTTAAAAATATTGAATGAGATTAAAAAAAAAAAACTAAAAAAAAACACGAATTTAACCTGAAAACAAAGGTGCTGAACTGCTAAAAGCTGAAGGTTACACAGAAGAAGGAGTTGGAAAAAAACTGAAAATGTTTTAAATGTAAATTAGAAAACCCTAAGAAATGAGAAAAGAACATTTAGAGTCAGAAAACATCTGAATGAATATTAAAAGGTCATATTCTTTGAATCACTGAATGACTAAAATGTGATCCCTCCACTTGGACCCACACAGTTTAAAAAGTTTACATCTCTGAGCTTTGAAAGACAAGATGTTGGAAAAAGAACAACGATGGCGACGTTTTGAGGGTAAAATGATGGCTTTAACACTGTGGACACAGCAGCAGTTGAAAGAGAAGTGTTTAAGATGAATCTTGGCAGAGAGAGAGAGAGAGCTCGTTAAGCAGGCAGGTGTGAGCCTGGTTGCTATAGTGACCGCACCCAAGGGCTCCATACACACGTACACAGACATGCGCCTCACTTTTGCTGCTTAAAATGAACAGAAAAGTCAGGCCGAAACAAATCGTTCCCATATGAAAAGTACAAGTCGTATTGACAAAATTCTTTCACCGTGAGCGACAGCAATGTCTAGTCTACTGAATTCTCAGTTTTCATGCCTGTGGAGTTTATTGTATGGACGTGGTGACAGTGGAAAGACACCATGCTCTTCTGATTTTCAAAAGAACCTTCTGAGCCATTTTAACATTAGAGTCTATGGAAGAGTTGGAGGGAGGAGGCTGTGCATTGGTGACATTTATGAAAGAACCATAACACCTAGGACAATAGTAAACACATTGGATGAAAGAGGACAGCGATGGCTACGTTTTGAGGGTAAAATGGTGGCTGTAGAGCAAACGCTGTGGACACAGCAGCAGTTTTAAAAAAGATTTTAAGATTAATTTTTTTGCTCCTCTCACTCTAGCAGTTGAGCTCTCTCACTCTAGCCCCAACATTCCGTCCCATACACACCCATTATAAACTCTGAAACGGGTGAAAAAACATCATGAAACTTAAACTGGAACTGAAGAAAAAGTATAATAGATATTGAAAAGATAAATACAAGTTGAATAGTTGAATGTCTTGTCTTCGTTTTAAAGTTTGAATGGTGGCTCTATGTCAATGTATGTGGAAGTAGTAAGAGTTTAAAAATGAGTAAGTTGAATGAGGATTTGAAGGGTCTCCCCATTGAAATACATTATAAATTTTTGTTGAATAAAGTTGAATAAAATTAAAAATATAAATGTTAAAAATATGAAAAATAGAAGCAGTGTTGTCCAAAAGAATAGGAATCTAACGGTGTTTGAATGGTTTTTCTAAGTTGAACGGTTTTGAAGGAGTAGGCTTTCAAAAAACGTACGGAATAGATAATAATAATAAAAAAATGGAACTAGAAAGTGCATTTTCTGAAGAAACTGCAGTGTGAATGCTTGAATCTGAATGTATGCACTGAAATGAATTAATTGCTGAATTTTGAGTTAAAAATATTGAATGAGATAAAAAAAAAACAAAAAAAACCCCGAATTTAACCTGAAAACAAAGGTGCTGAACTGCTAAAAGCTGAAGGTTACACAGAAGAAGAAGTTGGAAAAAAACTGAAAATGTTTTAAATGTAAATTAGAAAACCCTAAGAAATGAGAAAAGAACATTTAGAGTCAGAAAACATCTGAATGAATATTAAAAGGTCATATTCTTTGAATCACTGAATGACTAAAATGTGATCCCTCCACTTTGATCCACACAGTTTAAAAAGTTTAAATGCCTGAGCTTTGAAAGATACGGTGTTGGAAAGAGAACAATAATGGCGACGTTTTGAGGGTAAAATGATGGCTGTAACACTGTGGACACAGCAGCAGTTGAAAGAGAAGTGCTTAAGATGAATCTTGGTACAGTGGCAGGCAGAGCTCGTTAAGCAGGCAGGTGTGAGCCTGGTTGCTATAGTGACCGCACCCAATGGCTCCATACACACGTACACAGACATGCGCCTCACTTTTGCTGCTTAAAATGAACAGAAAAGTCAGGCCGAAACAAATCGCTCCCAAATGAAAAGTAAAAGTCGTATTGACAAAATTCTTTCACCGTGAGCGACAGCAATGTCTAGTCTACCTAATTCTCAGTTTTCATGCCTGTGGAGCTTATTATATGGACGTGGTGACAGTGGAAAGACACCATGCTCTTCTGATTTTCAAACGAACCTTCTGAGCCATTTTAACATTAGAGTCTATGGAAGAGTTGGAGGGAGGAGGCTGTGCATTGGTGACATTTATGAAAGAACCATAACACCTAGTACAATAGTAAACACATTGGATGAAAGAGGACAGCGATGGCTACGTTTTGAGGGTAAAATCATACCTGTAGAGCAAACGCTGCGGACACAGCAGCAGTTTTAAAAAAGATTTTAAGATTAATTTTTTTGCTCCTCTCACTCTAGCAGTTGAGCTGCCTCACTCTAGCCCCAACATTCCGTCCCATACACACCCATTATAAACTCTGAAACGGGTGAAAAAACATCATGAAACTTAAACTGGAACTGAAGAAAAAGTATAATAGATATTGAAAAGATAAATACAAGTTGAATAGTTGAATGTCTTGTCTTCGTTTTAAAGTTTGAATGGTGGCTCTATGTCAATGTATGTGGAAGTAGTAAGAGTTTAAAAATGAGTAAGTTGAATGAGGATTTGAAGGGTCTCCCCATTGAAATACATTATAAATTTTTGTTGAATAAAGTTGAATAAAATTAAAAATATAAATGTTAAAAATATGAAAAATAGAAGCAGTGTTGTCCAAAAGAATAGGAATCTAACGGTGTTTGAATGGTTTTTCTAAGTTGAACGGTTTTGAAGGAGTAGGCTTATAAAAAACGTACGGAAAAATAAAATATAATAATAACTAGAAAGTGCATTTTCTGAAGAAACTGCAGTGTGAATGCTTGAATCTGAATGTATGCACTGAAATGAATTAATTACTGAATTTTGAGTTAAAAATATTGAATGAGATAAAAAAAAAAAAAAAAAAAAACCCGAATTTAACCTGAAAACAAAAGTGCTGAACTGCTAAAAGCTGAAGGTTACACAGAAGAAGAAGTTGGAAAAAAGCTGAAAATGTTTTAATTGTAAATTAGAAAACCCTAAGAAATGAGAAAAGAACATTTAGAGTCAGAAAACATCTGAATGAATATTAAAAGGTCATATTCTTTGAATCACTGAATGACTCAAATGTGATCCCTCCACTTTGATCCACACAGTTTAAAAAGTTTAAATGCCTGAGCTTTGAAAGACACGGTGTTGGAAAGAGAACAATAATGGCGACGTTTTGAGGGTAAAATGATGGCTGTAACACTGTGGACACAGCAGCAGTTGAAAGAGAAGTGCTAAAGATGAATCTTGGTACAGTGGCAGGCAGAGCTCGTTAAGCAGGCAGGTGTGAGCCTGGTTGCTATAGTGACTGCACCCAATGGCTCCATACACACGTACACAGACATGCACCTCACTTTTGCTGCTTAAAATGAACAGAAAAGTCAGGCCGAAACAAATCGCTCCCAAATGAAAAGTATAGGTCGTATTGACGAAATTCTTTCACCGTGAGCGACAGCAATGTCTAGTCTACTGAATTCTCAGTTTTCATGCCTGTGGAGCTTATTATATGGACGTGGTGACAGTGGAAAGACACCATGCTCTTCTGATTTTCAAACGAACCTTCTGAGCCATTTTAACATTAGAGTCTATGGAAGAGTTGGAGGGAGGAGGCTGTGCATTGGTGACATTTATGAAAGAACCATAACACCTAGTACAATAGTAAACACATTGGATGAAAGAGGACAGCCATGGCTACGTTTTGAGGGTAAAATCATACCTGTAGAGCAAACGCTGCGGACACAGCAGCAGTTTTAAAAAATATTTTAAGATTAATTTTTTTGCTCCTCTCACTCTAGCAGTTGAGCTGCCTCACTCTAGCCCCAACATTCCGTCCCATACACACCCATTATAAACTCTGAAACGGGTGAAAAAACATCATGAAACTTAAACTGGAACTGAAGAAAAAGTATAATAGATATTGAAAAGATAAATACAAGTTGAATAGTTGAATGTCTTGTCTTCGTTTTAAAGTTTGAATGGTGGCTCTATGTCAATGTATGTGGAAGTAGTAAGAGTTTAAAAATGAGTAAGTTGAATGAGGATTTGAAGGGTCTCCCCATTGAAATACATTATAAATTTTTGTTGAATAAATTTGAATAAAATTAAAAATATAAATGTTAAAAATATGAAATTTAGAAGCAGTGTTGTCCAAAAGAATAGGAATCTAACGGTGTTTGAATGGTTTTTCTAAGTTGAACGGTTTTGAAGGAGTTAGATGCCAAAAAACGTACGGAATATATAATAATAATAATAATAAAGATTCGAATAACAATACTGTGAATGCTTTTCAAGCATTCACACTAATAATAACTAGAAAGTGCATTTTCTGAAGAAACTGCAGTGTGAATGCTTGAATCTGAATGTATGCACTGAAATGAATTAATTGCTGAATTTTGAGTTAAAAATATTGAATGAGATAAAAAAAAACCAAAAAAAACAACGAATTTAACCTGAAAACAAAGGTGCTGAACTGCTAAAAGCTGAAGGTTACACAGAAGAAGGAGTTGGAAAAAAACTGAAAATGTTTTAAATGTAAATTAGAAAACCCTAAGAAATGAGAAAAGAACATTTAGAGTCAGAAAACATCTGAATGAATATTAAAAGGTCATATTCTTTGAATCACTGAATGACTCAAATGTGATCCCTCCACTTTGATCCACACAGTTTAAAAAGTTTAAATGCCTGAGCTTTGAAAGATACGGTGTTGGAAAGAGAACAATAATGGCGACAATTTGAGGGTAAAATGATGGCTGTAACACTGTGGACACAGCAGCAGTTGAAAGAGAAGTGCTTAAGATGAATCTTGGTACAGTGGCAGGCAGAGCTCGTTAAGCAGGCAGGTGTGAGCCTGGTTGCTATAGTGACCGCACCCAATGGCTCCATACACACGCACACAGACATGCACCTCACTTTTGCTGCTTAAAATGAACAGAAAAGTCAGGCCGAAACAAATCGCTCCCAAATGAAAAGTAAAAGTCGTATTGACAAAATTCTTTCACCGTGAGCGACAGCAATGTCTAGTCTACCTAATTCTCAGTTTTCATGCCTGTGGAGCTTATTATATGGACGTGGTGACAGTGTAAAGACACCATGCTCTTCTGATTTTCAAACGAACCTTCTGAGCCATTTTAACATTAGAGTCTATGGAAGAGTTGGAGGGAGGAGGCTGTGCATTGGTGACATTTATGAAAGAACCATAACACCTAGTACAATAGTAAACACATTGGATGAAAGAGGACAGCCATGGCTACGTTTTGAGGGTAAAATCATACCTGTAGAGCAAACGCTGCGGACACAGCAGCAGTTTTAAAAAATATTTTAAGATTAATTTTTTTGCTCCTCTCACTCTAGCAGTTGAGCTGCCTCACTCTAGCCCCAACATTCCGTCCCATACACACCCATTATAAACTCTGAAACGGGTGAAAAAACATCATGAAACTTAAACTGGAACTGAAGAAAAAGTATAATAGATATTGAAAAGATAAATACAAGTTGAATAGTTGAATGTCTTGTCTTCGTTTTAAAGTTTGAATGGTGGCTCTATGTGAACGTATGTTGAAGTAGTAAGAGTTTAAAAATGAGTAAGTTGAATGAGAATTTGAAGGGTCTCCCCATTGAAATACATGGGAAATTTTTGTTGAATAAAGTTGAATAAAATTAAAAATATAAATGTTAAAAATGAGAAAAATACAAGCAATCATGTCCAAAATAATAGGAATCTAATGGTGTTTGAATGGTTTTTCTAAGTTGAACGGTTTTGAAGGAGTAGGCTTTCAAAAAACGTACGGAATAGATAAAATATAATAACTAGAAAGTGCATTTTCTGAAGAAACTGCAGTGTGAATGCTTGAATCTGAATGTATGCACTGAAATGAATTAATTGCTGAATATTAAGCTAAAAATGTTGAATTAGCTGGAAAATAAAGAATTTTTAACCTGAAAACAAAAGTGCTGAACTTTTGAAAGCTTATGTTCACACAGAAGAAGTTGGAAAATAACTGAAAATGTTTTAAATTTTAATTAGAAAAAGATGAGTAATGACAAAAAGAAAATGTAGTCAGCAAACCTCTGAATGAATAACAAAAGTTCATATTCTTCTAATCACTTAAAGAGTGGAATTATGTTTTATAAATCTCTAATTCATAAAAAAAATAATAAAAATAAATGTAAAAACAAATTTGTTAAATTGAACTGAAAAGATGAACAAACATTCTGGAGAAAATACAAACTTTCATATACAGCATAATGTTTTTCAGACATATACACATATGTATATCATGTTTAATAGTACCGGTATTATATACATCAATTTGTTTTGTATGTCATAGAAAATAACATAAAAATCTTAAGTCATATTTTACAGCTTCTTTCTGAAAAGGACTAGTAGAATAAATAAAAATAACTAAATTAAATAAGTAAATAAAAATAATAAGCAACATATGAAATACATGAAAATTCCACTTTTAAAACCACAATCCTGAACCTTTAAACTGTGTTGGTTTCTTAGAACATGGCTGAACAACTGTTTCTATTGGTCTACTTAATCTACTGATCTGTCTACACATCTCTTTATTACTCATTCTTTTTTATGTTTTAATGTAAACAGAGTCCACACAGTGGTAAAAGAGAACTGTATAGACTTTTGAGTAAACTCAAATGAAAGCGTAAGGTGGTGACACAGTTTAACACATGCAAATAATCAAATAAAAACATTAGTCCTTTTTGTGAACATGGATAAATAAGTATCAATAGTTTACAGCATTGTTCAGCCATGCCGCTAAATGCTTTTTTACACAGTGTTTTAACCTGGGCTCAGACACAAAGTCCCAAATTTAGTTAGTCCCTGACTTTGAGTTGTGCTTATGACTAATTATTATACACAAGGCTTTATCTATCTGAACTCTAAGGACACAAATATGAAAAAACCTATACTTACCAGCTGATACCCCACACTACACACTAGGTGTGCCATGTGACCTGAAACTTTGGTACAAACTCATCATAATCATTCTGTTAACACTGTTTTTTAACACTGTTTGTGTTGCTGTTCAGCAGTTTAAAATGTTTTAGATTGGATTACATGGAATGAATTTGAATTTTCTTGGGGGGTTTTGTGTGTGTTTTGTTCTTAGCAGATTTTTTCTTCCATACTGTTGAATTCCAGTTACCACATTTCTGGTCATATGACATCCCGAGTGCCCACTTAAAAAAATCCCTACAGTTAATTCAACATTAAAACAAAATAAAAATATGTTAAATAAATAAAGGTTTGCTCTGTGATGAAATACTAAATAAGCATACATTGTACAGAGCACTAACAATGAAAACAATCCTTTAGCCTGTTGATCAGAGAGAGGCCGTCATTATGTCCATTTAAAACCTGTAATCACAGAGCACAATGTTACTGTGAAACTATGAAGTCCCATATGATCCTCATAATGTCCAGTGACTTCAGAGTGGATCCTCCCTGTCATCCGGCCAGAGTTTGATGTGTGGCAAGCAGCACAGAAGCAGGATAGCTGAGAACTTTAAAAGAAGAGCAGAAAACAGCAACATATGTAGTTGTAAATGTAAATATCAGTGATACTTGTCTTGTCAAAGGGAATAAAATAATGAAAATGTTAACTTACACACTCATTTAGGGAGGATCTTGACACTGCACAGAGGAGGCACAGTCAGTCTGACAATGATGGTGATCTCCAGGGATGTTTTCCTGCAGCAACATTCCTGCCAACTGGCCGTATGATCCAGAGTAGTTGGTTTGTAGTGAACAGAAAGGTGTATATGTTAGGTAGTGTGCACTCAGAGCTGGTCCTAAGAAACAAACACATCCTGTAATAAACTGAATACCTGTAGTAGTGCTGCTGCAAATATAAAGCCCTTCTATCATAAGTGGTTTCAAAGAAGGTGTTTTGGAGGCTCAGTCACAGAAACTGTGCAGTCTGTTCAGTCCTGAGTGTCTCAGCTCTGAAGGGGATGGATCACAGAGGGAAACACCTGAGTACAGACATTACAATACACTCTAACACTCCTAAGGTCAAGTGAAAACACAATTTAAACAGTTTACAAAGAATGAACACATGTTTTCATGGAAATTATGTCATTAACCCTTTTTGTTGTGAGTAAATCTCACCGACTGCTTGTGGGACAAGCTAGAAGGAGGACTTATCACAGAATGTCTCCTGTGCTCCAGATGTGAAGTCTCACGCTCTGATCGTACGGTGATGAAGATGGTGATGATGAAGCCTCTCTGTTCTGTGGCATTACAGTTTCTGGCTGCTATGTGCCTCACACTGTTGGATCTTACATGTGAAGATTGGAGAAGACACAGGAGGACTGTGTCGCTTGGCGTTTTTCAGCAGCAAGCCAAGAGTGAAAAACAGGTAGAGAGAAAATTTAGCAGAGAGAACAGACAGAGCAGGAGAGACACGGCTTTAAATCAAACCGCAAAAGGATTGTTGGTTTGGCAAAATTTCTCACAAACCACAGAGTGAAATACAGATGGAAAGAAGGCAGAGACAATAGGTGGAGCAGGACAGAGGATAGAGGGGTTGGGGGGTTGGGATGTGAGAGAGAAGACTGGAGATCTGGTCCTTGTTCTTCTTCTTCTACACACTCTGAACAAAAAACAAGAAAAAAAAATAATTTTATTAAAATTATATCACATGGTAATTGTATGAACTAAATGTGACTACTGCAAAAGGACAAAACAAATATTCAAGCTAAACTGTTGTCGGCTGCCATGTGCAAAAAGTTGCATAATTGGGCACTTTTTAAAAGAATAAATATTTAATTAAATTCAGCAATAATATTTTTAAATACAAATATGATTGAGTGAATCATTAATTAATCACATGTAGTGTGACTACAAAAATGTACGAAAAAAATATTTTAGCCCAATTGTTAAGCTGCACTTATGTGTATTTATTATAAAATTGTGTTTAAAAGGTCTAGCACAAAGTTTGAACCCATCACTTTACAGCTTATATTAGTCATATTATTTTTTTATTTTGGTCTACTTCTCTTACAGTATGTGCACACCTACCAGGCAAAGCACAGTGTCAGTCAGGTTCCTGAAAGAAACGAGAAATAATACGTTAGTTGTCTGTACAGTGTTATCAGACTAACAGAAATACAAAGCCCACACGACATGATACACTGAACTTCTAGTCAGCAGGGTAATTATAGAGTAATATAGCACACCAACTGATACAGCAGTCATTTTACAATTCAAACTAGTTAACTGAAGTATTGCCACTTATGTAAGGCTACTGTTAGACTGTTACTAGCCTTAGCATTGCTGCTAGCGCTAGCATTCCGGCTAGCATTAGCACTTCAGTTAGTGTTAGCAATGCAGCTAGTGTTAGCATTGCAGCTAGCGTTAGCATTGCAGCTAGCGTTAGCATTGCAGCTAGCGCTAGCACTCTTACTGTTAAAACTGAGCCACAATGGCAATAATAAAGCTAATTTCTTACTTTTGTCTCACTGACCGGCAAGAAATATCACAGGAATATTATTTTTGTCAGTTAACAACTGCTAAGGCTAGTGTTAGCACTATAGCTAGCGTTAGCATTGAAGCTAGCGTTAGCACTGCTGCTAACAGCAAAATGTAATAAACGTATATAAATGATAGCGAAGGTTATTCTTTTTTCTTTGAATTGTTTTTAACTCTGTTGGACTTGATATGTGAGTTTAAATGTCAAACATGTATTTTTTCCATCATAAAAATAAAACACTGCAGTACTGAGTGTACTGTACTTACCACAGCAGAGAGCAAAGCGGAATGACGACAGTTGGTCCAGTGATAGGTTAAAAACAGATGAGGCGTTCAGGTGGTGCTTGGAAATTTGACCATCAGTTTGAACAGCAATAATGAGCATATACATGTCTGTGTGTTGGTCTCTGTGTGTGACAGACATAGAGAGATAGAGGGAAAAAATACACTATACTAGTGTACAAATTGGTCCTTTTTGCCCAAGTATAAGCGAATGAGTGACATACAGAAAAACAGGGCAACTGGCATTAAATGAGCAAATAAAAAGTATTAAATCTTGAACTGTTTTGTGGGTTTTATTTTAAGACTACTTTGAGTGTATTCGTGGGGAGATAAACTATACAGACTATAAACAAAGACATTAAATGAGATTAGATTAGTTAAACGTTAGTTAAAAGGTGGGAAAATTAACTACAGACCGATAGATGCTGAGAGCTTTAATTATCCAGTCAGAAAGGATGATTTTGAAGTCATCAACTGACTCCAACTGCCCAGATCTGAAAAACCTTTGTGCCAATCACAATGCTCTACTTAGTTGGCATATACTAATTAATCTGTGGCAAAACCCTGTCAAATCTGTCTTATTGTACTATTGAAAAAGTTAATCTTACTACAATCTAACATTTTAACCTTGGCAGAGTGAGAGAGAGCTCGTTAAGCAGGCAGGTGTGAGCCTGGTTGCTATAGTGACTGCACCCAATGGCTCCATACACACGACACAGACATGCACCTCACTTTTGCTGCTTAAAATGAACAGAAAAGTCAGGCCGAAACAAATTGTTCCCATATGAAAAGTACAAGTCGTATTGACAAAATTCTTTCACCGTGAGCGACAGCAGCTTCTAGTCTACTGAATTCTCAGTTTTCATGCCTGTGGAGTTTATTATATGGACGTGGTGACAGTGGAAAGACACCATGCTCTTCTGATTTTCAAACGAACCTTCTGAGCCATTTTAACATTAGAGTCTATGGAAGAGTTGGAGGGAGGAGGCTGTGCATTGGTGACATTTATGAAAGAACCATAACACCTAGTACAATAGTAAACACATTGAATGAAAGAGGACAGCCATGGCTACGTTTTGAGGGTAAAATCATACCTGTAGAGCAAACGCTGCGGACACAGCAGCAGTTTTAAAAAAGATTTTAAGATTAATTTTTTTGCTCCTCTCACTCTAGCAGTTGAGCTGCCTCACTCTAGCCCCAACATTCCGTCCCATACACACCCATTATAAACTCTGAAACGGGTGAAAAAACATCATGAAACTTAAACTGGAACTGAAGAAAAAGTATAATAGATATTGAAAAGATAAATACAAGTTCAATAGTTGAATGTCTTGTCTTCGTTTTAAAGTTTGAATGGTGGCTCTATGTGAACGTATGTTGAAGTAGTAAGAGTTTAAAAATGAGTAAGTTGAATGAGAATTTGAAGGGTCTCCCCATTGAAATACATGGGAAATTTTTGTTGAATAAAGTTGAATAAAATTAAAAATATAAATGTTAAAAATGAGAAAAATAGAAGCAGTCATGTCCAAAATAATAGGAATCTAATGGTGTTTGAATGGTTTTTCTAAGTTGAACGGTTTTGAAGGAGTAGGCTTTCAAAAAACGTACGGAATAAGAAAATATAATAATAAAGATTAGAAGAACAATACTGTGAATGCTTTTCAAGCATTCACACTAACTAGAAAGTGCATTTTCTGAAGAAACTGCAGTGTGAATGCTTGAATCTGAATGTATGCACTGAAATGAATTAATTGCTGAATTTTGAGTTAAAAATATTGAATGAGATTTTTAAAAAAAACAAAAAAAAAAAAACGAATTTAACCTGAAAACAAAGGTGCTGAACTGCTAAAAGCTGAAGGTTACACAGAAGAAGGAGTTGGAAAAAAACTGAAAATGTTTTAAATGTAAATTAGAAAACCCTAAGAAATGAGAAAAGAACATTTAGAGTCAGAAAACATCTGAATGAATATTAAAAGGTCATATTCTTTGAATCACTGAATGACTCAAATGTGATCCCTCCACTTTGATCCACACAGTTTAAAAAGTTTAAATGCCTGAGCTTTGAAAGATACGGTGTTGGAAAGAGAACAATAATGGCGACAATTTGAGGGTAAAATGATGGCTGTAACACTGTGGACACAGCAGCAGTTGAAAGAGAAGTGCTTAAGATGAATCTTGGTACAGTGGCAGGCAGAGCTCGTTAAGCAGGCAGGTGTGAGCCTGGTTGCTATAGTGACCGCACCCAATGGCTCCATACACACGTACACAGACATGCGCCTCACTTTTGCTGCTTAAAATGAACAGAAAAGTCAGGCCGAAACAAATCGTTCCCAAATGAAAAGTAAAAGTCGTATTGACGAAATTCTTTCACCGTGAGCGACAGCAATGTCTAGTCTACCTAATTCTCAGTTTTCATGCCTGTGGAGCTTATTATATGGACGTGGTGACAGTGTAAAGACACCATGCTCTTCTGATTTTCAAACGAACCTTCTGAGCCATTTTAACATTAGAGTCTATGGAAGAGTTGGAGGGAGGAGGCTGTGCATTGGTGACATTTATGAAAGAACCATAACACCTAGGATAATAGTAAACACATTGGATGAAAGAGGACAGCCATGGCTACGTTTTGAGGGTAAAATCATACCTGTAGAGCAAACGCTGCGGACACAGCAGCAGTTTTAAAAAAGATTTTAAGATTAATTTTTTCGCTCCTCTCACTCTAGCAGTTGAGCTGTCTCACTCTAGCCCCAACATTCCGTCCCATACACACCCATTATAAACTCTGAAACGGCTGAAAAAACATCATGAAACTTAAACTGGAACTGAAGAAAAAGTATAATAGATATTGAAAAGATAAATACAAGTTGAATAGTTGAATGTCTTGTCTTCGTTTTAAAGTTTGAATGGTGGCTCTATGTCAATGTATGTGGAAGTAGTAAGAGTTTAAAAATGAGTAAGTTGAATGAGAATTTGAAGGGTCTCCCCATTGAAATACATGGGAAATTTTTGTTGAATAAAGTTGAATAAAATTAAAAATATAAATGTTAAAAATGAGAAAAATAGAAGCAGTCATGTCCAAAAGAATAGGAATCTAACGGTGTTTGAATGGTTTTTCTAAGTTGAACGGTTTTGAAGGAGTTAGATGCCAAAAAACGTACGGAATATATAATAATAAAGATTCGAATAACAATACTGTGAATGCTTTTCAAGCATTCACACTAATTAGAAGAACAATACTGTGAATGCTTTTCAAGCATTCACACTAACTAGAAAGTGCATTTTCTGAAGAAACTGCAGTGTGAATGCTTGAATCTGAATGTATGGACTGAAATGAATTAATTGCTGAATTTTGAGTTAAAAATTTTGAATGAGATAAAAAAAAAACAACAACCTGAATTTAACCTGAAAACAAAAGTGCTGAACTGCTAAAAGCTGAAGGTTACACAGAAGAAGAAGTTGGAAAAAAGCTGAAAATGTTTTAATTGTAAATTAGAAAAACCTAAGAAATGAGAAAAGAACATTTAGAGTCAGAAAACATCTGAAAGAATATTAAAAGGTCATATTCTTTGAATCACTGAATGACTAAAATGTGATCCCTCCACTTGGATCCACACAGTTTAAAAAGTTTACATCTCTGAGCTTTGAAAGACAAGATGTTGGAAATAGAACAACGATGGCGACGTTTTGAGGGTAAAATGATGGCTGTAACACTGTGGAGACAGCAGCAGTTGAAAGAGAAGTGTTTCAGATGAATCTTGGCAGAGTGAGAGAGAGAGCTCGTTAAGCAGGCAGGTGTGAGCCTGGTTGCTATAGTGACCGCACCCAATGGCTCCATACACACGGACACAGACATGCACCTCACTTTTGCTGCTTAAAATGAACAGAAAAGTCAGGCCGAAACAAATCGTTCCCATATGAAAAGTACAAGTCGTATTGACAAAATTCTTTCACCGTGAGCGACAGCAATGTCTAGTCTACTGAATTCTCAGTTTTCATGCCTGTGGAGTTTATTATATGGACGTGGTGACAGTGGAAAGACACCATGCTCTTCTGATTTTCAAAAGAACCTTCTGAGCCATTTTAACATTAGAGTCTATGGAAGAGTTGGAGGGAGGAGGCTGTGCATTGGTGACATTTATGAAAGAACCATAACACCTAGGACAATAGTAAACACATTGGATGAAAGAGGACAGCGATGGCTACATTTTGAGGGTAAAATGGTGGCTGTAGAGCAAACGCTGTGGACACAGCAGCAGTTTTAAAAAATATTTTAAGATTAATTTTTTTGCTCCTCTCACTCTAGCAGTTGAGCTCTCTCACTCTAGCCCCAACATTCCGTCCCATACACACCCATTATAAACTCTGAAACGGGTGAAAAAACATCATGAAACTTAAACTGGAACTGAAGAAAAAGTATAATAGATATTGAAAAGATAAATACAAGTTGAATAGTTGAATGTCTTGTCTTCGTTTTAAAGTTTGAATGGTGGCTCTATGTCAATGTATGTGGAAGTAGTAAGAGTTTAAAAATGAGTAAGTTGAATGAGGATTTGAAGGGTCTCCCCATTGAAATACATTATAAATTTTTGTTGAATAAAGTTGAATAAAATTAAAAATATAAATGTTAAAAATATGAAAAATAGAAGCAGTGTTGTCCAAAAGAATAGGAATCTAACGGTGTTTGAATGGTTTTTCTAAGTTGAACGGTTTTGAAGGAGTAGGCTTTCAAAAAACGTACGGAATAGATAATAATAATAAAATAGAATAATAATAAAGATTAGAAGAACAATACTGTGAATGCTTTTCAAGCATTCACACTAATAAAGATTAGAAGAACAATACTGTGAATGCTTTTCAAGCATTCACACTAACTAGAAAGTGCATTTTCTGAAGAAACTGCAGTGTGAATGCTTGAATCTGAATGTATGCATTGAAATGAAATAATTACTGAATTTAAGTTAAAAATTTTGAATGAGATAAAAAAAAAAACCCGAATTTAACCTGAAAACAAAAGTGCTGAACTGCTAAAAGCTGAAGGTTACACAGAAGAAGAAGTTGGAAAAAAGCTGAAAATGTTTTAATTGTAAATTAGAAAAACCTAAGAAATGAGAAAAGAACATTTAGAGTCAGAAAACATCTGAAAGAATATTAAAAGGTCATATTCTTTGAATCACTGAATGACTAAAATGTGATCCCTCCACTTGGACCCACACAGTTTAAAAAGTTTACATCTCTGAGCTTTGAAAGACAAGATGTTGGAAAAAGAACAACGATGGCGACGTTTTGAGGGTAAAATGATGGCTTTAACACTGTGGACACAGCAGCAGTTGAAAGAGAAGTGCTTAAGATGAATCTTGGTACAGTGGCAGGCAGAGCTCGTTAAGCAGGCAGGTGTGAGCCTGGTTGCTATAGTGACCGCACCCAATGGCTCCATACACACGCACACAGACATGCACCTCACTTTTGCTGCTTAAAATGAACAGAAAAGTCAGGCCGAAACAAATCGCTCCCAAATGAAAAGTAAAAGTCGTATTGACAAAATTCTTTCACCGTGAGCGACAGCAATGTCTAGTCTACCTAATTCTCAGTTTTCATGCCTGTGGAGCTTATTATATGGACGTGGTGACAGTGTAAAAACACCATGCTCTTCTGATTTTCAAACGAACCTTCTGAGCCATTTTAACATTAGAGTCTATGGAAGAGTTGGAGGGAGGAGGCTGTGCATTGGTGACATTTATGAAAGAACCATAACACCTAGGACAATAGTAAACACATTGGATGAAAGAGGACAGCCATGGCTACGTTTTGAGGGTAAAATCATACCTGTAGAGCAAACGCTGCGGACACAGCAGCAGTTTTAAAAAAGATTTTAAGATTAATTTTTTTGCTCCTCTCACTCTAGCAGTTGAGCTGCCTCACTCTAGCCCCAACATTCCGTCCCATACACACCCATTATAAACTCTGAAACGGGTGAAAAAACATCATGAAACTTAAACTGGAACTGAAGAAAAAGTATAATAGATATTGAAAAGATAAATACAAGTTGAATAGTTGAATGTCTTGTCTTCGTTTTAAAGTTTGAATGGTGGCTCTATGTCAATGTATGTGGAAGTAGTAAGAGTTTAAAAATGAGTAAGTTGAATGAGGATTTGAAGGGTCTCCCCATTGAAATACATTATAAATTTTTGTTGAATAAAGTTGAATAAAATTAAAAATATAAATGTTAAAAATATGAAAAATAGAAGCAGTGTTGTCCAAAAGAATAGGAATCTAACGGTGTTTGAATGGTTTTTCTAAGTTGAACGGTTTTGAAGGAGTAGGATTACAAAAAACGTACGGAATACAGAATAAAATATAACTAGAAAGTGCATTTTCTGAAGAAACTGCAGTGTGAATGCTTGAATCTGAATGTATGCATTGAAATGAAATAATTACTGAATTTAACTTAAAAATTTTGAATGAGATTTAAAAAAAACCCCGAATTTAACCTGAAAACAAAAGTGCTGAACTGCTAAAAGCTGAAGGTTACACAGAAGAAGAAGTTGGAAAAAAGCTGAAAATGTTTTAATTGTAAATTAGAAAAACCTAAGAAATGAGAAAAGAACATTTAGTCAGAAAACATCTGAAAGAATATTAAAAGGTCATATTCTTTGAATCACTGAATGACTAAAATGTGATCCCTCCACTTGGATCCACACAGTTTAAAAAGTTTAAATGTCTGAGCTTTGAAAGACAAGATGTTGGAAAGAGAACAACGATGGCGACGTTTTGAGGGTAAAATGATGGCTTTAACACTGTGGACACAGCAGCAGTTGAAAGAGAAGTGTTTAAGATGAATCTTGGCAGAGTGGCAGGCAGAGCTCGTTAAGCAGGCAGGTGTGAGCCTGGTTGCTATAGTGACCGCACCCAATGGCTCCATACACACGTACACAGACATGCGCCTCACTTTTGCTGCTTAAAATGAACAGAAAAGTCAGGCCGAAACAAATCGTTCCCAAATGAAAAGTAAAAGTCGTATTGACGAAATTCTTTCACCGTGAGCGACAGCAATGTCTAGTCTACCTAATTCTCAGTTTTCATGCCTGTGGAGCTTATTATATGGACGTGGTGACAGTGTAAAGACACCATGCTCTTCTGATTTTCAAACGAACCTTCTGAGCAAGTTTAACATTAGAGTCTATGGAAGAGTTGGAGGGAGGAGGCTGTGCATTGGTGACATTTATGAAAGAACCATAACACCTAGTACAATAGTAAACACATTGGATGAAAGAGGACAGCCATGGCTACGTTTTGAGGGTAAAATCATACCTGTAGAGCAAACGCTGCGGACACAGCAGCAGTTTTAAAAAAGATTTTAAGATTAATTTTTTTTGCTCCTCTCACTCTAGCAGTTGAGCTGCCTCACTCTAGCCCCAACATTCCGTCCCATACACACCCATTATAAACTCTGAAACGGGTGAAAAAACATCATGAAACTTAAACTGGAACTGAAGAAAAAGTATAATAGATATTGAAAAGATAAATGCAAGTTGAATAGTTGAATGTCTTGTCTTCGTTTTAAAGTTTGAATGGTGGCTCTATGTCAATGTATGTGGAAGTAGTAAGAGTTTAAAAATGAGTAAGTTGAATGAGGATTTGAAGGGTCTCCCCATTGAAATACATTATAAATTTTTGTTGAATAAAGTTGAATAAAATTAAAAATATAAATGTTAAAAATATGAAAAATGGAAGCAGTGTTGTCCAAAAGAATAGGAATCTAACGGTGTTTGAATGGTTTTTCTAAGTTGAACGGTTTTGAAGGAGTAGGATTACAAAAAACGTACGGAATACAGAATAAAAAAATATAATAATAATAATAATAATAATAAAGATTAGAAGAACAATACTGTGAATGCTTTTCAAGCATTCACACTAATAACTAGAAAGTGCATTTTCTGAAGAAACTGCAGTGTGAATGCTTGAATCTGAATGTATGCACTGAAATGAATTAATTACTGAATTTTGAGTTAAAAATATTGAATGAGATAAAAAAAAAAAACCCGAATTTAACCTGAAAACAAAAGTGCTGAACTGCTAAAAGCTGAAGGTTACACAGAAGAAGAAGTTGGAAAAAAGCTGAAAATGTTTTAATTGTAAATTAGAAAACCCTAAGAAATGAGAAAAGAACATTTAGAGTCAGAAAACATCTGAATGAATATTAAAAGGTCATATTCTTTGAATCACTGAATGACTAAAATGTGATCCCTCCACTTTGATCCACACAGTTTAAAAAGTTTAAATGCCTGAGCTTTGAAAGACACGGTGTTGGAAAGAGAACAATAATGGCGACAATTTGAGGGTAAAATGATGGCTGTAACACTGTGGACACAGCAGCAGTTGAAAGAGAAGTGCTTAAGATGAATCTTGGTACAGTGGCAGGCAGAGCTCGTTAAGCAGGCAGGTGTGAGCCTGGTTGCTATAGTGACCGCACCCAATGGCTCCATACACACGCACACAGACATGCGCCTCACTTTTGCTGCTTAAAATGAACAGAAAAGTCAGGCCGAAACAAATCGCTCCCAAATGAAAAGTATAGGTCGTATTGACAAAATTCTTTCACCGTGAGCGACAGCAATGTCTAGTCTACCTAATTCTCAGTTTTCATGCCTGTGGAGCTTATTATATGGACGTGGTGACAGTGGAAAGACACCATGCTCTTCTGATTTTCAAACGAACCTTCTGAGCCATTTTAACATTAGAGTCTATGGAAGAGTTGGAGGGAGGAGGCTGTGCATTGGTGACATTTATGAAAGAACCATAACACCTAGTACAATAGTAAACACATTGGATGAAAGAGGACAGCCATGGCTACGTTTTGAGGGTAAAATCATACCTGTAGAGCAAACGCTGTGGACACAGCAGCAGTTTTAAAAAAGATTTTAAGATTAATTTTTTTGCTCCTCTCACTCTAGCAGTTGAGCTGTCTCACTCTAGCCCCAACATTCCGTCCCATACACACCCATTATAAACTCTGAAACGGGTGAAAAAACATCATGAAACTTAAACTGGAACTGAAGAAAAAGTATAATAGATATTGAAAAGATAAATACAAGTTGAATAGTTGAATGTCTTGTCTTCGTTTTAAAGTTTGAATGGTGGCTCTATGTCAATGTATGTGGAAGTAGTAAGAGTTTAAAAATGAGTAAGTTGAATGAGGATTTGAAGGGTCTCCCCATTGAAATACATTATAAATTTTTGTTGAATAAAGTTGAATAAAATTAAAAATATAAATGTTAAAAATATGAAAAATAGAAGCAGTGTTGTCCAAAAGAATAGGAATCTAACGGTGTTTGAATGGTTTTTCTAAGTTGAACGGTTTTGAAGGAGTAGGCTTTGAAAAAACGTACGGAAAAATAAAATATAATAATAATAATAATAATAATAATAATAAAGATTCGAATAACAATACTGTGAATGCTTTTCAAGCATTCACACTAATAATAAAGATTAGAATAACAATACTGTGAATGCTTTTCAAGCATTCACACTAACTAGCTGCCGCCATTGTTGGAAACTGAGCTGAGCTGCGCTATGAATTCTGGGACAAAGCTTCTTCTTCTTCGGGGTTTAACGGCAGCTGGCATCCTTGTACATGCAGTGCTGCCATCTTCGGTTTCAGTCCGTTATTACACTCTTAAATTCTACTACTTTTTCCTGCGTCTTTTGTGATCTTACAAAGCTTCAAACGACGCGTCGACTATTAAATGAGTCGTCGACGATTTTGATAGTCAAGGTAATCGTGACTAGTCGACTAGTCGACTACTGTGATAGGACAGTTTGGTTTTTGGAAGTATGCATGACACATAGAAACTCATAGAAACACACAAATACAAAGGTCAGATACAAATACAAAGACACATCAAATACAGATGTGTCTTTGGAGAGTATCATAGGAATTTCTAAACAGTTATTATTAGTGTGAATGCTTGAAAAGCATTCACAGTATTGTTATTCGAATCTTTATTATTATTAGTGTGAATGCTTGAAAAGCATTCACAGTATTGTTCTTCTAATCTTTATTATTAGTGTGAATGCTTGAAAAGCATTCACAGTATTGTTCTTCTAATCTTTATTGTGTGGATGCTTTAAGCATCCACACTATTGAGTTCCTCTTGGGACTTCCGTACACTTTTTGGCACTTAACTACTTCCGCAATTTTCAGCCGATTTTCACCGTTCAAATTTTAAAATATTCTGCTATTTCTGCTAATTCCTGCTATGTCTTTTGGTATTTTTCACTATTATACTTTTTAAAATATTAAGCTTAATTTGTCCCATTGAAATGAATGGGAAACTTCTGCAATTCTGCTAAAATTTGCTTGTTTCTGAAACTTAACTACTTCCTCATATTTTCACGTAGAACAACCATTCAAACTTTAAAATGTTCTCAAATTATTGGGCTATTCAGGTATGATTCAGCTTTTTCAAATCTTTTACCGTTTTACTTTTATGCCTCTTAAAGTTTTCAGTTGCAAAATTGTGATTTTTCACAAAATACATGCGTTGTTATGGTTGCTATGCACTTGGCTTCCAGTGTGCCACTGAAGGTTTTGCAGTCTTCTCTTCATGTCCGAACAACTTCTTGCTACTTGCTCAATTTTCACTCAACTTCCACAAATTATACATCAAAACGTAGGTATTTTTGCTGGGTTTCCGAAAATGTCACTATCATTGTTGTGGGATTTATAGAATTTTGGCAAATCTCCTCAGACCAACACAAAGTTGCAAAACTCTCCATAGAAAGTCAATGGAGAGCTTGTTCAAAATCACCGCTTGATTTCTGTAATGAGAGGCATATTCGAATCGTCATATCTCCTTAACGAAGCAAAGTTAAGACATAAGGCTTGTCCCAGTATATCTTCAGACACCCCTAACGCTCACAAATCAAGAATTATTTTCTCACCTATTACCGTTCTGAAATGAGTTAGACTTGTTTGAGGGTAGGAAATTCGTCCTTCGCTCAGATTTCTTCAGATTTCAAACTGTGGAAATGAAGCACTTTTTTCTCTCGTCATATCTTTTTAATGGATTTCCACAGAGACCTGAAAATTTCCATGATTGTTCACCAAAGCCTGCTGTCTCTTACGGTGAAAGAATGATATCGATACTCCAAATAGATTTCAAGTCACAAAGCGTTGTTTGAGGGCAAGTCAAGGCAGTTTTTGCTTCGCTCTACTCAGTTATGGTGCATTAGAAGTCAAATATCTTTAATAATTCATATTTTAATGATAAATTGTAAACACTGGAAGATTCCCCCATCTCTTCTGAACAAAACGGTGTAAGAATGACCGCTCTAGCCCCTACGGTTTGGAAATTATGGTCATTTGTTTGAGGGGAGTCCTCACTATGAGAAATAGGCTGCAATAATCCTGTGCCTCTCTGTGCTGCGTGTGTAAAAAGATGCACATGTTTTGGCGGGAAAAAGTACACAGGCTCTCTGATTGGTGGATTCAAATTTAGCAGCTCCCAGGCTGACCTAGAAACTTACTTCTCTCTCCCTGTGCATTTTTTTTGCTGATTTTTTCATTTAACAAGTATATTTGAGGGACCCTCAGCATGTTCATCATTTTTTCAGCTGTCCATTTTGCTTTTCCAATTTTTCTGTTTAACTTATTACTATTGTGCTAAATCATACTATTTCTGCTATTTTATAAGATTTGTGCCTAATATAGTATTTCTGCTAAATTACAGTATTTCTGCTTTTTATACTATTTGTGCTAAAACATAGTATTTCTACTAAATGTAGTATTTATGCTTAATCATACTATTTCTGCTTTTTATGGGATTTGTGCCTAATATAGTATTTCTGCTTTTTATAGGATTTTTGCTCAAACATAGTATTTCTACTAAATGTAGTGTTTATGCTTAATCATCCTATTTCTGCTTTTTATAGGATTTGTGCTTAATATAGTATTTCTGCTAAATTATAGTATTTCTGCTTTTTATAGTATTTGTGCTAAAACATAGTATTTCTACTAAATGTAGTATTTATGCTTAATCATAGTATTTCTATATATTTCTGCCAGGTCCCCAGGCAGCCAATCCTCTGTGAGGACTTAGACATTCAAATTTTCAAATCAGGGCCTGCACGGTTTCCCAGCCAATCATATATGTGTCCTGAGGCATTCAAATTTGCATATTGGGGCCTTCATGGCTTCTAAGCCAGCCAATCATATCTGAGGGCTGAGGAATTCAAATCCACAAATCAGGGCCTGCACGGCTTCCCAGCCAGCCAATCATATATGTGGCCTCAGGCATTCAAATTTGCATATTGGGGAATTCGTGGCTTCTAAGTCAACAAGTCATCCATGTCGTATATCTCTAAAAATTCACATTTTAATGATAAATTGTTAACACTGGAAGATTCCCCCATCTCTTCTGAACAAAACTGTGTAAGAATGACCGTTCTAGCCCCTACGGTTAGGAAATTATGGTCATTTGTTTGTGGGGAGTCCTCACTATGAGAAATAGGCTGCAATAATCCTGTGCCCCTCTGTGCTGCGTGTGTAAAAAGATGCACCTGTTTTGGCGGGAAAACGTAAACAGCCACTCTGATTGGTGGATTTAAATTCGGCAGCTCTCTCCCTCTGTGTCTGTCTGTGTGTGTGTGTGTGTGTGTGTGTGTGTGTGTGTGTGTGTGTGTTTAGTGGGAGAGAGAGGACCCTGCCCTTATTTGGCAGCATGTCATTGTAGGATTTAAATTGAATATAGTTAGACTGGTTGACTGGATTAGAGCCTGTGTTTGTGTGTCCCTCTGTGCATTTCTGTTTCAATATGCCTCCATATTTGTAATTTTGTAAGTTATTACTATTCTGCTAAATCATAGTATTTCTGGTACTTTTCGGTACTTGTGCTAAATACAGTATTTCTGCTAAATCATACTATTTCTGCTTTTCATAAGATTTGTGACTAATATAGTATTTCTGCTAAATTATAGTATTTATTCTTTTTATAGGATTTGTGCCTAACATAGTATTTCTGCTAAATTATAGTATTTCTGCTTTTTATACTATTTGTGCCTAATATAGTATTTCTGCTTTTTATAGGATTTGTGCCTAATATAGTATTTCTGCTTTTTATAGGATTTGTGCTTAATATAGTATTTCTGCTTTTTATAGTATTTGTGCTAAAACATAGTATTTCTACTAAATGTAGTATTTATGCTTAATCATAGTATTTCCATATATTTCTGCCAGGTCCCCAGGCAGCCAATCCTCTGTGAGGACTGAGACATTAGAATTTTCAAATCAGGGCCTGCACGGCTTCCCAGCCAATCATACATGTGTCCTGAGGCATTCAAATTTGCATATTGGGGCCTTCATGGCTTCTAAGCCAGCCAATCATATCAGGGCTGAGGAATTCAAATCCACAAATCAGGGCTTGCACGGCTTCCCAGCCAGCCAATCATATATGTGGCCTCAGCCATTCAAATTTGCATATTGGGGAATTCGTGGCTTCTAAGTCAATAAGTCATCCATGTCATATATCTCTAAAAATTCATATGTTAATGATAAATTGTAAACACTGGAAGATTCCTCCATCTCTTCTGAACAAAACGGTGTAAGAATGACCGCTCTAGCCCCTACGGTTAGGAAATTATGGTCATTTGTTTGAGGGGAGTCGTCACTATGAGAAATAGACTGCAATAATCCTGTGCCTCTCTGTGCTGCGTGTGTAAAAAGATGCACCTTTTTTGGCGGGAAAACGTAAACAGCCACTCGGATTGGTGGATTTAAATTCGGCAGCTCTCTCCCTCTGTGTCTGTCTGTGTGTGTTTGTGTGTGCGTGTGTGTGTGCGTGTGTGTGTTTGTGTGTGTGTGTGTGTGTGTGTGTGTGTGTGACAGAGAGAGAGAGAGAGAGAGAGAAAGCCTTTTAATGGGATGATCTCATTGTAAGATTCAAATTCAATATATTTAGACTGGTTGACTGAATTGGATCTTGTGTGTGTGTCTCTCTGTGCATGTGTGTTTCCTCATGTGTACATATTTATAATTGTGTGGCTGTCATAAATTTTTTTGCAGATTTTTGTCATTTAACTAGTATATTTGAGGGACCCTCAGCATGTTCAGCATTTTTTCAGCTGTCCATTTTGCTTTTCCAATTTTTCTGTTTAACTTATTACTATTGTGCTAAATCATACTATTTCTGCTATTTTATAAGATTTGTGCTTAATATACTAGTTCTGCTTTTATAGGATTTGTGCTTAATATAGTATTTCTGCTTTTTATAAGATTTGTGCTTAATATAGTATTTCTGCTAAATGTAGTATTTATGCTTAATCATACTATTTCTGCTTTTCATAGGATTTGTGCTTAATATAGTATTTCTGCTAAATGTAGTATTTCTGAATAATTATAGTTTTTCTACTAAATCATAGTACAGTATTTCTGCTTTTTATGGGATTTGTGCTTAATATAGTATTTCTGCTAAATTATAGTATTTCTGCCAAATTATAATATTTGTGCTAAAACATAGTCTTAATTTAAAATTACAATATTCATAGTTCATCACAGTGTCTCTGGTAAATCACAATATTTCTGCTCTGTTGTACTATTTTTCTAAATCATAGTGTTTCTGTAATGTTTAAGTATTTTTGGCTAAATATATTCTTTCTGTTATCTTATACTATTTCTCCTAAATTCTTGTATTTTTGAGAAGTTATCATGTTTCTGGTAAGTTACAATATTTCTGCTAAATTCTGCTATGCTATTGTATTTCTGCCAAGTATTATGTTTCCTCTAAGATATTGCAGTTCTGCTAAGTTATTCCATTTTAGCAAACTTCTTTTGCTTCTGCAAAGTTTTTACAATTTCTGCAACTTTTCAGCTTTTTCAGCTAGTTTTTGCATACAGCTTCAGCTTTAAGCATCCACACTGCATTTTCGCAGGAAATGCAAATTTTTCTAGTTATTATATTTTCTTATTCCGTACGTTTTTTGAAAGCCTACTCCTTCAAAACCGTTCAACTTAGAAAAACCATTCAAACACCATTAGATTCCTATTATTTTGGACATGACTGCTTCTACTTTTCTCATTTTTAACATTTATATTTTTAATTTTATTCAACTTTATTCAACAAAAATTTCCCATGTATTTCAATGGGGAGACCCTTCAAATTCTCATTCAACTTACTCATTTTTAAACTCTTACTACTTCCACATACATTGACATAGAGCCACCATTCAAACTTTAAAACGAAGACAAGACATTCAACTATTCAACTTGTATTTATCTTTTCAATATCTATTATACTTTTTCTTCAGTTCCAGTTTAAGTTTCATGATGTTTTTTCACCCGTTTCAAAATTTATAATGGGTGTGTATGGGACGGAATGTTGGGGCTAGAGTGAGGCAGCTCAACTGCTAGAGTGAGAGGAGCAAAAAAATTAATCTTAAAATCTTTTTTAAAACTGCTGCTGTGTCCGCAGCGTTTGCTCTACAGGTATGATTTTACCCTCAAAACGTAGCCATCGCTGTCCTCTTTCATCCAATGTGTTTACTATTGTACTAGGTGTTATGGTTCTTTCATAAATGTCACCAATGCACAGCCTCCTCCCTCCAACTCTTCCATAGACTCTAATGTTAAAATGGCTCAGAAGGTTCGTTTGAAAATCAGAAGAGCATGGTGTCTTTCCACTGTCACCATGTCCATATAATAAGCTCCACAGGCATGAAAACTGAGAATTAGGTAGACTAGACATTGCTGTCGCTCACGGTGAAAGAATTTCGTCAATACGACTTTTACTTTTCATTTGGGAGCGATTTGTTTCGGCCTGACTTTTCTGTTCATTTTAAGCAGCAAAAGTGAGGTGCATGTCTGTGTGCGTGTGTATGGAGCCATTGGGTGCGGTCACTATAGCAACCAGGCTCACACCTGCCTGCTTAACGAGCTCTCTCTCTCACTCTGCCAAGATTCATCTTAAACACTTCTCTTTCAACTGCTGCTGTGTCCACAGTGTTACAGCCATCATTTTACCCTCAAAACGTTGTTCTCTTTCCAACATCTTGTCTTTCAAAGCTCAGAGATGTAAACTTTTTAAACTGTGTGGATCCAAGTGGAGGGATCACATTTTAGTCATTCAGTGATTCAAAGAATATGACCTTTTAATATTCATTCAGATGTTTTCTGACTCTAAATGTTCCTTTCTCATTTCTTAGGTTTTTCTAATTTACAATTAAAACATTTTCAGCTTTTTTCCAACTTCTTCTTCTGTGTAACCTTCAGCTTTTAGCAGTTCAGCACTTTTGTTTTCAGGTTAAATTCGGGGTTTTTTTTTTAAATCTCATTCAAAATTTTTAACTTAAATTCAGTAATTATTTCATTTCAATGCATACATTCAGATTCAAGCATTCACACTGCAGTTTCTTCAGAAAATGCACTTTCTAGTTAGTGTGAATGCTTGAAAAGCATTCACAGTATTGTTCTTCTAATCTTTATTCTATTTTATTTATTATTCTGTATTCCGTACGTTTTTTGTAATCTATCTCCTTCAAAACCGTTCAACTTAGAAAAACCATTCAAACACCGTTAGATTCCTATTCTTTTGGACATGACTGCTTCTATTTTTCTCATTTCTAACATTTATATTTTTAATTTTATTCAACTTTATTTAACAAAAATTTATAATGTATTTCAATGGAGAGACCCTTCAAATTCTCATTCAAATTCCTCCTCTTTAAACTGTATCTACTTCAACATACGTTCACATAGAGCCTCCATTCAAACTTTAAAACGAAGACAAGACATTCAACTATTCAACTTGTATTTATCTTTTCAATATCTATTATACTTTTTCTTCAGTTCCAGTTTAAGTTTCATGATGTTTTTTCAGCCGTTTCAAAATTTATAATGGGTGTGTATGGGACGGAATGTTGGGGCTAGAGTGAGACAGCTCAACTGCTAGAGTGAGAGGAGCAAAAAAATTTAATCTTAAAATCTTTTTTAAAACTGCTGCTGTGTCCGCAGCGTTTGCTCTACAGGTATGATTTTACCCTCAAAACGTAGCCATCGCTGTCCTCTTTCATCCAATGTGTTTACTATTGTCCTAGGTGTTATGGTTCTTTCGTAAATGTCACCAATGCACAGCCTCCTCCCTCCAACTCTTCCATAGACTCTAATGTTAAAATGGCTCAGAAGGTTCGTTTGAAAATCAGAAGAGCATGGTGTCTTTCCACTGTCACCACGTCCATATAATAAACTCCACAGGCATGAAAACTGAGAATTCAGTAGACTAGACATTGCTGTCACTCACGGTGAAAGAATTTTGTCAATACGACTTTTACTTTTCATTTGGGAACGATTTGTTTCGGCCTGACTTTTCTGTTCATTTTAAGCAGCAAAAGTGAGGCGCATGTCTGTGTACGTGTGTATGGAGCCATTGGGTGCGGTCACTATAGCAACCAGGCTCACACCTGCCTGCTTAACGAGCTCTGCCTGCCACTGTACCAAGATTCATCTTAAGCACTTCTCTTTCAACTGCTGCTGTGTCCACAGTGTTACAGCCATCATTTTACCCTCAAATTGTCGCCATTATTGTTCTCTTTCCAACACCGTATCTTTCAAAGCTCAGGCATTTAAACTTTTTAAACTGTGTGGATCAAAGTGGAGGGATCACATTTGAGTCATTCAGTGATTCAAAGAATATGACCTTTTAATATTCATTCAGATGTTTTCTGACTCTAAATGTTCTTTTCTCATTTCTTAGGGTTTTCTAATTTACATTTAAAACATTTTCAGTTTTTTTCCAACTCCTTCTTCTGTGTAACTTTCAGCTTTTAGCAGTTCAGCACCTTTGTTTTCAGGTTAAATTCGTTTTTTTTTTTTTTTTTTTTTTTTTTATCTCATTCAATATTTTTAACTCAAAATTCAGCAATTAATTCATTTCAGTGCATACATTCAGATTCAAGCATTGACACTGCAGTTTCTTCAGAAAATGCACTTTCTAGTTCTATTTTATTATTATCTATTCCGTACGTTTTTTGAAAGCCTACTCCTTCAAAACCGTTCAACTTAGAAAAACCATTCAAACACCGTTAGATTCCTATTCTTTTGGACAACACTGCTTCTATTTTTCTCATTTTTAACATTTATATTTTTAATTTTATTCAACTTTATTCAACAAAAATTTCCCATGTATTTCAATGGGGAGACCCTTCAAATTCTCATTCAACTTCCTCCTCTTTAAACTGTATCTACTTCCACATACATTGACATAGAGCCACCATTCAAACTTTAAAACGAAGACAAGACATTCAACTATTCAACTTGTATTTATCTTTTCAATATCTATTATACTTTTTCTTCAGTTCCAGTTTAAGTTTCATGATGTTTTTTCACCCGTTTCAGAGTTTATAATGGGTGTGTATGGGACGGAATGTTGGGGCTAGAGTGAGACAGCTCAACTGCTAGAGTGAGAGGAGCAAAAAAATTAATCTTAAAATCTTTTTTAAAACTGCTGCTGTGTCCGCAGCGTTTGCTCTACAGGTATGATTTTACCCTCAAAACGTAGCCATCGCTGTCCTCTTTCATCCAATGTGTTTACTATTGTCCTAGGTGTTATGGTTCTTTCATAAATGTCACCAATGCACAGCCTCCTCCCTCCAACTGTTCCATAGACTCTAATGTTAAAATGGCTCAGAAGGTTCGTTTGAAAATCAGAAGAGCATGGTGTCTTTCCACTGTCACCACGTCCATATAATAAACTCCACAGACATGAAAACTGAGAATTTGGTAGACTAGACATTGCTGTCGCTCACGGTGAAAGAATTTTGTCAATACGACTTTTACTTTTCATTTGGGAACGATTTGTTTCGGCCTGACTTTTCTGTTCATTTTAAGCAGCAAAAGTGAGGTGCATGTCTGTGTGCGTGTGTATGGAGCCCTTGGGTGCGGTCACTATAGCAACCAGGCTCACACCTGCCTGCTTAACGAGCTCTCTCTGCCACTCTGCCAAAATTCATCTTAAACACTTCTCTTTCAACTGCTGCTGTGTCCACAGTGTTACAGCCATCATTTTACCCTCAAAACGTCGCCATCGTTGTTCTTTTTCCAACATCTTGTCTTTCAAAGCTCAGAGATGTAAACTTTTTAAACTGTGTGGGTCCAAGTGGAGGGATCACATTTTAGTCATTCAGTGATTCAAAGAATATGACCTTTTAATATTCATTCAGATGTTTTCTGACTCTAAATGTTCTTTTCTCATTTCTTAGGTTTTTCTAATTTAAAATTAAAACATTTTCAGCTTTTTTCCAACTTCTTCTTCTGTGTAACCTTCAGCTTTTAGCAGTTCATCACTTTTGTTTTCAGGTTAAATTCGTTTTTTTTTTGTTGTTTTTTTTTATCTCATTCAATATTTTTAACTCAAAATTCAGCAATTAATTCATTTCAGTGCATACATTCAGATTCAAGCATTCACACTGCAGTTTCTTCAGAAAATGCACTTTCTAGTTATATTTTCTTTTTCCGTACGTTTTTTGAAAGCCTACTCCTTCAAAACCGTTCAACTTAGAAAAACCATTCAAACATCGTTAGATTCCTATTATTTTGGACATGACTGCTTCTATTTTTCTCATTTTTAACATTTATATTTTTAATTTTATTCAACTTTATTCAACAAAAATTTCCCATGTATTTCAATGGGGAGACCCTTCAAATTCTCATTCAACTTACTCATTTTTAAACTCTTACTACTTCCACATACATTGACATAGAGCCACCATTCAAACTTTAAAACGAAGACAAGACATTCAACTATTCAACTTGTATTTATCTTTTCAATATCTATTATACTTTTTCTTCAGTTCCAGTTTAAGTTTCATGATGTTTTTTCACCCGTTTCAGAGTTTATAATGGGTGTGTATGGGACGGAATGTTGGGGCTAGAGTGAGACAGCTCAACTGCTAGAGTGAGAGGAGCAAAAAAATTTATCTTAAAATCTTTTTTAAAACTGCTGCTGTGTCCGCAGCGTTTGCTCTACAGGTATGATTTTACCCTCAAAACGTAGCCATCGCTGTCCTCTTTCATCCAATGTGTTTACTATTGTACTAGGTGTTATGGTTCTTTCATAAATGCCACCAATGCACAGCCTCCTCCCTCCAACTCTTCCATAGACTCTAATGTTAAAATGGCTCAGAAGGTTCGTTTGAAAATCAGAAGAGCATGGTGTCTTTCCACTGTCACCACGTCCATATAATAAGCTCCACAGGCATGAAAACTGAGAATTAGGTAGACTAGACATTGCTGTCGCTCACGGTGAAAGAATTTTGTCAATACGACTTTTACTTTTCATTTGGGAGCGATTTGTTTCGGCCTGACTTTTCTGTTCATTTTAAGCAGCAAAAGTGAGGCGCATGTCTGTGTACGTGTGTATGGAGCCATTGGGTGCGGTCACTATAGCAACCAGGCTCACACCTGCCAGCTTAACGAGCTCTGCCTGCCACTCTGCCAAAATTAATCTTAAACACTTCTCTTTCAACTGCTGCTGTGTCCACAGTGTTACAGCCATCATTTTACCCTCAAATTGTCGCCATTATTGTTCTCTTTCCAACACCGTATCTTTCAAAGCTCAGGCATTTAAACTTTTTAAACTGTGTGGATCAAAGTGGAGGGATCACATTTGAGTCATTCAGTGATTCAAAGAATATGACCTTTTAATATTCATTCAGATGTTTTCTGACTCTAAATGTTCTTTTCTCATTTCTTAGGGTTTTCTAATTTACATTTAAAACATTTTCAGTTTTTTTCCAACTCCTTCTTCTGTGTAACCTTCAGCTTTTAGCAGTTCAGCACCTTTGTTTTCAGGTTAAATTCGTTTTTTTTTTTTTTTTTTTATCTCATTCAATATTTTTAATTCAAAATTCAGCAATTAATTCATTTCAGTGCATACATTCAGATTCAAGCATTCACACTGCAGTTTCTTCAGAAAATGCACTTTCTAGTTATTATTATTATATATTCCGTACGTTTTTTGGCATCTCACTCCTTCAAAACCGTTCAACTTAGAAAAACCATTCAAACACCGTTAGATTCCTATTCTTTTGGACAACACTGCTTCTATTTTTCATATTTTTAACATTTATATTTTTAATTTTATTCAACTTTATTCAACAAAAATTTATAATGTATTTCAATGGGGAGACCCTTCAAATCCTCATTCAACTTACTCATTTTTAAACTCTTACTACTTCCACATACATTGACATAGAGCCTCCATTCAAACTTTAAAACGAAGACAAGACATTCAACTATTCAACTTGTATTTATCTTTTCAATATCTATTATACTTTTTCTTCAGTTCCAGTTTAAGTTTCATGATGTTTTTTCACCCGTTTCAGAGTTTATAATGGGTGTGTATGGGACGGAATGTTGGGGCTAGAGTGAGGCAGCTCAACTGCTAGAGTGAGAGGAGCAAAAAAATTAATCTTAAAATCTTTTTTAAAACTGCTGCTGTGTCCGCAGCGTTTGCTCTACAGGTATGATTTTACCCTCAAAACGTAGCCATGGCTGTCCTCTTTCATCCAATGTGTTTACTATTGTCCTAGGTGTTATGGTTCTTTCATAAATGTCACCAATGCACAGCCTCCTCCCTCCAACTCTTCCATAGACTCTAATGTTAAAACGGCTCAGAAGGTTGGTTTGAAAATCAGAAGAGCATGGTGTTTTTACACTGTCACCACGTCCATATAATAAACTCCACAGGCATGAAAACTGAGAATTAGGTAGACTAGACATTGCTGCCGCTCACGGTGAAAGAATTTCGTCAATACGACCTATACTTTTCATTTGGGAGCGATTTGTTTCGGCCTGACTTTTCTGTTCATTTTAAGCAGCAAAAGTGAGGCGCATGTCTGTGTACGTGTGTATGGAGCCATTGGGTGCAGTCACTATAGCAACCAGGCTCACACCTGCCTGCTTAACGAGCTCTGCCTGCCACTGTACCAAGATTCATCTTTAGCACTTCTCTTTCAACTGCTGCTGTGTCCACAGTGTTACAGCCATCATTTTACCTTCAAATTGTCGCCATTATTGTTCTCTTTCCAACACCGTGTCTTTCAAAGCTCAGGCATTTAAACTTTTTAAACTGTGTGGATCAAAGTGGAGGGATCACATTTGAGTCATTCAGTGATTCAAAGAATATGACCTTTTAATATTCATTCAGATGTTTTCTGACTCTAAATGTTCTTTTCTCATTTCTTAGGGTTTTCTAATTTACAATTAAAACATTTTCAGCTTTTTTCCAACTTCTTCTTCTGTGTAACCTTCAGCTTTTAGCAGTTCAGCACTTTTGTTTTCAGGTTAAATTCGGTTTTTTTTTTTTATCTCATTCAATATTTTTAACTCAAAATTCAGTAATTAATTCATTTCAGTGCATACATTCAGATTCAAGCATTCACACTGCAGTTTCTTCAGAAAATGCACTTTCTAGTTCTATTTTATTATTATCTATTCCGTACGTTTTTTGAAAGCCTACTCCTTCAAAACCGTTTAACTTAGAAAAACCATTCAAACACCGTTAGATTCCTATTCTTTTGGACAACATTGCTTCTATTTTTCTCATTTTTAACATTTATATTTTTAATTTTATTCAACTTTATTCAACAAAAATTTCCCATGTATTTCAATGGGGAGACCCTTCAAATTCTCATTCAACTTCCTCCTCTTTAAACTGTATCTACTTCAACATACATTGACATAGAGCCACCATTCAAACTTTAAAACGAAGACAAGACATTCAACTATTCAACTTGTATTTATCTTTTCAATATCTATTATACTTTTTCTTCAGTTCCAGTTTAAGTTTCATGATGTTTTTTCACCCGTTTCAGAGTTTATAATGGGTGTGTATGGGACGGAATGTTGGGGCTAGAGTGAGACAGCTCAACTGCTAGAGTGAGAGGAGCAAAAAAATTAATCTTAAAATCTTTTTTAAAACTGCTGCTGTGTCCACAGCGTTTGCTCTACAGGTATGATTTTACCCTCAAAACGTAGCCATGGCTGTCCTCTTTCATCCAATGTGTTTACTATTATACTAGGTGTTATGGTTCTTTCATAAATGTCACCAATGCACAGCCTCCTCCCTCCAACTCTTCCATAGACTCTAATGTTAAAATGGCTCAGAAGGTTCGTTTGAAAATCAGAAGAGCATGGTGTCTTTACACTGTCACCACGTCCATATAATAAACTCCACAGGCATGAAAACTGAGAATTAGGTAGACTAGACATGGCTGTCGCTCACGGTGAAAGAATTTTGTCAATACGACATGTACTTTTCATTTGGGAAGAATTTGTTTGGGCCTGACTTTTCTGTTCATTTTAAGCAGCAAAAGTGAGGTGCATGTCTGTGTACGTGTGTATGGAGCCATTGGGTGCAGTCACTATAGCAACCAGGCTCACACCTGCCTGCTTAACGAGCTCTGCCTGCCACTGTGCCAAGATTCATCTTAAACACTTCTCTTTCAACTGCTGCTGTGTCCACAGTGTTACAGCCATCATTTTACCCTCAAATTGTCGCCATTATTGTTCTCTTTCCAACACCGTATCTTTCAAAGCTCAGGCATTTAAACTTTTTAAACTGTGTGGATCCAAGTGGAGGGATCACATTTTAGTCATTCAGTGATTCAAAGAATACGAACTTTTAATATTCATTCAGATGTTTTCTGACTCTAAATTTTCTTTTCTCATTTCTTAGGTTTTTCTAATTTACAATTAAAACATTTTCAGTTTTTTTCCAACTTCTTCTTCTGTGTAACCTTCAGCTTTTAGCAGTTCAGCACTTTTGTTTTCAGGTTAAATTCGGGTTTTTTTTTTTAATCTCATTCAAAATTTTTAACTTAAATTCAGTAATTATTTCATTTCAATGCATACATTCAGATTCAAGCATTCACACTGCAGTTTCTTCAGAAAATGCACTTTCTAGTTACTATTGTTATTAACGCTTAAATATGGCAAAGATGCAACACAGCGTAGTGTATGGATATTTGACACATTGTTTTATGTGTATCAGTTAATGTGGTATGGATATCCATAGGACTTTATGCAAAAAGGGTTATTTATTTACACATATATACATATATAATGGATAAAAGAAAATGTCAAAACAGTCCATGCAGGACCCAGCACACCAGTCGGTGTCTATATGGTAATGTCATGAATGCACTGGGTAGAGAGAAACACTGAAAAGCAGAGGGAGTGAGATCAGACCGGGCCAGTTATAACTGCATCTGCATCTCTGAAGGGCAAATTTATGAATTTTACTACCAGCCAGGCCCGGCGGTTGACTTTGACAGAACTTTACAAAACCCGTCCACTTTTCCCTGATCTTTATCAACAGGCCTGAGGAGGAAGAGGAGAAGACAAAAGACAAAAGAAGGCAACAGCTTTTCTAACGTCTTGCATGACTTTTTTTTTCTCCATTACTGAATACAGTTAAGAGATGTTTTCAATTGTCTACAGGCTGGAACAGGGGCAGCTGTTTTTATGCTTCTTTTATACAAATAGAAATGTTTCTTTTAAAATAACTTTATTTCAACACCAGTATTTTATTTGAAACCCACCTCCCAACTATTAGTTTGATAATCCAAACAACTAATTTGATTAGCATTTGGCATACAAAAAGTGTACATGTTCTAAAAATACGAAATCAGATGTGCAACATTCATAACTTATAACTCTACTTTGCTGAAATGTAATCACTTGTCACCGTTGTAAGTTAACTGTTATATAAATGACAAATCAGATTGCTGTGAGGGGGTACATGCTTTTCTATGTAATATTACTATGCCTTGAAGGTTCTGTAAGGACTGTCACATTCAGAGGTGGGTAATATATTTCCTATAGCAATGATATCACAATATGACATCACATAAACATTTATACCTGTATAATCACGGGCGATATGACAAGGCACGACACTAGTGACATTATAACTTTAAATTGGAGGAAAAGAGAACACCGAGTCACAACCCAGTGACTCAGTATTGGCCAGTGCCCTAAAATGAGGTGTCAAAATTCTTATCTGAAGTGAAAAAGCTGGATCATGTCACACATCTTGTTTGCTGACCACGCGATTTTTACTTGTGGTATTGTTGCAGTACATGTTGGATGTTGTAAATACATTTTACTTTGGCTTATTCAAAAAATATTACGCAACTAACAAAGTATACATTAACCTTCCACTAACCATTCAGTTGTCTTGTTAACAGTTAACAGGTGTGTCTCTTTGAATGGTGGTCCAAGTGTGAAATAATGTTATAGATGATTTTTTTTATAGTAATGTTATTACAGCTTTATAGAAGCTCTTCTAACTTACACTTTTCCCTCACTCATATGGTGGTGATATTATTATAAACTTTTTCCTACATTGCAAAGCCCAGCAGTATATCTTGAGCGCAGTAAAACCCTGACTTGGCTTCTTCTACATCACTTTTCATACCCTTAAGAAATGTTTCCAGAATCAGATTCCCCCTTAGACGAGTCCGTGACTGCAGGCAGTGTGATAAACAACATCAGACCGCTGACCACTGGGTGATGGTATAATGTTCCTACTGACTTTCCTGCAGCCTTGGCTGGCACTGGTTCTCTGTCTGTGCTGGTCCCATTGGATATCATGATCTCATCGCTGTGTGACTGAGTCGCCTCTCTGATCTCATGGGTGTGTTGGAGGGTATTTTTGAGGGGCCCTTCCCCAAGCACACTAGGAGTGGCAGGGCATCTGATATGTGAGCATGAGGCGAAGTGTGTTTGACGGCTCCTTAATGACGTTGTGTATCGCTTGGAATACATACAATATTGTCATACTGTCCATCGCTATGGTGACAGAATAATTTTGAAATCATTCAATTTTGAATTGAATTGTTAAATTGTTTCACTTTACTATAGAACAGAAAAACAATAGCTCTTAGGAGCTGTTGTTTTTTTTTGTTTTTTTTTAACCATACAGCCTTTCAGGAAGCTACAGCTCTAGGTTAGAGCTACAGCTCTAACCTCACTGTCTTTTGCTTGCTCTAAGAATGGCACTTTACAGGTTGATAAAGTTTTACAACAACTTACATTCAGGGCATGACAAAGGTTCAAAAAATCTGGCGAGAAAAATGACAAAATTGAAGAACTGCATTCATCTGTGGAGACATGCTCACACATCTGTGTCTGCTACTTTGAAAATCCCTATTGGATATGCAACGTACATCTTACTGTACACTGAAGATAAATCGGTGGGAACTGGAAGAACTTGCTGCTGTAATGTGAGGAACTCAATGCAGGCAACTTAATGTTCATTTGAGGTCAAGTACTGTGAGGACTTTGACAAAGCTCTGTGTTCGTCTTTTCAAGAGTTTGATTGCAAGGAAATGTGGAACACTTTCTTAATCCCTGGGGAATTAAAGAAATATGCATTTAGGGGCTCAAACAATCGGCCAGCGAGTGCACCTCCTGATAAACACTAAACGGTTGAGGAGTTACAGCCCTGAAAGGAAAATAAGATTGAGACGGAATGAATGCCGCAGCTGGGGCTGGAGTGTGTGTGTGTGTGTGTGTGTGTGTGTGTGTGTGTGTGTGTGTGTGTGTGTGTGTGTGTGTGTGTGTGCCAGTATATGTCTATATCGACTTGTGTGGTTGTGTGTATAAACTGGAGTGCAAAGCATTTTGGAGCAGGGTTTAGTCCACAAAAGCCTTATACAAAAGCAGTCCTACAGTTGGATAATACTGAATGTGTGTGTGAGTGTGTATGTGTTTCAGGGGCCTGAAGCTTTAGGCAGAATAATATCGACCATTTTTTCCTCTTTTACTCTCCAAACCGACTCTCATTTATTCTAATTCATGTCCTTATACCTTGACCATAGCAGCACGTTAAGAAAACACATTTTCTGCATATTTCAACCGTGTTATATAATGTGTAACACTTTTAGAGTTTTTACATGAACTGTAGTCCTTTTGACTCAGACCACCAGATCAGTAAAGTCTTCCACATGTTTTTCTAGTGGGAAAGGAGGAATAATATATTTTATTGTTAATTCCTCAGTGGCACCATAGACCTATAGGTTGCTCATTGTTTTATTTTATTTTATTTTATTTTTTGTGCAGTAGGAATTTGTGAGTCCCACATTTCCAAAAGCGTTTCATCAAGCTGATCTAAGTTTAAGTCATTTATAGCTATTTGAGTTGGTTCAGGCAGCCAACAAAGTCAAGCTTGGCCTCAAGTTGCCTAAGTTGCTTTAGTTGCTCACTGTTTTGTTTTCAAGCGATGTCTGACGTAATCAGTGGCAATGAATGTCCTGGCTCAAATACCTGAATACAAGAATATGAATATATATACATAGAAATCATAGATCTGCCTTTGAGTTTTTGCAGTAAGGCCATCAAACCTTTGCTCGTGCTCGACCCAATCTCTCACTGCTTAGTATTTTACTACAGTTGGATTGCTGAGGTCGGGAAATATAACACAAGTCTCCTGGGGCAAGAAACACATGCCGTCACAGAGTCAGTTTTTTAAACTGACTTGGAGTAAAAAACTATAAACTTACTACAAAAGCAGACCCAGACAAAACGGATGGCTTGTTTTAAACTGGTTAGTCTGCCAGTTGGTGTTACTCAATGTCTGACTTCTTGGAATGGTGTTCTGCGCTGGTTCGAGAGCTTTGAGTAGAGTGAGAGTGATGGTGCAAATGGTGAAACCAAGACAAGAACTTGTGATGAAATGTAATTCTAGTTTTGATTTAACTGATAGTTAATCAGTGCATCAAAGCTCTCCATCCAGAACACAACGTGGGTTGTAATACGTTATAATTATCTATTTGAGGTTTCAAGAAAGCGCTTTACAAGTGGCAGATGTCTGGTTGAAAGGTTGTCTGTTTGTATATTTAGCAGCAAAGCCTTCGTTAACACGTGCTTTCGAAAAGCATTAGGTGGAAATTCATGTCTGAGTGAACTGCTTGGGTGGGATCTAAGTTTACCATGATCTCCGAGTAGAAACTGTTTTGAATTCCGCACAAAATCTGATCACTTTTACTGGCTGACAAAATGTTTGATGGGGCTTGAGCCAGGTGTTAGGTTTCCATTTTTTCATCATTCAGAGTCATCTGATTGGCCGGTTTGAGTAGCGTTGTGAGGTCTGACCCAAACATCACTATGTGAGGGGAAAATCTGACGGGTTTATACCAGGTTGTGTGTCGTGACTGATCCGTGTGTTAATTCACATGGAGATGTGGTGCCAGGGGAAAAATGACCGTGTTTAAGAGGTGGTGCAAAGACTAGCAAACTCTTGTGTGACTGGTTGTGTATATTTTTGTGAGTTTGCGTGGGTGCACGAGAGGTCCTTCGAGAGTGATTCACTCAGTATGTGAGTGATCCGGGGAGTTTGTCTGTGTCCTCGCTTTTTCGTAGTGCCTAAAATAATGTGAATGTGTTGCTGCAGGGTTTCCATTAATAAATATGTTTCTAATTGCTCCCTTGAATAATCAATTATGAAAAAAAAGCCTCTTCGAATTTCCTAGCACCCACGTTGACATTAAACTGGTTATTTTGTGATCATTTACACTTACAAAAGAGTCACATGGTTGAGAAATTGCAGCCAGGTAATATGTGGAATTTTTGCCCAACAAATGACTATAATCAAAGTGTACATTTGTATGACAGAAACACACAAACACACAAGTTGAACCATTTCCTGTAAAACCTTCACTTATAGTAGCAACAACAAACGAAGGCTGCATTTTTCATTTTAGGCCTTACACTGCAGTTTTAATTTGGAAGATGAGTTAAAGAAACCACGTGATTGTTGGCCTCTATAGCAACTGTGGAATTTGGATGCTCAAAATTTACTGCAGGCGTAAAAGCATATTCCATAAACATTGACACACACACCAGCTGTCTTACAGCCTCACCAGACCCACCCCCTTTGGTCAGTGGCCTGTGTCGTGTCTGTCCTGAGTCCGGTCTGAGGATCGCATGGCTGCAGCCTCCACCTGCTCTGCCAATTGGACCTGTCTGTCAGCAGTGGCAGAGCACAGGCACACACTGTGGGGATATGAGCTCAGCGTATACTGGGGGGGGTCACCCCGGGACTGATGCAAGCTCTCTCACAGGCAGACATGTAAACTTAGCGATATACTTACACTTTCTGCCTTCAGCGTTGACACATTTGACAGCCTTGTGGTTACTTCGGGCACGTGCGTTTGCAAAGTTCTCTATACGTACAGCCATCTAAATGCTTACAACAATGTGCACACTCAGGCAAATCTGTTTCAAGCTATTCATTTTGCTGATTATATTCCTGATATGTGAACACGTAAACAGAGATTGTCTTGCCTTATCTATTCAATTGTTTCAGTTTTCCTAACAAAGAAGCCGCGACAATCAATTCATGTCCATCAGTACGATTGCAATGCACTAGATGATGAGTTAGATCTGTTTCAAACCTCTGTAAAATTTCCAGTAACTGGTCCTTGTAATTAAAAAGTAAAATATGTTTTTTTCTCTCTCTCTTTTTGGACCCTTGCAGGAAGAAATGAGTTGATTGCACGATACATCAAACTTCGCACAGGGAAAACGCGGACCAGGAAGCAGGTGAGTTCTCTGCAAATACCATTTGTAGCAGCCTCTATTTTTGAACCCCTTCAGAAAATCCACTCCTGTTGAGTGATGCGCCAACACCCTATACATCCCCCCCCACTGAACCCTCAATCCCTGGAGTGCTGGAGATGATGATTGATTTAGGGCCGTGGCCCAATGCACAGATGCTATAAGATCATGTGTCGGTGTTGTATCTTCACCACCTTGTGGATCTGGTGCTTGTTAGTAGGGAAACGAAGCTGGGGAAAACAGTGGTCTGGATGGGAAACTGAGGCAGGACGTGGAGGGATTTGGAACTCAATCCTCAGTCCGGTATCTGATATGGAAGAACTGATGTATGAGGCTGTGATGGATGTGGAGAGAAAGGGTCTCTGCTAAGTCATCTGTCGGAGACACTGTGGGAATGAAAAGAGATGATTAGAGATGGAAACAGAAGGAGGGGCAGTGGTAGATCAGAGATGAGTAGTAAGACAGGTTGGAGGCAGAGAGGGACACCTGCTGGTTTATCTGTGGCAAACTGACTGCTGTTCTCCAGAACGACTACATAAGACTATAGACCCCATAATTATAGAATTCAAGCGAGAAATGGGATGAAAATGACAGTGTTTCAATAAAAATACATAAAAGCAAATTAGTTATCAATGAGTTTGTTTAACAGGTCATAACTTAAAAACTGAAACTTGAACTAGTGTGTAGTTTGTACACTTTTTACTTATCGTTTTATTAAAGTATATACATTTCAGTTACATGTCTATCACTGTTTTTTTTCTTGTTTTATAGTTTTTGTTTATTAGTGAATGAAGGGAATAAAACATTTGAATCCATGTAAGCATCTCCATGTGGCAGAGGCCCAAAATGCAAAGCATTTATACCACATTGTTGTTAAAGCAGCTACGCACACCAAAGCTCTGCGTTACAAACATACATCCAACTCTTGAGATCTGCTTTTAGACACTGTCTCATGCACCACCGCAGACAGATCAAAACTTCTTTTTTCTTTGACTTCAGTAACACACAGCAGCAGGTTAAACAATTCAGTTAAATCCAATTTCTTTATGTAGCATCAAAATACAACAACAGTCACCTCAAGATGCTTCATATGGTAAAGACCCTAAAATAGTATAGAGAAAACCCCAGTAATCAGATGACCCCCTATGAGCAAGCACTTGGTGACAGTGGGAAGGGAAAAATCATTTTAACAGGAACAACCAGAATCAGAGAGGGACAGCCATCTGCTGCCACCATTTGGTGGTGAAAGGGGGGAAGACAGGACAAAAGACACACTGTGGAGGAGAGCCAGAGATTAATAATAGCTAATTCTATCTCCAAAGTGAGAAAAGGAGCTGTGCACAATTTGAGTAAGTGGCACATTTGTCCTCTGGGGTTTCATTTTGGTCTTACATATCCAAACTGTGTGGTTTTTTGGGTTTTTTTTTTTGTGCACATCAGACAGCTGTGCTACGCATGTATTCAGTTCCTACAGTGAGATCATTGGGAAAACATGGATTGTGCTCAGGATTGATCCATCACAACTGTAGCTAAGTTTTAATTATTATTATTATTATTATTTCCTCTAGAGAATCATTATTCTTTAAAAGTGTTCAATTACTGAAGGAATTTCAGTTTTGCACCATAAATGCAGTATCATTTGCAAAAGTGATATTGCTGTGAGTATGAAACCTATCTAATCATTTAAGTATATAAAAAATAAGGCAACAGACAGGTGGTTAAGAAATCTATGTTCAGCCTATAGGTTTACTTTAGATACCACTTTTGCTAAGTGGTATCTTTTCTTTATATGCACACCTGGAATGTCAGAATTCCCGGAAAAAGAAAATAAATGTTGATACTTTTCACCGGGCTTTACAGATTTCAGTGTTCCTCATTTAAAAGGCTGTTTAACCAGAAAGCACTGTACATAAATACATTTTTTTAAACACACCAAGAGAAAACAGGACTGAAAAATAACACATAAAATTTTAGCTGCAACAAATCTTCCCAGGAACAGTCTTTGCAACTCTGAGTATCCCAGAAGAAAAAAGTAACTACCGTATTTCCCGGACTACAAAGCGCACCTGAATATTAGCCGCACAAGCTAAAATCAGGGGAAAATCCTGTTTTGTACATACATTAGCCGCACCTGACTAAAAGCCGCAGGTGTTTCAATGTTGACTCATCATATGTAAGAGAATATGCACAAAGGGAATTGTCAGGAAAGAGATGGCTGTTTGGAGACACACCCCTTTTATTAATATTTTGAAAAAAAAGTTATGGGTACATATTTGCACATGTAGTACATAACAGTAACCTACAGCACACCAGAAAAATAGATTCGGACTACCTTTTAGGCTCAGGTGCAGTGACACGGCTTTAACAAGAAGAAAAGTCAGTCATTCACCATCTTTCTCTTCTTCCTGCGCACTAAAACCACCAAAGTCCTCTTCTCCAATGTCGGAAACGAACAGGCTCAGGATGGCTTCGTCATCCACTCTCCGCTTCTCTCCTTCGTTGTCACTTTCAAAACCAAAGAAATCCTCGTTGTCAGTGTCAGAGTCGACCACCCTCAGAAGGGCCGTGGCGGTGTCCTCCTCTCCATCATGCAGCAGTCCAGCCCTTCAAAATCCGTTGGTGATCGTGGATGTTTTCGCACTTTTCCACGCTGTCAGAATCCACCGGTGGAGTTGGGCATAACTTGCTTTTCGCAAGTTTATCGCCGCTCATCATCCACGCCTCCCGCTGAATGCGTAGCGCTACTTTGAAGTTTGTTTTTCGCGCTACTTCGTATGGCACTACGTTGCCTGGCGGACGGACATGTGACTAACATACCACTCTTGAACCCCGATCCTTCCGCCAGGCAACGTAGTGCCGTACAACAGCGGAACAAACAAAACAAATCGTCTTACGATATGACAAAAATCATGGAAAATCCATAGAAAAGCCGCACCTGACTAAAAGCCGCAGGGTTCAAAGCTTGTGCAAAAAGTAGCGGCTTATAGCCCGACAATTACGGTACTTTAATAAACTCCTAGGCACTAAACTCAGTGGACAATGGTTCACTTTTCTCATAAACCATAAATCTCATAAATCCTAATTTAACCCCTGGATATACCATACATTTCCTATCAAATAACAGGTATCAAATAACAGTGACAACGTGAAAGGGATCACTTATAGTGATGCACATGTGGCTTGAAAACAACTTCAGATGGATGATAATGTTTGTCTCTGACTACTGGACATGTAATAGTAATTAATATTAGTCGACCTTAGGTTTAAATTAACACCGTTTTTTAAAGTTGCTGATCGTCCGTGGATTAGAAAAAGAATAGCTCGTAGTTGCCACGCGGTCAAACATGTACACCTTTGGCCAGTTTCCAGTTCACCTGCCTTTGTCTTTTAAACTGTGCGAGGAAGCTCGACCAGTGGGAAAACCATGTAAACAGACCGTTTTTGTGGTTTATTACGTTCAGTTGTTTTTGTTGTCTGTGCTTTCCAGGTGTCTAGTCATATCCAGGTTCTAGCTCGACGGAAGGCCAGGGAGATCCAGGTGAAGCTGAAGGTACGCTACGTGAGTCAAACTATTTTTATACATTCTCAAAATGCTTTTGACTATTCAAGATGTTGTTATTATCACTATTACTGCTAGATTTGACTTCAGGCTATAATCAGACCAAAGTATCAGAACTGAGGTGCCGTTAATGCGGTGATATTAATCAGCTTGAGCAGTAACAGATGGAAAAGGGGTGAAAATATAATTACCCTATATTATTTTCTTTCATACTGAAGAAAAAAGCGCTGCCGTTCACATTCCTTTAAAACAAATACACAAATGACCAGCTATCTTAATTGCACCCTCTAATTGGTGCCGGTTTTAAATGCGATGCTGGCACATTTCAGTGAAATGTGAACATGTTTCCCCAAAGCCCGAGGCTTTCTGTGCACGCCTGTGAATATGATGATCCAAACACAGTTTTCAGGAAATATATGAATCCCTGCATTATTACTGCCAGGTATTACATTTATTAAGTGCCACAATAAAAGTGTTCCGAGTGGTACGCTGAGCATTTACACATCCCTGTCCCCCCAGTACTTTCTCAGTTTGCATTTCTCATCCGCATGCGCTCGCATAGTCGCAGTCACAGCAGGCAACAGGACTCTTCCTCGCCTTGGATGGTAGCCACGAGGGTTCAGCTGGCAGGGCTCTGCGCTGGTCACAGGGTTGGCCCCTGTGACAGGCCTTTTTTAAATGCGTCTTTGGTGTAACTGAGATCCCTGCCACATGTACCCCCCATATTTCAGCTATGCCCTTGTGTTAGCCAGTTCTGGGAAGAAGAATGCACCCCGTGGCCTTGCCCATTTGGGCTTGGCGGCAAGTGCTTGTAGTCCTCTGTGGTCTGCGGACTGCTGAAGGAGTGGATTCAAAAACAAGAGCGATATCACTTTACAGTATTCCTCATAGTTTAAACATTTTGTCCTTTATCTCTTTTTAAAAAATCCTTTTTGTGACATTAGAATTTACCAGTTCTGGGATTGTTATGGTAAGCATATCAACATATCACCCCGTTGCCTGCAGTGACTTAAAGTATGACCTCTAACAGAAGCTAGTTGTCATCACTGGCTTGCCCCTGCCAAAGCAATAAACTTAACTCTTGACCTAAAGGTCCTTGACTGTAATATCACCTTCTCTGCAGCTCTCTGACTGGCAGGGATTCACCGATGATGCAAGCTGGCCTCTGCCTTTCATTTCCCCTTTTAGGGCTCTGCTTGTGTTAGTGGAGAAGTAGGACGCAGACTTAAATGGAGTCTGATGAGTGCTGTCCTTTTGCTTTCTACTGTCTGTTTAATCTTACTCTCGCTCTCTCGTCTTCTGTCTCTGTAGGATCAGGCTGCCAAAGACAAGGCCCTCCAGAGCATGGCCACCATGTCATCAGCCCAGATCATATCGCCCACAGCCTTCCAGAACAAGATGGCTCTCCAGGGCCTGTCTCGGCCAGCTTACCCCACTAGTGGTGGGGTGAGTCTTCACGTCTTCCTAAAACCCTGAGCAGTAGCACAGAATCCATCAAGGATTCTGTGGGTTTAATCCAAATGTTTTAAAAATCATATACTCGTACATGTATATCATATTCTGGTAGGCGAGTTATTTGGTGAATTCAGATTGTCTGCTTACAATTTTTACCTTTCAATTGTGAATAAGGAAGCTTGATTTCTTTTAAGAAGCACTTGTCAGCTCAGGCTTACATCTTGAATACATAATAAGCACCTCAGTATGAGGATTACTGGTATGATGCAACAATTTAATGTACTTTCCCTTCTTTCTGTTTTGTAAGTTTTGGCACGGGGCACTTCCAGCACAGCCAGGAAGCCATGAAGAGTAAGTAGTTGCTGTCTATCATTAGTTTCTCATGCTATAAGTTTATTAACCATCAGATAAATTTCACCTGGGGAATTCATCTCAAAGCAAATGAAAACACATCAGTGCAATTATAAAGAAAAGTCTTCAGCTGCCTGACATTCAGCATACCACTCTAGCTCCTGCGTCTTTAGAGGTCAGGTGCTCCAATTAGTAAATGAGAAGGGGTCATGAGGCCAAGACGGTGCATAATGTCTCTCCCCCTCTCTTGTCTGTCTCTTCTCTCCAGCATTAAGCCCTTTTCCCAACAGAGCTATGCCATGCAAGCGTCTGGCCCTGCCCCGATAACAGGTGGGTGTTGACAGAAGGCTGTCGTGTCAGCAAAGTGCCGAGACAACCCAGCTCATCATAAAGAGCTTGCATAATGCTCACACAAATCGCAGCAGTTTTGCTGCATTATCAACTTTTACTCAAGTCACAGTCAAACGACACGTTCACATGGTTGCGGCCTTTCCTTCTGCAGTTTATGATAACACACAGGGGCTGTCCATGTCTCCTGGTGCCCCCCCTTGGCAGGGTCGAAGTATTGCCAGCTCCAAGCTGCGAATGCTGGAGTTCTCCGCCTTCCTAGAGCAACCTCAAGACCCGGAGACTGTAAGTAAAGTGGATCCATCAGTGGTTTAGTTAGCGTTATTATTACCATAGTTGAAACAAAGGCTTACTCTTAAAAAATGAAAATGAATAAATAAAAGAATCCTGCTCACTTCATTTACACCTGACAGTGGTCCTTATACCTTGATTAGGAAATATTTTTGTCCTATAAACAAAAGTAAAGCTACAAATTCTGAAGGCAATAAGTAACTTTTCTGCTACTTTTGATTTTATTTTATGGCAAAAGCCGATGTTAAAAGCTAATCTGGCAATTGAAAACTGCATTGAACTATCCAAGTGTGACTGCAACTAAAAAAAGATCATGAGATGATCTCAAAGAATACACACAACACATCAGATGATCAGGAATGTTGCAAGTGGAAAGAAAAAGGGTGGGACCCTTGAGACAGGTGATGGGATATCACAATGAAGGCGATCAAATGTAGCGGCTGGCTTCTTATAACAGATGTCAGATAGCAGCCAACAGAGCTCGGCATTCAGCAAATGAAACATTTGCCATTTCTGGATGCGTTCATTTCCTGATATGCACTTTTGTTTCTCCAGTTCAACAAGCACCTGTTTGTGCATATCGGCCAGTCCAATCCGAGCTACAGCGACCCCTATCTGGAGTCGGTGGACATCAGGCAGATCTATGACAAGTTCCCAGAGAAGAAAGGGGGCCTGAAAGAGCTGTTTGACAAGGGGCCACCCAACGCTTTCTTTCTTGTCAAGTTCTGGGTAAAACATTTCTCTGCATTTGTTTTTTTTTAATCTCTTAATAGTTTTATATGATCTTACCTTGTTTCTTCCTTCTAAGCTCACTTCGTTTATCTCAAACTAATTTCAGATGAAAACCTCCACTGTAATTTTTTACTCCATATAAAGCCCAGTATGATAGCTGTGTGTGGCATGTTTTATACATCATCATATAATCCTCCTGAAGTCAAGAAGGTGAAGTGAGAGTACAGTGAATGCTCTTGTTAATGTTTTGTACCACCTGTTGGCTGTTAATGGCCTTGCGGTGTTAACTGTGTTGAGATAGCTTAAGCATTGGAGTTAAATGAACTTAAGTGTGATTTAGGGCTAGAATGAATGGAAAGTCATGGCTCCCTGACCCGATTGGTGGTTTATATGCCAGCAAAGAAGGCCTTGCTGTCCAACATGCATTTGCCTTGTGCGTATTTGTATATTTGCCTGTGATGTGTGTGTATGTGAGTGTGTGAATGTGTGTGTGTGACAGGAACCTTGGGGAGAGTGGCAGGCCTGATCTTTCACTAGGAGAAATGTGATCCGAGACACCTGTCTCTGCACTATTAGACTGACCAACCCTCATACCCCCTCCTTATATTCTTATTTATAGATAAGCCCCACCAAAAGTGCATACACACACACACACACACACACACACACACAGACAACAACGAATCACTCTCATTACCCCCACCATCACACATTGAGAGTGATTTAGGGAATAAAGCATGATAACAAAGTCAGCATAAGATACAAGCAGACGAATAGATGGTAGTGTGATTCCCGATTATCCACTGGAAATCTGAGGAAACTCCAAGTTGAGGACATAAAAATGGGACAGAGAAGGGAGAAAGAGAGCAAGAGACACAGACATTGACTTTGTTCATTCTTTTGATTTGTTTCTCTGGCCATGTTGCTTTAGTATTTGCCTCACTTCTCCACATAATATCAAATAAAAACACTTTTAAAAGGACCAACTCTGAAGTAAATAAATGACAGAAAATCAAGGATGGACAGCCTCTTTGCCAGTGGCTGTGATAGAGCAGGTCATCTGCTAACCTAAAGGTTGGTGGTTCAATCACTGGTTCCCTGGTTACTCCAGTCAAAGTATTATTGTACAAGATGCTGAACTCCAAGTTGCCCTCCAGTGGATTCATCCAAGATAGGAAAATAGAAAAAAATGTGGTAAATGACGACAGTGTAGAGTAGATAAAACAATCGGTCTATTTACCAGTAAGACTTAGTGAGTTTATAAGAATCCAACAACAATATATAACTTGGCTATGGGCAGACAGTTAAGGCTTATGCATTATTTTAGTGTGTGAAGGGTTGTGTGGGGTTAAATCTATGTGACAAACACATCCAAAGCAGAGGTTTTGCTGTCTGAGACAGACGGCAGTGCTCAGTGTTTCCCACTGATGTTCAATAAACAGATCGGCATCCAACAGTTGCCGAATCTGACACGTTGGGGTGGGGTGGAATTACCTTTAAGCTTAAAATGAGTTGAAAGTACGTTTGAGGAGAAGCGTTGTAAACAGCCATAGGTTTCATACAGCCTTGTGTATACTTTCACCACTTTGCTGTGTTGCTTGCATGTTGATGGCTGAGGCAGAATGGAGGCTGAAGTAACTAAAAACAGTCAAATCTTACTGCTTTAACAAATTACTGAATCGTTTCACACAAAAATATGGCCATGTCAAGGTGACATGGTATATTAAAGCGTTAACTGCTGCTGTGTGACGCCTCCAAAGATGCTGAATGTCAGGTTCAAAGTGCCGCCTTGCATCCGATTCCACCAGATGGCTTCGTATGTATGCCATTACCCTTCTCACATGCTTGACTTACATATTATTTATTGTAGACAGATAAAAGACATTGGTGAGTGGCACCATATTGGAAGTAGTTTACTCCAGGGTTGGGAAGAGCAGCTGGTCGAGCTGTGGCATTTGAATCGGGGGCGAGGGGAAGAAGGGGATGAGTAGCCTCGCCATATATCACTGAAAGAAAAGAGAGCAAGACAGCAATAACGGGCAGGAGGTAGAAATAGAGACACAGAAGGTGTGAACAAGAGATAGGGATAGCAGGAGAAATGCTGGGTGGCATTAACCCAACAAGTCACCAGTGAAATATTACTCTCTTGATTCATGTCAGAGCCTGGTGGAGTCAACAGTTATGACATATCCAACTTGCTAGAGGAAAACAAGCTCATAACACTGTCCCCCCCTCCCCCCAAGCCTGTTCATTTTATCATGTCCCAAGGGGGTCCTCCAATTCTCAAGGCATCCATGACAAAACCCAGAAATGCTGCAAAAACAGCTGGGTATTTCAACAGCTACAGTGGAGAAACCCCCAGAAAAGACGCTCTTGGCCATGAGAATAAGCAAAATGAAATCCTTAACACATCTGAAAATATGATAACCTTATTTAAGCCATTGTAAAAGCTGGAAAGAGGCTATTTGGTATCACTGCAGTCATATAGCCACATAGCAGGTTGTGACTTCGGGGTGTGCTGAGGCGCAGGTTGGCATGGTGATGGTGACAGGCGGCTGACCCGTCTCCAAAGCTATGGTATTCTAGATTGAATTTCCAGCAAACCTCCCTGTCGGCCACTCTCTGCCCTGCTCCTCTCCCCATCTTCCTCTCCTTCACCCCCTCGGCGCCCGTGGCCCTGTCCTAACGGATTGTCTCACGCCTTTGAAGTGCAGAGGGAATCTGATTTGAGCTGGCTCTGCTAAATTGTTACACAGCCAGCCTGCCCACCATGATCTAATCAGCCAATTGCACGCTGCTGATTGTAATTGGATGAATTCCCTCGCAGGCTGTTAGGGAAGCAGGGAATGGCAGTTTGAGGAGGGTCACTAGGCCCCAGGGATGAAGACAAATAGAGGAATTACATGAGCCAGGGATGAAGATGAACGGGGTGATGAAGAGATGAGAGGAGGCTGAGCTGTGTCTCAATGGCCCATTAGGAGACAAGAGCCCGACAGGGAAAAAGGTAAAGCAGCTCAGCTGTCTGACAGAAGAGGCGTCACCTCAGTCTGATCCAAAATCTGATTATGCTCACCTCAATTCAAACTTGAGCCAGTGGGGGGATTAGAGGTGGGTGAAGCTGCTTCATCTGAGAATAAAGAAAGTTGAATCTAAGCTGCCTTTGAACTTGTGAGGCCATATTCTTCTCATAGAAACGGTTCAGCATTCCAGCACTTTTGGTTCTTGCTTATGACAGATGTCAAAATAGTTTCTTTTTCACAATCTATGCAACTTATCGTCTTGCCTCGGGCTGCTACATGTTATATAGATTTTGTGATTTTTGATTAGAAACACTACAAGTCCAAGATAAATCCAGTGGACGCTTCTTGTAAGTAGAGTGAACACAATGCCACTGGAATGCAAAATCATCTTGCACGCTTATACATACAGTGAGGCAGAGGAATTATATGAGCCATGAAGATGAACGGGGTGATGAAAAGATGAGAGGGGAGCTAGGCGGTACATCTTGGCAATCTTTAGGCTGGATTCGACTTGGGTAAATGAGGATCTGTCCTGTAAGCACTTCTTGGCTTACCAAGGTTACCTCTCAAGCTTTGTTGAGCCGGAGCACCTTTGACGCAGAGATCCATAGGTGTGGAAATTTGTAGATTACAGAGCTGTATGAACTGTTTATCCTCAAGTATGTGAATGTGCAGTGTGGTGCATGGGTAGTGCACACATCTCCATTTAAAGGGGCTGAGGTTTGTAGGTCTTTATACACCACCAAGCTGTTTTAATCACCATGGTTCCCTTTGGCCAAGTATATATTAACACATTATCTCTTTCTTCCTTCCAGGCGGACCTTAGTGTAAACCTGCAGGATGACAGCAGCTTCTTTTATGGTGTGTCCAGCCAGTACGAGAGCTCTGAGAACATGATTATCACCTCATCCACCAAGGTCTGTTCCTTTGGCAAACAGGTGGTGGAGAAAGTTGAGGTAAGAATGCGATACTGGAAGGTGTCAAGTGTCATTTGTTATGTCATCTTTTATTAGAGTATATACACTTATGCTGCCATGTTAATGGAATCTTTGCACTATTTTGCATATGTTTTCGGCACAATTTGTTTTTCTTACTTTTTCCAGCCTATTCATCCAAATGTGCCCATTGGGCAAAGAGTCAGGCTTCCTCTTATTTGTTTGGGGTCCCAGTAGAGATGTTATCTAACAGATGTGGCTAACTTCTTGGCTCGGAGCAATGCCGTCTTCAGAGTTTATTAAAGAGGCCCTTTGAAATATTTATGACATGAGCAGAAATGACATTTTATGATTTTATAGCTGTTCCTTTTATGAGAATTGTTTATGAAAAAAACTCTTGTCGGACCAATAAACGTCATATAACCTGTAATTCTAGCTGCTGTCACTCTGGAAATGTACCCAGCAACAGACTGGGATATCTCTACATGCTAGTCAGGACTGAGAAAAATTAAATTTGCAGCTTTTTTGTTAAATAAGATAGTTATGTTTGAAAGATTTTAATCGCTATTAAAAATGTTCTTATTGAGAAGATGTGAATTTCATCCAAAACTAGATTCAGCTGGAGGAATATTTTTAGTCATCAGTGATTCAATTTTTTTGTTGGTGAGATATGAATATTAAATTAATACATTACAAAATGTGACCACTTAATTTTTAAGCAACATTTATTAGTCAGCCATTTTTTTCCTGTAAATATCATTTTTTAGTTTAGCTGCTTTACAAAACTGACACCTTCCACTTTTCCCATTTATCGGCAGTAACGTATATATTTGGCTCCAATTCAGGAAGTTTGCGTCACCGATTGAATGATGGAAGAGTGATGTTACGACATAAAGAGGTCATGACCACATCAAAAGCCACACTTATCACACTGGGGAGTGAATAACCCCCACCGCAGATTCCAGTCAGTTACTGCTGATCTGTGGTCTGTAAACTGACGCGATTCACAAATTTCCCCAATATGAATAACTGTTATGTTTCCCGTTAACCGTACACAATAGCCGCCCCGCCCCCACTCGCTGCTGATGGATTGTACAATATAAGCACATACACACATATCCCTAGGTAGAGCCATCTGCCTCAATCGGCCACATGATGATATTTAATGGCTTCATTATTTGATTACGGTTGTCACAAGAAATATGTTTATTGTCATATCTGGCATGCCATATGCCGCATTAGGTATATTATATTTCAAACAATACTGCTTATCACATACAGTAGACCTAGACGTTCATATCCAATGCATCCATTTGAGTTTCAGTGGCCTATGTATCCCTGCGTTTTTGCAACAGATTTCACATTTCATCCATACATTTTTAAATTCTCTTTCAGTGTGATATATGTTCGCAGATATTAAACTTCACTCGTATGTGTCTGTTCCCCTAGACGGAGTACGCGCGTTTCGAAAATGGACGCTATGTGTTTCGGATCCACCGCTCTCCGTTGTGCGAATACATGATCAACTTTATCCACAAGCTTAAACACCTGCCGGAGAAGTACATGATGAACAGCGTACTGGAAAACTTCACTATCTTACAGGTACCAACTTTCAAATCTGTGTAGTACGTATAAAACTGCAGCTTACCTTTCCCCAGGCTGTTAATGACAAGAAATAAGCTTCTTCTCTTAAGCTGCACTGATATCATATAGTTTGGACTCAAATTATGAGCAGCAGAGTGGGGTCGAAGTATTTCACATCACAACTCAGAAACTAGACTCAAAATAAACAGTTTAGCCAGCTAGTAAATACTAATGGAGAATACAAAACTATAATCACTTGTTTTCATAAAATCATATATTTCCACACTACTTCACCCTGGATTCACTTGCTAACTAATTACAAATATGCAACAACAGAAAATAAATTTTGGTTTTGTTTGAGTCGTAATTTAGGCATCTAAATTCTTTTTGTTTTAGTCTAGTTTTAGTTGAATAAATCAAATCAAGCGATTATCCAGCTGACTAAAGTATAAAGTGTAAAAGTTTTGGTCCACACAGTCAGTCTTCTTTTAAGGGTCTTATTTTCAATATCCAATGCAACCTGTTTCTATTCTTATCTTTCTCCCAAGCATTGACATTTTGTCATGTTTTCGTGAGAAACAAGGAGCTTGGAAACAGCTGGAACCATTTTAATTTTATGCCTTCTAGTTGGACTTTTCTGAATGAGCCGGTGTGCTCCTCAGTGGATAGTGGGGTGTATTGTCATAGTAACCAGAGGGGCCTAAAAGACAGGGTTTTTAAAAATGTGTTTCTTCTATTGGAGGCTCCATTCCTACACTCCTAGCAAAGGCACAATGACCATATTGAGCCCACACTGATGACTACATGGCAGCATGTCATTAGGCTTCTCAATGGAGTTATTTAGCTCATATGAACCACAAACGTCTCATACACAGATGTTCACATACATATAGATGACAATACACACAGACAATGCTGCAGGGCTGAGCACAATGATGTGACAAAAGTTGCTTTCAGTGCAACGTTGTTAAACATAAGGAGTTTTTTTTCCTGTCATGTTATGCATGTTGCCTTTCCATGAATGCCAAGCAGTACTTTAGATACATATCAGCCTTATGTATAGAATAGCACCATTTCAGCCAAGGGATTGTGTGTCCAGTTACTCATTATTAGTGTGTATGTGTCAGTAATTAGTCAGTATATTTAACTAATGAACCGGCCAGGGAGACTAGTTAGGGTTAGGTGTCTAGGCTCTAAGCTCATCACTCCACATGAATGTGCTACATTTAAAACTGGGAAGCGATAAGTAAATACGCCCTATCCACCATCCCCACAGCCTAAAGGTTGATGCTGGGCTGGTGGAGAGGTTGAAACGGCGAGCACTGATGAAGGGAACTGGTGGCAATGTGATGTCCAAGTGAGCATCGGGAAACTTTACTGCTTAAATCAACTGCCAAATTGGGAGGGTGTATTCGGTATCGGCGTGAGAAGAGGGAGGCATGTTACGTGGGTATGACGCAGTGGAGCTCGAGTTGCCTGCCTAAACTAGCTGGCAGGCTCACTTCATTAGTGATGTAGCAGAAAGCCACGGCTCTGCCAGAACCACAAAAAAAAAAAAATAAGAAGAAGCTATAAAGTTGTCCAAACTGTGGGTAAATTTACATTGTAAGTAAAAACACGACAAACGAAGCTTCACAATATGACACCAGTTTGTGTTTGTCTACAGGTGGTGACTAACAGGGACACACTGGAGACCCTGCTGTGCATAGCCTACGTCTTCGAGGTGTCCACTAGCGAGCACGGAGCGCAGCATCATATTTACAGGCTAGTCAAAGACTGACACGGCCTCTCACTCTGAACTTACCAGTTCTAGACCCATTGTAGCACACCGGTGAGCAACAACACTAAACAATAGACTACTTCCTCTACAAGATGAATTCATACGAGGCGGTCGGGAGCCTGGAGAAGCACAGGCTGTGACGGTTTGTGCAGGAACACAACTACTGCTGAACAAGAGTTAGATTTGGGACTGTGGAAGTTGAAACTGGCTGTGTGTGAAGAGGAGGACCACTGTGTACACTGTGGTTTCTATGCCAAAGGAGCCAAACATAGCTAAGAAGACCTGCATGAGAGAGTTGTAATTGGTGGTGTTTTTTTCCATCTCATTTTTACTAGCGCTTGTTTTTAATTTAGATTCTTTTACACACATGCATGTGCAGGGGATGTTTGTGACAGAGAAGTCTGGCTGCCTCAGGGTGCCATCTAGTGACTTAAATATAAATATATATAAAAATGGGAAAAATAATAAAAGTATACTGAGAATCCCTTATTTGCACATCCGAAAGAAAAAAAATCACTGTTTTTTTGTGCCAATGTTTTGCGATTATGTACAGTGCCACAACCTTCTCTTAACAGAGTTACGTTGACAGGTGGCTAAAACGATTTAAAAGAACTTGTATTCACTTTGTTTGATGTTGAATGTTGAATGTTTCTTGTCTTACTGTTTTTTGATTGAAAACTGTCTGACTGCAACAAAAGGCACATAATAACACTGCTAACTTGAACCAGATTTGGACTTGTAAGCCGATTATCGAAGTTGTCTGCATCTGTAACTTGCCCTGAGGTGTCACATGAAAATACAAGTGTTTCTTACATAAGTCCTCGCTGGTTTTGTAGTATTTCCACTAACTGCTACACGCTGCATAAACGTGTTTAGGAGAATTATAAAATGTGCAGGATTTGACAGAGCTGTCAGAGAGACTTTCCTTTGACAGCTTTTTACAGCTTTCCCAGTATGTTGTGTGCACACTGGAAAGGTGATAAAATAAATATATTGAAAGTTTAAAGTGTGCATAGTAAATCAGTTTACTTTTGGAAGGTGTTGTTGATGAGCACCATACTGTTCTATAGTGGATGAACAGCCTCATGCTGAAGAAAGTCAAAACTAATTGCAGATGGCAGTGCTTTTGCTCCAGTGAGGCCCCGGAAACCAAAAAGTAAGTATTTAAGGGTGCAGATTAAAATGACTGATTAACCTGTTGGTCGTTAATTTTCTCTGATTGTTAATGTAGAGAGGATTGTGTAAGCAAATCATCACATTTAAGAGGCTAAAGTAAAAAATAATTTCAGCTATTTTTGCTAAATAGCTGACCAAAATCATGAATTAGTTATCAACATAAATGTGTAACAACATTTTACTTTCTCTTAGTGGGTTTTTTGGTGGGCAGTGTCACTACATGCTCACAGTTTTAATCACATCCACGTATGCATCCGATATTTTATATTAAAAAAAAAAGAACTACTACAGCAAGCGCAGAGAATACACTTTTTTAATGTAGTAGAGACACAGATGTTGTTAACAGTAGTGACGATTGCCATCTAGTGGTGTTTTGGCAACATTACACTTTGTTAGTTTGATTTAACTTGGTAGGTTAGAATCGGTGTAAGAAGAAGTGTAGAAGCAAATCACAAATGTAGTATTTCAAGGCGCCATATTTTGTATTGTAAGAAACCTTACACATCATACTCCGATGCTCATGTGACTTTATTAATATGTGAACTCGCACTTACAACTTCTTATCCAGTCCATGGTAACAAGGAGCTGGAGCCTGTCCCAGCAATCATAGTGCGAAAGACAAAGTACAGTTCAACGGGGTTAAACCAAACCTTCTTTTTATTATTTTATTATTTATTTTTTTTAAAAATCCACTTGATTGCTTCTATTTTTAAATCACTCTATCAACTTTAGTCTGCTATGGTATTTGTTAGAGCTGCATTATGCTACAGAGAGTGCATAGTTAAAAATAAATACACAAATAAATAAACACTGGCATACTTTGTGGTAAAATATAAAGTACGTACATTTTAAAGGGGGTAACAGATAATACAGATATGTCTTTTGGTGCCATTATTCTGGTAATGTCATTTGACCGACCTAACCCGTAAGAGTAGGGGTGAGTTTTTATAATCGATTCATCGATTAAAATCGATTCTGGCTTGGATAACGTAAAATCGATTCATTTAAATCCTGAATCGATTTTTTTAATATAAATATATAAATATAATATATTTTGCTTGAAATGCCAGAATCTTTGGTGACATCTCACAAAATTTGAAGAACCACCAAACAGTTAAGACAGTAAATGAGAGCAGGTACAGGGATTCTGCACATAGACTTAAACACACAGCGCGACCCGCGGATCAGAATCAGTTAGATGTCGCCTTTCTCACGGTTGGGGCTGAAAGCCGACAGCTCGCTGATCCTGATGTTTCGGCGGGTCTGCGCTTTGTGTTTACGATTCTAAAGCTGTTAGTTTGATCTCTCTCCAAACAATATTGACCGAACCAGCAGCAAAAGACGATCCAAACGTAAAATCGTCATGAATTCACTCTGACTTTTACTGTTTTGCTTCCACCGCGATGCACAGCTCTCTCTCTCTCTCTCCCTCCCCCCCCCCTCTCTCTCTGTACTTCAAGAACAGTTTCGCTTTCTTCATTATTCGCTTGCTTGTTACGCACCAGTCTACCGTAGTTTACAGCGCTGTCAGCCGCTGTTTTTTTCCCTTTTACATTCTTCCGAAAAGAAAACCTCATTTCTGCTGTTCAATACTGAACAAATTTAAACTTTTTAAAATTATTCAAAATGCAAAACGCTTAACCATGTCTCTAATAAAACCGCTGTAACTTCAGAGGTAATGTTCATATGTTGATTAATGGTTTTCTTTCGTTTTTGATGTACTGCAGAATATTTTTATAAAATCCCAGGCCAGGAAAATCACCTTCATGTTTTTCTGTGTTTTATCTTCAGCTACTTTGACACAAAGGCATCTGCTGTGATGCTCACACCTTTGATAAAGTCTTGCGTGTGTCAGCTTCCTTTTTATTGATACAAAAATATGTAAATGTACTGATTTGAATTATAATATTTCTGACTGTCAAAATTTCCCAGATTTAAATCGAATCGAATCGAATTAAATCGAATTAAATCGAATCGTGGATCGAATCGATTCGGGACCTTGTGAATCGGAATTGAATCGATTCTAGAAATCAGTGACGATACCCAGCCCTACGTAAGAGCCCAGACCGGTCAGAAAAACTACGGGAGAGTCAATGGCTGTGTCCCAATTCAGGGTCTGCACGCTTGAAGTACGCATTTTAAGTGCGGTTACGTCACCGCCACGCGACGACGGCTGTCCCAATTCGAAGTGTGCTTCAAATGCATACTCCAAATGCGCCGTCGATTTCCCCAAATATCAAGCGTGGTCCGGTGCACGCTTCGTGGTCCCATATATCCCACAATTCATAGCGCGGCGGTGGGTGGAGCGGCTGAAGAGGTTTTTTCTTTTTTTTTTCAAAACTTTTTTGAAATTATAAAGCGAACAGTCAGTCATTCCAGTTCAGTTTGTACAGTAGACATACAAGGCAAATAAGAGTAACAATATACAGTACAATGAAATAAGAAGGATAAATAAATAAAGGATAAAAAAGAAAAAAAGAAAAAAAAAAGGGGGGAGTGACAGACTTCATAACAACTTTGTACTTGAAAGTTGTGACAGCTCATTCGTTAAACATTTCTGAATGAATTTCAATCAATGTTAAACCTTTTATATTGGAAGGTAATTTAAGAGAGTTCGAGTAATATTCAATTTCAATCAAAAACAAATTAAATGATGGGGTTGAGTCTTGAAATTGACATTTATGTATATGGAATTTCCCTAATAAGATGGAGCGGCCGAAGAGTGAACTGTCAAAAGTACTGAATATGACGTCACTTATTTATGTGCGAATGTTTAATAATTAAAGTCAGTCATATATCCACAAACACAACAAGCTGAAAGTCAGATATATATATATATACATATATATATATATATATATATATATATATATATATATATATATATATATCATAATAATCTGACAATAATATAATATTGGCCATATTATATTTACATTACCACAGTGAGATGGCTTTAGTGAACATGAACAACATTAACTAATTGTTATTTACTAACTAATCTTACATGACTGTTCAGCACAGAAATGAAGCCCAACAATCATGTTTTCCAGTCCAGTGGTCTCAGCCTCAGATACTCAACTAATCAAAGTGATGTCATGACAAAAATGAATGACTAACAAAACATTTTTCTCCTTCATTTCTGTCAAACAAAGCTGTATGTAACGTGTCTCACGGTTAGTATCATGGTTGCTAGGCAACCTGAACAGCGCGACGAAGAGTATACCGTCCCATTTCACAAGCCTCTCACTTCCGCACTTCTCGTACGCGTAGTGCGCGTGCTTCAAGCGTGCAGACCCTGAATTGGGACACAGCTAGCGTTGAAACGTTAACAGGAACTTTTCTCAATGCGTAAAGGGGCGTGGGTTCTTCTGGGTTAAACCAGATTGCGACAATTATGGAAATGCGCTCAGATATATGACTAAACAGAAAACACATCACATTGTGGCCTTTTCTTTGATAACACTGGAAAACGAATGCAGATTATGAAACGTATTTATGGCCACAGTGTAAATTCACATAATTTGAACATTTGAATATCAACATTTGTTGATTTTATTTGTAAAGTAAGTTGATCCCATTATGTTGGTCAAGCAGCCTAGTGCACTCACACGTGGCACAGCCCTGGACACCTTACGCACGGCTGGGTCTCCACCTCCTGTAGGTGCGTAGTTGTGACACAGCTGGCACCAGTAAAACCAAAGCACTGGCCCCATTTCATGCCTGTCAACTCCAAGTAATCAGCTCCCAAATATGTCGAGGCTTTGTCTTGATTGCAATCTAACATGGTGTGATTTACAATATGCGCAATGAACGCCGCATGGGGTTTGCTGGCGGTTTTCAGTCTGGTGTGTCGCGTTGAGTCGAGGTGCTCACCGACCTCCTATTATAAGAACTGCTGGATTAGACGGTTCCCGGGGATTTTCATCGATATTGAGGAATCTCAGAGGAGAGGGGCGCAGCTTTTGAAGCATTATCAAGAAGAGACCGCGCTGAAATGCAGCCGCACCTGTTGCCTTACCAGAAACTGTGAGTTATACGATCATCACTGGTTTTCTCTTCTTTTACTCCTGATTAATCCTCTTTCTGTCTTTTCTCATAGTTTCCTGTAATCTGGCTATATTCCACTATGATACCACTCAAGAAATCTTGAACTGCTTTCACCTCCACTGTCCGACTCTGGGGAGCTGCATTCTGAGTCACAGAGACAACGTTGTTCTCTACAATATCACAAAGGGTAGGTCGCTTTAGTGTCTGGTAGAGGTGGACTTCTGTTCTTTTAATGATATGAATACTGTGCATATCAAATCCTTTTAGATCCTGTTAGATTCTTAGGGATTAGATGTAAATTTGAAATAACAATTTCAAAATACTATATCTTACAGTAAATGTCTATAACTATAGATGGTTCAAATTCTGCATACAGTACTGTGTAAAAGTCTTGAGTCACCCCTGATTTTGTGCATTTTGCTTCCAAGGAGTCAGACTTCCTTGGAATTTGGAAGTCAAGTGGTCTTGAGCAATAGTTCTCCAGGCTTTCTGAAGCCCTTTCAATTTTTTTTTCTTTGGACAGTGGCTGCTTTTCACTCATTTGTTCCTGACTATTTTCATATAACTTTGTGTGTGTCTGTGTGTTAAGGCTCTTAACATTCAAGTATAAAAAACAATACAAACCTCCCCCCAATTTTAAATTGTATCTTTAGCACCTTGTTAATATCAGCCTCTGGCAAAAACACATAACATGTTTGATGTTCAAGTTATCATCAGTATTTACAGAGGAGGTCAGGAGAGAGGCATCGGTGTAACTTTGTGCTGAACATGGGGGGGTCAAGATCTCTGTCTAAATAAATAAATAAATCTGGGTAAATTCCCAGATGATTAAACATGCGACTATTTTGCTGGTAATAAAGAAAATCAACAGTCTATTTATGCAAGATAATTCATAATTTTATTGGGGGGGGGGGGGGGTTATATTGGTTGGGTCTGATCATTGAGGGGGTCATAACCCTCCTGGAAATTACACCCCTGAAGAGAGGTACAGCAGCGGGTGTCTACAGCAAAACATGGACATGATGGTGTAAATAAAAAAAGTACAGTCAGATTTTTGATCCATCATGCAATGCCATCTGGAAAGTATCTTATTGGCAATGATTTAATTTTTTTGCATGAAAATGATCCCAAACTCACTGCCTAATGCAGTCGATGTATACCTGGACAATAAAGTGTACAGTGGAACACTTTTAGTCATGCATTGGCCTTCCCCAGAGCCCCCAACCTTAATGTCACTGAAGCAGGGTGGGATCATCTTGACAAAGAACAGAACTAAAGGCAGCCAACACCCAAAGAAGAGCTTTGAATGTCCTTCAAGAAGTCTGGAGAACTATTGCTGAAGACTGCTTAAAGAAATTACAAGAAAGCTCACTCAGAGAGTTCAGGCTGTGATGGAGAATAAAAGTCATTATATCAAATACTGACTTTTGTTAGACTTGTACAACCACTGTTTTTACCTTGTATACTGCATTTCCATGTAGGTTTACATGTAGGTAAACTGTTGCACCTACTTCACTTACTTTAAAAAAAATGTAAAGACATGAGTTGTTTGGAACTTTTGCATAGTACTATGTAAAAAATATGATTGATCAGTCGATAAAATATTTATCCAAGTGACCAATAGTAGTTAAAACGATCCCCACCAGCGGCAAAGCAAATATATACGACTGAGAATCAAATATTTCTAATATTTCTTCTTCTGATTTTAGCATGTTGCATAGGAGATTCCCAACTTCAGTGAAGTAAATTATCTGAAAATCGTTTTGCTTCCAGCTTTGCTTTTCTTGCAAAAGATGCATAGCATTTGTAGTTGTCACTTATTTTGGAATAACAAAAAAAATCACTCGCTATTAAACGTTTAGATAAAAACACCAGCAAAAACATGAAAAGCAAACAAACAAGCACATTTTTTCGTATTCTAGGTGTGGATCCTGATCTGTTGGTGTTTGGAAAATACTTCACCTCTAACGTGCGTGTGTTACCCCACCACTACAGCCGCAATAACGCCTCAGAGCCATTGCTGTCAGACAAGCGCCAATTTATTCATCCGCCTCCGCCCGTTAAACCCTCCACTACAGCTGGCAGAGTTCATGCCCCCACAGAGGCGTCTGTCATTGCCACCACAGCACTGCAGAGCACCGGTCAGCCTTTAGCAGTTTCCACAACTACGACTGCTGTGCCTTCCACTGAAAAAACTCCCCCATCTTCAAAAAAGTATGCACAAACAACAGCCGCAGTTGTCTCCACCACTTCTCTTCCAGATAGCATTACTCCATCTCCTTCATTCACCACAGTTAGCACTCTGGGCCATTACAATTCCAAGATTCTGTCTGCTTTTTCTATCACAAGTCCACAATCCCCAGTATCCACCCCTACCCGTCATCCCACCGCCACTTTCTCTCAGTTGGCCAGCAGCCCTCCAACTTCTGCAGCTCTTATAAGCTACACAGAAAGCAGCAAGCTGTATCTAAATGAGACCAAGGGCAACCATGGGAGGAACCACACAGTAAGCAACGAGGGAGCCAGTGGAGATGACACCCTACCAGGCCTCGGACATGGGTGGTATGTGGCTGCTGACACCTTGCTGGTTGCTGTGGCCATTTGTATCACAGTGCTGCTGAGCTGCTGTTGCTCTATCCTGCTGGTGGTGAGCTGGAGGGGTCAAAGAAAGAGGATGGGACGCTACAGTACATCATGGAGAGGGAAACGAGGCTCCATGCGTCTGATAAAATACGTGCTGGTCAAGGAGAGCTCCTGAAAGTGAGGATATTTTGTAACATTGTTGAGGAAGAAATCCAAAATGAAAGGACAATTTACTTAGAATGTATATGATTACATAAAGGATTATTTTAGGTTAAAGTATTTTGTTTTATTCTAACTAGATGGGGATGGACAGCTAAGGCAGCTCACCTGTGTTTTCCAGTTCTATAAAAGCTGGACCAGATAAACTGCTTAGTCTCTTTCTGCCACTCCGACAGGACTCAACCTATTTGTGATGTTTATCTGTTGGTTAGATTATGTTAATTAAATTATTTTTTTATTTCTGTAAACCTTTTGTGTGGACTTGCTCCTTATCACCTAATTTGTGCCAATTTGTCATAAATGGGGGCTTGTCCGGGATATTGAAACCTGTTGGTAAGATTAAAGTGTATGCAGTGTTGATGGCTAAGTTTAGCTTATGGTTTGATAAATACTTAGCCTAGTTTGGATATTTAACACTGTGACCAAAGTTTTAGGGACTTCCACACATGAATTAGATTAATTAATTACATACATTAATTAATTTTGAGTTATTTTTTTAGGCGATGTTGGAAGAGAGCAGGATTAATCCCTATTTTTTAAATTGGTCTTCAAACCAAATGTCTTTATCTTTTTGAGTGAGTCTAACCACATGTGTAAGAGCCATGCATCCCATCAGATTAAACTGGTTTATTAGGAGACCAACCAAGTTTTTTTTTTTTTTTTTTTTTTTTTTAGTGAGCCTTGAGGCACCTGTTGTTGTGATTTGGCACTATATAAATAAAAAAATACCATGAATTGAATAGTGTGGTGGAGAATGTGGTTGATGAAATTGTCTTTGGAACATTTCTGTTTTCTTTCCAAAAACTACAAAGTTTCTGGCTCGTTGGTGCCAGTGGAACTGGTGGTGCAAGCACTAACGAGTATATGTCTAAAGACTGAGATTAAGATTAGTTTGTACTCAATAAATAGGACTAGATAGCCTGCACTCTGTGGTTAGTTCATCACTATTGAACTTCTTATGAGTAGTCCTCCTTGCTCTCCTGCAAGCCTTACAAATGTGTTTGGAATTCTCAAAGATATTTGTGGTACAATTGCGTGCAGTAAATGTACACAACTGGTAAATGTATGATGGGTAAGAACTGCAATTAGTTCGGTTCCCTCTTTGTTAACGTTTTAGACATCTTGATTGGTTCGATAGCCTTGCTTTGGAGGAACCTTGTTGTATGATACTTTGGTTCATACTCAAACTTTAATTCCAGGTTTGTTTGTAGCTGGAATATTTGCAAAGAAGTGTGATGTTTGTTTGTAGCTGCAGGCAGGCCATATGGTGCTGGGATCATTGTGAGGAACTCTGGTGTTCATTCAGGGAGCAACGCTTTGATTTGCTGTTGAAATTAACCAGTTTTCTTGCAAGATTAAAACTGCTATTTAAGGGAGGAAACTTGTTGCGCTTTTCTCTATGCCAGTTTGATATTTTTTTTTTAAACAAACTGTTTTAAGCACCTTACTCTATGATACCTTCTTTACTGGTAGTTTCCCGTTGCCCTTCATTTGCTCTGACAAGGGAAAACCTGGGCTGGTAAGATGGGTGGAGCTGGCAGGGAGTACAGGTAGTTTGCGGTTGCCACTTTAATGACTGGGTATATTTTTTACATTTTCTGTTACCTTGATTTATAACTTTTTAGGTTAAGTTCTAGTTTTGAGGTGGAACCTTGATTTTAAGATGGTGTGGGGGGTGACACCATCTCAATGTCTGAAGGAACTCCTGGCCTGTTATCAATTGCCTGACATGGGAGGATCGTCAGCTAGTGCAGATCCCTTGTGCCTTTCAGGCTATAGATTAACTGTTTAGTCTCTCTTAGACTCCACTTGGATTCAACCCATTTGTAATGTTTGTCTGTTGGTTAGATTATGTTGAATAAATTATCTTCTATTTAAGAAAACCTCTTGTGTGGACTCTCTCCTTTGAGCCAATTTGTGACATTAAGGTTTAGGTGAAACAACCAAAAACATAGCTGCAATGGTTCTGGTTTCATTCTGATGCAATGAATGAACACAAGAGCTGCCTACACCCATTTTCTTTAAGAAATTCGATATAGTGTCCTTTTGGCTGGCCTACATTTTGATGTACTTCAGTCACTTTAAATGTAATTGATGCCAAACCTCAAAACATTGGCCACTTGTCTACACCAGTAGTAGGTGGAACTTAATGGGCACTTTTAAGCAATTAATGACTACGATTCAAGGATTGTTTAGGTCATCAATTAGTCGTCTTTAGTGGGATTGATGACAGATTGCTTTTGGATCTGTGGCTTTTAGTGTTTAACCTTTAATTCATCACACCAGGCTGCCCCTGACCTAAAAGTGCACAGATCACAGATGAAACTAAAAGTACCTTTCAACAGCTTGCTGGTGAAAGCGTGCATTCACGGGGTGCTGTTCTCTGAATTCACAGTGCGGGAAAGGGATAGACGTTAGAGCAGTAACTCTTACAGTATGTTTTTATTGCGTTAAAGCATCGCCTTGTCATGAAACACTCCGCATACAGTTTTATCTTTGTATTAATGACCTCCTCGCATGCCAGTGAATATTTGTGAAAATATATACAACTAACACATTCAGACCCATGATGTTGAAATATCCTGATGCATTATGTACAGGGACAATTCCAAGTATGTAAAAATGTTTCTTCTTGTTGCTCTTGTTCACTGACATTACATATTGAATACTTTCTTGACTGCCTCTTTGTACTGCAGCATGCTGCTCTCGCTCTCCCCTTCGTTCTTCAGCCGTGTGACCGAGTCTTTATAGTCTTGAACGTCTTTCCTTCCCAGCAGCTGCTGTCGCACTTCTTCACCATCTCCCTCTCCTGCCACTTTCATGCGTAGGAGTACATCCAAGATATTCTTCTGAGACGGGCTGTCCTCCCAACTGTAGTCCTCCATGTCTGCCACAGTCTTCTCGGCCTCCCAGGCCTCAGTTTTCTAAAGAAAGAAAGAGAATAACATTTCTAACTTTAAACAAGCAAAACAAATGACCACAGGTTAAATTATGAAAAAGAAAGTTTGGATTTGTAATTCAAGCCACATTTTGATTGGAGTTCTGGTTCAGCAATTCCCACTCACAGATGGTATTTCCCATATGTAACTCTCCGTTTGCCGCCTGTCTCGTTCTCATCACATTCCCTGAAGAACAATACGACCCATTGTGCAGCAGCTTAAAGCAGGGCAGCAACAGGGTCCTGCTCGCAGGTGTTTGGAGGTTAATGACCATCATTAGCTACATATATGTATATTTGATCCCCATGCTGTCTCCAGCAAGTCCAGATCTAGTGACTGAAGAGCAATCAATACTTCAGAATAGGTAAGCAGCAGCTATTCTACTGTTAATCACAAGCATGAAGCAGTTCTTGTGACTGAGTCTTAATGAATAATAGCTTTACATTTTTTGGAGTGGGTTTGCAGCTGACACACTGACGCTCTAACATTTTATTTTTCCACATTTAGAGATTAATACAAAATAAAACAATGCAAAGTGTTGTGATGTTTGCTGTATGCAATGCTCAGTAGTTTGATCAACAGGCAGGATATTTGATAGCTCACCAGTGGGTTAAATGCCCCCCAGTTTCTTGAAATGACAGGTGCTAGGCATGCGGGCACAAAACCAGGCAGAGTGCCTCTTAGTGGTAAATGCGTGTGCATGTTGGAGGCAGCTTTGAGCGGTCAGCCCAAACGCTGGCCTGAATTAGCACACACTGGAATTAACAGGCAAAGTCCATCTCTCTGACTGAGGAGATATAATCACCTCGGTGGCTGCTAACAATTGGCCCCTTTGTGAGCTATCGTTACAACCTGATCAGTACGCCACTCTCACAGCTTCCACAAGCCTGCTGGACAAGCACTGTGCCTTCCATTGTGTGTTCAAAAGGGCAGTGGACAGTGTTTTGCTTCCTGGCTTTAACAGCCTTTTCTCAACTTAAACTTTTTTTTTTTTTTTTGGCTAAGCCATGTCAGGAAGAGCTCCTAAAGGCAGAGGTTGCACAATCGTGCTCTTTTATGTGGCTGGCTGCAGATTCATGCCAACAGTGCCTAAGCACTGTTGGCCTGGTGGCACACCTCTCCGATGTGGCATGGTTTGCTTAATGTGAATGAGTATCAAGGTCAACACCTGAGAGGGGAGTCTGTTTTCTCCTCTTCTGTGGGTAAATGTCAACTGGACAATGCTGCTGTTTGCCATCCTTCTGCCCATTCAACTCTGCTACCTCCCTAATGGGCTTTAGTCTCTCAGATCGCTAAGCAAGATGGACAAGATTGCCCACAGTGAAAGGTGTGCCATGTTGCTAGTTGTACGTAAATGCCACCAAAGATGAAACGATATGAAAACATTTTCAGTTTTTGTGTAACTTGGTGTACCCCAGGCTTTGACCCAGTTTCTCTTCCTTACAAATGGCTTCTTGACAGCTGTCATTCGACTGAGACCATTTCTGAGGAGACTTCAGTGAACAATAGATGGACCAACTGAAGGGTCAAAAAATGTTTTGGGTCCGTGTCGGATGTTTGCTGGATTTTTTTCGTTTCTTAAGGACATGACCTTTAGATAATGTTCATCTGCTGTCGATAGTTTTTTAGGACACTTCTTGTTTTCTACTCTCCCATTTTCCTCAAATTTTTTTAGGGAAACACTGCACACCATGTCAAGATATGCCAAGTTTTAGTAGCTCTTGGGGAACCACCTCGTGGCTACAAAAATACTTTACATTTGTAGATGTAACTGCAGATTCAACTAAAGAAATGGGAACAAGTTAAGCAGTTTTGTGACATGCTGTTATTAACAAAGTGCCTAAAAATACAATTAAAATCAGTTGTTTGCTAATTATCTGTTATGTGTAGACACAGCAATGGTTTAGCCCCTTAAGTTACTTGACCTGTTGTGCTTGAATGATTCATATTCTATCAAAATTTAAACTAATGTCCTCATGTGTGGATCTGGCACAAAAAAAAAAGAAAAAAAAAAAGTAATTCTTTGTTTTTACATTCATCAGGTCCCAATCAGCCCAAATAGCAAAGAGAAATTAAAAATGCATGCCATGAAAGAGTTCAGGTCTTAGGAGGTTATTAAAAAAGAAAATTTCCTTTGGAAGTGGTCTGAAAATTAGTGAAAGTAGCCAATACCCGAAGATTATTTTAAAGACCTTCAGAAATGCTGCAGAACTATTGCTCAGGATTACTTTTAAAAAATGTATAAGAAAGTCAAAATATAACGAAAGGGGGTTACTCAAGATCTCAGCACTGCATTTATTCCAATCTGGGGTGATCATGATATGATCATGACAAAGAAGGGATTTCATATGAAAAGAAGCTACAAATATAAAAATATTAGAAATCTGAAAAAGAAATGCCGTCAAAATAAGACTTCACTGGCTTTTCTGCTAAATGGTCTAAGGTACCAATTTGTTGGTATCTAGTGCAGGAGATACTGTTTTTTCTAAAATATTGAAGTTTTGCCTTTTGTCCTCATAAACCAAATATACAAGACAACACACAAAATCTCCCCCACATCAGCGCTGTGTTTATATTTCACATATCCACACTAAAAAGCAATTATTTTAAATTACATATCTTTTTATAATGGCAAAAAATAGATCAAGTAAGAACCCTCCGCTGATGAAGGCCCTGTGACACTTGTACATTGCATAGAGTGGTGCATTAGGTAAGACATCATGATGCATTTGAACTAAAACCTCTCCAGGGCAAATGCGTTAAAAGTGACAGCGGGTTGTAAAGGGTACGAGTAATGCCAGACAGCACCTGGCCTTTAAATGAATGGATGCTTGTTGAAAGAAGACAAAAGGTTAGAAAACAAAAAGAGAAACTCAAGTGGACGTAGAAAAGGCACAAATATCCCATCTAACACCAGGTAGAGTTGCGGAGTTGGGCCGAAGACTTTTACCATGGATATCCTGTTTGAAACTGTGAGTTCAGTAAGTCCGACTCACTCAGTTTACTGCTCCTTCAGTATTCAGTCACTGAGGCCAATTTATCGGACCTCCCTTCAGTTGACACAAGAACTAGTTAGAGTGGAAGAAAAATGTACAACTTACCCAAGACTCGTGGTAGAGAACTGTGAGCAGATACATGGCATAGTCATAGTTCTGCTGTCTCAGCGGGCAGCTAGCAGAGAGGAGAAGAAAAAAAAAATGTACGAGGACATCAGTTTAATCTTCTTTTAACCCTATATTTTCAGGAAGAGGTGTTTACCTGTCAGTTTTGATGGTAAGGACATCTGTGTTTTTGCAGTATCTCTCGCCAAGGAGTTTGATCATTTTCTTCCTTGCATGGTCATCTAAGTTCAAACTGGACAGCTTTACCTTGAAAGTTGAAGATGTGAATAGATTACCACATAATTTAAATCTAGTCCTTCCGTGACACTTCACTAAATAAAGAGACGTTCACAACGAGATTAGGGCAAATGTGATGTGCTTATGTGCTATAACTCCACCATACATCTGTCTCTAAGGATTTAAGAATAAAACCTAAAGTCTGAACTGCAATATGTAATATTTATTTTTTTAACCTTTGCAAAGCTTAGACTGCGTGGATTAAAAAAACCCTATAATTTTTACAGATCAAACACATGCCGTGTCCCAGAATCACATAAGCTGCTTGTAGAGATGATAGATTTTACCTCCACTGCATTGTTTATGGCTCTGCTTTGAACAATGCAACATTACTCCATTTATAGGTAATACAAAGCACAGGTGAACATTTATTTTGTGCACTGCACTGAGGTACTGCTGTTACAAACATGCACAGAGCTGCTACAATGGTTGAGACTATGTGTCCAGCATAAATAAACCTCTGTCACAGAATTGATTTCCAGGATTTTCCTCCTATAAAATATTAAACCACAAATCAAAAATAGAAAATATATGTTAATTCAAATATTGATGCCCCCCACCCCTCTTACAAATAAGGGCTTAGTCAACTTGTTCTAGATTTGGAATCTAACTGTGTGAGATTTGCCCTTCAATCTATCTCCCTGCCTAATCCACCTGGATTACTGTTTAATTCCTACCTTGCTGATATAATCTAAGGCAATGTGTCAGGAGCAGATGGCTGGCGATTAATGGTAAAAAAAACAAAACAAAAAAAAGCCAAACCCCAAACATTCCAGTCTGGGAAAGAAATCGCACATTTGTCAAAGGCAGTTTGTGATGCAAAGCAGGATTTCTTTGGCACTTTTTGGAGTTAAAATGACTACAGGCAGTGTGATAGAATGGGACAAGGAAACAACAGCTTTGTTTGTCAAGGTTCAGCTGAAGGAAGTTGTGTTTTTCTCTCCTCTACCCTTAACATCACCCTGTAAAATAGAACACAGGCCCAGTAACTTCACAATTAAGAGGGCATTATTTATTACATTTAATTGATTCTTGCAGTTAAGTTAAAGAGACGTGCATTTCCATGTATGGTCCTGCTCATAGGGAAGGATTGCATATTGATGGATTAGTTTTGGGAGGGGGATTAAAAAGAATATTAAAATGTCTCAGCAAATATTATTTAAAAAAAAAATGTTGTTACTTCTTTTATTGAAAACTAAAAAGTTGCCAAAAACCCCATAACAATTAACAAGAATATTGACAGAGCCTTGGCACAGGAAATATAAAGTAATGATCAAAGACTAATCTCTCTGTTGACTCAATAGCATCATTTTGCAGATTTTAGGTCACTAGACGATGAAGATCTTTCTAGGAAGTCAGACAGACACGATGTCAGCTGGTGATTATGTATCCCAGTAAATCTTTAATCTCATTTTACATGTGAGGTTTTTGATCACCTGTACATTAACAAAACCCAGTTAAAGTCAGCATCAAGTAAAAATGGCAAAACTCACTCTGAGATGGACGATACGAGCTGAAGGGTTTCTGAGAGAAGGGCCAGCGGACACATACTCTTTGCTCTCTAATTTAATGGGGAAATGCTCATCACACTTGGTATCAGTCTCCAAGGCAGAGGGCCACTCTGTACAGAAAGCTGATAGCACAGAAAGGCATTTAAATGTGCTGCTGAACAATAATGAAAGAAAGAAACTGCTTTTCTCTAACTAGATTAGTAAAATATGAACTTACGTTTCAGAGCTTCACAGTGTTTCTTAATGGCTGCTGGTGTCAAATGTAGAAAGTTTGGTATCTGAAACAGAGAAAAAGAGAAACGTGACAAACTTTCCCTCTCTTGATTTCACTCTCTTGGCAAACTTAAATCAGCAAGTCTACAAACTGTGAAAAAGTATTTGCCCACTACCTGATTTCTTTGTTCTTTTGCATATTTGCCAAACTTACATGCTTCAGATCAAACAATATTAGTCAAAGATAACCAGAGTAAATACAAAATGTCATTTTTAAATTTGGGTGTGGGTAAGTTGGGTTAACTTGAACAGAACCTTTCTGACAAAGTGAAGCAGGCTAAAAAAACAAACAAAAAATAAAACAAACCACAGTTAAAGTCATCCACAAATGGAGAATAACCCAAGAGTGACTGGCCTATAAACATGTCCAAGAGTCCATCAACGACTCATCCAGGGGGTCACAAAATAACCCAGAACAAGACTTAAAGAACTACAGTTCTCACTTGGTTCAGTTAAGGTCAGTGTTCATGATTCAACAATAAGAAAGAGACCAAAAAAACGAGTTACAAGGTGAAAACCACAGCTGACCAAAAAGAACACAAACCCTGGTCTCATCTGCTGAAAAAAACAAAACATCTCCATGAACCCAAAGGACTTTTGGGAAAATATTCTGTAGACTGACAATACACAGGTGGAACCTTTTAGAAGGTTCGAGTCCTGTTACATCTGGCATAAAACTAACACAGCACTTCATTAAAAGAACATCAGACCAACTGTCAAGCATGGTGGTGGTATTGTGATGATGTGTGGCTGTTTTGCTACATCAGAACCTGGACGTCTTATTGAAATTGATGGAATCATGAATTCTGCTCTCTATCAGAAAATCATGAAGGAGTTTGTCTGGATACTTGAGGGTGCATGGGAGTTTGCCCAACCAGTCTACATGTGTTTTGTGGACTTGGAGAAGGCATTCGACCGTGTCCCTCGGGGTGTCCTGTGGGAGGTGTTGCGGGAATATGGGGTGTCTGGCCCATTGCTACGGGCCATTCGTTCCCTATACAACCGTTGCAAGAGCTTGGTTCGCATTGCCGGCAATAAGTCGGACTCGTTCCCGGTGGGTGATGGGCTCCGCCAGGGCTGCCCTTTGTCTCCGGTTCTGTTCATAATTTTTATGGACAGGATTTCTAGGCGCAGCCAAGTGGCGGAGGGCTTTCGCTTTGGTGGCCTCAGAATCTCATCTCTGATCTTTGCAGATGATGTGGTTCTGTTGGCTTCATCGGGTGAGGGCCTCCAGCTCGCACTGGAACGGTTCGCAGCCGAGTGTGAAGCAGCGGGAATGAGGATCAGCACCTCCAAATCTGAGGCCATGGTTCTCAGCCGGAAAAGGGTGGAGTGCCCACTCCGGGTCGGGGATGAGTTCCTGCCCCAAGTGGAGGAGTTCAAGTATCTCGGGGTCTTGTTCGCGAGTGATGGGAGAAGGGAGCCGGAGATCGACAGACGGATTGGGGCTGCAGCTGCAGTAATGCGGACGCTGCACCGGTCCGTCGTGGTGAAGAGGGAGCTGAGTGTAAAAGCGAAGCTCTCAATTTACCGGTCGGTCTACGTCCCTACCCTCACCTATGGCCACAAGCTGTGGGTAGTGACCGAAAGAACGAGATCGCGGATACAAGCGGCAGAAATGAGCTTCCTCCGAAGGGTGGCTGGCCTCTCCCTTAGAGATAGGGTGAGAAGTTCGGCCATCCGGGAGGGGCTCAGAGTAGAGCAGCTGCTGCTCCACATCGAAAGGAGCCAGCTGAGGTGGTTCGGGCATCTGACAAGGATGCCCCCTGGGCGCCTCCTGGGTGAGGTGTTCCAGGCATGTCCCACCGGGAGGAAGCCCCGGGGCAGACCCAGGACACGCTGGAGAGATTATATCTCTCGGCTGGCCTGGGAACGCCTTGGTATTCCCCCGGATAAGCTGGAGGAGGTGGCTGGGGAGAGGGAGGTCTGGGCCTCTTTGCTTAGGCTGCTGCCCCCGCGACCCGGCCCCGGACAAAGCGGATGAGGATGGATGGATGGATGGAGTTTGTCTGGCCTTCAGTTTGTTTTTTACTTCTCATCCGTAAATAATCTGCTCTTTCACGTGATTCAGTTTATTTTGAAAAGTCTCAACAGGATCTTGAGCTTTATTGTGAAAGGTTTATGTTGAAAATAAACAAGCGGACACGCGACGGTCTTACCGTCGCTGTTGCTAACGACAATGCATAAAAACAGGCGCTTGTCCATCCATAGTGTGGTTATATAAAATATAAGAGAAAGAGAGAACTTTAAGAAATTAATATAGCCACTACAGTGACCATCAAAACGATGAAAAAATATTGCCGTAAACAGTTTATTTTGCGACCGCACAAAACAAACGATTGCGTAAAATGAAACTATAGACGTTTTTATATCGTCATCCGATGTATTTCGTTATATCGAACAGCCCTAGTATGTCACATTATATTTGCACACACACTAGAATAGATTTCTTTACCGCCAAGTCTGAGCTCCTTAGAACAGCTGAGTATGATCTGCATGATACAATCTACGTCCAAACTATCATTCATCTATAGATGACAAACAGTTCATGACCTTTACAACAGAGCTTAAATTATATTCAGACATAAACATCACCCATTTCACGTGAGTGTTCAAAAGCAAATCTCTGGGGCTGCATCAGCTGATTTGCAAGCAAGTGGGGCGCCAGAAAGTATGTGTTAAGAAGTTAGAACATCAACAAAAAGCTGAAAGATGCAGTTGAAAGCAGTTTACTGATAAAACATGAGCATGGTAACAAGAAAAGCCAGATGCTTTGATTTTAAACCACTGAGTTGGTACAGATGTTTAAAAAAGGTGATTTTTCTTGTTTACTTTGTTTTATTAGGCATTCCCATATTTGTTTGAAAGATTAAAGAAATCTTTATTGCGAATGAGTAAAAACCGTTTTGAGGCACTTTAACCTCCATCTATCTGTAAATGAACACAAGCCTTCGAATTTCTCCCAGATGTAAGAGCTACAAAATGAATTCAGCATTAGCTGTTGCCATTAGTAAAGATCACATGAACCACAGACGGGCCAGTGACAATGAACAAAAAGAATATCAGCTAACACCAATGTTTGGCCAATAAATCAAGTCATCCATTATAACTTATTTTTTGAACTGAGGAATCGGGGACCACCAACTGAACTGACAGAGGCAGTGAGAGTCGATTTCAATCAAATATAACTCGTTAACAAATGCCAGACACAAAAGATAACTTCAATAAAAAAAAATAAATAAATAAAAGTGGAGCCTCACTGTGTGGAGTTTCCATATTCTACCTGCGCCTGTGGAGTTCTCTCCTGGTATTTGATCTTCCTCCCACAGTACAAGGACATGCACATAACAGTATTTGGCAATACTAAATTGCTGTAGGTATGAATGGCTGTCTGTCAGGCCTGCACGGGAATGACCACTAAAGCCTGATGTTATCAGTCCATATTAGCTTTGTCCCAATAAATTGGTATTGGCATTTACAATGGCCAAAAATGAAAATTTAAAAAGTAAAAGAGGTGGGAATAAGCATTGATGTGTCATAGTTTGTCCATTAGGGGGCACTCTGTAACTTCCCTGTTTTTAAACTGCATCGTTATGTTATCTAGAGATGAATTATATATATCTATGCAATATAATATATTAAACAAACGTTATGACTAGCTATATATATCTTTTGTGCGTCTGAAACAAAGGAAAAAAATATCGGCCAAAATATTAGAATATTGGAATTTTTAAATCATCAAATATCGGTATCAGTCTGGAAAAAAAAAACTATACTGATCAGTTCCACTGTCTGCCTGTCCAGGATGTAACCCACCCCTTGCCCTATGACAGCTGGGACAAGTTCCAGCTCCTTTGCGACGCTGAATTAGATAAGCTGAAGATGACGGCTGAATGGTTGATTTATACCCTTTTCTCCTACTGAAAGCACATCATTATGCTCACTGATCCACCACAACACTCCGCTTGCAGAGGGAGGCCACTAAAGTGATGATAAACAAAGGCCCTCTAAATTCTATTCTTTTGAATAGAATATATCAAAACCGAGTTCAAACCATCTTCACCCTTAACCCCTGTTGGAGGTGTTACGTGTTTGTTCTGATTTAATTAATGGAGGATGTTGGAGTAGCAGAACAGAATTTGAACACGTGACAGTGCTAACCACTACATCACTGTGGTGCCCCTAAATACAGATATCTTCTGTTTTTAAAATTTTATTGGTGGAACTTTTTGCTCATTCTCCACATATTCATGTTTTTGCTATTATGATCTACTTGCACATTTTCAGATCTGCATAAATAAAAGCTTGGAAAAAACAAAAAAAATCTTATTGTACAAATCATATTAAGAGGATCCATAAAGTGTATATTAGAATAAGTTGGTTGAACCCGACCTTTCAAGATAAAAGGTCTGGATCTGAAAGATAAGCAAACCAAATATGGTTTAAGGCTTTAAATATGTATAAATATGTTTAAAATTATATAAAAAGGTTGAGTTTCTTAATGCCCCTAAAAATGGATTGCTCATCTTTTCATTCATAAAGTAAAACACAAACATATAGATGCTATCCAATGTAAATGCTGGAAACTGTAAGGTATATAATATATAAATCTATGGGCCAAAATGTTGGACAGCAGTTACAGAAATATCTACATCCCAGAAAATAGAAGTGACACATTTCAAACACAGAATCATTATAATGCTCTAGATAAAAACATTCAGCACTGAATTGTTCAGAATACGCTGCTTTTAAAGGGCATGTAAACAAAGTGAAAAACAAAATCCGCTTGATCCTTTTGAGTGAAGGATATTATAAGACAAACAATTATATAAATTATCCTATACTGACACCAAAGTAAACTTAATGGTTCACAGTCGTGGCAAACGATTACACAAAAACCCATCTATGACTTATAATTAAAAAAGAAAAAAACAAATCACCAAGCGTAACCAAGGGACATACAGCAGTTTAGCTCCTCATGATGAGCTGAGAGAATGAAATCAATATTGTTATGCTGCAGATATCCAGCTGTGATGGGTGAAACTAGCGGATCTGCAAGTGGCTTGAGTCCAGATAGAGCAGCTGGTGTCTGGACATAGCAGCTCAGTAATCCGGGCACAGAGATACAGCGACTAAAGCCATGCAGGAGAGCAAAAAGGGCTCAACTGGAACTGCAGGAGCACTCGCCAGCTTCAATTAACTCAAACCATCAAAGATAAACAAAGAGAATACATCCAGATACAGCCCAGAGTCAAACGTGTGCAGCTAAATGTTGTGTAAATAATCATTCAGTTCATCACAAAACCATTTGTTCTGTCATTCTTTATCAGATTAATTCATACTTTGTGCATATTTATCACTTTATCTGAGGAGAAAATGTTGTTTTCTTTAGGGCCTCTTTAGGGCATGCTGGAAGTAATGAGGTCTGACCTTGATTAGCTCCAAATTGCCTTTCTTCTCTGGAGGAATGCCCCCCTTCACAGGGTACCCCATCCTCAAAGGGAGGGGGACGGATCCTGGCCTGAAGGTCGCGGCCGATGGATAAACTGCAGTCCAGTCCTGATCCACTGGCATCTTTCCTGTCCTGGGCTCCCCTGCCTTTAACCCCACACAGAGTGCAAAGGAAACCATGAAGGAAAAAAATCGTGCCTGTGTGTGTCTTTATGTATTGTTTTTTTGTGGTGGTTGTTGTATAGCCACAATGGCAACTTTTTATCGTATCATTCAAAGTGCATGCATTGTGTTACACTCAGTTTTGATAAAAGCTGCACACTCACTTCTCTTCTGGGCCTTCGAACAAAGGGTCCTCTACCACCTCTGTCTGGAAGGCCTAAAATAAAGTATCATATACATTTTATTTTTATGAAAACACTCAAATAGAGTAAATGTCACAACGTTGTTAAACATTAGACTACATCTAGCAACTTTATCTGTGATCACACACTCTTAACAAACAGTATGTTGTGTATTGTATGCAGGACCTTTGTTTCACTTTTGCTTTTTTGCTCTTAATTCAGTTTGTCAATGCACAGATAAATAAACCACTGTAAACCAAGAACTCAGTTAACTTTGCTTTTAAATAAATTTAGTATATGTATTTCTTATATGGATTAGAGCTGGGCGATAGAACGATAACGATATGTATCGCGATATAACTTTTACTCGATAGAGAAATTAAGCTATCGCGATAGACTTCGCCGCTCTTGTCCTCTTAAAAAAAAAAATAAAAAAAAATAAATAAATAAAAAATGTCAGCCAATCCAAATTAAGTAGCGCAGAGCCGAACCAATCACAGCCGCAGTGTCACGTCGCGTGACTTGTTACGTACAGCACAAGTGCCAAGCCGCACGTGTGTTTGTTTGGGAAGCAGCCAGATGGAGCCAGCGCGTAATGGAGGAAATGAGTGTACCGACTAGAAAAATCAACCGAGCGTGACCGAAGAGAAAACAGATGATGGTTCCAATGCCGGAGAGATTGTCGAACGGAAGAGCCATAGAAGTTCCGTAGTGTGAAGGTATTTCGGCTATTTCAAGTCTGACAAAAAACAGAGTAGCGTGCACTGTAAATTGTGCCGAAAGCAAGTCTGGAAATACAATAAACTGGTGCATGCGTCACACTGTGCGCCACGTTATTGTTTCGGTGAAATGAATTTCTACAATACTGTTAATTCTACTTTCTGCAGTGTTTAAATGCTTACATATACACACAGTTACTGTCCGTCCACACACACGACTCGGTTCTGCTTCTATGCCCCAGCTTTGTTTACTTTTTCCCACCGAGGCTTCTAGACTTCTGATTGGCCAACATTTCTGCACGGTTAGGAATCTAGCGCCACCTGCTGCTTTGGCATGTTCATAGCAGCGTTTTCCTTCATTTCTGCCTTTATGTGTGGACGGGATTATTTTTTAAAACGAAAACGGAAAATCTCCGTTTTCAAAAATACCCGTGTACGTGTGGACGTAGCCTCAGTCTCTGACTGGAAGCGCTAATTCGTCATTCGGCTTTTGTCAGACTAAAGTAACTGTTAAAACTGTTTGAAAAGCTCAGCTATACAACAAGGAGAGATTGAGAATTTCCTTTTAGTTCTCAGTTTATTTGATATTGACAAAAGTTAGTCAGTTTTGTCTGTTCTTCTGTAAAACAAACTAAGATTTATTTTTAGAATTAATATTTTGTTTCTAAGTGGAATTGACAATTTAGTCTGTTTCGTTTGTTCTATTTTGAAACTTAAACGCTTTAGCGGCTGCCTTTTGTGTAGTTTGCAATATTTGCCTTTATTTATCTGAAAAAGTCTCATGTTCCTTAAGTACATCTACCCTGTTGAACTTATTATGGGAAATAAATATTTAAATAAAAACAAGCTGCTGATTATTTCACATTTTACTTGTGAGCAACGGCACATTTAAATCTTACAAATATAGTTATTTGGCTGATATCGTGATAGATATCGTTATCGCCTGAAATGAAAAAAACATATCGTGATATGAAAAAACTCATATCGCCCAGCCCTAATATGGATAAAGTAAATGTGTAGCATTCATTTAATTGTTAAGTAATAAATATCAAATGAAAAAGGTGTTTGACTGAGTTAAACACCTAAAAATTATTCTTATTATCACTCTACATGTATGTAAATGATGTACTTGAATAGAACTTGTTATTATAATGAACATAACAAAATAAAAACAAAATGAGTAAACTATACTGAAGAAGTATCCCATGCCAACATGTTCTCATCAGTCTGAAAAGCTATCATTTTAAATAGCTATATATAGCACTATTATCACACTAACCTTCAAAACAATCTACCTTGAAGAGGAGGTCAGAGGTCAAATGTGACAATTTGTTAAAATCTTTATACAGCACTTGCTATACATTGACAACACATACCACACTTGTAAGATTCAGTTCTTGCATTATAATGCTTTTTCTCAATTTTTGATCAATAAATCATTAAGTTGACCTTGAAGACATTGATGGATTAACATGTCTCTGCTCTACACACCTACAAAGTTTTATCAAAATCCATTCAAAACCTTTCGAACTACCGTGTTTACAGACAGACTGCCATGCAAACGCTACCAAAAACATAACCTCCTTGGCAGAGGTAATTAAAGTTTAGGACCATCTTTTGCTGCTACTTAGAGCTGGGCGATATGAGATTTTTTCATATCACGATATGTTTTTTTCATTTCAGGCGATAACGATATCTATCACGATATAAGCCAAATAACTATATTTGTAAGATTTAAATGTGCTGTTGCTCACAAGTAAAATGTGAAATAATCAGCAGCTTGTTTTTATTTAAATATTTATTTCCCATAATAAGTTCAACAGGGTAGATGTACTTAAGGAACATGAGACTTTTTCAGATAAATAAAGGCAAATATTGCAAACTACACAAAAGGCAGCCGCTAAAGCGTTTAAGTTTCAAAATAGAACAAACAAAACAGACTAAATTGTCAATTCCACTTAGAAACAAAATATTAATTCTAAAAATAAATCTTAGTTTGTTTTACAGAAGAACAGACAAAACTGACTAACTTTTGTCAATATCAAATAAACTGAGAACTAAAAGGAAATTCTCAATCTCTCCTTGTTGTATAGCTTAGCTTTTCAAACAGTTTTAACAGTTACTTTAGTCTGACAAAAGCCGAATGACGAATTAGCGCTTCCAGTCAGAGACTGAGGCTACGTCCACACGTACACGGGTATTTTTGAAAACGGAGATTTCCCTTTTTCGTTTTAAAAAATAATCCCGTCCACACATAAAGGCAGAAATGAAGGAAAACGCTGCTATGAACATGCCAAAGCAGCAGGTGGCGCTAGATTCCTAACCGTGCAGAAATGTTGGCCAATCAGAAGTCTAGAAGCCTCGGTGGGAAAAAGTAAACAAAGCTGGGGCATAGAAGCAGAACCGAGTCGTATGTGTGGAGGGACAGTAACTGTGTGTATATGTAAGCATTTAAACACTGCAGAGAGTAGAATTAACAGTAACAGTATTGTAGAAATTCATTTCACCGAAACAATAACGTGGCGCACAGTGTGACGCATGTATTTCCAGACTTGCTTTCGGCACAATTTACAGTGCACGCTACTCTGTTTTTTGTCAGACTTGAAATAGCCGAAATACCTTCACACTACGGAACTTCTATGGCTCTTCCGTTCGACAATCTCTCCGGCATTGGAACCATCATCTGTTTACTCTTCGGTCACGCTCGGTTGATTTTTCTAGTCGGCACACTCATTTCCTCCATTACCCGCTGGCTGCTTCCCAAACAAACACACGTGCGGCTTGGCACTTGTGCTGTAGTAACAAGTCACGCGACATGACGCTGCGGCTGTGATTGGTTCGGCTCTGCGCTACTTAATTTAGATCGGCTGACCTTTTTTTATTTTTTATTTTATTTTTTTAAGAGGACAAGAGCGGCGAGGTCTATCGCGATAGCTTAATTTCTCTATCGAGTAAAAGTTATATCGCGATACATATCGTTATCGTTCTATCGCCCAGCTCTACTGCTACTTTAACTATTATTTTATCTCTTCTTTCCCCTTAGCCCCACAATGTATCCTAGCAGGTGGCTGCCACTCCCTTAGCCTGGGTCTACTCTTCCTGTTAAAAGGGAGTTCTTTCTTCCCACTCTTGCAAAGCACTTGCTCATAGTAGGGCTGGGCGATATATCGAGTTTTTTAAAAATATCGATATATTTTCATACGAGATATAAGATGTGACAATATCGTTTATATCAATATAGTCTATGTTACGTTATAATTATACTTGTGGAGCCCAGGTTTGCCTCTCTTTCATCCACTTATGTCTCTACGCAACGTTACTCGGCCTCGCCTCTCCTTCACTGAACACAACTCCCCCTCCCCCATAGCTTTACCTGCAGGCAATGACAAGATGAAAGAGGAAAATCTCCGTTAGCGAGTTACCTCGGATCGCCCCGTGCGTGGGGCTGGACGGTGTCAACGTGTTAGCGAGCTAACCGCGCTAACGACATGCAGCCAGGAGGGGCTATATCGAGATATGAATTTTGGGTAATATCGCCCAGCCCTAGCTCATAGCAGCTTGCCTGATTGTTGAGATTCTCTCTCTATTAATTGTAAGGTCTTTGCCTTGCAATATAAAGCACCTTGGTGAAACCATTATTGACAGATGGAGCTATATAAACAAATATAGAATCTAGTTTTTACTTTTATTTTTGGTTAATTTGATTTTGGTTAACTGAAACGTTCTTTTCAAATTTAACTTTACTTTTTTGGTTTTAGTTAACTAGCCTTGGCATTACTCTCTTTTCTCAGGAGTGGAATGAAAAATTGGATAAAGGAGCCTTCGTTCATAGACCGTCTATAAGTATCTGTCTTTGTAGGGCTGCTCAATTAATCGAATTTTAATCACGATTACGATCTGGGCTTTCAACGATCATTAAAAATGACTGAGCCGATTATTAGCCCCTCCCTCGTACTTTACTCTCGCGCTGCTCCGTGTGGCAAATCGAGCGCACCTCTCTGCATTTCGAACACGTGTCACAACAATTAAGAGCAGCGGTCCCCAACCTTTTTTGCGCCACGGACCTGTTTATGCCCGACAATATTTTCATTGACCGGCCTTTAAGGTGCCGCAGATAAATACAACAAAATAAAACTAGTACCGGTACCGAAAACATTATTACTAACACACATGAAAAGACCAAGGAAAACCGAGTAAACGATAAAAACGATAACAAAATAACGCTGAAAACCGATAAAAACCCTGAAAACTATACATTTCACACCTGAGCCTCAACTCTCGCGGCCCGGTACCAAACGACTCGCGGACCGGTACCGGTCCGAGGCCCGGGGGTTGGGGACCACTGATTAAGGGGACCCGAGGGAAGCGGAAGCTCGGAAAGCTAAGCAGAAGTTATTTGGAGAGGAGAGTGACTGCTGCTGGTTGAAAAGAGGTAAAAAAAAAAAACTTCAGTGGTGTGGAAACATTATGGGTTCGCGGAGTCAGACGTGGATCAAGTAGACATAGTGTGTAAACTCTGCTACAGTGTCATAGCTGCACCACAGAGCAACACTGCAAAGTTCACTAAACATAGATGTTTACATTTTTCATTTATTTTTTATATTGCAAACATTTGCACTGTTATCAGTATTTGCACACTATTTTATGACAATCTTTAAAGCCATTATTCAATACATTGTTATTGTTAAATAAATATCGTCAAATAATCGAGATCTCAATTTCAGTGAAAATAATCGTGATTATCATTTTTGCCATAATCGAGCAGCCCTATGTCTTTGTACTTCTGCTGCTACTGTGCCTACACATCTTTTTGCGAGAGCAATGGAGAGTTTTTTCTTGTAATGATGATCTGCCATAATTTACAGCAAGTGTCTATCTTTCGGTTGATTGTGATGAGCAGTGTGGTCACTGACAGCCCAGGTAGTGACACATGGTGAAGCAAAAACAGATATAGGAAGCTCAAAAGGACATCAAAGACTTTCAACAACCCAGACATGGTCACCAGACACATCCGCTTTTCGTTTAACTAGTCACCTAAGTTTGGATGCTACAGAAGTCTACACAGGATATTCTATAGCTACTCTTGTTAATAACAGCACTTCATGCAGTTAGCTTAGCTTGCAGCTATGGTTTTGAATTGGCATAAATTCCCTTATAGCGACAGTGAAACTCACCTTTATTTCCAGAAGAAGAATTTATAGACAGAGCCGTTGCATATGTGGCTTTACCGGATGGTTTATTGAATCCAAGGAGAGGGATATTTATTCGACCTAGGGACAGAAATGTCTTGCTTGTGCGTGAAGCCATGTTTTCTCAGTGAACTACGGAAGCCAGCGAGGGACGGTCAAACCCGATTGCGAAGCTTTTTACTCAGCGCGGAGCAGCACAGGCGCAGTTAAGCGTTTAGATAAGAACACGTGTGAAACGGCTCACCGCGTGTCGTAAACACTGGTTTATCTGGTAGGTGATACTTTAACAAAGCAGTCATAATAAGATACTACTACAATGTTAATGGAGGTACTCCTGTTTCTTTGTGAGTCAAGTGAGAGGACTCTGCCAGCTGCTGCTTTTTGAAACATAGGGTGCGTTCAAAGACCGTTTGAAAATATTAATTAGAAAGTTGCAAAGCAAACAACTAAACAACAACAACAAAAAGATGAAAGTGTTAAACATCTTAATATCTTAACGGATTGGAAGTGTGGAAGGCTGTATTTTAAAAAAGATTTTGAAATCTGTTTTATGAATTTGGAATTTGAAAATGGTTTCTGAAATTCCTTTTTTATTCAGTTTTTTTTGTGAAATCGTTTTGAAGTATCTATTAACTGGTCAATAATTCATTTAAAAGTATTTGTAATTTATCTTTACTTTGTTTTAAATTAAAATATTGGAGAATACATTACTATAGTAATATCTAAATAAATAAAAGAATTAAAAATCTAATTTGTATTTAATTTAATGAGGTATTAATAAATGTTTATTCTAACTCAAATGACGATTAAAGGGCAACTAATTTCGTCATATTCGTCACTTTGTGGTCATGCTGTCACATTCAAAATATGTAGTAAAGTTTATGACTTCATGAACCTGTTCTGGTGCCTCTGAGTAAAAACTTATTCCCTTGGTTGTTCTCTTCATTACCATAACTAGATTTGCTTCTTCTTCTTTTTTAATTGGAAAAAAACAACATGTGACGGTGGTTAATTGTAACAATATGCTAATAAAATACATTAGCCTTTCACAACATTAAAATATGCTTTGAATATTACCCCCAGCACACCTGAACAAGCAGTTCATTTATGAAATAACCTGGTATGTTCGTAAAATCAAAATGTGACTGAAAACTGAGCGTTTGTTATTTCGGCATCAGAATATATTTGAGGGCGTGACTTTCGATATAGACAGCACGTGATCGATTGTTTGCCATCGCTATTATTTTACTGAGTGACTGAAGAAATATCGATTGGATTAACACAACAACAAGAACAAAGTTATAACTGTCACTTGGTTGTTAGAGAACTTATTACAAAAACGATAAATCTGGTATATGTACTATATTTTAATTATATTTTAAGATTTCCTCTCGCCCGTAAAGGCATCGCGTGTCCTGGCAGAAGCGACGATGCTCTTCAAAGGGACAAGTCCTGCAGACTGCAGCCGCTTAAAGAACTGTGGCATCCCGGTGTTTGCGGCGTTCCTTATGTGTTTGAGCGCTGGAGCATCATTTCTATCTGAAGGAAGCGAGTACCTGGAACTTGCTGTGACACAAAGCAGAAAAAGAGGAACTTGGTGCCCCGAAAACAACTTGAGTTGTGGTGTGTAAGTTAAAGGTAAGGTCTAACGCAATATTCTCACGTTGTTGTTTAGGACAGCAGTGTTTGTGTAGTGTTAAGTGACGGAGACAGCACTTTCATTAAAACAGAATTTACGCACTTATGCTGCTTTCAGGAGTAATGTTTAACAGATGGACGGGGGGTTGGAGGTTTTTAGGTAGTGTGAGGCGTTTTATGTTTAAAAGCCCACACGCTATCATTTGATTTGTTATATGCCCCCACCTGCCCACCCACATGGGTCGGTTCAGTTTAACGGAAAGTCACATAATACTCTGTAACCGTAGAGTCCCACAGCAGCCTATGCATGTCTGGCAGTTCATTGTGTGCCTCATGACTGTGTGGTTTCCATTTTTTAAAGGTAGAAACTCTATCTAAAGGGAGACATGTGGCTCCTGTCATCACTTCCACCGTAGCCGAGGACAGATATGGACGGGGCTCGTTGCCTCCAATTAGATCTTTATTTTTTCCGATCCTTTTAGGTAACATCCGGTCATCTATCACACCGCCTTGTTGAGTATCTTTCCAGAGAAGACACTATATCGCCTACCCGCTGTTTATACATTCATTAATTGTACATATGATAGCAAGCAGAGGCTTTGATTTGGTCAGATGGAAAGTTGTCGACTTGCCAGAATTAGGTTGTTTGCCCCCATGCACACACAGGTGGTTGTTGTTTGTGACATGGACAACACAGCTTACTAACTGTCCTGTAGATCCTTCTTCGTGTAGAGTTAAAAGATCTGTAATCAGTGACTTCCTTAATGCTTACATTAACATGTGCTGGCCTAAAGTGATGAAGAGTAGTGCTGTAAATACTGCACATTCTGGTATTGGTGTGATACCGGATGTAATATACTCACATATCTATATTATTGCTAATATATATTGTAATATATCTATATCACTAAAGCACTTCTGGATGGATGCAAACTGCATTTCGTTGCCCTGTACCTGTGCATGTGCAATGACAATAAAGTTGAATTCTATTCTATTCTATTCTATACCAAGTAAATACAGGGACAGTATTGCCAATACCAGTATCTATACTTTAAAAAAGGCAGCTTATTTAGGGGAGAGCATGATTTATGAGATGGATCATCCTCAAATTCTGAACACATTTTAATGACCTTTAAATGAGTAAATTACTTTCCAAAATTATTAGTTAGTACAAGAAAACACCCTTTTGAGCTTTTCAGGTATTTTGAAAGAGAGTTTTATGGAGACCTGGAATATAAAAATGCCTGCCACTAAAGCACTTCGGTATTAAATATATATAAATATATAAATATAAATATATATATATATATAAATAATTTCCCCCAGGGATCAATAAAGTATTCTGATTCTGATTCTGATTAATCCTATTACAATAGTATCAATCTGATAACAATACACATCTGTATCAATACTGTCAATATTTGGAACATCCACCAACCTCTCGTGAAGAGTCATTTAGCATAAATTAGTTTTATGTTAGAAGGGCTCTTTTTTTTAAGATAAGATATTCTTTATTAGTCCCAGAGGTGAGAAATTCACATTTCTACAGCAGGAGAGTGGACAAGGCAAAAATAAATAGATGCAGAATAACCTAATTATAATAATATTGTGCAAAAAAAAAAGTACAATATATAAAGTAGAGAAATATAATTTAAATAATTATGTATATATGATAAAACAATACAGCTGACTACTTTTTTGTGAATTTGTGTGCATCTTTAAGTAAAGACGCACAACTTTAACCTTGATCTGACTACATAAGAAACAAGTTGGAGAAAGGTGAGAAAGAAGCCACAAAAATAATCATTCACGTGGTTGCAGCCACCCAGCGCTTTAATCGGTCTAATTTTTGGGCGGTTGCACGTTGATTAAGCGTTTGCGGTGTGACACACTTTGTGTAACCAGCGCTGAAGGTGACATTGTGACAGCACAAGCTTAAATGCCGTCACTGGCTGCTAAACACACTGCGTTTTTTTTTTCTCTGAATTTAAACTGAACTGTAACCGAGTGCACACCGCGCATCTGCATTGCCTTCCAGATGGAAGAGGAGAGAGGTTGTGACACCCATCAGCGATACTCTTAACAGGATGCTATTTTTTTTTTTCCGGTAGAAAATCTCCATCAGAAAGAGCTGGTGAAAATGGACTAGTGTGTTGACCTGTCACTCCCACATTAACTAGTGTGCGCTCGGGTCTTGGGAATATTATGTGCCTGTTACACTTTCATAATGCTCACAGCTTACAAGTCACAGCACAGCGGTCTAAGCAGCAGGGAGAGCTAAAAGGAATATTGCTGGGAATTCTTTACTTTCATTTTCTTTCTGTCTCAAACAAAAGAAAAAAAAAAACTAGCAACCTTCTGAAGGTGCATCTTAGAGCAAAAACTAGGGCAATTAGAGTTACACAATGAAAAGCTTTAATCAGCATCAGTGCCCTAAGCATAAAACATCCCTGATCCGCATATGGTCACAGTTCAAAAGCAACAGGCTAAAGGGAACCACATTTAGTATTTGTCAGATTCTAATCTGTTAATATTTTTAGAGTCAGCATGTTTCGGTTTTTGCTGTCAATGTCAATCATTTAATCCAGGTGATATAATACAAAAAGGGCTTTTTATAAGCGTATCTCTCCTTTCCAGCATCCAATTATCATTTTGTCTTTCGACACTAAAATAACAAGTGTTATAATAAGGCTTTCTCTCAGACTAATGTAACATCTTCTGCTGCAGGTATGGACACAGATGCAGCCCAGCAAAGAGAACTCTTCTCAGCAGCAGGTAGCTAGCCATGCCTGGCTAGTTTTTTAATTTGGCTGCCCTGTTCCCTTCGCTAGAACAATCAGGATTTCCCAAGGCTTTTTGTTCCCCTTTGGCCCTCTTCTTTGAACTGGACCATCCCGCGGGGCGACATGGGGGAAAGACGGACACGCTCCTTTCACGCGACGTGCCGGGTGCAGCGTGACTGTGGCAGCAGGCTGGGGAGCTCCTTCATAAGTTGCAGCCCAAACGGATGCACCAGCACCAGCATCAGCCTGGACCAGGAGATGAACGTTGGCCTCGCGCCTCCCACCTGCGCGGCTACCAGCAGCACAGCCCTCAGGTCCCCTGCACCTGACAGGAGCCACTACTCTCCTGTTTCACTGGAACCGGAGCCCGCGGCGGTGAATAATGGATCAGGCATTCCCTGCTGTCCGCCTGCAGACACAAAGGACCCGGCCCTGCAGATTTTACAGAGCCAGCCCTCTCTCACCGCCATCCCGCCACCTCTTCCTCGTTCAAGCTGGCTGCGTCATCATCAAAAGGAATTCCACAGCCCTTACATCAAGACTAGCATGCAGGGGGATATTTACAACTTCCTAGAGAGGCCTGCTGGATTGAAGTGCTTCCTCTACCACTTCCTTGTGTGAGTACCTGTCAGTTTCTGTGCACACTGATTTAAGTCCACACTTCACAGGTGAAGTGAGTCGATTGCAGAAGACGATGAGCTTGTGTTAGGTACAGTTGGTAATCTGAGAGAGTTGCAAGTGCTCAAAATCTCAATCCACGTGAATAAGGTTAAAAATAAAGTCTAGTTAAGTAAGAATAGGCTCCCATGAAAATTACCTGGGTGACGATGTACAAACTTTCACAGAAGTGTTAGAAGATTCACAAAACAGACTCTGGTGTCATTTCATTAGCTCCAGACGCTCTCTTGTTAATTACATCTAGCGCTTCTTCTTCCAGTTATAGGCTCTGGTTCCCGGTAGCAGGAGGAGCAGTGTCTTTAGGCCTGCTGTGTGTCGGTGGTTGTTTTAAGAAAGCCCAGCAGAATCAGGTCAATGTGATCTGGCTAATCGCACGTCTGGTTCTGAGTTGCCAGGTTATTTCTGCTCTTTGTTTTGTCAACAGATGAAATGAACTCATCCATAAAAGCAGAGTTTTTTATGCTGTGCTGCATAAGCATGTTTTGTCTGACCCATGTCAGGTACTCTAGAAAAAAAAATGAATTCCTTTGAATAGTAATTGAAATATTATGATAAAGCTTCATCCATCGATTTTCTTCCTCTTATTCAGCTGTCACAAGAAAATAAAAACATGCAGTTAGCTTACTTAAAACAGAAGTGGTAAGATTAGAAACTGTGGAACTCAAATTTATTCAGGAGCCCGGCATCACATCACACACCGAGTCCATAGATAGAATAGAATAGAATTCAACTTTATTGTCTTTGCACATGTCACAAATACAAGGCAACGATTTAGACCACATTGAAGGAAAATAGAAATAAGTCAGAATTTTAACTTCCTCCACTCAACAAAATAGAAGCGATGCTATCTGGGAAAGTGATCTCAGTGATAAAGTCTCTGTATTTCAAAGATGTTTTCTCCTTTACCTTAATTCTGATGAGTGGTTTTAAGTTGTCTGCGGAGATGACAGCATTTGGGCTTGATGTCGATTTCAAATAAGATTATAATATAATATATAATATAATATATAGCTTACTACTGTTCATCTGCCTCTGTAAAGCTGTGCTTGAAGAGAAGTCGAATTAGTCTGTCTCATTAGTTTTGTCGGTCACAGATACGTGGAAACAGTGCAAAGATTCTGTTTGCATTGCTGATCGTCCTTAATTGAGGCTCTAAAGTTCAAACAGTGACAGTGAACCCGAGACTGCTCTTCATTCAATATTAAACCCTTCTAACCGATCCTCACTGACGCTCCTTTAAGTAACTCTTACATGTCGAAGACTATAGCCGGCGGCCATTCAATCCCTCGTCCCTTTTCTCGGATTTGGCAGGGGAGAGCAGCGATACAAAGGACCTCATCCAGCACTCATGACAGCACTAATAGGTCAGCTTGAAAAGCCCTGCTCTACATCAAGATGACATACACACAAACAGCACACACACAATGCAGCTAGTTAGTTAATTCATCACTGCCTTTATTGTGCAACGGTCAGGGACATTTCCAGCGAATCGGCACATGTGCAGATGCTGAAATTTGGGTGGACTGCAGAATAAAATGCTGGTAAATCCATATCTAAAAACAAACAATCAAACAAAAAAAACCAATCTCATAATATCTAGAATGTATTAGTTATTTTTGTGACCGTTTATAGATGTAATATTACAGTATACCAGTGATGGTCTTGAGATCACGTGTTCAGAAGGGCCGTTTTTCCATTATTATGTAAGAAGAGACAAGTGAAGCAAAGATAGCGTTACCTCAGCTGAAGTGTTGGTAATGTCATTTAAGTTGACGACAGGTGTTTGTGTTACTATACGTGTAATGAAAGCACCTAATAAGTGTTGGCACCTTCAAATGCTTTGCTTATGACCAGGTGATTGTCCACCTTGTCTTATGTTTTAAATCCGTACTGTGAATTTCCTCTTTCTCACTGGAACAACACAGAATTCTGTGTTCCAGGTCTTTTAATTTACACATTAAGCAGTGTTAGTTTGTCTCCTGAGCCGGTGCTGTATCCCCTTCTGTTTAGCAGAACAACTTGTCCCTGTACTGTACTTTCTGTCTTTCACGTGCACAGGGAAAGTATGGTGAAGGGACTACGCAAGCATTACTTTGAGGGACTTATTTTGCTTATTCATTTATGAAAAATACTTTAAGATTTTGGATCAACAGGTATAGTTTTTTTTTTATTTGAAGGACTTTAACCCATTTTACAAGCAATCCTTAAATGAAAGTTTTAAAAAGAAGTGAAGGTGAGCTTTACGGGGATATTTGGTCTATTACAGTAGCACAAAGCATTTGTCTGAACGCAGTTCAAAAAATAAGCTCTACCTGGATTTTAACTTGTGGGTTTCACATTACCACAGCTCATCATCCATGTTGGGCTAAAGAGAAATTTAAAATGGGCCCTGATAGATGAGATTTTATTTCTTTAATTTATTGCCAAAATTAAATAATAATAACTCCAGGTGCCCCATGTAAGAGAGATAAGATAAGATAAAACTTTATTAATCCCTCGGGTGGGTTCCTCTGGGAAATTCGGTTTCCAAAAAAGCACAGCACCGACAGAAGTTACAGAGTTACAGAATATTATATACACACACACACACACACACACACACACACACACATATATATATATATAAATACAGAGACATGTAAACTTGGGTCATACAAACTTTAGAGAAGGATTACAGAAATTTATGAATTATTCACATTCACATAATCATTAGATAATTAGATGAAATATATAAACAGTTATATTTAATATGGGCCCAGCACACTGACAGGAACACAAGCAGGCACATGCCACACTAATGATGCCTGAGTTAGTCAAAGTGGGCAGAAATCCTTTGGACCCCAGACAGCATACGTGGACATGTGTCCGAAAAGAGTCTTATGCAATACACACTCACCAGTGTACAGAGAACCTGGGGCAATGATCCACTCCATGTTTGGGCCACTCCCTCTGAGTCTTTTACATAACCAGAGGGAATAAACATGTATATCCTCATGATTTCTAAATGCCCTTCTCGGACTCCAAGCTGGATACCTCTTGGTCCCTTTATCAGTCGAGTTTATCCACCAGTTTCTTTCAAACATACCTGGACAAAAAAAAGTTGAACTTATAAAATAAATGACATCAACTTATTATCCAAGCCACATTTTATTTTTAACTACCTATGTGTGTGTTAAAAATGTTGGCGTATGATTAAAAATAGCTTTACGAAACCCAACCAGTTTGCAGTGGAGGAAGAATTGCAGCTGTTTATCCTCTTGAAAAAAGCACTGGGCCAGATGTTGTCTTAAATACTGGCTTTTGTTGTGTGTTTTTATATCTGGACAGATTATTGAAATGGCTATAGTGAATCCTCAGCTTCCAGGCATTCCCCTCTATCTATGCAGGCAGAGCGGAGAACTCTTGTATCTGCTTACGAGAGATTACTGCTAGACTGGAGTGAACTGTATGTCTCATGTCCATTTTACTGTAAAACACCAGTGTATTCAGGGAATTCTTTAGGGGCATGTTTCGCTCATCAAGTGATGCGATTTTTAATAGTTTAGTGATATTTTTTAAATAACATATCCATAGGCTTATTTTTAACAGTCAGTATTGTTTACTAACTGCAATAACTACTTACATGGAAAATAATTATATAATTTAAAATTATTATTATTTAATACATTATCCTCCTCATGACAGATTGATCACCCAGCATTTTAACATCCTGATCCGGCTAATTCAGCGGGAATGACACACGGTTCTAGAAACCTAGATGTTTGTCTTTGTCTGTGGCTTGTTTAGTAGTTACATTGTTACAGTGTTTTGTAGTAAATATATTGTTGGGTGTGTACATTTGCAATTGACATGGGTGTAGAAGCTAAGGATTTGACTTTGGGTGCTTCTGATGCTAAATGTACATTATGTAAGGTTCAGTTACGTTTTTCCTTAATTTATCTACAGTTAATATCTAAAGTTCCACATGTAAGACATATCAGTGCATGAAGGCACGTAGACATGATGGAGATGAGCTGCTGAAGTTTAAACCTAGTAACAGAATGGGGAAGAAAGGCGATCAAAGTGACTCTGAACATGATGGCTCTTAGAATAGAATAGAATAGAATAGAATAGAATAGAATAGCCCTTTCTTTTTATTGTACATGTACAACCAAATTGTGGGTGGTCCATATCAATGTGCGGGAATAAAATATAAATAGAAAGACAGCAGGAATAAACAACAAATGCAAGAAATATATACAGGCAGAAGAATTATGTACAAACAGGAGGGATATATACAAAAAAAGCAAACTGCACACAATAGAAAAGGCACCCATTAGGGGACAGGTTGCATAGGGCCAGGTTGGATTGGTCTGCCTTGTTGATGTCAGAGGTCAGAGGTCAGAGGAGAAGCTCCAGGTCAGTTTCTGCTAAGGCATTTGGATGTCAGGATCCAAGTCAACAGTAAAAAAGTATACCTAATAAAATATCTGGGGAGTTTATTCAGAGCTTTTATCTCGTGACTTAAGGCACTTTTTGCGGTGAATATACCTGAGTTTTGTTTGCACGGGGCAACAAGCATTGCGTCCGTGGATTTGGGTATTTTCGGCCATTGGTTTGGCAGTCTCTCGAGCTCAGTTAACCTGGATGGCATCTGTCGGCTGTCAGCCAATTTCAGGAGCCGTTTTCTAGAAATGTTTGTGAATTGAAGTGTGTCTGTTGGTAGGTGTTACAGTGTAACAAGTCCCCCTCCCACTTACCTGGTTTTCCTGTTCACTGCCTGCACTTCTGACTAACCTGAGCTAAATGTGTCTGTGTCTGAATAATAAACGTATTTTTTCCCTTTTTGATAAACAAAAAAATTTGGCTTTGTTGCCATAAAATAGTGAGTTTAGATAAGAGAAAAAATACATAAAAATCTGTTTAGCATAAGCAGCATAAATGTGAAAAAGAAGTGAGGAAGTCTCAATGTTGAACTGTATACTGGTGCATGATACTGGTTATGAATGACATGGCCATGTGAACTATTTCTCTAACTATTTCTCTATGATTGATCTTGTGCTCCAGCCTATGAGGAGATTTTTCTTCTCTATTTTCCAAGTATTTGATGGACAAAATGATAACTAAGCCAGGATAGAATATCCGTGTTTATGGCCGGTGGCTGATGTGGTGTAATCCACCTTAAGCTCTTTCATGGATGGGATGGGGAGGGCACGTGGGTTAATAAAGAGGGTTTTGGAGGGCTCTCTGACCCTGCTCTCTAGCAGAATGGTAAGGGCAATTTATGTTTGTTTAGCTCTAAGTTGTTTTGTTTTTTGTTTTTTCACTAAATTCACAGATGTGATGTTGGTCTGAGACTGTGGTTACAGGCAAATGTAGACCTTAGATGCTAAAAAAGCATTAAAAAGCACCTACAGTGAAGCTAAGAAGAAAGCAGAGTCTCTATCAATTCTAAGAGTTTATTTAATGTGACGTAGTAAAAATAATCTGGACATCAGGACACCTTGAAACAATCTAAATACAACCTCGGATAAAATACAAAACAACCAAGTCAAAATGCTGTGTTGTATTTCTGTCAGTGTCTTTTTCCGTCTTTGTTATCATTTGTAGTTTCACTCTTCTTGTTTCTGAGTTTAGTGTTTGTCTTTTGGTTATTTCCTGTTTTACTGTGAAAGCCAGCTTTCTGTTGTGTTTCCTTTTCCTTTTTAGTTTTTCCTCCTGTGTGATCGCCATCCTCGCTCTTACTGATTTCACCTGTATTCTTCTGCCTTTTTAGGTTAAATAGTCCACTGTGTAGTCCTGTGTTCCTCTTTTAGGCTGTCCCCTGCATTTTCACTTCAATATTGACTCTTGAGCCCATGTTATAGGTGGACACCTGATTGGTTCATGGATTTAGGAAATATGGACATTTAAAGAGAAACTTTAGTCTGGAAATTGGGTTACATTTTCATAAGTTTGCCAATCATTCATAATGATCATAACAGCATAATTAGTGTTTACATTTGGAAACTTATTTGGGAGTTTAAAACATTACAGCAAACAAAATTAGAGTATAACCTAAACTACCTGTTTAAATATCAGTTTTTACAAATTGATCTCTTGTTTGAACTTTTACTCAGGGTGTCATTGTAAAAAAGAGGGCGTTTCTCTTTTAATTCTAACGTTTCTGGTCCTCATCAGTTCTTAAAATGAGGTACATGCAACCTTGGATTAACAAGTAGATGACATATTACACCATGTCATTTTTTATTTTACAAAAACTAAGCAAAATACAGAAGCCTTGTGTGTGGAAAACTAAATATGACAGGATTAAGTGGGTAAGTTGGTTGCCAGGGTAAGAGTTTACCAGGTGCTGCTAATCAAATGCACTTGATTAACTGATCATCAGAAAGTATGACCACTTTTAAAAACAACAAGAGCAACGTCTCACTCTGCATGTCTCAGTTAGCATGTTAAATGTTAAAGTTCATGACAGTGCAAGGAGAAAAACTTGAACTTGGAGCTTGTTTGGAAGGGTTGCCAGGAGAAAGCCTTTTTTCTCTCGGAGAAGACATGGCAGCATGGCTTAGGTTTGCAAAGATGGATGTGAATAAACCACAAAACTTCTGGAACACACGAGACCAAAGTTGAGATGTCTGGTCTTTAATGCACAGCACCACGTTTGGAGAAAACCAAACACAGCCTGAAGATACTGAAAACCGAGGGCTAAACTTTAAGTTACCACCAAGTCCCCATCGTGCTCCGTAATACAAGCCTCAGATCTCTGGCTTCCTGTTGGTGCATGGAGCAGCCTAAAGAAAAACATGGCTGACTCTAGTTAGTCCTCTCAGAGTGAGTCGATGTCTAAAAGGCTTAGTTATAATCACTTCAGGTATTGTTTGTTGAAAAGTGTTTTTGGATTGCCATTATCAGCTTTGCATGTAAACATCTAATCTTTGTCCTGATTATGAAATTGTATTACCTTTGTGCTTTTGTTTGTTTGTTTTTTGTGCTACTCGTGGCCCTGTAGAGTTATGAAAGAACATGCTAGTTAGAATAAAAACGTTACCTGAGTCGCTTTGATTAGCATATTAATGTCTGTGTGAAGCCTGGCTGTTTTGAACTTATGTTTGGTGATGTGTTTGATGGCGGAGATAAGCTGCTTTGATGAGTAGCAAAGAGAGCCCTTTTAGGTTTCAAAGAGTTGTTGGCCACACAAAACTCCTGCTTAGTTTTTTGATTGTGAGGGCAGTAGCGAGTGTGTGGCTGCAGATAAAGGGGGTTGGGAGGTAGTTCTGGTTTGGTGTAATTATTCAACGTAACAAAACACCTGTTATTGAAAAGGGTCCCAGCTGATGACCCAAGTGTGGCACAAAACAAATCTAGGCAGGTAGTCCTCATTACCAGTAACGCGGTGAGGAACCTTGGAGTCATTTTTGACCAGGATATGTCCTTCAACGCACATATTAAACAAATATGTAAGACTGCTTTCTTCCATTTGCGCAACATCTCTAAAATTAGAAATATCCTGTCTCAGAGTGACGCTGAAAAACTAGTTCATGCATTTATTACTTCCAGGCTGGACTACTGTAATTCATTATTATCAGGATGTCCAAAAAACTCACTGAAAAGCCTTCAGCTAATCCAAAATGCTGCAGCAAGAGTCCTGACAGGGACTAGAAAGAGAGAGCATATTTCTCCTGTTTTGGCTTCCCTTCATTGGCTTCCTGTTAAATCCAGAATTGAATTCAAAATCCTGCTCCTCACATACAAGGTCTTAAATAATCAGGCCCCATCTTATCTTAATGACCTTGTAGTACCATATCACCCTATTAGAGCGCTCCGCTCTCGCTCTGCAGGCCTACTTGTTGTTCCTAGAGTATTTAAAAGTAGAATGGGAGGGAGAGCCTTCAGTTTTCAGGCCCCTCTTCTGTGGAACCAGCTTCCAGTTTGGATTCGGGAGACAGACACTATCTCTACTTTTAAGATTAGGCTTAAAACTTTCCTTTTTTCTAAAGCATATAGTTAGGGCTGGACCAGGTGACCCTGAATCCTCCCTTTGTTATGCTGCAATAGATGTAGGCTGCCGGGGGATTCCCATGATGCATTGAGTTTTTCCTTTCCAGTCACCTTTCTCACTCACTATGTATTAATAGACCTCTCTGCATTGAATCATATCTGTTATTAACCTCTGTCTCTCTTCCACAGCATGTCTTTATCCTGTCTTCCTTCTCTCACCCCAACCGGTCGCAGCAGATGGCCGCCCCTCCCTGAGCCTGGTTCTGCCGGAGGTTTCTTCCTGTTAAAAGGGAGTTTTTCCTTCCCACTGTCGCCAAAGTGCTTGCTCATAGGGGGTCATATGATTGTTGGGTTTTTCTCTGTATCTATGAAGCGCCTTGAGGCGACTTTTGTTGTGATTTGGCGCTATATAAATAAAATTGAATTGAATTGAATTGAAAAATTGAATTACTGCATTTATCTCCTGCACTATAGAGAGCTTTTTTTATGTACTCGTGTCTTAGATTTTTTTTTTTTTTTTTTAGTTGCAGTTTTGTAGGGTTCAAGACTGTAATAGATAGACACTTGAACTGGCCATTGCTTCCTAGCAGAGAAGAGACACAAACCAAATGCAGCTCAACTTAAGCAAATACAAGGCTAATATTTGGCTTGTTGATTAAGCTGGCTTTTCCTTTTGCATGGACACTCAGAAGAAATGCAAATGTTTAGACGTAGGTTAGATTTTGGTCGGCACAGAACTGGGGATAGTTTTATACTCAGTTGGCTTCACATCAGCCAGTAATTTTAACCATTTGTGCTTCACAAACACCAGTATTTGCATGATAATCATCATTATGTAATACTGAACAAGCTTTCTGCCACCTGTCAACTTAAACTGGACGTGCTGAACTGTGGTGATGAACCTGATGGTTGAACAAAGGAAACTGAATAACCTGCAGTGATTTACAAGCAAATTTCCCACTCAAAGGGTTTTTAGACATAACTTAGTAGGCCGTACTTTTTGTCTGTTTACAGTGTAAAGTGTGTTTCTGTGCTCACATTATTTCATAGACGTGAAGATGTTCTGTTCTCATTCGTTATCAGTGTTTAGGTGATGCTTCCTGAGCTTATACTGCCGTAGGTTTGATGCTGATTGAGCAGAGGGTTTGGCCTGGCTTTATGCTGTACTTATTTTAGAGAAGCTGGATGGATCTGCTGTCAATAATGCTAAATCACTAAAGCCCCAGCTGTTTTGTTTTAATCAGATCCCAGGGTTTTTGGCCCGCCTAAATAAGGTTGGCTGGGTATGAGTGACCGAGTCCTGTCCTGCAAACACCTCTGTGGGTGGGTTACTGCAGAAAACAATGAAATGTGACATGAGGAAAATCACTATCTGGCTGTAGTCATGGTCAAAGCACATTAACGTAAGACACTGGACACACTGCAGACTTAGTATATCATCAAACATTTGTGCTCACACAATCTGATATTGTCCTAATATTTTTGTTTATTTTTTTAGACTTGCATGTGTAGTAAATATATCATAAGAAATAAAATTTGTTAGGCTCTGTGTTTTTTGTGATCAATTACAAAACTCTTGATCATTTAAAAACACATTTTGATTTATTTTAAGCAGTGGAATGCTGGAAAATATAACGATTTTACTTATATGATTTTTGAGTTTTCCTTTCTGTTTAAATAATCTGCATTGATTAGATATGACTGCAGCCATATGCTGGATGTTACCACCACTGATACAGTGTGTGTGTGTATATATATATATATATATATATATACACACACACACACACACACACACACACACACACACACACACACACACACACACACACACACACACACACACACACACACACACACAGTGATATTACATTGCACTGTTATCCCTACAAAGCAAACCAAATATAATCTAATGCGCTAAAGGAAAACATGGATTACATGGCCTCGTCAATGACCTACATGACTATTACATCAACATCCTGACAGTATCATATTTATGCTCATCCTAATAATATGATCCGTTCTCAACAAACAGGAAACGGACATTTGGCTTCACCTGCTCTCTTCTTAACCTGTATCTCTGTCTGATCTTTGCTTTCCCAAAAGTCTGGCATTACTACTGTTTGGATCCCTGGGATCATGACACGAACAGTTGTTTCCTGTGACCACTTACTGCACAGCATAGATCAAATAGCTACTAAAATATAGTATAGTAAACAGGGGTTTACCTTATTTGCCTTGTATGCGTGGTCTTTAATTATCTCATTTGGTAATAACTTAAATCGATCTACCGGCCTATCTATCTGATGTCACAGTTTAATTTAGTGTAAAATGCACCCACTGAATTTGAATAGTTAACGTAAAGTAACATAATAATTTAATCCCATATTTAGGAAATAATTTTATAATAATAATAATAATAGAAATATTAGATAAATAAAACCAGCAAAGAAAAATGCAATTTTAAATGGCAGTAAAATGTTAGTTAAAGAGAAAACTTTCTTGTATGTGCCCTGGTGACTTCACAGGAAGTTGAGCCTGCTTATATTTTGTATACAGCCTCTGAGTTGGTCTTTTGTTGCCTAGGTGATGGATCGATCGATAGATCTTTGGTTGTCAGGTCTTGAGGTGGAGGCAACTCCTACTACGCCACTTCCCTAAAGCCTCAATGAGACTTCTGTATTTCTGCTGCTGTCCACTCCTGTTGCATGCCACTATAGCAGTATCATCAGAATATTTTTGCATGTGGTAAGATTTTATTTCAAAATAAGATTGTATTTCAAATCCGATGTGTAGAGTGATTGTGTCATATGCTACCAGATTTGGTTGCGAACTGCGGAGAGTCAATAGATGTTTTCACCTGCGGTCTCAGGTGGGCCAAGACTAACCTATCCAGCACCTTGAATTTGGAAAGTGTCAGCTTCTTTGGTACATGAGCCAGCAGGATGTTTTCTTACAACATCTTCTCACAGACAGCTGGCTTACACAGGTCCTCAGAACTTTAGGTCTGATGTCATCAGGGCTGGCAGCCTTGTACTTTCATAGTTTCTCCAGGTGTCTCCTGTCCACTGGAGTTGGTGAGGTGTAGTTAGGTCTGAAGATTATTGGAGTTGTGTGGAAACAAGGGGTGTATGGTGGTGGCAGAGGTCTGTGAACTAAAACTGCTGAAGAAATAGTTGACCTCATGTAATCTCTCAAGGCTGCCCACTGGTTGTTTGTCTGTCTTTTAAAACCCAGTGGTTTTCCTCATACTACTCCAAACATCTCTCATGCTGTTCTCCTCCAGTGTAGCCTTTAGCATCTTCCTGTAAGAGGCCTTCTATTTCTTAAGCTTCACGCTCAAGGCTTAGTTCTTTTTATTGAGAAGTGTTTCAAGTCACTTGTGAACCAGGGCTTGTTTTTCAAAACCCAACATACAGTCATGGTCAGTATTGTGATGTATCCACAGGACTTGGTTGTTCTGTGATAACAGGCCATCAGACTGTGTCCTCTCCATGTAGTTCATAAAAAACAATCCAGGCTGTAGAGTCAAAGCAGTCCTGTGGTGCCTCCATAGCTAACTTGAACGAGTCCTAACAGCTCAGTCTGTGGGTACAGGGTGGACGTTGAACAAGAGGAACGCATTTTGGTGTCAACAGGACTAGAGTTGGATGAGACTTGCTGAAGGGTGAGAGGTGGCAGTTGCACTTTGTACATTAGCAGTGTTAGCATACAGTGGGTCTAGTACTGCTTTCTCTGGTGGAACCGTTTATATAGTCTGTCTAGTGTAATGTGGTTCAAATCACCAGTAATAACCATAAAAGCATACATACAGTGCTGGGTTAGCATGCATGCTATAGTCAAGCAAGTGATGTTCAGTATCCGGACCACAGAAATGGTCCTTCACAGTAACATCTCCAGGATTAGACTACTTTTCTTTAACCATTCCTCCCTTCATACAGTTCCTCCATCTTTCTTATCGCCGGTCAGACTAAAATCTCTATTGTCCTGAAAAGTTCCAGGAAGGATTGGCTGAAAGCTTAGTTTTCAGTTAGAGTTACAATAAAGTCAAACCTAACCATGGCACAACATGTGACTTTCTGATGCAGGCATCCAAGCAGATAGCACTGTAGAAAATCCGATGTCATCTATTGCCCCACGCTGGCATCCTTTTAAGAAAAGTAAGAGGAAGGAAGAAATGCTTGTGTGTGTGTGTGTGTGTGTGTGTGTGTGTGTGTGTGTGTGTGTGTGTGTGTGTGTGTGTGTGTGTGTGTGTGTGTGTGTGTGTGTGTGTGTGTGTGTGTGTGGTGAGCAGTAATCCCCAGAGAGTAAACTGTCCCATCTGGCTTGTGGTCTAAGTGTAACGGGGAATCCTCGTTTACGAGTTGCCCCTTCATCACCCTTTACATTAATGTAATTCTAAGATGTGTCATAATGTGTCAAGTGTTGAGCGCGATCTTTGAAGAAAAGAACACCTTCAAAACAATGTCACAAGGTGTGGCTCGCATGAGGGAGGATTTTTGCTCAGATGGGGGAAGAAAAAATAGATTTGCAGTATAGGGACCTTAGTAAAGTATATACTGCCTTATACTATGTACTGCTGTATATATGGTGCATTTAGATGATTAAAATAACCCTTCCAGCATATGGCGTGTAATCCAGATTGTGGTGCACAAAATCTTAATGCAACCACACACCGCTTAGAAGTGTGTGTTTTTAAGTGAATTTTATGATAAACATTAATAGAGTGTAATGGAAAAGCTCTTATATGTATCAAGGATTATTTCTGGCTGGTAAAAATTCAAACAACCAGCCACACTTTCGGTGCTGGAGGTTCAGTAAAGAAAATGCAAAAAGAATTTTCTGAATGTAATAAATTAATATGTAAATAAATGGGTGAGGAGGTTAAAGGAGGAAATTTTTAGTAACTATAAATTTAGTAAAGACGAGACCCTGCCCCAAGTGGAGGAGTTGAAGTATCTCGGAGTCTTGTTCACGAGTGATGGGAGCCGGAGATCACCAGACGGATTGGTGCAGCTGCAGTGATGCGGACGCTGTACCGGTCTGTCGTGGTGAAGAGAGAGCTGAGTGTAAAAGCGAAGCTCTCAATTTACCGGTCGACCTACGCCCCTACCCTCACCTATGGCCACGAGCTGTGGGTAGTGACCGAAAGAACGAGATCGCGAATACAAGCGGGGGAAATGAGCTTCCTCCGAAGGGTGGCTGGCCTCTCCCTTAGAGATTATATCTCTCGGCTAGCCTGGGAACGCCTTGGTGTTCCCCCGGATAAGCTGGAGGAGGTGGCTGGGGCGAGGGAGGTTTGGGCTTCTCTGCTTGGACTGCTGCCCCTGCAACCTGGGCCCAGATATGCAGAAGAAAATGGATGGATGGGCCTTTTAGTAGTAGTGTAAAATAAAAAAAACATATTCAAATGGCTTTGAGCGGTGTGTTTGAGGTCATTATTACTTTGTAGTGTTTTAAAGAGTTAAAAACAACAAGTGGTTCATTGAAAAATATTTTTCCATTAATGAGCAAGACTTTTTTTGTTTTTGTTTTGTTTCATTGTATTCCATATTCATTCCCCTTACCTCTGCTTTTTATTCATTACATTTTTTGTCATCTCTCTCTGCTACCCTCTCTCCTCACTCCTGTGGCCTATGGATTGCCTCTCGCTGAGCCTACTTTAGCCAGAGATCTCCTGCTAAAAAGGGACCACTTCTTCTCTGCTTTTACCAAGTGCATGTTTGAGCTCTCATTCTAATATTGTAAGGTCTTTCCATCATATTGTAAAGCACCTTGAGATGACTTTTGATATGAGCTGTATAAATAATATTGACCTGATTAGAGGAGAAATCCAGACTTTTATGTGGCTCTTTTACTTTTATTATCCATAAAATGTCACTGAAATGTTGCTCAGTCAAATAAACCAAATTGAATGTGCCAACTTGGGCTTTGTGACGATTTGAAGAAGGGAACTGTTTACTTTTTTTCTGACGAAGATAAAAATCTGCAGGTGAATTGCTCATTGAAATGCTAATCACGAGTTGCGACGCTACCGTTCCTCGCCCTGTTTGACTCCTTTGCTTTCTCCCTTCACTGTCACTTTAACCCCCATCCACCTTTCTCGTCCTCATTTAGTCGTGTGCCTGGTGGATGTTCAGCTCACAGGCCTGTATTTGTAGACGATGTATGTACACGGACAGATGGACTGTCTCGTCGGAATGTTTCACAGTTGCTAGGCAATGTGGAAACATCCTGTCAGCTGTTCATTTAAACAGAGTGACGAAAAACACCTTAAGTGCCTTAAACTTTGTACAGTAACTGGGTGCTGTACAACTTGTTTTTTAACAAAATGTATTTATTGATTGTTGCTATGAATCCATAGATGTCAAGGCAATATATGTAAGCATATTCAACATTTTTCTGACTGTGTTACAGTTCCCCTTTAGTCATAGTTTTAGATCCTGCTGTCATTTTTATATTTTATTCATAAAAACTTCAAAAATGTGTTATTTTCTACATTTTTACTTTGTAATTCTATCAAATGTTTGCATGCTTTGCATTTTACTTCTGTACAACCAAATGGTAAAATGAACTGGTACTTATAGAGTGCTTTTGTAATCTAACTAAGCAATCATGGCACTTTTTACAAGCCTTATTCTCACGCACGCATTCGTCCAAGCACTTTTTCTGTACCTTAGCACTTTATCTAACGTTTGCACAAGCGCTCACATGATTGGTTGGTAGAGTGGTTGGCTGAATGCTAGATTACCCATTCCTTGTGAGCCACAGCCACCAAATGTGACCAAGTTCTTCAGTCGTGTATTTTTGAAATGCACTAGAAGAAAATGAAATGCAATGAGGAGAAATATATTCAGGTCAGAGTTATACAAAGCCTTAATATATTCACTGTGTTGTTTTACTGCATTGTAACACGATGCTTAGTGATATGTAGTGAGTGGTGGTAATGGACTGGATGTGCTGTGTCTCTCTCTGCAGCTTCGTCATGGTCCTGGTGTGTCTAATCTTCAGTGTGCTGTCCACGATAGAACAATATGCAGACTTTGCCACGGGTACCCTCTTCTGGATGGTGAGTAGTGATGCACCTAAACGAAACCTTTAGCAGTGTTCACCATCAAATGGAAGGCTTATGCCACAATAGCCCTAAAATAACAGTTATGGTAATTACCCAAATCATTTTTGTGATTGTGCAATGGTTCATCAGAAAAACCAGCAAAGCATGTCTGTAATTGTATAATAAATGAGCTGCAGGCTGTTAAATACCTTAGCAACAGATCCGAACCCAGCCCACGAGCACATAGGTGACTGCAGAGGAGAAATCCATACCTTACATTAACCCTCTTGTATACACATACATTATAGTGTTGATCTATAAAACATATTTAAAATATAAACTTGCATTTCTTTTCTTTATCTTTAGCTAGTGTTTGTATATATAATATCTGGCGAGTGGTGTAAAACAAGCAGTACCTTGAGTTGTCCACATGATGGCGATATAAGATTGTAGCTGTGAGAGATTTTAACCGCCATCTTATAGCTCAGTCTGCTATTACGGCACTTAGAAAGAATAATCACTTTCATTTATTGAAAATACCATGAAACACACTCATCATCTTGTACGGCGTTCATCTGAAAGCCCGTGCAGTAACATGTGTCTTTTGAACCTACAGTTAAGACACTTGTTATGTGGAATCATGTGGCTCCACAGAGACTGTATTTGTTGATACATGCTGGTGGATTGCCTTTTTTGTGGCTTATTAGGCTATTAAGGCTGCTAAGTGATGCAATAAATCGGGGGATTACAGCAGGTAGCGAAAATTATTGCTTCTGTTTGGAAACTCTACAAAGAGGCCGGATCATCTGTCTCCTTCTAGCACACTGAACATCGGCGCACACACAGCTACTGCATGCTCACACCCGGTTTGCACATATACAAAGGCTTCACAGATACACAACGCACCACCTCCTGGGTCCTGCTGCAGTCAGAGAACATAGTGGACACTATGTTCTATAAACTTTGAAGACTTACTATCACAGTTATTCATTTATTTTTATCAAGAAGAGACAGATTTTCTTTAAATCTGAGTCTCCCTGTCTCTCAGTCCTTCCCTTCATTCACCTTAAATTTTTTTTGTTTCAATCAAAAAGGAAAAATATATATCTATATTTTTTAAATCTTTTTTTTAAACCCTGTTTGTTTGTGCACCTGGTTGTGCGTTTGTGCATTTGTATGAGTGTATAATGGCTCAGTGCTAATACTGAGATAAGATAAAGCCTTATCTGTTTTCTGTGTGCTTGCATGTGGGTGCACGTGCCAGTGTGTTTGAGGGCGGGTGTGGAGGCAAAGCTCCGACTGGTGTCACGGTGGCACGTACTGGTCGTAGTAACTATACTTAGAAAGTTCAAGGTTAGCTAACATCCGTGAATCACAAGCTGCTTATTCTGGATGGCAGAGGGGACATTAGTCCTTGAGGATATTTGGCCTTCAAAGCAGCTGCCAAAGTAAAGCTGACCAGGCTAAGCAGGAGGCACAGGGGAACGTACACGCTCGGTGATGTTAATGAGCTATTATTGGGCACCATCACTTCCAAATTCCCCCCACCTGACCAAAAACCTCCATGACGTCCCCAGTTTATGGTCAAAGAAAAAGAGGGCCCTCTGGGTCATGGCCTAAATGACATATTCAGGACATTTCTAAAGAATGCAATTGAGATTTAATGAGAGGTTTGGTAAACTAATATATAAACTTTAAATGACACTTGTGGGAGCAGTGGCATCAATTATGCAACTGACGGCAACATGTTATTTGTAGACTGAAAGAACAAACTCAAGAGTAAATCGTTGACATGGTGTCATTTTGTCATGTGGTTATGGTTATTTCAATATTCATGAGCATAGTTTGCAAATTAGAAGAAATAAAAAATCCATTTGATATAATAAACTTATGTATGGCATGTAATAACTCAGAGAAAGCATTTTCAGTTTGAGCTGATGGGCCCACGAGTGTGTGTTGATATACATAAGCCTCTCGTGCAATGTGAGACGCAACGATGAAGCGATCTAATCACATTTTCATGTGATACTGTAATTCCCGAGTGGGTCTTTGAATGAGCTTCATCTTTGTCTGGCTTGATGAGATTATCGCTGCACCAATAGGCAGCTGTTTTCAGTAAACACATAGTTGCCAGTTTAGGATTCACGTACAAAATACCCCCAACATCTGGGTGACCTATTTTATGGCATTATTGTGACTAATCCCTTTAAATTTCCCAAATTCATGCGTACCTTTGACTTTCAGATTTTACCTAGCTGTCATAATTACTAAGCTCAATAAACTGGTATTCTGTAGGCTGTTTTGTGTTGGGTGTTAGGTATTATTAAATGACTGAATGAATGTTTAAGACTTGGTTTTCACGATGTCCTGCAACTACTAACTTTGTCGTCCAGCATACACAAATACAGCCTGATCTGCTGTAAAAACTACAAAGCACTGGGTGCATGGAATATAATCTGTTTCTGTCCTAACACAAACAAAAAACTCCTACAGCTTGCTGGAGAAAGTTCAGCTGAAATGGATGTAACAGGCAGACTGGTTAGAGACATCTGAATGCCTGCCCACGTCTCCGATTTGTTTGGTTTCAGTGAAAGCCAAAAGTGTCAAGGCTCGGCTGTGTGGCAGGCAGGAGGAGGACCCAAAATGCAAAACTCACACACACGGGGATGAACTCAAAAGGCAGCTTTATTGCTGACAAAAGATAATAGGAGATACAAAACTAAACTGGGAAAAACTAACATAAAGCTCACCAGGAAACACGGGGGAATCACACACAGCATGAGGGACGACGTCACGCTGAACAGAGGGAGACGCAGACAGAAATACACAGAGGGTTAACGAGGAAAGTGGGAACACACGGGGAACACAGGTGACACTGATAATCATAACGAGACAGGGCGGGGTGAACTGAACATGACATGTACGGGCGTGAGAGTCACAAAGTAAACAGGAAGTGCACAGAGGTTCAGACAGGAGGAGAGAGAGAGCACGGGGAAAACACAGACATAACGGGCTGGGAAAACATGAAACAACCACAAAGGGAGACGAGGGCTCATAAATACATAGAGGGCACACAGGGGGAAGAGAGAGCACGGGGAGAACTTAGACATAATGGGCAGGGGAAACATGGAATAAAACATAAGGAGAGACGAGGGCTCACAGATACACAGAGGGGCACACAGGGGGTAAAAGCCATGAAGGGAAAACACTTAGGGAACAACACAACAGGGCAACTCAGAAAACATGGCCAAAGCAAGGAACAAAATACAAACATACAAGGAAACTAAGAACACTGGGCCAACATGGCCCAGGACCATGACAAAAAGGTTATTCAGTCTGATTATCAGGCTATGTTATAGAGATTTGCTGGACCATTTCTCCCCGTCTCTGTCAATTATACCTCCTTAGCGGCTTCTTTCTTTGTCTTTAACTCAGTGACAAAAAATGTGCAATTCATGCGGATGAATGAGAAGCGCAGGATTCCCAGGGGCCGGACGACTCAGGCGTAAAAATGAAAGTTGTAAACATATTCGAGTGGCGATAATGAGTAAACAGATAATTTAGAGAAGCGAAAAAAGAAAGACAGAAAAGAGAAAAGGCTTTTGTTTAATATTAGAGCGACACTTCTTCAGCCGAGATAGAGTCTGGCGTGATTGACAGGTCATTGTTTTGAAGTCTTGTGGTGCTGGGTTATTGCAGCAGGGCTCATGGTATTAAGTTTCATACAAGGGGGGGTCAGGGAGCAGCCAGTTTAAGCAACTGAACTCAATGAATTGACCACCCACATCGCCCATAGGTCCTGACAGTAAGGTAGCTGAGTATTATGGATACTCGGTGGCCAGGAAAATGATCTCACGTCAGTTGAAGCCGATTCATCTATGACTCCACACTTGCGTGCATGTGTTACGAAACAAGTACACAATGACACAATGCAGATATGCAGGTGCACATGATTGCAACTAATGCTGAAGTTGTTATTTGGTGATTTTTTTTAAAGCTTTCTTACTTAGTGGTTTTTCATCCTGTGGCTTTAATCACTTAGCCATTGACCCTGCCTCATGTATGAGCTGTTATCAGCTGTGTTGTCAACCTCCATCTTTACTCCTGGGTGGCCTCATTTGGTCCTTCTAGACCACCTCTGTGTCTCTCTTCTTCTGTCTCATGCACCTGTCATTACCCACTCATATCAATGCTGTAAATCTTGGTGATTGATTAAAATAGCTTTAATGCTTTTAAATTAGTGGCAATGCATAGCAAAGCATCAGTGATTTAAAAAAACAAAAAGATAACGTATCTAATTCCACATCCTGCATGTGTTTCAAACTTATAGTCTACGTACCAATGGATTAACATAACCCTGAATCCGTGTTTGCATTGTTCTCCGCAGGAGATTGTGTTGGTGCTGTTCTTTGGCACGGAGTATGTGGTCCGGCTGTGGTCGGCAGGCTGCCGCAGCAAATATGCAGGCATCAAAGGACGCCTCCGCTTTATCAGGAAACCCATATCAATCATAGGTGCACCTGGCTTTTTCCTTTGTTCTCATTTAATACAACACATGCCATAAAGTATATTTGTAGATGAACATCTCAGATAATTCCAGCAAGACTTCACTTTTGTATCAAACTGAAAATAATTGTAGCCCTTATTTGGTTGGGGGTTTTTTTTTCTCCTTCTTTTTTATGTGTCTTTCTCACAGATTTAATAGTGGTCATCGCCTCAATCATTGTGCTTGGTGTGGGGTCAAACGGCCAAGTGTTCGCAACATCTGCCATCAGGTAGAGCAGTGATTTTCTTCTGCATTTTAACATGTGCTCATAGCTATAGTGGGATGAAACAGCTGAGATGATGTTGTGTGTTGCAGAGGCATCCGTTTTCTCCAAATCCTGCGTATGCTGCATGTGGACCGTCAGGGAGGAACGTGGAGGCTGCTGGGGTCTGTAGTCTTTATTCATCGACAGGTAAGATAAGAAGAATCCAGCTAAATATATTAGCTCCACAAATCTGCCTGTATGTTATTATTTATTCATTTTAATTGTAATTGTTTAGAATCACTTTAACACATAACGGCCGAAGAACAGAAGATATAACAGTAAATGCATAGGCCTTAAATGTACTTCTACAAAGCAACAGACACGCTAGTTGACGTAGTCACAGTAACATTTACTGCTTATGACAAAAAGTCCAATGCACAGAGGTGCATAAAACAATCAGAGTAAACCTGGCTTTATAAGGAGAAGAACAGAAGTTGTCAAGGTTGGCTGTGCTCTCTTTTTTTCATTCTGCTACACTTGTTTTAGTTCTTTCTCAGGCCGATACACAGTGAAGTCAGATGATGTAATGTTCTCTTCTTAATCCTTCAAGTACACCAAGTTCCTAGGTTGTGGTCAAACCTGACGTTCATACCTCTTTGATGCATAAGAGGAGAAGGGCTTATCGGTGAGGATTGTGTGCAGAGAATCATAAAAATACATTTAAGATGTAGCCAAACTGAGCCTAATGTGATTTGGTGCCATCTCCCTGTTGTCAGATGATCGCCTTATTGAATGATATGCTCTGTTTAGTGGAAACACTTTGTAATGTGAAAAAGCTGATAGGATCTATGCTCAGACTGCTATCTCTGATTTTTGCACTTCATTTAATCATATTTATGAATTTATTTACCATTGTTTTTTTAGGGGATAGGTTTAAGCTCAAAAAGCTATGGCAAAAACCAGGTACATTTAAATGATCATTTTTGTACATCAAGTACAGATCAGGTTCAGTCCTGTATAGTCACAGGCAACAGTTCCTGGTGAGTTAATTTAAGCTCGTTCGCTGAGCTGAGCACGTATATATAGCCCAGTATAGGTTGTGCTATGGCATGGTACTTGATGGGCTGACTTTTATTTAAAAAAAAAAAGCCAAGCTGACAGTTGCAAAAGAAATTAGTACATTTTCCATTAGTCATTATCCAGTCATATTTGAAGGAAAACCATAGCAGTGACGTTTAGACCTGCTGAAAACCAAATACAGTCCCGATCAAAAGTTTAAGAACACTTGAAAGTGCAAAAAAATCACATTTTGCTTGGTTAGATCTTAACAAGGTTCCAAGTAGAGCTTCAACATGCAACAAGAAGAAAAAAGAGTGAGACAAAATGTTATTTTGAGCGCGCATTTTATTGAAAACAATGCTTAAATTGAAACAGGCTGTTTTACAGCTGATCAAAAGTTTAGGACCACACCTCCAGAAAGACCTGTACACCCCCTGAAACAGAAATCAAAATTCCAAACATGAACTTGTATATTGACATGGAAATTGTAAATATATAAGTAAAAATATAGCATTCTAACTATTATTTTTTTCTTATACAAAATTCAATCAAGATGAGATAAATTACAAATATCGACTCACTAAAATAATTTTAGCAGGAATAAAACTTAATAAAAGTGAACACCAACATATGCAATTTAAGTTTAATAAAAACTGCTGTAAGATCACAAACAAACAGAATCACATATTCTAGTATTTCTAGTCTGAAGATGTCTATAAATGGGTTAAATTGCTCAGTGGATGATTTATGAGTTTGTGTCAAAATTCGATATAAAATTCATTACTCTTACTATATATAATAGGTCTTTTCTTTTAGAATTAGCACAAATACACTACATGCATCTGGTGCATGTGTAAAAATCGACTTGCCATCACTTGCTAGTTTAAGGTGAACAAGGCATATGATCGCATATGATGCCACCATTTTTTGCCATACATTTCCCTAGTTTCTAGAAATCCAACACAAACAAAACATGTATCTCAACATTTAGAGAAACTTTTGAATAATGTCACCATCTGTCACATAACCTGATCTTTGGTGATTAATGAGAAGTCCATGTGGTTCTACAACTTCACAATGACTCACAGGGAGGTCAATTTTGATGTTTATTTAAGTCACAAGTTGCTCCTTGGCCAATAAAAGGTTAACTAATACCCCATACATTGTTTGTCATATGTGGTGACTTGGAAGCCTTTAAAATCTGTAACTAATGGGGACACACCTCCACTTCTGGCCGTTGCATAATAATTGAAACATGAATCGTATATATGTACAACTTACCACATATACTTGAGCCACCTATCATGACAGCTTAGTTTTAGGGAGGATTGAATTGAAGATTGTATTTGATCTCTTCAGAGAATGAGGTGCACTATGTACATGATCCACTCTATTATTTCTTTAGCGAAGCCTGTGAGCAGAAAATGGCAATTCTCTCATCTCATAGTGAGACGTGAAACTGATCTCTTTATGTATGCCGAAAAGACCCAAAAACTCATTTGGGGTAAACTAGCCTGACATGTTTAGGCTGACTTGCTTATGTCGGCCAGCAGCAGTTCTGTGACTCACTGGTCATTGTGAAACACTGATGTCTTTTGAAAGTGACGGAGCCAGATCGTTAGAATACATTTAATGTGATGCCGTAAAAAAAGCATATCTTAAACCTTTTTGCAGCCCAGAATTTAGCTTTGACACTCACAAGGATCTCCAGCTATATGTGGAGTCAAAACCTGCCTCGAGGCACAATCAGAGTTGAGTTCTGGATACCATGGTAAGTCTTCCATATTAGATTTTCATAGTCTGATCTTTGGTCAAATGTTGTTTTATTTCAGGAGCTGATTACCACCTTGTACATTGGCTTTTTGGGCCTGATCTTTTCCTCCTACTTTGTCTACCTGGCGGAGAAAGATGCTGTAGATGAGGAGGGCAAAACGGGCTTCTCCAGCTACGCCGATGCCCTCTGGTGGGGTGTGGTAAGGCAACTAAAAGAGAAGACAAATACTTTGTACAAAAGAAAGTCCCTCACTGATGCTGGGCATATATCCTTGTGCCCTTTTTTAAATATTGTTCAAAATGCATATATTAGTGGGATCCTTGAATGCCACATGAATTTGCAAATTTCGCTTGCAAATTTAAAAGGCTACAAAACATGCACGTCAAATGAGATTCTTCTCAATAAAGAGCTGAAACCAATTATCTGTACAATGCCCACTCGAGTCCTAGCTGGGAAACGGAGATGGCTGACCACCCTGGGTGGACTTATTATTTCTCCCCCTTGTGTTTTTATTCTCCTCATTGGATAGCATGCATGTGTTGCTGTAACACTTGACACAGAGACAGGTGTGTTTATGTTTTTCGTGCGTGGAGCTGGATTTGCCCATTCTCCTCTGTGTGGAGGCTCAGCTTTCCAGAGCAGTTAATTAAACATTTGAATTGAAAGCGCAGAGTAATGAGAAACCTATGGCAGCCTTGTGCAGGGGATCAGTATGCCACAAAGAGACGGGTAATAAACCATTCACCTCTGGGATCTTTGACTCAAAGAACTTTTAGAGCACCAACATAAAGTGTCAGTTCCCTTAATTAAAACTTTAATTGCGGGATTGCTACCTTTATGTAACGAGGGTTAGAGCGGTCACGCCGCTTCTAACTGCTTCGTGGAAGCGGTTATTTGTGTTGCTTTGTTCACAATGCAAAAAAAGGAGAAAAGAAAAGAATTGCGCTCGAGGATTTGCACCTTTTTTGTGTTCCCGAGACTGTAAACTCGAGTGTAACGATTTCTTTTCTCACCAGTTTAGTAAGCTTTTGCTCAGCTCTTGTGCATGCGTCTGCTGAAATGCGATTGCACTGATTGGAGCTAAGCTCTCGCTCTCACGGAGTATTCCTTCGCTTGGCATGATTTTCACATTCGGATGTGCAGGTGCACGGCGCAGCTGGAGGACAAGCCAATGCCATGATTCATATCCCCTTCTCTACCTCCCTCCCTCACCTTCTCTGTTCTTTGTCTTTTTTTTCAGTTGATGGTTAGGTAATGGGGCTTTTATTCAAAGAGCGACTTTGCCAATCTCACTGGCGATAAAAAGGCAAACTGGCATGTTTGTAGATACAGGAATGGTGCACATGTAGAAATAACTGGGTGTGATCACACATATAGAATGCACACAACCTTTCACGTAAGCCTGTATGAGTGATAGGTCTGGGACCTTTTTGTAGGCACGATGTGGTTCTTGCCCCTAAACCCTACATACTGAATGAAATGGGTGTTTTTGAGCAGACCAGTCCACTCTGATGTCAGGAGGACATTGTTTAGTCATCGGATTTGTGGATGAGGGATTAAATCCCCCACCACTCCACTCACTCCCAACATACACCCACCCTCCCTTCCCACCTCTGCTCCTTCTTCTTTTTCTTTTTTCTTTGGCTCTCAAAGCTCTTTAAAGAATCTCACCTTACATCAGCCTCTTTGTATTAGTGCTCAGCGGCAGCTCACGCGCCGATACCCCGCAGGCACTCACAGTAAGCTAAAGTGTGTACTGAATGTGTCACAATTGGCTCTGCTTTCAGAATGGGTGTACATGCAAATGCAAGAGGTATTTGTTTTTCCTCCTCACCCTAGCAAATTCCTACACTCACTGGGGATTAGTGGTTGGGAATCTTATTCCCTTTGAGGAGCAAGAGCCTCAAATGCCCCAGCCATCGCTGACAGTGGTGGAGCAAATCCAGGTCGGCTGATGAACTTTTTCTTTATCGTCTAATTCCCCTTATAGACTGCAGGGGTAAAGCCTCGAGGGCTCCTCATTGACTGACATTTTCATTACACTGGCAGTTTATTAAAAAAAAAAGAGTGTGATCTTTAATGTTGAAATAGGAATTCAGTACAAATCTACAAAGAAAAACCCCCAAAGCTATTGAATTAAAAGCGTTGACAGTTATTCTTTAACCCTGACACCTCGAAACACTGTAATTACACTGCATAAGATGTGATATCATTTATTACACTCTTTGTTTCTTGCCTCATCTGTGAAGGGCTTTGGTCACTGTGTGATTTTTATTTTTATTTTTTTCTTAGAATAGAGCTATCATATGCAAGTGTACGTACACTTTATATATCATAAGAGGCACCTCATCCACTCTTTGTCTTTAGGTCACCGTCACCACAATCGGCTATGGAGACAAAATTCCTCAAACCTGGATAGGAAAGGCCATCGCCTCCTGCTTCAGTGTCTTCGCTATCTCCTTCTTCGCTCTACCTGCTGTAAATAAAGTTTTCAGTTTAATTCATATGAAATCCACGAGTTCAGCTTTAAGGAGATCATTTTTTTTAATGTTTCATTTATACCAAACCTTATTACAACATGTTCGGATCAAGCTTGCTCTTTTTCAGTTTATTCACTCTTGTCTTTGATGTGTCATTGAAGACTATATACTGAGCAAACCTAATGATAAAAAATGTATTATTTATTCTGGGAGATTTTGTATATACTTTCCTTAATTCTACAGTAAAAGTTCACTTTTTCATATTCTTGCAGTCTGGACAGTAAAAAAGTAAAATGTATTTCTCTTTGATCAGGGTATCCTGGGTTCAGGTTTTGCCCTGAAAGTCCAACAGAAGCAGAGGCAGAAACACTTCAATAGACAGATCCCTGCTGCAGTTGCCCTTATCCAGGTAAATCCCGAACTCCCAGTGTTAGAAATGCATTTTTCATTGGTAAAAAACAAACAAACACTGGAAAGCACTGAATGTATCAGTGTTTGTGCAGAATATTTGCAGGGTCTTTATCTTACGATATAAAGCGTCTTAAGGCGACTGTTGTTATGATGTCATGCTATACAAATAAAATTGAAACTGAATTGAGAATGTTTTGATTACGCTTCTAATAAATCAAGCTTTTCTTTAAGTTGCCTGGGCAACACGTATGCTGACAGGTTATTGCAGGAGCCTGGGTTTGATGCCACATCGGGTTGTTTCCTCCATGTGGTTTCTTTGTTCTCTTTCCCGCCTTTCCTGTTGTAAAAAGAAAAAGGATAAATGCCCCCAGAAGCAATTTTGAAATGATCATATGTTTTATGCTATAAAGCAAAAATTAATTTATATGATTAAAGAATGATAAAATAATCAGTACACATACTCAAGTTTTAATAATCAAATCATTACAAACTGGGTCAGATACAGTAATTTAGTGGAAGACAAATGTCCTCTGTGCCTGGCATAAATAGATGAAATTAAATATACACTCCTTTAAATTTAAGTCCTGATATCATTAATAAAAACAGCATAAAGGAAAGTAACATTGTTCAGTTAAAGCTTATTCACAATAGATGCCAGTTAGCTTCAGTCGAGGCCTTTGCTAGCACTGCAAAGGCCCGCTGGCCTGTCCAGGGTGGAACCTGCCCAACTGGCAGCTGTGGGATGAATCTCCACGAGCCTCTACAGCCAGATTTCTTAAACTGCACAGGACAACAGGCCAGTGGTGGCCTTGGATAAAACTTAGTGAGGCCAACATTACAAACACTAAAAAGTAAAGACTAAACATGTTACAAATAGTGACTGAAGTGACCTTTAAAAAAAAAGTGTACATTTTTGCTGAATAGAATAAGGCAAGTATAGCTAATGAAGGATTTATAGCTGAGGTGTTCGCATAACCTTTAAATTAATTTCAGACCATATCATCATAACTATAATGGAGAGTTTTCCATCCACAGGCTGGGGTGTTTTAAATGTAATTCAGTTTTACAGAAATATTTCACTGACCAACGCGTCTGTGGTTTGTCCTGTATTGCCTTTCTTAGACACTGTGGAGGTGCTATGCAGCGGAGAAACCAAACGGCTCTGCAGCTACGTGGAAAATGTACGTCCTGACTCCAGAGGGCGTTGCTGCCGCAGAATCTGACAGAAGGAAACGGAACTTTTCGGTAATCGCTTACCTTTACTGAAGCCAAAGCTGTTGAATAGTTATGTAGATTTTTCCGTTGTGATTGATTTGCTTTTCTCAAAAGGCATTTAAGGCAAGCCTTTAAACGCTAAGCATGTCTTTGTGGGGGGAAAAGGTACCAGTCTTGTGATGTCCTGCTTTGAATCCAGCCTGACCTTTTCCCCCCGCATCTGAATCCTTTTCTTTCTTATCAATTGCGTATTGTGTCTCTTGACTTTGATCTATACAAAACAGGCTGCGAACCCCACCCTGAAAATATCGTGACGGTGTGTTTGATCATTCCCGTGTGGCGTTGTCTGACTTTGGAATTCTGATAAGAATTTTTAAAGTTTCTCAAAAATTAGATTTTTTTTTTTTTGACATAACAATTTAACCCTTTGAACTCAAAATGCCAGCATATGGACTGTACTTGCTGACAGTGCAGTTGGAAAAAGCCGTTAGACTGCGATACCCTGATTTGCATACGTGTGGCCCACACTCCATTGTCTCCTTGTGTAGTTCACCTTCTGCAACAATATTAGCTATATTGCTCCAAAAGCCGTACAGAATAAAAGGGGAGGCCAAGTTCCCACAAACAAACACACACATGTAAGGACACAATGCGCACAAAACACAAATACACACAGACACACACACAACAGCCCCTTTTCCCCTTAAAGGCCTGACTCCACCAGGATGACTCGAGGCCTTTGTCTCTCCTGGACAAAGACTCAGTCAGTTGAGATGATGTCACCACCGCCTTTCTCGTGGGAGTAAACCTTTGTCTAGTAGAACAACAACAAAAAAATCTTTGTGTAGCATTGAACCCACATGCATTCGGGAGAATGAAGGCTTCTTCCGCTCTTTTCTGTTGCAGCATGTGACTTTCTTCTCTGTCTTTCCTCCCTCTCCCCTTTCTCTCTTTCGAGATCCCTGCTTTTTTTTCTCCATCTCCCTGTTGAGCACATTTTATTTTGCTCTTTTCCTTTTTCATCCCGGCTCTTCCTGTCTCCTCTCTCTGAGAATTTTTACCTTTCTGTTTTTTGTTGTTGTTTTTTCGCTTCCTTGCTAACAGTTTTTTCCCCTCTCACTCTCCTTCCCGTGTCCGTTACTTTAGATTTCTATATCTCAACCCTGCTGTTAGCTGCACATTCTCTTTACGGTTTGTCTTTTTTTTCTCTTTAGTCTTTCAACACCCAACAAAGCTTCCCGCTCTCCTAATGACTGCTTCAAACATTTGGATTCAACTGTTGGCTACTTGGGAAATGCCAAATTCTGATGCACTGAGTCCAAATAATTTAGTTTGTATAAAAGGCCATGTCAGTAATGTTGATGTGGGTCAGTTGGTCTGTGGAATGGACTTGGGCACCAATTAGGTTCTCACAAACTCACTGACTCACATAAAATTTAGCTCTTCACTCAACTGTGATTAAACAGGTATCACTTATCTCGTTTGTACCCAAGAATCAGTACCCAAGAAGGAATTAATTAGGGCAATGATGCATAACAACAATGGCTTAAATATAAGGCTGTGTTGATGACATTATTTCCGTGGCATTATTTTGGTCCATTGTCGAAAAAGCATTTCAGCATACAGCGTGAACCACATGTCAAAACTGTTGCAATTCTTTAAATACTTTTTAGAAATGCAGTTACCATTGTTTCTTTCTCATTTCCTGCTTGTTCTCTTCTGTCCGTCAGAAAAAGTTGAACAAGAGGAGAACGAAGTGCCGAGGAAATGGTTCTATGGGTGGTGGTTCAGAGAGAGCTGTGTCGATCCCCCAGATCACCTATGATCACATTGATGACTCTGAGGAGAAGAAGGATGTCTCGTTTTTCCGTGAAGAGCCAAGGGGAACTGTGGAAGGTAATATACTTAGAGGACCACGTGTCTTGTGTTACTGTAATGTGCACTGACAAATTTAATTCATTTCAAATAGACATCACGGGTTATTGTCACTCCCTAATTTTTGATCTTCACTCTGTGCAGCAAGGTTTTTCTAAGAAAAATGGCTAACCTCTGTAAAATGCCTTTCTTCCAAGAAATCGGTCTAAAATCTGTGAGCTAGCCAAGATAACACGTGAAGACTCAGCGCCTCGTTTTGATTACTCTTTGATCAGACTGTCTCAGTTTTGGATCTCTTAACAGGGGAATTTTTGTTTTAAGCCTAACACCTCAGACTGCTGTTCTGAGAAGGTGTTTAGAAGAATTGCATTTAATATCTTGTGAAGCCATATTTGCTCCGCAGCCAACTTGGAATAAAGTTGAGTCATGCAGAGAACATTTGATAATGTGGATAAATACAATAATAAAGCTCTCCTTAATGCAATTTTGTTTGATGAAATGATGCGTGCTGAGAATTGCAAAGTGATTTCAGGACTTTCAAGTGGCCAAAATAACACCATGAAGACTGTTATTATTTATGATACTTATGGTAGTTTAGAGCTATTAACTGTTGGAATGGTCCAGCTTATTTTGAATAGCTGTGATAATAAATATTGTAAATAAAATGTTGCATGCAAATGAATGCAATCTGATATTGCCATGTTGCTGTTGCTCCTATGCTATCATAATGATGTTAATTCAGGGTCAGCATTACAACTAGCCAGTGATGTTGTCTGAGCGTTTAGATAACATTTAATTAACAGGTAGCCAAGAAGTTATCTAATGCTTTTATAAACAAGAAAACTAATATGAGTAACCTAAATTTCACCAACAGCAAACATAACTTGATAATATATTTATTATATTGTATAAATTAATAAATAAAACACTTAAAATGTTTACTATTTCTTCCAGAAATTAGACTTACTGGCTGGCCACAAAATTATATCACAACAATGTGATTGCTCCATTTCAATTCTGACCCTGGACCAACATTTTCATGAAGATGCAGGAACATGATGCAGGAAGACTCTACTAGCCTTAAGGTTTATGTTTATCTTAACGCTAGTAGAGTTGCCATAAAAGTAATGCACATCATGAGGACTGACTGCCGCTCAGCAGTCGTTCCTCATGATGTGCATTGCTTTTATGGCAGCATTTGTGGCCAGCTAGTAAGTAATTGCACTCTGCACGAGAAAAGAACATGTTAAATAATGTTAAATCATAACAGTCATCTCATTGTTCATAATTGTGAAGTTTTGTATTGGTAGTGCTAAAAAGTAGTGGTCATCATCATCATCATATTGTGTCTTCTAGAGCCTGTTGCTTCCAAAAGATAACAACTTGGTGCTCTCAGTTCATAAACCAAATTTCAAAATTTCATTAGGGATTATTAAATTATTCTGATTCTGATAAACTGTGACCGTTAGCTAGTTAGCGACCTAACATGTGGGTGGTTTATGCCAGGCCTGTTGTGCTTTAAAAAAAAAATCTTTATGTTGTGGTGACTTGAACAAAATTCTATCGCCAATACAAATTTTAAATTTATACAACATACGTTTAGCGTGCCGTGAAACAAACTCAAATGGAGAACGTAACATTGCATTCACAGGGAAGAAGCTCGAAACAGTTTGGATTTATCGTAAATCTTTAAAAAAACAAAACAAAAAACCCCAAACAAAACATCTAGATGCTAACAATCACTGAATATGTAACAGTTTTTGTGTAAAGTTTCGTTTAGATTTGCCTAACCGTCAAGGAGGAGATAGAGTAGATGCGTGAATATATAGATACCTGTATATGTGCTACAATCATTATAGAAGGAGGTTTATCTGAGCAGCACTAGTTCCTTTTTTTCACATAGTAAACAGGGGCTCTATCCTGATCCCTTTAGAGCCAAGATGGCTGCCAGGTGTAAGCCATATGGAAGCCATTACAGCTTCAGTGGTGATTAGAGGTCATGGTTACAAGCTCTTTACTGCTTCACTTGTCCCCCGCGCTGGCCACAGAAATTCACAGTGGGCTTAAATGGAAAAATCTTTAAAACGCCAGCTTGTCAGCAAGTTACAAGTGGGAATTTGTTGTAATGCCAGTTGCATTTTAGTAATTCCTTGGTCATACCAAAGCCATTATTATTCATTATTCACATAGTGAAAAATCTGGCCTGGCAGCACCCAGTTCATTGCAGCCCAGTTCATATCAATAGAGACGTCTACTTTAAATGCAGGTCTACAGACACAGTTTATGATTGATAATTAGTTAAAGAGAGAAGTGGTTTAGCTTCCTGTGTTAAAAGCCAACCCCACTAAATGAACTGACCCAGACGCCAGGTTAATAAATGCACTTTATGAGTTTTTCCTGTCAAAGCACGGAATCTTAAAAGGAGCTGGAGTGACATAAACTTGACATAAAGGCGAGACCATTGCTAGAAGAACAAACTGCACAGAGGAAAACATACGTAGTTGTCTGCTTAATTAGGTGGATCTCAGATAATGAAGGAAAACATATGGCTGCACGTATGCGGGGATTAAAAGCAACCAAATCAAAGTTGATATTAAACAAGTTATTTAAGAAATTCTGTTTAGCATCCATCCACATATTTACACATAGCCAAGCAGATTTACAGGCCAGTAAGCATTTAAATGTTTTGCATACTCTGTGTAAACAATAAATAATACTAAATAGATACACATGAAAGACTGCAAGACTATGGAGTGGAAAACGGAATTGGAACAAGTTATGGATGACATAAAACCATTGAAAGAAGCCGAAGTCTGCAGCCTGCTGTCACTAATTATAACGTCTGAGTTTAAGCAGCACGGCACTGTATGATCTCTGCCTCAGATCCACCCATAAAACAGACATCTGCAATGTCAACTGTCTAAACCAGGGCTGTTTTATTGTTTTAACCGACACTCTTTCAACTTGGCACCGGGCTGGATTTCTTAAAAATAATTTACCCGCAGTCATTCAGTAGTTGTTGCTAAGAAATGTCACCAATCACTGAGGCGTCTTGATGATCCTAAGTGAAAACAGTGTTGAAAGAACTGTGTATACACGCATTAACATTTACAGCACTGAAGAACTTAAATTATAAATTTATACTCATGCTTTCTGGAAAGTTGGTCAATTTCACTTTGATGGTTTATTGCTGTTGCCGCTATGGGGGTATCTCTTCCCACAAGTGAAATGCTTAGCAGCAGGAACTAAATTTACAGGGTAACATTGCCTTCTAGTAATAATGCACATTTGCAGCTGTATCTGGCTTACTTTTAACACAAGTTACTCATTTTTCATGAAAGGAAAAGATGAAGGTGTGAAAAATAGTTGAAAACATAGTCAGATTGTGCATTTTCTTGTTGTTTTTTATAGGAATCACCAGGATGCTCAGGCAATCAGGTGAGTATACCACCAGATCATTTCATCTCATATGTCATAATGTCTACAAAGTGCTTTAAGCAAGCTGGTTCAGTGGTTGATGCCACCATATCTGAAGTTTCCGTTGTGTAATCTTTTACATTACAGTGCTGAATTTAAAAAAAAAGTCACATTATGTTCATTATTTCTTTAGAAACCAACCAAAAAAAAACTGAGCACATGCAATAAATATCACTGCACTGTAACCAGTAGCACCTTTCACCGGCTAAATAGTGCTTTTTCTTCCACTCGCCTGTGTTAATCATTAGCTAGCCTGTCTATGTAATGTGGCCCAGACAGTATTTTAATTAGACTTGCTGGCTGGCTGAGCCTTTGTGCTCAGCTAGACCAAACCAGAGCCAAGCAGAGAGACTGGGCCCGTGTTGACCCGCCTGTTTTCTTTACTGGGTGCCCTGCCAACATCATGGGCGAGGAACGGGGCTGGACAGGGGCCTTGGGGACCGTGGGGACCCAGACTGGGACGCTGAAAAGCGGCAGGGAGGGAGCGGGGTTGTGGAGTTGATAAGCTACCATTGTGGAGCTCTAGTGGTTAGAACTAAACTGGTCATTGTTTGATTTAGTCAGTGTCCAGCTTATCGCTCCACTTATCTGTCTGGCCCCACCCGAGTCCCCGTCTGTGAGAATCTCTCTATGGATCGGCTGCACTTTTCACCCTGTTTCTATTGCAATCTAGTTTCTGCACTCCGCTCTCCCTTTCTCCTTTTCCTGTGGACCACGGCCTTCACCGAAAACATTCAGAATGACGGAGCAGATTAACCAGATTGTGAATAAACCCCTGTCTTGTTTTCATGGCCAATAAGCCCGTTAATGTCTTCTTCAGTGATGTGAAGTTGCTGTTAAAAGTGGCTCTGGGTAGAATCTATTCCTCTCACTTCTCTCCACTCCCTCTCTCTGGCTATCTCTGCTTCCACGTCGGACAATGTCAAACAAACTCGATGATGGAACACAAGAGAGGTTGAATGCCTTTTGCTTGAATTGGAATGGTCATTCTGTTCTTGGACGAAGATTTGCCTCTCCATTCTTTATCACAATAGAGGCTCGGTGGTTTGGAGGAGAGGCACGTCAAACTCTGCTGACAGCCTGACTGCAGGTCAAGACCCTGCTACACATGATGTTCTGTGCTGTTGTTTTTGCCTGCACCAGCAGCCAGCTGGCTAGACTGCTGAAACAGAGTACTGCAATTTCAGCTTCTCGTTATGTTGTTTCTCTTATACATTTTCTTTTCCTACTAGCTGGTCTGTGACAATTATTTCAAACAAATTGCAACATGTTTGATTGATTTATTGAACCTGTATTAATACTGTACACTCTCACAAAAAGTGTTTTTGCATCCTTTTCTAAAGTTCATTCAGAACTGCAACGCCTTTGCTGTACTGTAGCAAGTATGCTCTTGAAATGCCATTAAATGCATGATGAGTGTGTTTATTTCTTATATTCTCAAGTCTCATTTTTACCCCCTTTCTTCTGTTTTTCTCCCTTCCCCTTCTGGTTTAATAAATTTTCATGGCTTCAGGCCCTCCTCAACATTCTTGGTCATCTTTCACTCTGAGCTGTCCTGCCTCTCCAGGTACCTTTCAGTTTTTTCAGTTTTCTCACCCCTTCGTATCTCTGCCTTAAATCATCTCACAATGCTGTGCGTCTCATATTGTAATGAAATCTGACAATGAAATCTTACATCATACATTTTCCGATCAACCCACGAGGTACTTTTATTACTGTGTGACTGTGTGACGCATACTAGAACTCACAGACATCTTCACACTCTACAGCCACTCACAACTTTAAAACCTTTAAAAAAAAAAAACCTTTTCACTCGACCCATTTAAAAACATCCCTTTTGTATTAGTTAACTGTATATAAAATTGTATCTGGAAATGTAGTTGCTGTCCTATCACACTCCCCTAACCCCTACCTGGTCATGGCAGATGGCTCCGCCCCTCCCTGAGCCTGGTTCTGCTGGAGGTTTCTTCCTGTTAAAAGGGAGTTTTTCCTTCCCACTGACACCAAGTGCTTGCTCATAGGTGGTTGTCTGATTCTTTTCTCTCTATTTTTCTGGATATAAAGCACCTTGAGTCGTATTTTGTACTATAGAAATAAAACTGAAATGAATTAAATTGAATTGAAATGTTATATTTCTGTCGTTGCAGTGAAGAGGAGTCCTAATAACAGCACGTCCATCGATATCTCCCGAGCCAACAGCTTAACCGATGAGCTAGACGACATGAGCGAGGATATTCCACTGCCTGTGGTAACTGACAAAACTCAGTAAGTCCCAGAGAGCTTCGCCTCCTTCTTTTCTTAAGGCCCCATTTTCTTCTCATCCATCACCCAGCTCTGACCTTTATTCACTGATCTATATTATACTGATTTTCCTACTGGTCATTCAGCTGAAAGGCCTTTTGTCAAAACAGAGAGCCCCTCTAGCTGCTTTCTAAATGTATTTGTTTTTTCCCAACTCCCTTGAGGGTTAAAGAGACTCAACGGCCATATCAGGTACGTAGTGGTGTAAAGAGGATTATCCCTTTAGTCTTGTGAGAAATGTCAAAGAGATCCTTCTCAGCTGATTACATAACACGTTATGGAGCAGCCGGCTTGTCGTCACATGCCCTCAGCAGAAGAGAATTCACTGATGTTGTTTGCTGGTCCAATGTGTGTTCAAGTGTTCAAAAGCGGGAAGGTTTTGCACAGATATATCAGTAGGGTGTGTTCTAAATAAGTCTTAAATAAGTGAAGCATCATTACCTCCAGATTGGTGTTTACCTGCTGCATTGAGAAGTAATACAGAGTCCCTAAAGACTAAACTCTGGAGGCTGGAGGCTTAAAAGATTATGGGCGGTAAAAAGGTTGATTCCTACTTTAACCTCCTAGGACCCTGCGTCCACATATGTGGATATCACATTTTGGGTTATTTAGACCAAAATACTCAATTTTGCTCTACAAGGGCCTGATATCCGCTTACTAGGACATTATACTGCTACTGTTCTATTGAAAATTTAAACTAATATCCTCATATGTGGCTCTCATTTTTCTTAGAAACAAAAAATAGGTAAAAAACAAACAAATCTGGTAGTTCTTTGTTTTTACATTCGTCAGGTCCCAATCAGCCCAAATATCAAAGAGAAATTGAAAATGCATGCCGTGGAAGTGTTCGGGTCGTAGGAGGCTAAATATGTAGACAGGCCAAAGTGTGCATTTCTCAAAGTGATCGCCAGCATTTTTTAATGCAGAATTAAGAGCTTGTGTACTGTAAACATGTAGTAATTTTAATTGTACTGCACTGAGGCACTTGTATGGTTTTGTCCTTGGAGTGAAAACCCCCCCAGCTTCAAGTGTCTTAGGGCGTTTTCACACCTACAGTTTATTAACTGTGGTCCAAATCAGTTGATGATTTGAGTTGTCGAGTTGTAGCGTCCTCCTGCTGTTTGGTTTCTTTTCACAGAGAAAACACCAAGTGAACCAAAATGTGACAATCTCACCATGCAAGAACTTTCATTGGGTGTTTTGGCCAACTAAAGTAAGTACAGGAAGAAGGTGCTGTGTTCTGCATCAAGTGGAAAATGTAGAGAATTTACTCCTGGCTACAGGAAGGCGATTGGCTCAGATTTTCACTGTACACCTGGTAGTTGGGTTGAAACTAAATCCCAATCTCAACATAAAGGAACTCTGGAGTTCATTTGGAACCGGACCGCCTCAAAAGGGTGTTGGTGAGGTTGCTTTGCTCCTTACACAAGTGCTGTTGCCCTTTTTACATCTGCACAAACAAACCACATCATGGTTGGAAAATGAAGTTCCATCTAATGAACTAAATACCTCAGATGTGAAAATGCTCTAAGTAAGGTGTTGGACAACCATGTGTCACAAGAACAGCTTCACTGACTGTTGGCAGTGATTTTCCAAGTCTCTGATTTGTAGTTTGAAGGTGTTGGTGGAGAGTGTTGTCATCCAGAATCTGCTGTTAAGTGTTCAAATTGGTTGAGATGGTGATGGGTTAGTGGTGTTATTGATATTCTGGAAGAAACCGGAATAAGTTCTGAATAGGCGTTCTTCAGTCTGCTATGGCTCTGCGAAACACATCCATCACTCACTGCCATATCTGGCTTGCCTGCTTTTTTTGTTCTCCTTTCTCTGCTCTCTGGAAACCTAAAAGCTTTGTGCACTTCTGTAGATGGAAACCATACAACAATATCCATCAAGTTCTAATTCGAGTTCAGCATATCTGAGACGTAATAAAATCCGCTTCACCCACAGTTGAAGCCAATTCTGGTTCTTAATTGAACTTTAACAAAACCAATTTCAATAGCAAGTTGCACAAGAATGCTTCCACTGTTTCTCTTGCAGGCTTTTCCCTTGCTTGTTTGTGGCATTGGTCCAGGATTGTTCCTCCATAAAGCACTTGAATTCCACTGACTCTCCTGCTGTTTTTCTTCATCTCTTTCTTTTCTTTGTTTTTCTTTTCTTAACCTCGTCATCCCTCCATGCTCCCCTGATCTTATCTGCTGGTCAGAGGGACGCTGTGGAAAATGTAAGATTTTGCAAGTAAAGTCTCCAAAACTAACTAAACCCCTATTTATCATTTGATGTGTAAAAATGTGATAACGTAAAACATATATTTTTATGATAAAAGTATCTGGAACTCTTGGAACAGAAAGGAGCTCATCTTGTTAGTACATGCTGTGTTGATTGTTCATTGCTGTTTTCTAGTGTAGAATAGATTGACACCATTATTATATGATCAGTGGAAACAAGACAGGTGTGCCCATGTATAGTGACAGGCTGAGTGCTAACTACAGATACCATATTAATTAACTGTTAAAATGACGCACTCTGAATCCAAAGAGCTTTTACAGAAGTGTTCAGGTGTATGTTTAAAAAACAAAAACGAATATGCAAAGAAACTTTATTTATAACTTACATGAACTTAATCTTTCCTGTTTTTTTGCAATTATCTATTGTAACACATAGGGAACATTATGGTATACTACAACATTATTAGCCTCACTATAAAATTTCAAGTTTGTGTCAAAACATTTTAAAGGTACTTGATGATGTGTTTTAACTTTGTAATGCTCAAAACTTGTAAAATCAAGTTAAAACTGAGGGTTTTCTTCCAATTTACACACAGTAGAAAAACGTGAATGAGGGTTTAAGCTGTCACTTGAGAAAGCATCATGCTGAAAACAAAACAAATCTCGTTAGACTTGAGAAAAAGAATTGCTGACAAAGGAGGAGGTAGATATATAAAGTTATCACGTTGTTTCCAAGTGAAATTCAAAGAGAGCAACACAGCCTGGCAGAGGCAGCAAGCAAAATATTTCAAAGATTGTAAAGAAATCTAGTGAGAAATGTGTCTAAAGACTCTGGAACAACTGCTAGTGACTTATCTAAGTCAGAAATTGGAGTCTCAAAGAAGTTAATCGCTAGAATCCTGCACAGGAATGGACTGAGACCAAGAAAAACTCAAGAAGCACAGACACCTTTAAGCCACACTGAAGTATGCTGAGGACAACCTGGACTGGAAGTGCATCCTTTGATCAGATGACACAAAACTAGAGCTCTTTGGCCACAGAGACGCTGCTTATGTTTGGAGAAAGAAGGGAAAGGCCTACAACCACAAGAACTCCATCCCCACAGTGAAACAGTGCTGGGAATATTAAGCCGTGGGGACACTTCAGTATGTCTGGAACTAGGAATCTCAACAAGGTAGAAGGAATAATGAGGACAGAAGGTTGTGTGAAGACTTTATAAGAAAACCTCAAGCAGCAAAACTCAGTCTGAGTCATCGCTTTGTTTTCCAACACCACCACGACAACTCAAAACATACGTCGCTCCTGGTGATGAACCACCTCCAGTAGTTCAATGCGAAAGTTATTCTGGATGTTTTTCAGAAATAGTTGAATTTACTTTGCACACAGAAACTAAATTAAGCATCCCAATAGCCAAACTAGTATGTTTGTAAAAGCTTTGTTAAAAACTTCTTGCTCTATTTAACTGCACTTGGGAAATACTTAAATGAATCTGATAAAAATCTGGACTTCCTTAGTGACAGCTATGTTTATCTGCGTCTGTTTATCTTCCACATGCTCTTTTTTTTTTGCCTTACGTGTGTTTGTGCGTGACAGTTTGCGTGTGGGTGTGAGACCCTTTGAGTGTGTGAGAGTGAGCTCCAGAGACGGACAGTAATTTGTTTTCATTTGTATCCATCTCTGCTGTGCCCATAACTTTCAGCTGTAACAGCCAAGCTCATATTTGGGCCTCGCTGGGCACTCCCATAGCAGCGGGTTTGTTTTGCCCCTGGTGTCACGCCACCAAGGACAGCACTGTCATTTGCCATCCTTATCTGGATTTCTGCAGCTACTAGATCCACCCTTTCTGCCCTGGGCGAATTGCGTGCGCCCACGCTATATCAGTTTTCTGTTACTTTATATTCTGAAATGTTTTGGACTTCCTTCCACAGCTTCCAGCTGTAATGTGAGTTTGACTCTTTCTGTAGTGACGGTTGCCACTTGTTCATTCATTCTACATTTCTGGTATCTCTATCGCTTTAATTCTTCAGCGACAGCAGCGGCTGGAACATTCCACTGTTTGTTTGGCTTCACTAAAGCAGACTACCCCCAAAATGTGCATGCATGTATGTTTATTCACATGTGAGAGAGAGAGAGAGACATCAATACAGCTGGCTGTGATGTCTCTGGGCTTCTGAAGAGGAAGTGGTGCGGGGCAGCGTCCGCACGCAATCATGTCTTTGTTCCTCTGAACCCCAGACATGCACAAGCTCACTGTTGTTACGTCACTGCTGTTTGCCCTGTTTGTTTCAAAGCGTCTCACTGTGATTCTTTTATAGGTTGCATGAAATAAGTTTTTTTTTTTTTTGTTAAAAGGAACACAAAGTGAAGAAACGCAGACATTAAATGCACTTGTTTCACAGTCATCACTCTTCCTTTTTTTTTAAAAACATGTCCTTTGCTCTTTGTTTACCTATCCTCCTGCAAATGAGACTTGGTTTTGGTACGATTCAAGCAAACACTTGTTTCCGTGGATTGTGTACACGCATGTGAGAACCTAGTGGCTTAGTGGTTTTGATGTGATGTGCTGTGTGTGTACTCACGTACTGTCGCGCACTCTGATTTTGTAAATTTGTGAGATTTAGTGGTTGGCTGTTTAATGAAATCATAACAAACCCCAGCAGGGCTGCTGATCCTAAACCCAACCCCGCAGCAGATTGACATTTACCCTCTTGGAGAATGAGTAAATGTTTCCAAGTACACTTCTTAGCCCCTAAACAGAGGAAGGCCTTGTTTAGCTGATTGCAGTGATTGTGTCCTCTCTCCCCCTGGTTTCTGCTCTAATTTACTTGTTTCTTTCTGTTCTCCTTGACTCTTTCCAGCCTCTCCGTGTACCCAATAACTCCCCTAGTTGCAGTGCCAGATCTAGAATCTGTGTCGTCTTGTGACCTGAGGCTGTCACCCCTTTTCCCTTCCGGGTGTGGCCTCCTACTCCTTTCAGACCTGTAAAAGTCAGCATGGGCCACCTGCAGGCAGATCTTAATTAGTTCCTCTCTCACAAACTAAGACGAGAGAAACAATGCCACTGCAGCACCACAGGAGGGTTTGAAGGCACAGATGCACATGCATCACGGCCTGCTCTCTTCAAGTAGGGGCCTCTCGCTCCTTAGGAACCAGCGTCTTTTGTGCAGCTCTCCGAACAAATTGACTTTTTGTCCGTGTGGCCTCAGTATCCCAGTCTTGTCTACTGTACTCTGATACTGACGGCATGATTTCCAACATATGGTACTCAGTCAAGAGGGGAAAAATCTCCAATGCATTGCTGTCTGTCTTTTTAAACACTGAGTAATGTCACTCCCCCCCCCCCCCCCCCTCCCCCCTTCACCATTCTCCTCAACTGTTTGCTTCAAAACATGTGTAGGCCAGGTAGTTTTATGGGACCTTATGTAAGATTCAACAGTGAATCTAATGTTAAAATACCCAGTAAATCCTCTTAAAATTTTTTGGCCTTTCTGCCAAGTATTATAATGACAAATTAGACTAGGCGAGAGCCCTGCTTTGGGCACATGCGCGAAACACACACACGCACGCAGACAAATGACGAGGTAAGATCAGCCTCCTGCCCTGCTACAAGAAAAGCTGCCTGAGTACTGCTGCTTTATGACTAGATAGGGAAAAAAGAACTAATTGTGCCCGGCTTCTTGACTCTTTGCCAGTTTCTAGAGCCTACAAAAGACAGAAAATAGTCTTGGAGCAGTAAAGCAGCCACACACTGATTCATATCCTCTGGATAACAGAGCTGTATGGAAGCATATTCAGTATTTAATCTTATTACAGACTCTGGCTTATTATATGGATGCTGACCTCCACACGGCATTTACTCACTTGGACGATTAGAAATGCTTTAATTCTACTCAGTGAGCCAAAAAACGTTGCACCATAAATGCTGCAGCTATGCTGGCATTAGAGAACAATAGAAGTTTAAATTGGCTTCCTTTTTACAGGCATGGTTTTAGCTGGGTGTCTTGTGGTGTAATTGCTGCAGTGTTCATAACTCTTTTGTCAAATTTTTTTTCCACAGATTCTAATTATCCGCGTGCATGCCGTGTCTGCTTTTGGTAAACGGAGTCACGCAACTTGTGGATAAACTTCCAGCTTACTGGATGCACCAGAGAAACGTTACACTGACTCCAATGCAGTCTCTACTGACTCTACACTGACTGACCTTCAGCATCTTTCCTGTAGTGCAACAGGAAAAATAGCATTTCAGCTGAAAACACATTAAAAATGCAACGTCCAGATGAAGACTATCCACTTTCTGGATGATTTAGCATGCATCAAAACAAGTTAGATGATCCTTCTCCTCTTTAGCTCAGAATATGCAGTGTCCATATTTTCCAAAAAGAATTTCAAATTTAAATTTGATCCATTTTTTCACTTTGCCTCAGTCGATTTTTAATGAGCTTTAGATGACAGCGTTCCTGAATCATGCTACCATATGGCTTCTTTGCATGATAGAGTTTCAGACTGTATTTGCAGATGGCATAGTCAACTGTGTTCACATACAGTAATTTCAAGAAGAGTCCAAGCAGTGATTTCCATGACAGTATCACGCCTGTTTTTAATGCAGTGCTGCCCGAGGGCCCAAAGCTCATCCAGTGCTGATTTTCGGCCTTTTCCTTTGCACACAGAGATTTTTGCAGACTGACTGAATCTTTTGATGATAATATGTGTTGTAGATAACAAGGTATTCAGAGCCTTTCCAATATTATGTTGAAGAACATTTTTCTGGAGTTGTTCCAGAATTTGTAGACATGGTCTTTGCAGATTGGGCAACCTCTGTCCAATTTTACTTCTCAAAAAATCTGCCTCTTTAAGATGAAGATTTTACTGACCTGCTGCCAGTTAACATAATCAGTGCCAAAATGTTCCTCAAGTTGTTGTTTTTCAGGCTTTTGTCACCCTCAAGATGCTCAAGGTGCTGTGTTTACGGTGTTCTGTCATGAATAAAATATGGTTTGAGGAGATTTGCAAATCATTTCATTCTGATTTTATTTACAATTTAAACAGTGTCCCAAGTTTTTTGGAATCGTGGTTAAGGCAGCAAAAAAAAGGTCCTAGTTCTTTCTTCTGCACGGCATTACACTAAGATGTTACGAGTCATTTATGAAGTAAACACAGAGCAATTGTTCACATATTTCTTTGCTACAAATGCTTCTATATACCCTTACTCTTTCATTCAATACTTTTCAATATTGCATGGTGAAAATCTGATAGCTGAGAAAAAGCAGAAAAGCAGAATGCAAAAACAAAGCTCCATTTTGGATAGATGTAACTTCTTTTTTTATTAGAAGTAGCTTTGAGGCTTCCTCTTTTTTTAGCATGGGATTAATTTTGGTAGCAGGAGAGCACTATGCAGAACCTGAAGGCTCTTGTTACATGCCAAAAGCATGTAACACAATTACAAAAGTTGGCAAACCTGAGTCAAACAAGGAGAAAGAACCATATTGAGATCATGGACCGTTTTAATGCTTTCACATAGTGAATGAAATGATAAGTCTGCTTTTGCTCTAGTGCCAAATAATGAGCAAATTCTCCCTCCAAGGCCAAAAGGAGAATCTGAAGGCCTTGTTTTATGATGTGCAGGTCACACACAGAGCAATAAAGAGAACTTTCAGGGACTTTTTTTTTTTTTTTAAATTAAAGAGTGTATTTAGTTTGGCTTTACACTAGCCATCCTGCATTAATGAAGGCACCTCATGCTGCTCTTATTAGGGATGAATGTTTACTCCCCCTCAGTGGTGTTGGTGATTCTAGGACGGTTTTATGGTGAGGGGACCATCAACAACTAAGCGAATGGCCCTCTTTATGGCCTCTTACCGCAGGTTGGGAAAATCCAGCGAGTCAGCAGGCAAGTACTGCATAAATAACCCATCCAGACATAATTTTAAACAAAAAAAACAAGATTCGCTCATCAGCACAATGTCTAACTGTGACATCCAGATTATTTCCAGGTCCGTATGAAGTGGCTTTAAAAGATATGCGTGCCACTTTCGACCCCATTAGCGTTAATGAAATCTGCAATCTGGAGCGCAGACAGAGGTGGACTGAACCAAGCAAATCACGCAGTGCTGTTTTTGGAGGTATCCCGGTGTGGTGCGGGGTTCAGGCTACAGTTAATAGTATTTGAAGCTGCAGCCAGACTTCATTGAAACGATCAGATTTTTTGTAAAAATAAATTAATGTGCAAAACCAAAACAAAAGAGAAAGTGTGTGGATGTGTCCTATCTCTTATATGAGAATTATTTTATTGATTACTGCCCAAAATGTTTTCAAAAATGCAACATTCTCACTTATTTCTGGTGACCATAAAACTGTGTGGGGGAAAAACAGTCAGTGGAGATGCTTGTGTTTGCAGGTCTCATCTGCCTCAGGGCCACGTTTAAAATCCTAGGAATCAGCTGTAAACGCTCTGCCCTGCACTCCTCAATTATACCATCAGTTTCTCTTCATTTCCACTGCAAAGACACAATTCCCAAAGAAGAAGGGGGAAAAAAAAAAAGCAGATCATGGAAAAGGAAAATGACCTCAGGAAATTTCTGTTTTCACAGCCTGATTCACCGAGCAGCTCCGTGACGTCACGGCTGCCGATCCTTTTGTTTAGGGACAAGAAAATATTGAGAAAAAAGAAAGAAAGAAAAATGTTTGTTTTCATTAGACCAGAGCGCTGTTAACAATTACACACCCGTGAGGACAAAGGTAATGACAATTTGTGTTTTTGTTAGCTGCCCTCATAATTTAATTGTTTCCATCCAGAATGTCGTTTGACCATTTGGTTCTAGTTAATGATGTTTGTGCTAATGGGCTGTAATGCATGCTAACGTTCAGGCTGAATATACATTATAAACTAATGAAACCAACATAATTACCTAAAATTGAATTATTAGGATGCCTAATAATGGAAGTCAAGATAAGGTAGCTTGGGGATATTTTTTTCCCACTTGAGCACAGCCATTAACAAACTGAAGATAAACTCCAGATGGTTTGGAACGGTGCATTTATTTTTTAATTATTCCCAAACAAGGTTACTTTATGAAGAAGAAGAAGAAGAAGAAAAAATCACATTATGGACCAAAACAGAAAAAACCCCAAAGCCAATAATAATTTTAATAAAGATGTCAAAACACTGTAATTAAATCATGTGATTAATGGCACCGCACAGCTGGTATGGTAAAAATAGCGAAACAGTCTGTAAAATTACTTGGAAAAACTTCCCAGCAAAGACCAAAAGTATAAAACCTAAGAACAAAAAAAGAAAATGTGTGGCAGAAATAGGGGGTTATTTGTTTTACCTCCACTTTACTTTTAATTTCACGCTGTAGATTAGACATAGAGAGGGGTTAGGGTTAGTAACCAGGAGTAACTAACCTACTGCGTTAGTTGTATTAATATGCCACAACTACACTGCATTTATGTTGTTTTTCTTTGTGTGTTTTGTTCCATATATCTTAGTTGCAAAGCAGGTCCTCATACTTGGTGTGCGAATGTGTGTTTAGTTTGCCCGGCACACTTCACAGCAGTCTTTGCACTAATCCTGACAGCTTCCACTTTAACTGTAGTGAAATCAAAGTAAGGCCCAACCCAGTCCCTACTTGGAGGACTCTGTGCAGATGCTTGGCTGTGCGCCTCCCTCTCCGCTCGCATTAGAAGCACCTGTATAAATACGATCTCTCGACTTCTGCGTGTGTGTTTCGCTCTGTGCTCTTGTCCCTTACGCCTCCCACCGCCACTACCACCACCACCCCTTCCTCAGTACAGGGCTCAGTTTCTTCTTTGCTCTCGTTAATAAAAACAGTAATCTGCAGCAGCACCTGAGTGACCTGTTTGTACAGCCAGTCCCGTTGCCTTGCGAAGCTCTTTGGCTACTGTTTTTTTTTTTTTTTTTTCTTTTGCTCAGCTCTCCTACTCTCAGGTTTTCAAATAGACCAGTCCTGCTATTTGATGTGGGCTCGAGGAAGGGGGTGGGGGTTTATTCAGGTGTGGTGAGTCTGACGACCGATGCTGCTACCACCCTGCCTCTGATGTTGTGTCCATCGGCAGCCAGGTGCTGGAGCTCCATCAGAGAGGCCACTGTTCCGAACCTGCGGATGAATAGAGGGCCCATTGATGGCGCTCGTCTGTGGGGCGCTGCGGTTTCTCCCCTCTTACACGCACAAGCAGGGGTAGATGGTGGACCAGGGCGTTTACCTGCTGGAGAGAAAAGGGGCTGACCAAAGGGGAGCCGCAACATTCTGGCCTAGCTTTTGGCCGCCGGGGAACTTGTAATATGGTTCATGTGTCCACATGTCCCGATGTGTTTGAGAGGGTATTCACTCCCACTCTGGGCGAGTGCCTGTCCCACCTGTTTGAATAAGACTCACTCTGTTTGAGCCAGAGGTTGAATGTGGATGTGTCCTGACATCATGTCAAGGATACATCCACTGAATATAAGGTTGGAGGGTTTGGGTGTAGTTGGATTAATAATACTTCCCTTTAGAGTGAAATATTTCTGGCCACATTATTATGTACACATTGCTATTCCCAGGTTGGACCCCCTTCTGCCTTAATTCTTCATGCCACATTCCTTAGAGCTTTTGGTCCTTGTTGACATGACAGAGTCACACAGTTGCTGCACATCCACGATGTGATTCTACTATTCCATCTCATCCCAGAGGTGCTGTATCATCTCATCCCACGGTCAGCAACAATACTCAGGTAGGCTAGTGTTAAAGTGATGCTTAGTTGGTGCTATGGTAGTACTGTTACACATTGTCTATTCTACTGCTTTGGTCCAAGGTAGTTCTCGGTTTAACATGTTGTGCATTCAGAAATGCTCCTCTACTCCTTCCATGATTGTAACGAGTTACTGTTGCCTTCGTATCAGCTTAAAGCAGTCTTGCCGTCCTTCTCAGACTTCTGACACCAACAACACATTTTTGCCCACAGAACTGCTGCTCGTTGGGCATTTTCCCCTTTTCCTGATCATACTCTTTAAACACCAGTGATGGCTATGTGTGGAAAATCCCTGTAGTTTATGAAATACTCTCACAGGTTTGTCCGGTACCAACTGCCATTCCACATACAAAGTCACTTAAAAAACTTTCTTCCCCACTATTGATTTAAAAATCAGCAGGTTGCTTTAAACAGGTTACAACCCTAAAGCATTGAGTTGCTGCCACGCGACTCACTCACTCACTCATGTGGAGATTTTTTTAAGAATACAGAGAAATATGGACGTTTTCATATGAATTTCACCGCAATAAAAATTCAGCAGATAACTGAAGGTGTAATTGTGTTCTGTGAATTGGGTTTTAAATGACATTTTTTTTTGTGGTATAAAAACGTCTTAAGAAACTCTCTTCTTATACTTATTGCTGAAAGCATGAGAAAAAGCAACGATTCACAGTTACCTGACCACAAATATGTTTTTCCTTTTTTTTGAGAACGGGCAGCTTATACTTCCTGGTAGTTCAACTTAGCAGAATTTATGTGAATTCTCTGAAAGAAAAAATCTGTCTTCAGTTGAAATCCACTCCTATGAACGTTTCTTTATCACACTGACCACTGTGACATCAAGCCCTGAAATTAGTTGCCCGAGTATCGCTTCTATCATGACACCATCGAGGGAACTTTGCACTTTGCAAGATTTATAGGAGGCACAGTTTCACAACCTCACACACTTGCAGCTGTTCCACTGAGAAGTTTTGCCTTTTCTTCTTAGAGAAACCCAACCACAGTGCTTTTCTGGTTGCGTTTCTCACTAAGTGTGGCGTTAGAAGTTTATTTTCCATGGCAGTACGAGGAAAAAGGTAAGCCATTTTCAGGATTAAAGTGAAAAAAGAGAGAAAAAACTGACTTTCTTGTTGCTGTATATTATATAATCCTTGTATCAGCGATAAAGAAGCAGTCAGCAGGTTATCGGTCAAAGACTTAAAATATCTCTGGGAACAGATGTTTTAAATTAGTGGAAAGAAAAGTTGTAAATCATGAAAAAGTGGGGCCAGGTAAGCCTTGGTGATGTGTCGCCCAAACCCCTCCATGCACCTTTATTTTTTTTCCACTCTTGTTAATAGGAGCTATATAGAGCCCAGTTCTTAATTAAAGGCCCCCCAAGGGGCTGTAGCAGTAAATGAGACTAATAACCTTCCAAATAAGTCCCTGCTAGTGCTGAAAGGCTGGTCTCTTTATACTGCAAGTGTATATGTGCTATAAAGCTTTTTTCCAGCACACTAAAGCAATTTTATAGCTCTGTTTTATTCTTTTCTTTTAAAGCCTGTCAGAAGAACAGGGGAGAAAGTCAGCGAGGGTATCTGTGGATCAAAAATAGTGCAGTGCAGTGCCACTGGTTCAGGTTTGACCCCTGAAAAGTGGTAAATTCACAAGATTTACATGCAATACCCTACACTAATGTGTTATTCACTGCCTTATTTAGGGTTATGAAGATGTGTTAACAAAGTTATGCAGCATAATTAGATACAATTTGAGATGTAATTCAATTTTTTCATACTTTCTACTGAATGAGTGTTTGTATGACACTAGATGGATAATGTTTTCTGCTTGTGTGTGTGTGAATGCACTTGAATATTTTAAATAAACCATAAAACCCCCAAAACACGAAATGTAAAAAAAAAAAAAAATTCTAATTAATTTACTGGTCATTATTGTCGGGTTTTAAAGTTATGTGGTGCACACAGCTCGAACACTGATATAAAAATTAAACAAGAAGACGTTTCTAAGCATAGATTAGAAATGAGAGTGGCATAAATGTGGGTAGTGTGATCTGATCAGAGATCATTTGATGGTGACAGATGATAATGTTCGTCATCAGTGAGCTGAAAAACATCAACACGCGCTGGCGTTTGTCAAAGTAGGTTATTATGGTAAGGCTTTGTGGACCGTTATGGGTGCGTCTCAAAACATACTCGTGGTAATCAAACACTAAACAGATCTGTAAGATAGACAGGGGGTTGTTTTGGGAACAATTTGGATGTAATTACTAATAAAGTCAGGATTTAGTTTAGCCAGGACTTTACAAATACATTACAGAAATACTACGAGTAATACAGTATTAAATGCAATAATTCCTCAAAACATATAAAAACATTTTACTTTTTTTTTTTTAATTTCTGATAAAAAATTTTTAACTTAGTGTTTAAATAATCAAGGCCTTTTCCTAAATTGTAGAACGAAAAATACCCAAAATGTGTAACTTTTAAATTGAGACTGTAAAAGAAGCGCACACTGCTGCACTTTATATTTATTTTAGAATAGTCCTACAGAAAATGCAGCATCTTACTGTAATGACACATAAAATAAAGTATGTACCTGTACCTGGCAAATAACATCTTATTTAAATTAAATTACATCTTAATAGGAGATTCAGATCTTGGATGTGCAGCCAACAAATCTGGTAATCAAAGCCTGTGACCTGATTAACAGTGTTTTAAGAAAAGGTTTGTATTTTTTAACGGCATGTGCATAATTTATTTATTTTTTACCCATGTGGAATAAAAATCCCAAGGGAAAGAAAACTGAGTATCTCAGCAGAGCAAACAAGAAAAAAAACAACACATGTGAGCAGTACAGAGGCGAGTGGAGGATGGGAGCTATGACTCGGGGAGGTAAATAAATTCCTCTCATTGACCAGCAGGCTGTACTGTAGCGACATCACTCCTCCTTGGATGGTCTGGCCTACGGTTTCGGAGCTCTTTCTGTGTTTTGATGTTTTCGTGTAGATTTAACAATTTCATCCTCCGAGAGTGAGGAAGAGCAGAGGGGACAGGTTTGAGCTCAAGTGGAAACCTCCACGTTTTTTAGGGGTTTGGTGTCCGCAGTCGGGTGTGGCCCCCAAACCACCACATTAACACCACCAACCACCATCATTGCTATTACCATGGTCATGTCCCACCACCACCCCTCCCTCCTTTTTTCTTGTTTTCGAGCAGGAGAAACAGATAAAAGTGCAGATTGACAAAACCACAGTTTCCTTACTTTATCAGAGCTGTGCCATTCTCTCTGCAGTCCAGTACTGCTCAGTTTGTTTGTTTGTTTTGCCCTCTTCAGACATTGTGCTACGGTTTCCCTGTGAACAATAGGTATGGTCTGCCAGTTCCAAAAGAGTTGATAACGGGCACTTTTATCTCCGTTGTAGCAAAGCACGGATCAAAAATAATGTGCTATCTGTTTGGATGTACAAAGTGTGTGCTGTGCATTTCTCTGAATCTGCAAGCTCTGCTTGGTGTGTAACTCTAGTATTTACATAACATTGTTTTCTTTTTCCAGACTGTAGTTCAAGTCACACATATGCTCTCCTCCTGTCTCCCCACTGTCTCTCTTACTCTCTTTCCTTCTGCCTGTTTCTGTCACATTTTCTCTCTTGGCCTCAGTACAAGTACTAGCAGTTGTCAGTTTCAGGAAATGCATTGCTCTCTTTTGGGAAGTGAGGTATCTGCCTTTGGGCTGGTTGTTTTTTTCTTTTTCTCTTTTCTTTTTTTTCCCTCTTTTTCATAATTTGTACAGTGGGGCAAAAAAGTATTTAGTCAGCCACCGATTGTGCAAGTTCCCCCACTTAAAATGATGACAGAGGTCAGTAATTTGCACCAGAGGTACACTTCAACTGTGAGAGACAGAATGTGAAAAAAAAATCCATGAATCCACATGGTAGGATTTGTAAAGAATTTATTCGTAAATCAGGGTGGAAAATAAGTATTTGGTCAATAACAAAAATACAACTCAATACTTTGTAACATAACCTTTGTTGGCAATAACAGAGGTCAAACGTTTACTATAGGTCTTTACCAGGTTTGCACACACAGTAGCTGGTATTTTGGCCCATTCCTCCATGCAGATCTTCTCGAGAGCAGTGATGTTTTGGGGCTGTCGCCGAGCAACACGGACTTTCAACTCCCGCCACAGATTTTCTATGGGGTTGAGGTCTGGAGACTGGCTAGGCCACTCCAGGACTTTCAAATGCTTCTTACGGAGCCACTCCTTTGTTGCCCGGGCGGTGTGTTTTGGATCATTGTCATGTTGGAAGACCCAGCCTCGTTTCATCTTCAAAGTTCTCACTGATGGAAGGAGGTTTTGGCTCAAAATCTCACGATACATGGCCCCATTCATTCTGTCCTTAACACGGATCAGTCGTCCTGTCCCCTTGGCAGAAAAACAGCCCCATAGCATGATGTTTCCACCCCCATGCTTCACAGTAGGTATGGTGTTCTTGGGATGCAACTCAGTATTCTTCTTCCTCCAAACACGACGAGTTGAGTTTATACCAAAAAGTTCTACTTTGGTTTCATCTGACCACATGACATTCTCCCAACCCTCTGCTGTATCATCCATGTGCTCTCTGGCAAACTTCAGACGGGCCTGGACATGCACTGGCTTCAGCAGCGGAACACGTCTGGCACTGCGGGATTTGATTCCCTGCCGTTGTAGTGTGTTACTGATGGTGACCTTTGTTACTTTGGTCCCAGCTCTCTGCAGGTCATTCACCAGCTCCCCCCGTGTGGTTCTGGGATCTTTGCTCACCGTTCTCATGATCATTTTGACCCCACGGGATGATCTTGCGTGGAGCCCCAGATCGAGGGAGATTATCAGTGGTCTTGTATGTCTTTCATTTTCTGATGATTGCTCCCACAGTTGATTTTTTCACACCAAGCTGCTTGCCTATTGTAGATTCACTCTTCCCAGTCTGGTGCAGGTCTACAATACTTTTCCTGGTGTCCTTCGAAAGCTCTTTGGTCTTGGCCATGGCAGAGTTTGGAGTCTGACTGTTTGAGGCTGTGGACAGGTGTCTTTTATACAGATGAGTTCAAACAGGTGCCATTCATACAGGTAACGAGTGGGGGACAGAAAAGCTTCTTACAGAAGACGTTACAGGTCTGTGAGAGCCAGAGATTTTCCATGTTTGAGGTGACCAAATACTTATTTTCCACCTTAATTTATGAATAAATTCTTTACAAATCCTACCATGTGAATTCATGGATTTTTTTTTCACATTCTGTCTCTCACAGTTGAAGTGTACCTCTGGTGCAAATTACTGACCTCTGTCATCATTTTAAGTGGGGGAACTTGCACAATCAGTGGCTGACTAAATACTTTTTCGCCCCACTGTAACTTTTATCGTCTGCTTTACGAGAAGCGGAGTTCCTCCGTGCACACAGAGCTGTTCGCTCGGTTCTCCCTTGGTGTTGTTTTATGACTGTACGCAGGCTGATACACACTGCCCGTCTTTGCAGATATGTATTTAAATGAATGGATAGCTAGGGAGATTGGATGCAAAGCAGCCCTTTTTATTGCTTTATTACTCTGTGTGCGAACAGTGAGAGGTTGTAAGTGTGTCCGTGTGTGTGTAAACTCTTGCTGCACATGTGCTCACGAACACATGTACACACAGCTTAGCTCACATCGTGATTCTCTCCTGGCGACCCAAACGCATTTACACTGAAGTGTAAAAGCAAAGGGCCCGTATTGTTGTCACTCATTAACGACATTAGCCTGCTGTCTGTCCACCCACTCGCCCACCTGTGCACCTAAACAACACACATACACAGAAACACAAACACCTCATTGTATTAGATTAACAACCCAAGGAACCAGGCGCACGTGATGTGCTGATCAGAGCCGTTAAAAGTGTGTGTGGAGAAAAACTGTGAAAACAAAGCTCTATGTTTTGGGGTAGGGGAGGCGTTAAGAATGTATGAGTGTGCGTGTGTGTGTGTTTTTCTGCACAGGAGTGAGAAGAGCCGCTTTAGTCCAAACAGGATATTGTATACAGGAGCACAGATTCTTCTGCAGGCCCTTTGGGTTCATGACGTTGACGACAAGTGAGCAGGCAGCACACCCACTGCCCCAGCACAGTCACACAAACACACACAGACACACACGCACACATGAATGACACCACAGTGGGCATCGGTTCCACCTAAACGATTTATAATATATATTTTTTAACTTCAGTTTAAATGAACAACTGCAGAGATGTATTTTAAAGAATAATTGTAGTCCGGTGCGACCTACAGGTATTTGATGCAACTGATTCAGCGTCGTTTTTAGAGAGGCAGAGGTGAAGGAAAACGTCTGTGCAAGGCAGAGGGGTGGGTGAAATTGATTCACGTCGTGTTTGGGACTCACAAGGAAAGGACAAGTGTGCGCCGGTGGGAGGCAGGGGCTCGTCTCACGGGGACATCGAGAGCATTAAAACAAGCTGTTTGTCAAGTGGCAGTGCCGGCAGCGTCCGCCCACTTCTCCACACTTGATCTGTAAGACTGCGGAAGCAGACCAACTCGAATGTGTGTGCAACTGGCTGCAAGCGATTCCTTTGTGTCACATTCTAGATAAATAGAGAGAGGCATTTTTGTACATTGTATAAGGGAAAAAAAAGCACATTTTGAATATAAACACTGAAGCAGTTAAAGGCACAATGTGTGACTCAGGGCTGACTAAATAATTAGTTTTGGTTTAGCACCAGCAGTTTCCATTTTCTTCCATCCTCCCCTGTGTTTTTGCCCCCCTTTCTAGTAGCTCTATAAATTGTTTCAACAAGAGCAGAGAACATTGTTATTGCTGAAATTTTATTAGTAAATATGACTTTATGAGCATAATTTTCACAAATGGCGTTTGTGTTGGTCATTTGTGTTCTGCGAAATCTAAATCAAGTCCTCATTTGTTGTGAAAGAAAACAGGCGTAATGCTGTTATTAATTCTTTATCCAACAAAACTGTTTATGGAACACTCATCAGTGATCATCAGTCTCTTCCACTGTTATCTGGAAAGAGTTTTCATCCACTGTTTAGTGTCTAAGTTGGCCCAGCAAAGTCGGATTATTTAGTCAGTGCAGTTTAGTCGTGCATACGGGTTCATGAGTTAATTCATTTTTTCCAGTATATAAATCGAAGCGTTGAAACAAAAGTCAAGTTTGGTTTTGGACATTTTCAGTGCACCTTTTACACGCAATCACATTAATGTTCAGGGTCTGTGTGGCATTCCTCAACCCTGAAGTGAATGCAGAGCCTTTTATCCCCACTCATATGGTGACTTCTGAGTCACTGTCAACACAGATATGTTTTCTTTTCTATTCATCGCAGAGAGGAATGGAGATACAAAACAAGCCCTTCCTCCAGCCCACTTAAAACAACCCGTGACCCCGTCCCCTTAAATCTCAGGTCATTCCTCATGTGTGTACTTTCTTAATTGCCAAGGTTATGACTGATGAAAGATAAACCCATCCCCACTGCCTTTACTGGGAGCAGATTCATACGCACCCCCAAGCAGGGAAAAGCAATAGGAAGCCAGAGTAATAAAAGGCTTTGACATTGATGGGCCTGTTTCCCAAACACTAAGGACTTCGAGTCTGGCTGGAGAGGCCGAGGCTCCATCTTTTTATTGCTGTGTCTGCCGAGAGTCGCCATGCCACTGAGAGGGTCGACGCTCCGGTCTCGGCCCCTTAGTTCCTGTCTGTCTGATTGTCTGTCTGGTTATCTCTGTTGCCCATTGAGTGTACTGCAGATGTTTGGGTGGAGCTGAAAATGGTGGTGATGGTGGGCCAAGTGGGTGAGGAATTTCTGTGTAAGTCGAAGGCCTTCAGCAAACAACCCCTCTTAGTGTCAAAGCAAATACAGAGGACTGTTGTGTTGTTAGGAAAGCCCTGTGTCTGCACTTTGGCTAGACATTAATATATTAGTCTAGTGGTATCTATCTATCTATCTATCTATCTATCTATCTATCTATCTATCTATCTATCTATCTATCTATCTATCTATCTATCTATCTATCTATCTATCTATCTATCTATCTATCTATCTATCTCTCTCTCTCTCTCTCTCTCTCTCTCTCTCTCTCTCTCTCTCTCTCTCTCTCTCTCTCTCTCTATATATATATATATATATATATATATATATATATATATATATATATATATATATATATATATATATATATATATACTAGAGATGGACCGATCCGATATTACGTATCGGTATCGGTCCGATACTGACCTAAATTACTGGATCGGATATCGGAGAAAAATAAAAAATGTAATCCGATTCATTAAATATCACGAAAGCACCTCACAAAACTTGCAACACGCCGTAACTCACCTCAGAACGTTAGCACGTCGGAGCAGTATGCATCACGTGATAGAGCGGCTGTGGCATGCGGGACCTGTCGGTGGTCTGGATAGCATTTGGAGCTTCGCTAGCAACCTGGCATTTCATCTCTGACAAAGTTATCCCCGAGAGAAGTAAAGCAAGTGTGTAAGTCCATCTCTGAATGTTTGTAAAGCATTCCTGCGTTAAGCTTAACGAGCGATATATGGAGCGACTGCCTCTTCTTGCTGCTACTTCAATCATGAAACTGATCAGCTGATCGGCTTTTCTGTCGCGAGTCCGTCTCTCTTGTTTGTTTTTGGTCCACTTTGCACCAGAAAGAGGAAACCAGCGGCTGAACAACAGCAGCACGTTTAAGCTTGATCAGCTATTGTTACAATTTATTTAATATCACTTTCTACACCAGGATCTTTTTCTACGTAGCTGACGGCTGGTAACTGTGCAGGGGCGGATCTAGCAAAGTTTAGCCAGGGGGGCCGATAGGGCATTAACAGGGAAAAGGGGGCACAAAGACATACTTTTCTTTCTTATTCTCATTTAAAATGTCGAGCTGTTAATAAATAATTATCTGACACCCAAAGTTTTAATTTGATGTAAAATGAATAGAAGTCAATTACTGTATATAGTGACTATAAAGTCTAATATATATATATACCTAACTAATATATAAGCTATAGTACTTTTTCCTTTGGGAAGGTACCATCTGTGCAGTCTGCAATTTTGTCGAAGAAAGATGTTGAATCTATTTAATATTTCTTGAAAAATAATTGATTTCTGTGCATTTTCTTTCACACTGCATCAAATTAAGGTTGATTACGTCGATTAAGCATCATGAGGTGGCGCGTGAGGGGTGGTTCCCTATTTTTTATTTATTTATTTTTGTTGTTGCTGGGAGTTGGAACCCTATTAGTTAGGTTGCTTAATATTTACGCTAAGTACTCTTTAAAATACCAGAATAGGGAGGATGGTGTAGGTCTAAGTTTATTAGATTGATCAGTATTGCTGAACTATGAAATATTTTTTTTGTATACAGGTATAACAGAATAGCTTTAGTGTAGTTGTTGTTTTAAACTTGAGTATGAACTTGCAGACTTGCAAAATGCAGCAAGATATTTTAAAAAACAGTTTTGTTGATTAAAAAACATTATATCGGATTCATATCGGTATCGGCAGATATCCAAATTTATGATATCGGTATCGGTATTGGACATAAAAAAGTGGTATCGTGCCATCTCTAATATATACATACATATACATATATATTTAAATATATATATATTTAAATATATATATATATATATATATATATATATATATATATATACACACACACACACACATATATATATATACACATACACACACACACACACATATATATATATATACATGTATATATATATGTGTATATGTGTGTGTATGTATATATATATATATATATATATATATATATATAAACACCCAGCACGCCCCTGCGGGCGGTTTATCCTTCAAGCTCGGGTCCTCTACCAGAGGCCTGGGAGCTTGAGGGTCCTGCGCAGTATCTTAGCTGTTCCCAGGACTGCGCTCTTCTGGACAGAGATCTCCGATGTTATTCCCGGGATCTGCTGGAGCCACTCGCCTAGCTTGGGAGTCACCGCACCTAGTGCTCCGATTACCACGGGGACCACCGTTACCTTCACCCTCCACATCCTCTCGAGCTCTTCTCTGAGCCCTTGGTATTTCTCCAGCTTCTCGTGTTCCTTCTTCCTGATATTGCTGTCATTCGGAACCGCTACATCGATCACTACGGCCGTCTTCTTCTGTTTGTCTACCACCACTATGTCCGGTTGGTTAGCCACCACCATTTTGTCCGTCTGTATCTGGAAGTCCCACAGGATCTTAGCTCGGTCATTCTCCACCACCCTTGGGGGCATCTCCCATTTTGACCTCGGGACTTCTAGGTTATACTCGGCACAGATATTCCTGTACACTATGCCGGCCACTTGGTTATGGCGTTCCATGTATGCCTTGCCTGCTAGCATCTTGCACCCTGCTGTTATGTGCTGGATTGTCTCTGGGGCATCTTTACACAGCCTGCACCTGGGGTCTTGCCTGGTGTGATAGACCCCAGCCTCTATGGATCTTGTACTCAGAGCTTGTTCTTGTGCTGCCATGATTAGTGCCTCTGTGCTGTCTTTCAGTCCAGCTTTGTCCAGCCACTGGTAGGATTTCTGGATATCAGCCACCTCCTCTATCTGCCGGTGGTACATACCGTGCAGGGGCCTGTCCTTCCATGATGGTTCCTCGTCTCCCTCCTCTTTCTTGGGTTTCTGCTGCCTGAGGTATTCACTGAGCACTCGGTCAGTTGGGGCCATCTTCCCAATGTATTCTTGGATGTTTCTTGTCTCATCCTGGACTGTGGTGCTGACACTCACCAGTCCCCGGCCCCCTTCCTTCCGCTTAGCGTACAGCCTCAGGGTGCTGGACTTGGGGTGAAACCCTCCATGCATGGTCAGGAGCTTTCTTGTCTTTATGTCAGTGGCTTCTATCTCCTCCTTTGGCCAGCCTATTACCCCAGCAGGGTACCTGATCACGGGCAGGGCGTATGTGTTGATGGCCCGGATCTTGTTCTTACCATTCAGCTGACTCCTCAGGACTTGCCTGACCCTCTGCAGGTACTTGGTGGTTGCAGCCTTTCTAGCGGCCTCTTCATGGTTCCCATTTGCCTGCGGGATCCCCAGGTACTTGTAACTGTCCTCTATGTCTGCAATGTTGCCTTCTGGTAGTTCAATCCCCTCAGTTCTGACTACCTTCCCTCTCTTTGTTACCATCCGACTACACTTCTCCAGTCCGAACGACATTCCAATGTCATTGCTGTATAGCCTGGTAGTGTGGATCAGTGAATCGATGTCTCGTTCACTCTTGGCATACAGCTTGATGTCATCCATGTACAGGAGGTGGCTGACAACTGCTCCGTTCCGTAGTCTGTATCCGTAGCCAGTCTTGTTAATGATCTCACTGAGGGGGTTCAGGCCTATGCAGAACAGCAGTGGGGACAGAGCATCTCCTTGGTAGATCCCGCACTTGATGGTAACTTGTGCTATGGGCTTGGAGTTGGCCTCTAGTGTTGTACGCCACATCCCCATTGAGTTCCTGATGAAGGCTCTTAGGGTCCCATTGATCTTGTACAATTCTAGGCATTCCAGTATCCAGCTGTGGGGCATTGAGTCATAGGCCTTCTTGTAATCAATCCAGGCAGTGCACAGGTTGGTCAGTCTGGTCTTGCAGTCTCGGCTGATTGTTCTGTCTACCAGTAGCTGGTGTTTTGCACCTCTGGTATTCTTGCCAATTCCTTTCTGTGTCCCGCTCATGTATTGACCCATGTGCCTGTTCATCTTAGCCGATATGATGCCTGACAGGAGCTTCCATGTAGTACTGAGGCAGGTTATTGGTCGGTAGTTGGAGGGGACCGGTCCCTTCTTGGGGTCCTTGGGGATCAGGACCGTCCGGCCTTCAGTTAGCCATTCCGGGTGTCTCTCGTTAACTAGCAGCTGGTTCATTTGTGCTGCCAGACGCTCGTGGAGTGCAGTCAGCTTCTTCAGCCAGTAGGCGTGAACCATGTCGGGCCCTGGTGCTGTCCAACTCTTCATACTGGAGACCCTTTCTTGGATATCTGCCACTGTGATGGTTACTGGACCCTGTTCAGGGAGGTCGCTGTGGTCTGCCCTCAGATCCACTAGCCACTGAGCATTGCCGTTATGGGTTGCATCCTTCTCCCATATGCTCTTCCAGTATTGCTCCGTCTCCAGCCTTGGTGGTGCTGTTCTCTTATTGTTCCCTTGCCACTGAGAGTACACCTTTGCTGGTTCTGTGGAGAACAGCTGGTTTATTCTCCTGCCTTCTATCTCTCTGGTGTACCTCCTCAAGCGGCTGGCCAAGGCTGTGAGTCGTTGCTTGGCAGTTTCCAAGGCCTCAGGTATGGACAGCTTGCTGTATTTCTTAGGCACCTTATTTGTCGCACCTTTCTGCAACTCCGTTAGTTGGCTAACCTCCCTCCGTGCTACTTTGATCTTGCCCTCTAGCCTCCTTCTCCATGGAGGGTACTGCCCCTTGTGGCTGTTCAACTTGTAACCAAGCATCTCACTGATCACTGCTGCCGTATTGTAGATCAGCTTGTTAGTGTCGGTAATTGTGGTTGTAGGTATTGCCCGTAGTGCTGCATTAACATCATCTAGCAGACCTTCTGAGGGTACTTCACGTAATCTTGGTAACCGGCTACGGGGGATCCAGGTTTCAAGCTTGGCCATGATCCTATTTTTCAGGTCAGTTCCTCTCGCACTCAACGATCCTTCTCCTATCGCACTTGGGGCTATGTACCCAATCTCGGGTGGGGGTGATGATATCTCCCCCCTGACCTGGCGTCCTGACTCCTCCTTGCCGTAGCATTTGTGTTGTACCTCGTCAATCTCTAGCTGTGAGAGCAGTCCCTTCTTTCGAATGTTGGAACACTGAGCTACTAGTTGTTTCGCCGTCATTGTGGATGTTGGGTATCGAAGAATCCATAGGTCCCTCATCCTATTCATGTAGCCCCTTCCGCCGGGGTTACTTGCGTAGTAGCATTCCAACAACGCCCTGTTTTCGTCCCTTGCCCACCGATGCCTTCTTGTTCCAGTAGCCCACTTTTCGTCAGGGTGCCCTGGTTCCTCAACACCTGACGCGGACCTTGTTGATCCGGGCGACGTCCGAGCCGGCATGCCTTCATATTTATCTGTCTCGCTCATGTCTGCGGTAGGCTTGCTTAGCATAGGGGGTCTAGCCTTAGGACCCTTACTGGATACAGACGCCCCAGGCAGGAATCGAACTTGCGATCCTCTGTTCCAAAGGCGTGTAGTTTAACCACTACGCTATCCAGTGTATATATATATATATATGTGTATATATATATATGTATATATATATATGTGTGTGTATATATATATATGTATATATATATATGTGTGTGTATATATATATATATATATATATATGTGTATATATGTATATGTGTATATATATATATATATATATATGTGTGTGTGTATGTGTATGTGTATATATATATATATGTATATATGTGTATATATATATATGTGTGTGTGTATGTGTATGTGTATATATATATATATGTGTATATATATATATGTGTGTGTGTGTGTGTATGTGTATATATATATATGTGTGTGTGTGTGTATGTGTATATATATATATGTGTGTGTGTGTGTGTATGTGTATATATATATGTGTGTGTGTGTGTGTATGTGTATATATATATATGTGTGTGTGTGTGTGTATGTGTATATATATATATGTGTGTGTGTGTGTGTATGTGTATATATATATGTGTGTGTGTGTGTGTATGTGTATATATATATATATATGTATATGTGTGTGTGTGTATGTGTATATATATATATGTATGTGTATAATCGCTGTAAGCGCAGGAAAAACGACTGCACTACATTTACGTATCACTTTGAGAAGATTAAATAAACGTAACCCATTTTTTTCTCTTCAGTTTGCCGCAGAACAACTTCCTAACCCCCCAAACCCTCCCACCCATTCAGCCCCATTCAGCCCCACACCCGTCCGTCTGCTTGGTTTGCTTTGGCTTTTGACTGGATTAGGTACATGCACAAGGCCGCTACTCATGCCACGGGATTGCTTATGACAGGCCCTTACGCAGACACCTTGACTGCCATGAGCAATTACTTTAAATACACAGGAGAGGGCCAGAACTGGACCGACCTGTGGGAGGGTGAGAGGCAGAGAGGGGAAGGAGAGAGAGAGGCGAACGTGAATTGGAGAGGAAAGCGTAACAGCACAGATCTAATTCTAGATTATGTAAAAATGCTTTGTTGTCTTGCTGTTGTTGTTGTTATTTTTTTTCTTAAAGCCTCTCTGTGAACTTCTAAAGTAATCACGAGTGAAGTGGAGACTAAAAAAAACAATGTTTTTTTTAAAACTTGTGATTTGACCTACGGTTCTGTTAAACATCTCTCTTATTTTAAGCTGTCGTTTGCAATTAGATAACCGAAACCGTGGCGTCCGTGTTGCTGAAATCCATCCACGTCTCTGTTCATTGCTACATTTTAGATAGACTTACCCGCCCGTGCATGCTGACAGTGACAGAACTGACAGCAGTCCAGATCCCTCCTCTGCTCGGTCCCGGCCTGCCCATCGATCATATTTCACGCAGATCTGGACCTGGCTCCGTTTACACACAGCAGGTCTTGTCCCCGTTGCTGCTGTGTTTCTGCTGGCTCTGTTTCACCTCAGAACAAGATGGTGGGCTGTGCTAAAGTGTTTTCATACCACACCCATTCCTCTGTTAGTCCCAGCTGTAGCTATATAAAAAAATAGCTAATGGCAGTTGGATAATCATATAGTTTTAAACAAATATCATAATAAGTCATATGATCACCTGTCTGTTATTACCCCACCCCAACTCCAATGTTAGTGAAGCACTTGCAAAGGTTTCCTCTAAGCCAGATTGACCCTTTTACCTAAGCGTGAGCATGACTTATTATTCTTTTTCCCTCCTGCCTGTGTGAGTCTTTGTGTTGCCGTTTCCTTGTGCGTACTGCGACTGCGGGAGAGCGTCTGACGAGAGCACCGGATCTGTGAGAGAATGAAGAAGTGGTGAGGGCCAGAGTTTATGTGAGGTGAACCAAAGCTTTTGCACTCTGCTTTGCTTCGCTTCTTTCTCCGCAAACATCTTTCTCTCTAACTCTACCTCTGTGTCTCTTCTCTTTCTGACACACACACATGGAGTCACACAGTGTAATAAGTAGGAGTGTGTGGAGCTGCTGAGCTGTTCCACATGTGTAGGGTGCGTCAGATCAAATTAGGCCTCGTTGACAAAGGGCCTTTTACACACAGGTGCATGGTGGGTGAGCTGGAGCTGCAGTCAGCCAGAGAATCAGCCCAAAAAGCCAGTCAGTCAACAAACCAGCCGGCCAGTAAGTTAATCAGTCAACCTGCCATTCAGGAAAGTGAAGACTTCGGCTTCACTGCGCTGAATGAGCGTGACTTTGACAGCTTTCTGGCCATAAGGCCATTGTCTTACTTTATCGTTGTCCTTTTCGGAACACCTTTGGAACATCTCCTTGGACGCTAATACGCTTCCCCTTTTTCTGAATCTAACATCAACACATTTGCAGCTCACTCCAATCACATCCAATCACAATACACAACCCAAATAACGGCAGCGTGCCAACTGACCGTCTCCACGGAATGAAAATGGCAGTTTCCAAATGTTTGGGATTGTGTTTACGTCTCTTTCCCAAAGTTTATTACATTCTCTCTCCAAGTTGTCACTTTTCATACGTGAGCATAAATCCTTCAGTGGCACACATACACCCGCGCTGAGCAACCTCCCCGGGTGCTGGTGTAACCATAATGCAGCTGCGGCAGTACAGGCTGAGTTATTACGTTTAATCCGTCTAATTGTTGAATTTCACAGAATGGGACCCAGTGTGCCTTGGAGCTAATTCTGTCTGGGCATTCTGTTTAATTCGCCACACTGGGCCCTAAGCTCTTCTGAAGGGAGGCTGCCCCCTCTCTGCTCCTTCCACCCCAACCTTTAAGAATATAAACCCCTTATCTTCTGCGCGCCCTCACCCTCATGCATGACAGAACACTGGGTGACTTGTGCAAGAGAGTGATTTCTCAACAGCCCATAAAACATTCTTCTGACATTTTGGACATCTACTCTAATGAGGCGGGGAGGCTGGGAGCTGAGCGTGAGCAGCGACGGGAGCCCGGCAGCGCCAGCCGACACTTTTTAAACAACAATGGGCGAGGCATGAAACGAATGGAAATTGAGATGCATGTCTTGGGTGGTTAAAGAGCGGCATATCGACAGCGTCACGTGTGCAAACAGAATTGCAAAAATACTCGTGTTATTACAACAACAAAAAAAAATACTTCAAAAGTGTGGTGTTTATTTTCAGCTACTTTATCAACACGAAACGTCCAAATTGTTGCGGTCTCGCTCGAAAACAATGCTGCTTTAAACGGCTCAGATTGGCGGGGGGTTGATTGGCTCATTGGTTGGTTGCGTGGCAGAACGGTGATAATCCGCGCTCACAAATCCCACGCGTTTAGTCAAATTATTCCAGGCCTTAAGGCTCCCATTGTGATCACTGGCTGTGGTTTGCTGCTGTCTGAGCCCCCCCATGGGGACAACAATGCCACCATTCAGGGCCACTCGCTGCTACAGGCCGGGCAATTTCAGGTGTGAATTGGCTGTGGCTTATATTAAATGACCTAAGGCGTGACCTTGAGGGCTAAGAGAGGACAGGCTAAAATGGTAGCTCTCCAGTTTTGTCAAGATCCGTCATCTCTTTGCTCTGATGGCCTTAAAAACGACAACAGCTGTTTTATCTTGGGGGAGAAAAAAAAGAATTATAGGGAAACTGATAATATTTGTGAAAACTAAAGAATGATCTCTTCATCCTGGTATGCTCTTTTTTTTATTTTTCCCCTCTCCATTCTGTTCCTGCTAAACCTCTTCTCCGTCCTCCTGCCTTTCCCCAATAATATGCTTTTAATCATATCTCCTTGGCTGGTTTGCTTGCGTGGGTGAATGCTACATCCAGGCCCTTTGATGGGAATCTGCGATGCACCCAGAAGCCTTTTGAAGTGGCCGGCTGGGGAGCTATGGGGGGGGGGGCTAGCTATGGGGGCCGTGAGCTTTGATGTGCCAGGGTCTAGAGGGGCCGGCTGCACGCTGCCCTGCACTGATCTGTCAGTAGCACAGCTGCACTCCTCGCTGGGGAGCCCCTGCCTGACCAGTTGGCTCGCTTTCTGACTTACTCACCTAGCTGACTCTATCTACCTACAAAAATAACAGCTGCACACTTAGATTAGTGCAGTAATTAATATATTGTTTGGGGGTAAACATATCTCCAGAGTTTGAACAAGTCCAAATGCTGCTGCAGAGCATTGAGTTGTTTTTTTTCCTGCTTTTCCCGTTTTATTTTCTGTCAAACAGCTCACAGAGAAAGAAAGAAAGAAAAAACACTTAGCGGACGGCTGTTTTCTGCTCGAAGCCGATGTAAATGTGCCACTGGGAATTTTTGAGTTTGAATTTTGCCAAGTGGAATCTGTTTTCTCTGCACGAAACCATTAAAAAGAGACCATGTGTTCTAACCTGTTAAGTTTCAGTCAAGCTCAACCTTGGCTCAACTCTCCACCTGGAGAGGAGAGCGGTTTTCAAGGCCGAAGCTATTGACACTTAGCTCACCGCGCGGGCTTTCTTTTGCTCCACGAGGACGACGCATTAATTGCATGACAGTGACCAAGAACATTTTTCAATAGCTTTTATATGCAATACAATCCCACGTGTCTTTTTAAGTGTGTTTTAGTTTTTGTGTCATATATTGCTGTACATAATAAAGAGTGTGACATTATGATGGATAGAGTATGAGGGTACAATACTATAGCAACACCCTTTTTTTCAGTCTCTAGTTAGATAAGTGTCTCTCTAGATCAGGGATGTCAAACTCATTTTACATCATGGGCCACGTCCACAGCCCACTTTGATCTCAAGTGGGCCGGACCAGTGAAACTGCTCTTTCTGTCAGTTAAAGGAGTTTAGCTACACATGTAAACCCTGTGGTATTTTAATAAAGAAAAAAAGGAGAAAAAAAATCAATTTCTTGTTGAAAAACATTCAATAAGAAAAAAAAAAGTTAAAAAGTTAAATTTGGGCTAAAATTGTTAGAAATAATTGTGTAATATTACAGAAAAAATCTGTTAGCTCATTGCAAAAACTGTCCTATAATTATTAAATGGAAGTTTGGTTATTTGACAAAATGCCTTTTGTTGTTGTTGTTGTTTTTTTGTGTTTTTTTTTTTTACTGTGAACCCACTGTAAAACATTTCTATAGCAGATAATAGTGAAAAAACTTCTGTTATGATTATTTTTCTGTTTATCTGTTACTTATTTACTTTGGTGTTGTATAAACTGCCATGGGGGAAGTCTGTAGCAAGAGGAAAAGCTGTAAAAATGATGAAAGTACAGTTACACGTCTAAAATTTTGTTGCCCTTTGGTGGATCAGTTCTGGGCCTTATGTTTGACACTCCTGCTCTACATCTTTTTTATTATGTGTTCAATTCTTACTGACCACAGAATTGCATTGAGCACTCACTGACACTAGAAAAGCTGACTAGCCAGCACAGAAGCCAAGTGTGTGATCTAGTGCACACTTATGTTAGAGGCCTGTTGTGATTGTGCATGAAGTAGAACGTTCCATATGAGAAAGCTGCAGATTTCCTCCCTATGTCAGAATTTATAATAAACGTTTTCAGTGTCAGTGCAGTATCACTCAGCACAGTCTCTCTCTTATCCATCATGTCTCTCCTGTTCTCGAGCACTTTTAAAGAGCTTGTGTGTTTGTTTAGCTGTGAAAAGTTGATGACGCATACATTAGGTATGCTTTTTTTGACGGCTATGCTGGACAACACTTGGGAGTTGTCCAGTATAGCCATACAGTAATTATCCAGTAGTAACTGTGAGAGCATGTTTTACATCCTGTTTTGTTTTTCATGTTTTTTCTAAACCACTCAAGGGTTCGACCTGCACATAAGCAGCCACATGCCAGTGTTTGATTTAAGCCATTTTTGAACAATAACTCTAGACATTGTCAGCAGAATCAAATTTGCCTTTTTTTCCTTAAATGCATGCAGCAGGTCCTTCCTCACAAATGGAAATACTCTGTTTGCTTTAGGTGCGGGTGCTTCCTTGGCAGAGCGTGCCTTGAATCAGGGCACACGGCGCCCAGTGGCTCGCTGCGAATTGACCGTTACTGCCTCCGTCCTCACATGGACACAGTCAGACATTATACAGACTCTGTGCGAGGGGGCTGGCATGTCAAAGACCTGCACGCGACTTTGCCAGTTAATGTGGAGGAGAATTCAGGGCTGCAGTGCATGCGTGTGAAAACAGCTTTAGCTAACAGTCACAAGTATTTTCCTCTGTAAATCCTGTGACAGGAGAGGAGTGCGGACTGAAGGGTACATAAATGATGAGAGAATAATGCGAACGCTGCCTCTGCAGGAGTAATTTATTCCTGAAGGATTAGCTTGACTGCAGTGAAAAATGATAATGGTGAACGACTCTCCAGTGGCAGTTTGTTTGTTGACATTGCCTCAGGATCCTTTCCTCCTCTGGAGGATGGATCATCCTCAGTTAACCTCAGCTCCTTCTAAACATCAGCTAAATTTATGACTCTCCTCCTTTCACCTATGGTGGAAATTCACAACAACATGGCAAAAGACAGATGCAACAAGTCAGCCTTGACTGATGACAGCCACTGTTTTTAGCCTTACTTTGACAGTTTGTTGGACTCGTTTAAAACATTTTATGTTACATTTTTGATCAGTTTAATCACTGTAAAATGCACTGCCTCTCTAAAGGCTTTTACATTATGCAGACAAATCTCATCCTGCATGCCATTTCATTTATTTTAAAGCTCTACTTATTGTTTCACAGTTTATGTACCTGTGAAACGTCCTTTTAACAGGAAGAAGCCACCGACAGAACCAGGCTCAGGGAGAGGTGACCATGTTAAGGTGATATAAACATTAATCCATTTATAATGAGCACTCTGATCGTTCACACCTCACTGTGCATAGTGAGCAGAAATACTTTACTTTTTACTTTAGCTACTTCCTTATTTGGTGATAAAACTGTTGTAGTATTTTTTTTAAAAATTGGATTATGACTTTTATTTAAGTAAAGGGTCAAAATACTTTTTGCCACTTTTAAAACAATTAAGTAACCACAAAGCAGTTTTCCTGTGCACTGCCATTTCTAACATAATGTATCTGTATAAGGGCGCAGGGCTGCACACTGTGTTCTTGGCCAATTTTGTACGCTGTATTTGTTTCTGATAAAATATTCTGATTCCCTGCAGCGCCACCCCCCGCTGTCTTCTTTGTCTCCCTCCTGTGCCATAATTGAAAAAAACCCCGAAAACCCCTTAATCAGCTTGTTCCACTCCTTTGTTGAAGTTATATGAGGTTTGTGCCGGACTCATCAGATGGCCTTAGCATGACCTGTGAGCGCAAACCCACTATCTCCAACACATCTGTGCCTAGTTAAATGAAGGTTATATTTTAGGCCTATTATAGTCCGGGAGACAACGCAGGCTGACTGCTAGCTTGACCACTCACCCCTATCTGACTTGCACATGTGGTCAGTAACTATAGCAACATGCTGAAAAGGCTGCTTCCTGAGACTTTGTTGTGTTTGGTGCTTGGCACAGCATTGTAACCTAGATATTATTTTTAGTCTGTCAGCAAAGGCTCAGTGTGTGTTGATTTAGGATGTGAGCTGACAGTCTCTCTCGCACGCGCAAACACACACACACACACACACACACAGCCCCTCGAGTATACAAATTCACAGGCTTTACAAGGCTGGACAATATCAGAGATTCGAACTTTGCAGATCTATGACTGCAAAAATCATCTGTTGACATTTTGCATCTCTGAAGGCGCAGACATCTGTCAGCCAATCTCAGGTCACTGAAGTCATCAGCAGCAATGACGTATGTGAAAAGCTCTCTGTTTCTCTGCTTGTCAGCTGTGTTGTCCCACACCCATCTGCGGCCTTTTATTGCTTTTCTCTCTGACTTTCTTTCTTTCTGCCTCCCTCTTTCCCTGTGGCAGCCAGTAATAAAGGTTTGACAGGCAGAGCGTGAAGGTCATGGTTATTAGATGGTAAAGGCAAGAGCCACAGCTGGGCTGGGCAGGCCTCCTCTCTGGCAAAAGTGATGAATTCTGTGTAAGTGTGTGTTAGTATGCGTTTTTGTGTGAGGTGGGGAGGGGGTGGAGTTTCTTCTTCTTCTTTTTTTTATTTCCTTGCAGCAGCCACCTGGTTTGGCCTCAGGGTCTTTTGATAAAGAGTGAGGTGCAACTGAGAGGAAGGGGTGGTGATTATAAGCACGCCAACAAGCTGAAATACTGTCCAAGTGGTGTGCACGTGTGTGTGTGTCTGCGCACGTGTGTGTAAACTTGTCTGACAAGCCCAGAGGCGTTCACACCTGCTGCTTCTCTAGCTCTGCACTTCTGTGGGCGAGCTTTGCAAAAGCTCAGCTGTGACACATGTGGACGTGCAGACTGTTCAGTCCTTTTTTGATGAGGTAGAAGCTTTTTTTAAACCCTTAATGACTCAACAACAAAACCAAGCTGAAATATTTGTAGTATAAAATTGAGCATCTGTGTATGAGAATGAAATTACATCAGGTTTTGCTGGTAGCACAGTTGAATACAGCAGCCTTAAAAGACTACAGTAGCTCATAACTGTCATTGTCACATTCAAGCTACATATTGTTGCTGTATTGCAATTTGTATTACTCGTGAGTAGTTGTACTGTATTCATTTACAGCATTTGTATATATTTTTATTCACTATTTAAGACACTCTGCATTCACACTGTGCAAATATAAGCTGATGTCCCAGTGTACATTAGACACTTAGTGGCTTATTGCTTGAATGTTGATATTGTAGTGTTCACTGAAATCAAACATGGCGAGTTGTGCTCTTACAGGACTTTAGGTCGTCAGCATTGTCACGCTAACTCTTTTTCCTGTGTAAAAGTTGTCAGGCCTCTTCCTGCACATACTGAAATTCCTTAAATGAAAATGCGCACAACATCTGGATGCCGGTCATTAAAGTTCAACCATTAAAGCATTTTTAAGACAGATGCTAACACAACTATATTTGTTGATGTAAAAATCAGGTATATTGAGTCCACCATCTGGGCGGAGCTTTTCTAAGTCAAGTTTGCATGTTTTGCATGTGTCTGCGTGGGTTCTGTTTGGGTACTCTGGCTTCCTCTCACAGTCCAAAGACATCAGTTAGTGGGGTTAGGTTAATTGATGATTCTAAATTACCCGGGTGCGAATTACATAGATGTGAATGTGAGTGTGAATGTTTGTTTGTTAGCCCTGCGTCAGATTGGTGACCTGTACAGGGTGTACCCTGCCTCTCGCCTAATGGTAGCTGGGATAGTATATTTGTATACCCTGAGAGGGATAAGCAGAAGAGCATGGATGTATATATTGACTGATTGATTCTATCTACCATATATAAAACCTTGCACAGGAAAGAGAAGTTGCAAAGTGCCCACTGGTCAACAGAATATGAAACATCGAGACTTATAACAAATGGTTGACGGGTGTTTATCTCGTCTCTTTACTTTGTACATTTTCATTTATCAGCTGTTATAAATGCCAACACCAATATATCAGAGAATATCAGCTAATACCATCTGACATAGATCAATCCGGCTGTAGTTGTCATGACCTACAGGATTTGTGCTTGCATATTGCATATTTTCTAAAAGGTAGAATGCTTTAAAATGTATTTCATCAGATGAGTAGCATTTTATTAACCCAAAGTAACATCAACACCGGAAAAGGCCTTTTTATGTTTATGTCTTGTTCCTCTGGTAGTCGCACATCCGCTTTGACATCCCACCAAACTGAGAAGGCAAAACCTGTATATCCTAAGCTGTTTTCAGAAACAAGGTCTATCAACTGCACATCTTTCTTATCATATAAAGAATGCCAAGCTCTTATCCTTCTTGAACTTGGCTCTCATTTCTGCTGCAGTTTTTGATTGTCAAATCTCTGAAATAAATAATTGGCCAAAGTCTAAATATTTACTGTTGTGCAAACTTTATGGAAGCTCGCTCCAAGGATTTTGTTTAAATCCCAGTATTTTAAACATCGTGTGCAATTTGTGGTCTCCGAGGCAAAGTGGTGTAAGCTATATATGTTATAAGGGCATACTTGTTATTATCACATTTGCTGACTGACCTTATTGAGATTAAGCACGAAATGTAAAACCACTGTGTTTTAGGATTCGTTGAAATAGTATAGTGCTCCGGCTGAGAAGAGAAAAAGCGTTTGCACATTTTTTGGATAAGACCTTCTTGTTGATTTAGCGCACAATAAAACAATAGCTATAACTTGATACCCATATAAGTGGTGCTCACTCGGGAGCTGAATGACAGAAAATCAAATAGAAATGTAATAAGTATAGATGGTTTGTACTATGTTCTTTTATCAAAAATATTGTCTTTGGCGGACATCCAACTTTTTTCCTAGCCACTGCCAAAATTTGAGGCTTGCAAACCTCAAGTATCCTCAAGTGGGCTTAGTGCTGTTTTGGAAAAATAGTAGAGAGAGAAAGGGAAGTGGAGTAGCTCCACACTGCAGTGATGCATTCAGCAGAGGCTGAATCAGTTGGTTTTTCTCTACACAAATTCCATCTTTAAAAGTTCCATCATCTCCCAAAGTGTTCTAGGAAACTCTTCTCAAACCTCCTTTGCACTGATATGAAATTTGGCCAAAATTCAGTGAAGTGGTGACACGCCTGTGTGATTATGGCATCACTAGACAACCAAAGGAGAATCCCTTCAAGCTGCCAGCATGGCCAAAAAAGAAAAACACCTCATTGGACTCAGACTTGGACTCATTGCGTCTGCTATCTGTTGCTGCACAATGACCTGTGTCACTCTCTGGGATGGGTGTCAGGAGTTCAGCCCTTTAGAGCCACGACCTGCGTTTGACCTCACTGGAGGGTAGAGATGCAGCTGAAGAGCCACATGATAGCTGCAGAGACATAAAGGCTGCAGGTCACATGTGACATTATAAAGACTGGAGTAACAAAACGATTCATAGCATGAAACAGTGAAATTGAAAGAAACAGAAAAAAAAGAAAAGTGGGTGGCTGTAGCTCAGGTGGTAGAGCAGGTCATCTACTGATCGGAAGGTTGGTGGTTCGATTCCCGGCTTCCCCTAGTCTGCATGCCAAATATCCTTGGGCAAGATACTAAACCGAAATTGCTCTCCGATGCATTCATCGGAGTATGAATGTGTGTGAATGTCAGTTGTGCTTGTGCGAATGGGTGTGAATGGGTGAATGCACAAGTTGTGTAAAGTGCTTTGAGTGCTCAGAAGAGTGGAAAAGCGCTATATAAGAACTAGTCCATTTACCAAAAGAAAAGCATAAAAAACAAAAAGAGACAACAGTAGAGTTAAAAGCACTTAAGAAATGGGTAAAATGAAATAAGAACCAACTGTGGAATAATTAGAGATGGGATTGGAATGAACTGTATGTCCTTATAGGACATTTAAAAAAAACAAAATTGTTTTATTCGGTAACCTATAAAGTGACAACAAAAGAAATCAAACTTTTAAAAAATGTGAATCTGAAACAACAACAATGAAATACTGGAAAACTGACACATTTAGATTTAAACGCCTGCAGTGAGTTTGGATAGAAACACACACACACACACACACACACACACACACACACACACACACACACACACACACACACACACACACAGAGCAGTTGCCAGTGAAGAAAATACTCTTGTTTTATTTCCACTGGTTTTGGAAAAGATAAAACACTCGTGCTTGGGTGTCGGGTCACCACCGGCGTTCATACTGTGTAAACATTCCACATCCATGTGGCGGCAGGGTGGACCTGCTGTCAGTCACAGAGAGTGGAAAACAATTTCAGTCTCACGCAGAAACGCTCCGTCTTCCGCACACACACACAAAAGCACACACTTACATATGCATGGCCTGAGGATTTGCAGAAGGCATTTGGTGTCTGCAGCGGTGTGTCTGGTATCAGTTGTTACATTCTCATCACTTAACATATAAACCAATTACGCTTTCTTTGTCATCAGGTGGGTTCATTCTCTGTGCATTGTTTGATGTTCGGCGAACTGCTTCGCGTCTTAAAAAAAAAAATGTACCCAGCTGCCACCGGCATCAACAGGTGGCCCTTCGCAGCTGTTTTACTTTAAACGCTTGACGTCTTTCCACTCTCTCTCTCTTTTTATATGTTCACAACACTCACCTTATCTGTTTTCATTCAGTGTTTCCTTCACTGGTAGCTTTTTTTCTTCTTCTCGTTTCTCTCTTCTGTGTCTTGGATGTGGTTCTGTCTGTGTTCATGTCGTGCTGCATGTACTCATAATCTGCGGTCTGTTTCGTGTTGTGTTTATATATGTTTCTACCTGTCTGTGTCTGTGTGCATTATATATATATACGTGTATATGTGTGTGTGTGTGTGTGTGTGTGTGTGTGTGTGTCTCCAGCTGTGAAGATAAGTGGGTTGCACCATCTTTGCAGATCTCTCAAAGGCAGGAAGAGTTTGCCACATTAAACAGCTCTTCTGTGAGTTGTAATTAAGACAGTCGGCTTTGTTTTTTAGTTTTTCAAAAAAAATCATTTTTGATACAAGTAAAAAATTCACAGATTTTGAAGGACTTCCAGTATATTTAGGGTTATTGTTAAATTTATTGTCCCTTTAGTGCACCCTTATGTTGGCCTGATATGACATTGCTTAACGGTAATATCGTCTTTGGTGCATTTCCTGTTGACACAACAGCCCTACGCCCTCCATCACACTCCAGCTCATGTCTGTTAGTGTAATGCAGGGAGAGGAAAACCAACACACAGTCCCAACTCTGCCAGTTCACTCCCCTCGTCTCTTTTCAGTGCCACTAGGCAGCTCTCTTTATTCAGTACCCTCTTTCTCTTCTTCCTTTCCTGCATCTGAAAGGGGTCAGTGCCTCTGCATGATGGAACCACAGGGCTGAAAGTCTTTGGGCCAGACACTGGAGGAGTCCACTACTAATTGCTCTCAGCGAATCCCCAACCATTGTCCCCCACTAGGTTTCAATTTGAATTTGAATGGTGGTAGCTAGCTGGTGCTGAGAGTGTAAGGTACACAAATGACTGTCACTGAGAATGGATCGCAGCGCTACAGAGATTGTGAACTTGTCCCCTAAATAAGCACTGTTGGCTTTTTGGCTCTGCATAAGTAACGGTCTGTTTACACTAGCATATTCATGTACGCTTGGCTGAAGTAGTGTTGGGATAGAACGGCAGATGCTTTAGGGTGAACAATTGTTTTTTCCAGGTTAATTTTAGATTAGCTTTGAAGAGTTATTCCTTGTTCATTTGCAGCATTGCAACAATCCATTAAACACGAGCATGAAGAAGTGGTTAGTAAAAAAGACTGAACAGTGTGTTAACAAGTTCCACTTGATCTTCAGGCTTCTTTAAAATATAACCCGTTTACCTTTTTCTATATCTGTGATTGTGAGGACACAGTAAGACAAATTCAAGTTGCCCCTCAAGTGCAAAAGCTAAGTCAACACATCCAAATGAAAGATGGAAAGACAGTGAGACAGACAGACAGACAGCTGAACAAATTGCCAGACCTTCCCCCTCCCTGCAGTTTACTTGTTCCCTCTCTATAGAGGCGAGGTTCTTGGTCCATGTCCCCCTCTTCTCCAGCCCCACTAGTGGTTAATTGAGCCCCTGCCAGGCCTCGCCCCTTTATTGCCTCCATTTGTCAAAGCCTGAAATCTTGAATGGTGCCAGAGACCTTATACAAATCGAGAGCCTCGTCGCCTCTCCAAGTCTCTCCATCTCCCTCCATTCCTTTATCACTCTCTCCATCCCCAAAGAGCAAACAGTTCTAGGCCGGGGCAGCTCAGGGCAAACAGTGGTTGAACAAAGGCAGTGGCTAAGTTGTGAGGGGTGGGTGGGAGTACGAGGGCGGGTGGCTGACGTTGTCCGCTACATCTCCAAAGTCAGCGATGCTAAATCTCACTGTGGCAGATGCGATGGTGTTCTTATAGGGTGTCGACATCTCCTGCCTAAAAACTGGACTGTAAAATAACTCATGCATGCTCCGAGAGCGTCCTGCTTCTTATTTTGGATTAGTCTAGACATTGTAGACGCCTAACTAGGCGACAGGTGTACAGTGGAAGGTATTGTATTGCGCCAGAAACTGTCCAGTGTGAGGCTGTCATCAGCACATGTGCTGCTGCCATCCCGTGGCCTGCATACTGCAGATAAGACCAGCCATTCAACCAAGCAGGCAGCTTTTCACTATAGTCATCATTGTTTGCCCAGACCACAGACAGACCTGTAATGTACGGGGGGAAAGACATGGGAGGAGCCGGGGGCTTTTATAGGCAGCACTAAATACAATAAATAAAAGAAGAATGACAAACAGAGCTGCTTTGGTGCCATATGGAAGAAAAGAAAGAAAGAAAGAAAGAAAAACCCAAAGGAGACTTGTTGTCTGTAATGTGTATGTCGGCTGCCAAATGGACCGTATCAGATTTCTGCAAAATTAGAATGAAAACTGATGTCAGTCCAGAGGTTCATCAGGCCATGGTATGGTTGGCTGACTGTTACTGGTATGGATATTGCAATACTATGCCCATTTTGTAAGAGATACATAATCTGTGATATAGATTTAAACCCTACAGCATCACTAACACTTGCCTGTTTGTCTAAAAGCGCATATAATGCCTCCTTCAGGCCAAGTCAGAAAACAAGCCTGTACTCGTAGAATGAGAATGTAAAAGCATAAATGTGCAAAATTTTTAATATTATAATAATATTATTATTATTCCGTTTTTTTATCACCAAAAACGAAAAAAGAAGAACTAACTCAACAGCTCGCACAGTGCATGACTCCATTTATGCCTATTTATTAAACACATTAATGTTTCATACAAGTTTGGTACGTCAGACTATGAATATCCTTACACAACCTTACAAAAAATGTAAAGCACACCCAAAAAACTCCCATAAAATAGCAAATAACAAACATTAAAAATGTAACTAAAACTAATAATAAAAGTAAAGGGAAAATTATGGATAATTTAAAAAAGTTTTAATGGATTGCTTGTGCTTTCGGCTGCTGCTGACTGTGGTCAAATTAACAGCTAGACTTTCTTTAAAGTAAGTGAAAATTCACCATGTGGTATGGTAAGAACTCATAGGCAGAAAGTTGCACTCCTGGGCAACAGTTGTGTCATTGTGATTGCATTTGCTAAATGCTAATCTATTGGCCGTATCAGTACAGTGGTGTTGTCAGTGTTTGCCATAATGGGACTTCTTCTCTGTAAAGCAGGAGAAATATATTTCGATGCTGTGACCTCACTGACCTCACATCCAAAACAATGATAAAAATGATGGTGCCCTTTATTTTTATTTTAAGAACCAATAACAACTCTTTTTTTTTAGCTAGCTTTTAAGTATTTTTATTTTGGAACTGAACACAGTTCAAAGAATTCAGAGGAAATGATTAAACACTGTGGCCACTCCAATGGTGCTGAAGTGGGAACGAAATGCTTAGATATTAAAATGAGTGTCATCTGGCTTTCAGCTTCCCACGCACTGGATTTGGGATCAGCTTCTAATGTGTCATCTATTGATGTTCATTTTACTAGATGGCTTGAGACGTTACATCATATACGCCTGTCCTTTCAATGGGTTCAATCTGCAAAGCTTTTGAAGTTCTAAGTTCATCACCAGGATCCCGCAAGTTCATGTCCGAGTGCATAAAACTTTGCATTGTTCTTGGCGTCATAAAAACTTTGGAGCATTTAAATGAGCCAAGAGTGAGATGTATTTGCATGCATGTGGATGGGTTGACAGGCTCACAACACACCACAATTTTGAACATGAATAATCAAAAATCAAGACGTTATTTCATGGTGACTTTGCGCCTCATGTTTGCTGTTAGAACAGTGTTAGAATTAATGCATAATATCTGCTTTCTCCTGTTTTCTCAGCCCAAGTCTCTGTAGTATTGTGAAGTTATAAATTAATTTACAAAGCTGCAAAAATATTGTACTTACCATAACTCTTTAAGCACGGTACGCTGTGAAAGCGTGTTAGATAATATCCACATGGATGTGTTGCATTTGTTTTCATGTGTGTTTGTGCATCCGTCTGCTTCACACGCTAGGGTGCCGTGCCCTGCTGCAGAGGTCTTTGTTGGAAGTGTAGAACCATGAGTCAGGCCTGTGGGAACAAGCCCTGCTCCTCTCCTCTCTCTCCCACGCTTTCACACTCATCCCATCCTGTGTACGTCCGTTTCACCCCTGGTGATGGGGAGGTGGGGTATAGCGAGCATACGCTGTGAAAATAGTCACACGCAGATGTGTAAGGGTCATCAGACCCTGAGAAAATGGAGCTAGCTGTATGTGATTTTTTTTTTAGTTAGGCCATGTATGGCGGGATTAGGAGAAAATCATAAACAGCCTGCATTCTCATATACTGTATGTCTATGAATTACCAGGAGTGTCACATATATTATGTGGAAAAACATAAAGAGGGACACAAAGGCTTCAGCCTCATATTTTCTTCTTTTTTGTGTGTGTGAGTTTTGTGAGCGATAGACCAGCACCTTGTCTATCAGTTGTCTCCCAGTCTCAGTCTGTCAGTACCCAGTGAACACCATGCAATCAATGGGTGCCATCTGGCTGACTGTACACCAATCAAAGAGCCCATTCTGGGTGTTACCTTAGGAGCAGCAGAGCAGTGGAGGAGGGCATGGAGAACAGAACGAGGCACCTAGACTGAGCCCAGTCGAGGGGGCTTTGAAGCCCCTTACTCTAACTCAAAGACGGGAGGTCTGGGCCAACCAGAGAGAGAGAGAGAGAGACAGAGTGAGAGAGAGAGAGCGAGTGGAGGCCTTTATCAGAAAACCCGAGCACAATTGTGGTGTGCGGTGTGGGAGTTGGGGGAGTTAATTCTTTGTATAGATGAATGGATGAATAGAGGAGAAGGGCTGAAACACTAGCATCTCCCCCCCTCCACCGCCATGCTGGATCTCTGTATGTTTTAAGTTGGCCATCTCGGGGCCCCAGGGCCCCTCTCCGCGGACAGACCGACAGATACCATCAATTACCAAGGCCAGCCACTGGCCACCATATGGCCAGTGGCTGCATAGGAAAGAAGCTTGTTCCCTTCACAGCACCAGCCCTACATATGCTGCAGGCTAACTAGCCGTATGAACAGTGTGTGTTTTGGTAATGTGTGTGTGTGCGTATGTGTCATGTGTTGCACTGGCATAGGTTTGGGTAGTGTTACAGGACTGACTTATGCATCAGGGGGTCGGGATTGGATTACAGGATTGAGTTACACCTGTTTGTGTGCGTTTGTGTGCTGTTGCGTGCCCATCTGTGGTTTTTACTGAACTTTCTTTTAGTGAAGACAGCTTGAAAAAATGAGGACATTTTTATATGTCCTCAGTTCTGTAACTTGCTCTTGAGGTTTATTGGTAGTTGAAGAATAAATGCGTGTTATATGAGTGTAGGTAAGCCCAAACCTACATTGGAAGGAAAAGTCACCTGTTGTGCAAAATGAAAAATGCACCTTCATATAACTTACACGGCATCACTGGTGACATAATGTTGCTGAAAAAACCCCAAAAAACAGTTATGGAGTTGTTTCAGTTTTTTCTATTGGTTCACAGGATTTAAAAAAAAAAACAGATCTCAATGAACCTTTTCTTCAGAGGTGAAGTCTGATTGACTAAAAGTGATTATCTTTTGGGAGTCGACCTTCTCTTTACATCTTTACAAATAGGTTCCAAATTAAAATAAATCATCTTATGTTCTCAAGGAATATCACAAACGAATCCAGATCCAGATGCTTCTGGATCCAGAAACTCAACCCATGCATGGTGTGGAGGGAATTTTCAGCCTTGGCAGAGGCATGCAGTCTGTTTTTATGAGCCAGTCAACAAATCGATACAGTGCCTGTGAGTGCCTGTGTTTCAACTTTAAAAGTCTGTCGCAATCCAAAAAAACCCAAACAAAATTAATGGATTCAAAAATAATTCTTCAGTAGAAATTAATTGTCCCTGCAATTGTCCTACATAATGCTTTGTAATTGCGGCTGCTGTAACTTTATATTAACTTCGACCGAGTTAGAGTGCAGGAGTACTGTGCATTTAATCTGGCGATTTGCATTAAAAAAAAAAAAATTATAGCAGTAGTTCTCGTCCCACTCTCCAACTATGTATCAATCAATAATAATAAAAAACAAAGATCCAAGTTGAAATAAAGGGCAGCAGGTTTGGATCAGAAAACCCTCATTTGATTATTTTTCACTACTTAAATCATATTCATTCAACTTTCTCTCACTCGCTGGTTGTCGATGCCCCACCTGCAGTGGCTCTGTTACGCGCCAGTGGAGATCGTCCCGCGGTGCAGGAAACACTGATTTCATCTGTTATATTTAACAATGTGCTGTAGGAGGGAGGGCCACGATGCTCTCCTTTGAATGCCCATTCGAATGCATACAAATGGGCATTTAAAGGATTGTATTAAATGAACTGAAAAAGTGGACCCATTGTTAACATGCTTAAAGTTAGGCGATGAGGAATGCATGTACAGAATTACAGTAAAGCATACCCACTGTGAGTGATACTTCAGTTGCCAGAGCCACCATATTCACCTGACCTCCAATTAGTACACGTAACCAGACACCTGTGAAGCAGATGGTAAAATGAGGGTTTTGTTTTTGCAGAATAAAGGCGTACGCTGCAGGGGAGTGACAGCCAAGCCGTCTCTCTGCTCTGCTCTCCAACTCCTTGAAAAGGACAAATCTTCCCAAATGCACCGTAATTTAATTAGACACGTCTGTTTGAAATCAAACTGTAAGTGGAAAAGAAATCCTACACTTGCTGGTACGCCTCCACTCACTACACGACCATTAACGAAAAACACATTGCCTCATGGCTGGGGAGGGAACGAGGGAGGTGAAGCAAGAGAGAGAGAGTGAGAGAGATGTTTCTGTTTGATATATAATGTGAGAAAGAGCCAACAGCAAAACAAGGAAACATCTGGGTGATTAATCTTTTGGAAGGGAGGAAAACAGGGAGGCAAATAGTACCAGCCAGAATAGGCACACACGAGCACACACAAGTGCACGCACAAACAGCTGGGAGCCAGAGACAGTGAACCATGTGAGTCATGATCCTCATTAATATTATATCAAAGCCTCTTTGATTGAGGCTTTTGTTGTATTACTTGGTCAAAAAAAGAAAAGAAAGGAAAGGAAAACTTAAGTGTAACCATTTGAGAGGTTTTGTCCACCATTTACTCAAGTTTCATTTAATTGTAGGTTTTGAGACTTTAATTACTTTTTTTTCTTTTTCATTTTTCTAACCTCTACACAGGGCTGTTTTTGCTGAAAAAACATGTGCTATTCTCATTCAGTCAGTGACACACATTAACACTTAAGGAGCTGCCCAGTACGACCACAGCCGTTATTCTGTTTGCTGTTGAAGGCAGCTGCGGGCAGAGCACCTTGCCTAAAGGGGGGAAAGTGTTACTCATTCGTTTAAACTGCCCAAATTGGGCCTTTCTTGGGAATAAATTCGCATACTTACTTATCACTCACCAGCCACTGTAACCTCGAGGCTGTTATAAAAGGCATTCAAGGTCATAGTAGATGGATTTCATGGATAATCAGCTTTGTGGCACTGTTTTTACTCAGCATATATTTAAACATATATGCTTATATACATGTTTATTTATTAGCGTACAATAAAATCACCAATGCCTCTTTGTGGCATTGATGTGCACAGGTTATTGCAGCACATTGTAAGCTGTGGTGAGCGATTGTGCAATATATTCTTCCTCATTCCCTCAGGCCATCCAGGCTGTGAATCTTTGAGGCAGGACAGGGCACTGCTGTTTACTTTACCTGAAGGTGACTTACAGTAACAGTAACAGGCTGCAGCATAACAACCCAAGTGGGGATGGGCTGAAACCAGCACATATTTGCTGTCTTACCTGATGAGATGGACAGATAGACGGGGAACATCTGTTAAGCTGAGCATACATGCACTCACAAGGAGACACGTATACCCAGAAGGGCCCCAAAAAGGATCTGATCCTATCGTAGTAACTGCAGGTGTCCTGTGATAGGCACACACTGACAACTCATGAGTAGACCACACACACACACACACACACACACACACACACACACACACACACACACACAGTAAACACCAGTGACGTTAAAGCTCAGAAAGCATGAAGCCCATCTCACGCACAGTTGGTGCTGTGATACTGTGACCAGCCCATATTGGCACCATCTGTTCAGACGCTAGTGATTTGACATGTAAATCACTGCTATTTTGGTTTTATGTATATATCTGCAGCACTGAGTGCGCCTAAATTAAAGAAAAGACCAAGGAACTCTCATTTTGTACGTTCTTAATCATGTACATTTATATAGCTGTTGAGCAGTACCCACAATGCGACAAAACAATTCCGGTCTTGTTTGATAATTGTCATTTCGATGCACACTGTAGCGCTTAATTCATTTTCAGTTCAATTTAATTTAGTTTTAGTTATATAGCACCAAATACCAACAACAGTAACCTTAAGGCATTTTATCACTTGATGACAGTGGCAAGGAAAAACTCCCTTTTAACCCTTTAAAACCGGTCAGAGCAGGCACGCTCCGTTTTGCGTAACTATTTTTAAATCCCGGTAGCACTGCCACCACGTAAGCTAGCGCAATAATTTTTTTTGCATATGAAACCGGAGGAGTTGTACTTACTTCTTATGCCATCAGCTTGTCCTAGGTCACAGTTTCCTTCCACGTATGGCTTTGCAAAAACTGCATAAAAAGCACTTGCAGCAACAAAAACATAACATTCCAGAAACTCGCTTTGCCGATCCGATCAGCTGTTCATAACACTTCCTACGTCCATGCAATGAGATGCTTAGGACTCATATTGCACTGCTGGAAATAGTTTATTTTGATGCATATGCTGCTTTTTTGCAAATTTGCACTATAATATTTATTTTCGTTTTTCCTGCAGTATATAAAGATTGGTGTATTTCAAAAATAAAACTATGAAGACACTCAAAATAAATTTCCTGTGGTGGGAAACTATTTTGTGCAACTTTTTTGTATTTACAGTTTTGAGGGATAAGCCTATTAAATTTCTCTAACTAGAAATATATGTTAAAAAACAAAAACGATTTTAAATTTTTTTGTAGTTTATTGCACTTTTTTGCAATTTATGTAATTACTATGCACTTAATGCATGCATATTATTAAAATTTAGGCTGTAATGGTTGTATTGATGTATAGCAACTTGAAATGCTCCCAAAAATGGCTCTACAACATGTAAAAATATAATATAAGCTCTGGCGGACTTGGTTCTATGGTAGGTCTTAAAGGGTTAACAGGACAAAAGCTCCGGCAGAACCAGGTTGAGCGAGGGGCATCCACCTGCCACGAACAGCTGGGGGTGAGGGGAGGGAGACAGGACAAAAGACTTGGCTTGCAAGGTTTGCAAATACACTTCCGTGCCTTGTTTTTAGTCCACTGTATAGCAGGTAAGGTGGAACATACACTTGCATGCAAAGACAAAGTGAAGCATCATACTTGTCCATTGATAGTCTAATAAATCACATAAATAAAAGCACATTTTTTGCCCTCAACCAGTGATTGATTGCAAAATAATTACTCTATCCTCATACACGTTGATATAAACACACTCATGTCTGTTTTAGTGTTGACAGATTTGAAGTCTAGTCCAGGTCCTGTTGCCCATTGTGTTGGGATTTTCCCACTCAGACACACTGGCACTTACACAGGGCCTCAGCAGCTTTATGTGAACTCTTCTACAAAACCAGAGCGCACACACACACATTTTTCTGTGCTCACACAGAGAAACGGTTGCACACATGCACTACACAATGTAGTGGAGAGGATTACACAAAGTATAATTAGAAAAAGCACCTAACAAAACATATGCGCAGAGGCAGGAAGTGCAGCCAGTGGCCCTTGGCTGCCAGTTCAAAACTCTCCTGTTTGTCATGAGACTGGATCTTTTATGCATGTGCTCACTCCAGTGCAGTGGATGTAGAGTGACAGACAGGCTGCCCAACTCCTGGGGGAAAGAGCATCTATAGTCCTGTGGGTGTGTGAGCACAATGTGTGTACTTAACCCAGTGTGTGTTTCCTCTCCTAGGACTGGAGAAGGCTTCCCCTCTTCTCATATTGTGGATTATTTTCCTTTTTTAGTCTTTTAAAAGCATTATTTTTATGATTTATAATAACACTAATGTTTTTAATAATTCAGAAGGTGAATTGAGAAGGAGGCCTAAGGGCCTGATGTCCTCTAGTGGCCTTGTGGTCGCTGCCCAGCATCATGGAGCATGATTGGCATTTGCCATTGAATATCGGATTGGATTTACAGATGTGAAAAGGTATGGAGAGCCTTGGAGAACATTATGCTGCCTGTAACATCGTTCATCATGACTGGTTCAGTGGTGGGTCAGTGATGGACTGGGGAGGCATATCCATGGAGGGACGCATGGACCTCTACAGCCTAGTGGGCCCTGGGTTCCTTCTGGTGCAGAGTATGCAGGCAGTTCCTGGTGGATAAAGGAACTGATACCATTAAATGGCCCCAACGCTCGACTGACCTAAAACCAAATGAACACCTCTGGGACATTATGTTTCAGTCCGTCCAAGGCCACAGGTGAAACCTCAAACTGTCCAGGAGCTCAGTGATGCCCTGGTCCAGATCTGGAAGGAGATCCCACAGGACACCATTAGTCATCTCATCAGGAGCATGCCCCAACGTTGTGGTGCAAGCACACAAACTACTGAGTACCTTTTTAAGTTGCTGCAATGGAATGAACCAGCAAAACAGACTAGCCTACCACAACATCTTTTCACTTAGATTTTTAGGATGATGTTGGTTGATCAGATTCATTTGCATTAAATGATGTGCTGTCTTTTCATTCCTAACACATATCAGTAATGATATCTGGCCTTATCTTATTCCTCACTGAGATCTGATCTGTTTTCTAAGTGTTCCTATAATTTTTTTGAGCAGTGTACATCAGGATGGGGACCTTTGCTTTCAGCTGAACGATGTCAAAGTCATTGTTCTTGGTGTTTACTCGGTTTTGTCAGTGCTGCCCTTCAGTTACTGCCATCATTATCCCAGACTTGCCTCGCCAGCATCGGTCACTCCTGACAGCCGCTGCAGTTTGTAGCAACAATAACTCTCCCACAATCAGTGAAGTGGAACAGTAAATGTGGACCTGGAATCCCTACTTCCCCTTCTCATTCCCATACTGCTTTCTGTCCCATTCCTGTTGTGGGGACAGAAAGGAATCCATCCGGTCACACGCTGTGCAAAATCACTCAGTTGGGTCAAGGGGATTGCTGCTGGCTGCGACAGTGCCAGATTGTTATCACTGGATAATCCCTACGGAGGAGTGGCAATAACACACAGACTGGGTTGTTTTGTGTCACTGCAGATGATCTTTTTACTGGATGCTCACAATATAAGAACTGTTACGTTGCTCCGGAGGCAAGGGACACAAATGCGCGAATACTGGACACTCAAGTAGAGCGAAGACAAACATTTGGAGTTCGATACTGGCGGATGTAACAAAAGCCGACAGCAAGCAAAGTGTAAAAAAAAAGGCAGCTCCAGAGCAAATCAAAGCCCATAAATTTTATGAAAACCAAATTCAAAGTCATCAGAATCCAATAACGCAAAGAAACAGGGGATAAACACAGGAAGACACAAAAAGGCTAGGGAAGAAATGCAGATGTACTAAAAACTGGCAAGGAGAAGGGTCAGATTACTGTGTAAACACCCAGAGATCTGATAGGCAAGCACAAAAATTTACTAGATATAAAGGGACATAGACTGGGAATCTACAAGTGAGTCACAGTGGCAGCTATCAGGCCAAATTTCCAGTGACTTCGTCAGAATGGTGACTCTGGGAATCATCATAGCTGAAGGCAAAAAGTATAGGCTAGCCAACTTGGTAGCAGGCTGGTGGGCAGCTGTCTCAGAGACATCCAGCGTGGCCTCTGAGCTCATCTTGTGTAGTTGTATCAGTCTAGGCCAAAAGGTAACATTCTCTCTGTTACAGCCAAATCCAACTGCCTGGCTTCAGTGGATATCCAAGAAATCCTGTGGCCATGGCGTGTCCAGTTTTGGATGGACCCAGAAAAACATGATTACAGGCCATCACCCAGGATAAATAAACAAATGGAAAGTTACTGCTGGATGTAACAAAAGCAGACAGGGAAGTAAACTTGGCTGCAGAGGCCAAGCAGAGGTTAAAGTCTCCAAATTCAAAATAATTAGAATTGTCCAAGGCATCCTTTAGGTAGAAAATGTCATATAACACTTTAATAGTTTGTCAATGACTGTGGTTGTATGTACACTAATAATATGTACACTTCACTTTGTTTCTTCTTTTTCCTTCTAGTTTCAGTTTTCTACTAATAACACACTTTGATGAGAGTACCAGCTGTGCAGAATTTCTTGTGAAAACATGAAATATCTTGTCATTATTGTCTCAGAAGGATTGGTGTAGTGTGTATGTAAGAGTAACAGATTTTTCTTTGTAAGGGTGCCTGCATTTAAGATAATACAGAAAAAGGCAGAGGCATGACATCGTGCTGATCACATAAACAAAGACAAAGAGGTTTGCTGCTGTTGTGTTCACATTAAGTCATGTAGAAGTAAAATAATATTCACAGAAGATGACATCATGGGTAGCCCAGTTACAGATTAGCGACCCGTCTACAGCGTAGCCTGCCTTTCACCCACAGTCAACCGGGATAGGCAGGCCTGCATTTAGAAAACGGATGGATGAATGGTACCACAGACAGGTTAGCGCATCACGACGAGAGGAGGATCAATGTAATTGTCTCTAGGAGCTCTGGCTCTGCTGGGCTTGTTGCTTTAAACAAATCCCCGGTGTCCCTATCTCAGTCACAACACTCCCACTGCTGCAGAGTTTGTATGAGATCAGTGTATATGTGTGTGTGTGCGCGCACGTGTGTGTGTGGTCCAGGTTTTACTCATGATGTAGGGCCCTTAGTCTGTTTGCACAGAACTCATGGGGATGTGTAGTCCCTATAGAGAGAAAAAGCACGCTTCTAGAATGTAACATGTTACATTTTGAGGTGAAAACATGCTGTAAGGTTAGTATAAGGTTAGTGTTGGCCAAGTAGAAGTTTGTGAAGAAATAAATTGAGGTTGGTGTAATGTCTTCAAAAGTCACAGGTACACGATGAAGAGTTTGGTGTGGGAGGGGATAAAGAAAAGCACGTATCATTGAGTTTTCTTGCTGTTCTGTGTTTGCTTTAGAGTAGCTCAGATTTCAGCTGGACAGAGCCAAAAGCAACAGTGTTTTGCTTGTCTCGATGTATCACCGTATTGATGTAAAATCTCCCTAAATAGTTAAATTTCATGTTTTTAATAACCTTATCTAAATTTTTAAGCATTTGTGAAGCGCATGTTTCTCTCAGTGCTCATCTTCTATAGCAGCACCTCTAAATCCACTTACCAAGGGGTGTCTCGGCTAATTAGCATCAAACTAAACTAGTATGAACGCTTCAGTTCCAATGCAAATTCCCTTTCCTGAGTCTTGGTCCTGGGAGATTTTACTACGTGGCCCAAGTAAGCAAACTAAGTCAACGCCACATATGTCTTGCATTTGGACATTAAAGCAGACTATTATGAGATTAAATCAGAGACTTGTGATATTCGGTTCAAATCTCAGCTCCCACCAGCTCCAGTCACGCAGAGGGAGCATTCGAAACTGATATTGTGTTCAGGTTCTGCCAAAGCTTCAAAAATCAACCGCGATGGAAAAGGAAGTGAATTAAGGTGTTTTTTGTATTGAATTGTAGCTCAGATACATGTTGGATCACAGAGAAGATTCAGATATAATGTAAGATTTTTGTAGGTTGGAAGGGTCGTGTCTAAATTAAAGGAAAAGAAAGCAACAGCCATACTGTACTATCAACTTCTGTTATTTTCCTTTGTGGGGTAATTATAGCTGACAGGACAGCAAGAACCTAATTGCCAGCAAATTAAATAAAAAAATGCTTTTATAGCAGTAATGTGCCATCATGTATATTGAATTATCATAAAAATGAAGCCCCGAGCATCATTGTTATCCTTAAAGGGCCGTTGTTGTTTTTTTATTACAGGGTAAATTTATATGTACACTAAAAAAACGACAAATATGGGAGTGAAAATTGAAACGCTTAGTGAATGAACAAGCGTGCTTGTGATGTGTTAGCATTTGTTTTCTCTTATTCCTTTATATACGTTGTCACCTTCACGGTATGTCACAGTATCAAACACTTATGGTTTCAGGTTTTGAATGCAGGTGTCTATTATTGTATTTATAAGTGTGTGACACTTTGTGTGTTTGTGTGTGTGGGAAACTGAGAGCTGCTCTTTTGCTGCTAGGTGATAAATGACCTTCAGGCCTACTAGTGACAGCTCGGCTCCTGATGACTAACTGGCTGCCTGACTGTGCTAATGGTAGAAATGCAGAGCCCTGGGAAAGCATGGGATACACTCACACGTGCACATGGGAGGTTCCGCGTGGGGGCTCACTGTGACATGTGATCTTCCATTAAACTGTTATACATTACTCATTTCATAACGTTAGGAATATTCTTTGCTTTTTTTCTCTTCCCGGTGAAAGAATTACATGAGAGATTTTTTTCCCCTGTTTATCAATGACACAGAGTCTGATAGTGTAAGATTACGTTGGCCATGGCCCTGACCTTTGAGAGGCTTTGAATTTGATCCTAGATCAGATCAGCAAAAGTGAGCAGCAACAAGTCAAGAAACAATGTTTTTTTTCCTTTTTATTTTTTTCCCCAAGTCTGTATTTTCCTTTCCAGCTCTGAGTCCCACTAGGTCTTTCCAAGGAAGTTGAAGCAGAAGGTGGAGATGCAGTGAGATGGGTATTAAGGAAAGGAAAAGGGGGAGGCAGGGAGGAAGAAAGCAGAAGAATAAACTTCTAGTGAGAGAAACAGTCTGGTTCCTGCCATCAGTTAGCCAACTGGGCTCAGTCCAGTTGGTAGGGGTTCTGGAAAAAGTAGCCATCATCTGCAAACCATCATCCAGGCCCAACATACTTGGACCAGCTTTCAGCACCTGTCACCCATCTCGTCACTGTGACCAATTCAAATAAACATGCAAAATTAATCACAGCATTACCACCAAACCCAGCACCCTATCTTCCTCCTGATTTTCCATTATTTTTTTCCATTTCTTCATTTATGTTTAAGTGTTACGAGGCACATATGTTTAAATACAGAGCTGTCAAAATGTTGGGTGTGGTTTACAAGCTCTTTAGTGAGTGAGTGGCTTGTGGTTGTTAGTTCAAGGCAAGGATTAAACTAAGGTCTTTTAATACTGTGTTGCACTATATGAGCCCATTAATTGTCTTTGAAAAACTGTAAGTGATTGTCCAGACTTTTAATTAATAAAAGTGGTCAACTGGATGTTAGGTCAAGTAAAGGAGGCTACTGCAATGTGCAAAGAATAAGTGCTATGTGATATGTTCCCTGTGTGAATTTGAGCTAACCATAAGTATCCCATGTCATGGAAGTCAACCACAATGAAAGTTCTAAAACAACCCAAACTTATTCAAACCCAAACTTATTGTATTTAAGTGTAGCCTGTGATATATTGTTCAGCTCTTTAGTTTATAAGAAACTATGTGCAAAACTAATTACATTAGGTAGGAAGGAAGGAAGGAACACAAGAAAAATATAAACTGTTATATAATGGTTGGGTAAAGCAGTAAAAGGATTCGGACGTAGGTGGTTTTTTCTTTTTTGTGATGGTAAATTTTCATTATTTAATGGTATTTTTCCAGCACCCCACACTCCACAGATTTTTCTTTTTACAGTATAGCTGGAGTGCTGACTAAAATAGTAGTACTCTCAGGTCTTTGATGTAAGTCATGTGTGTTGGGCTCCATTAAGCCATCTCTACAGAGATGAGGGAGATACTGAAATGGTGAAGTTAATGTCTTTTCCATTTTTTTTTGTCTGCAAAGTTCTTATAACTTATACTGTCTGAATTAATTCTCAATAATGTCTGATAGGTCTGACCAGTTTTTATCAGTCTTATGAGACATGACGATCGTGGCTCAAGAGTTGGGTGTTCGCCTTGTAATTGGAAGGTTGCCGGTGCGAGCGCCGGCTCGGACAGTCTGGGTCGTTGTGTCCTTGGAAAGACACTTCACCCGTTGCCTACTGGTGGTGGTCAGAGGGCCTGGTGGCACCAGTGTTCGGCAGCCTCGCCTCTGTCAGTGCGCCCCAGGGTGGCTGTGGCTACAATGTAGCTTGCCATCACCAGTGTGTGAATGTGTGTGTGAATGGGTGCATGACTGGATGTGTAAAGCGCTTTGGGGTCCTTAGGGACTAGTAAAGCGCTATAAAAATACACGCCATTTACCATTCTTATACAAGAAGGAAATTTTAAAAAAGAGAAATGACAGGCTCAAATGAGTCCAAAATAAAGAAAGCTCTAAGGTTAAAATTTATGCTGGTAATAGGAACTTCTGTGTTAAGCAAAATGCTTTTCTCTGTATTACATTGTTCTATAGACGGCTAAAGACCTCTTTGGGCCGTGTTTTGTTTTGTTGCCCTGGTTTTATTGCATTGCAGGTGTATGTGCAGCAGGTGTGGCTGGCTGCTGTGCAGTGCAGTAAAGGAGGAGGGATGATCATGGTCAATATACAAGGAAAGAACCTTTTACACATGGCTCCAGTGCGGTACGCCTCTGGAAAATCCATTCAGGCACTCACGTACCCCGACACATGCTGACAGCAGGCACTAGACGTGCACATAAGTTACATAAATACAAAGATCCACACATTGAATGGAAGACATGTGGACACAAGAAGACCTAATAACATAAGCATGTACAGGGACCATTTCTTGTTGAATAAAAGGGACTTGTTGAGTACATGAAAGTCCAAAAAAAGGTTACTTTTCCTTACAAAGCATATGACGATCATAAGGATGAAAACAAAAAAGCTGCCATTATGGTTGCCACATATTATTATCAGTAATATACAGACTACCTTTCTGTACCAAAGTCTTTATGTAGAAATAGTTAGCTGCATCAGGCAGGACAAGTCAGAAGTCCATTTGATGACCTTATACTGTATTTAAAGAGAAAAGAGAGGACCACATATTTTACACACAGTGTGGCACAGTCTCATCAAACCTTACAATCCACCAGACAGTGAGTTTCAAGTTTATCCTTATACGTATGTCATCATTCTTTAAGTTCCTGAATTTGCTCTGTAGGCTCAGGTTTTCTGAACCTTTAATTCGCTTGTTTTAAAAAAGCAATAGCAAGTAGGCATGATTAAAATGCTGATTCCCAGTTTCCCAGTTTAGTAAATGTAGCATTATTAAGCTAGTATGCTAATATGCTAATAGGGCAGGGATAGCTCAGTAGGTAAAGTGGTCGCCCCATGATCGGAAGGTCGGCGGTTCGAATCCACTTAACGGCTACCCTGAGGTACCCCTGAGCAAGGTACCGTCCCTACACACTGCTCCCCGGGCGCCTGCTTAGTGGGCTGCCCACTGCTTCACTGAGTGAATGGGTCAAATGCAGAGAAAAACAAGTAATTTCCCCATGGGGATCAATAAAGTATCCATTATTATTATTATAATGTCCTTGGTATACATGTAGCTTAAGCTTAAGTAGCGAGCTAAAGTTTGCTAGACTGCTAGCAAACACAAACACAGAAACTTAGTAACTTGCTGCCAGTACCCTGTAAACCAACATCAGCAAACCTAGTGGCTAATTCCAAGTGAACTTCTGTGGCTAGAAAAGTTAATTAACTTACTTGCATATGCTCGGCAGCTGGGATGTGGAGTTTTTGTAGGCAGATAGCTCCATGGTTCTGCCCAACAGAAGCTAACGTAATGAACTGTCGCTTTTATTGGCCTTGAAGTTTAGTTTGTGGATTCTAGGATTTAGATTCATTTAGATCTCCAATAGAGTCTCACATGTCATTTCTTCCTTCTTTTTTACTTTTTTTTTTACACATCTGTGGCTTTTTCCTATTAACAGTCTGACAGTGAATGGGCAGCTGACTTTCTGTCTTGCCTTGACAGATTTATAATTATTCTGCTGTTGTTGATATACCAATATCTGCTTTTTGTAGCACTGGGCACGGGATGAGGAGCTCTTTCTGTCTTTTTCTTTCAATTTTTTGCCCTTCTGTCTCTTTCACTCATTGTTAAGGTCACTCCACTTAGACTTTTCTTTTCCCTCTGCAGAGGGCACTCTCCCTCTTTTTCCTTCCTTCCCCTGCTTTGTCTTATTTCTGTCAATCCATAACCTTTTCTCTCTTATTCTGTTTTGATTTTTCTCATTTCATTATAAACATGTGCCACTTTCTTTGAAACTTTCCTCTTCCTGTCAGTGTTTCTCATCCACGCAGACCCCACATGTCAGTGTACACGGCATCACAGCGCACAATATAGACAGAGGAGGTGTTTGTGTCTGCATGCCTACATGCTTTATTCCCTCCCTCAGTAATTAACAATAAGCTGAATTACTACAGGCAGAGATGTATAAGCTGTATGTCTCTGAGACCTCGGGGTTGTCTGAAATTGGAAACAGCGAACAATTGCTATCACTCTCCTTTAATTGACTCTCTCTCACACACATACACACATTTTCTTCGTGAGTGTGAACTTAAGTACTTTCCCTAAGCAGCATTGTTATCCTGGCTCTCGACTGTTGTGTCTCCCACTCAAATAAATCTCCTCCTCTTTATCACTGAGCAACAAATATTTACGTTTACCCTAAATCACAGAGAAACATTCTCATGGCCTCCCTGATTAGCTGTGTCAGCCTCAGTGCTGGCGTGCCAGCGCAAGTTCATTTTTTGCCATGAATCATTGTCCAGCAACAGCCAATAAGACTCCTTTACTGACTCCCCCTGGTGCCCATGAGGCTTGTGAGTAATTACTATATTTACATCCCAGTGGATGGAGCCAGGCTGGCGGTCACCTGGGTAGCTACACAGGTATTCCTGTAGTACTGTGTAATTTTCATTTTATACCAGGGGGCAAGCTAAATATTTGCATTCCACCACAGGATGAGCCTCCCCCCTCGAAATACAAATTCCCTCACTGTTTAAGCCTTCCAGTGGCTCTTTTGGTACCTTTGAGAAATTTCTAGGTGTTGGTGGCCTCTACCCTGTCAGTGTACTACTGGGTGATATCATAGGTTAAGTTGTATTTGAGAAGGCACAAACCAAATTATCAGACGGTGTACTTGTACCCATAGGTTGGTGTTCCCATCGTGTGTCAGGTGTAGTGGACAGCTTCACACAGAGTAGGGGGAAGAGAGTCACTTCCTCCTCAGGCTTTGATGTTAAGACTCATTTCCTGTCGTCGGAATACTAGAAAGACTCGGGAAGGGGAGAAAAAACATGTTCTTTTGAATTCCCTGCTTTTGTTTTGGCTAGGAGCCTTGCTTATTACATGCCGAATAGTAATCACAGCAGCTGGGATTGTGTGAACTTCAAGCTCATCAAAGCTTGAGAGGCTTCCACAATTCAGTGTAATGTTTTTCCAAGCATAATTTTATGAATAACTACTATGACATGGGAAAATATTACGATTCAGGACAAACGAGCGCTCGTTCCTCTCAATCAGGCTGTCGTTTGCTAGACGCACGTGTCTCGAGGACTCAAAACGGGACCAACGTCCGCATCTATAATCCATTTGTAAGAAATGTCAAGGCCGAGAGCTGTTAACAGGTCCCCTGGGAATAAAGCGGAACATTCTGTTATTGTTTTCAGAGAGGAAATAATCCGTTAACAGTAGGATGCACTCTGCTGGTTACCCTGTTTATTTCTTTTCAGAAGCAATTAGGGCCTGTTAATTAAGGCCATAAAAAGCGGGCTGAAATCACGCTCCGGGCATAGTCACAGCACTTAACCTGGCACATTCTGAGGAAATGAAGTGGCGAGGTTAAATCACATGCTGGAAATGGAAAAGAAAAGTCAGCTAAAGAAAACCTGGTTTTCATCTGTGTGTGTTGGGGGCAGTAATACCTACTTGTTGCTTTGTCAAAGAGGAAGTTTGCTCGGGTAACATTATTCAAGCGGCAGATCACTCTAAATTGAAATGTGAAATGAAAACATTGGAGCGTTTAGGGCTAGTTTGGTTACCATTTCCTGAGAACCTTCATCAAGTTAAAAATGCAGTAATGAAAAATGGCACCACCCTGCTAATAGAGTAAAAAACTTTATTCGGGTGTGTCAATAGTAAATAGAAAATGTGAGGCAGAACAGATGCGTGATTATTGTTTGAAGGATCTTGACTTGTAGCAGGGCCAGGTGACGAGTACTCATGGGTGAGGTTCTGATGGCACACTTTTTATTAGCGCTGCCACATCAGGCTCAAACATCTCTGTCTATACGCGAATGTTAAATCTGCGTCAGCCTTCTTCTAATGTATTGTTAACAGATGTGTGCACGCACTTCTAATGTGCATATGAAACCATGTTTGAGTGTACCCTTTTGTGTAAAGGGAGGTACTTGTGTGCGAGTGCACGCATGTGTGTGGAGTTGTCTAGGGATCAGCACACCTGTGGGTGGGTGTTCATTACAGCAGGCCTGAGTGATGGCTTGGACCGCGGGAGGCCCTTGTTCATTGTCATCTCCATTCACTTAATTAGCCCTCGCTTTACAGGTCAGAGGAGACCACCGAAGACCCCCGCTCGTGTTGGCGAGAGCGCACACATGCATGTGGTTAAGATCGAGGTTTGCACTTGATACGGTGCCAGGAGGCAAACAAATGTGCATGTGACCTTATCATCAAACCACCTGCGCATAATTGTAGGGCCGATTAGACTGGCCGGCCCTTGTTTTTCGCTGATACATTGAAATTACAGTTTGGTGCTTGTTCAGGAACAGCGGTGCGGAACCAAATGTCTCTTTGTTTCTGGCTTTCACTTCAGGAGATTAGAAGCTGACCCGTTACTGGAAATGCGGGAAGCAGACCTCATTTGGCGTGGTGAAATGACACTAAGCTCAGATGCAAAAAAAAATATTTAGGGAAACTTTTTTTTCTCCCCACCCCCTCCCATTTTAAGACAATTAATACTTTGAGGTCGGGCATTTTTGTGTGTATGTGAACATGTGTTTCTCTGGGCTCCCCTGTGCGTGTTGGATTTAAGCTACTTATTAAATGACACAGCTATACCTCACCTTGGGCCTGGATCCACTTGGCCTCCAGCGATGAGAGAAGAAACAGCATGAAAGTGATATAGTAGCAGTGGTGGTGGTGGTGAGGAGGGACGCGGGAAGGTGCGCAGTATGTTTTTCGAGGGGGGAGGATGTTAAGAATAAAAAAAAACAGTCTATGAAACTGAGAGCGTGCGGTTGAGGGTGTGTGCCGTGTGTTTTCACTATGAGTGTTTGCTTCAGTTTGCGAAATTGTGTCTCTGATTAAAAACATCACACCCGTCAATGTCATACTCAAATATGTCTTAGAATTTCTTTGCCTTTCTTCCCCCAATATGACCACAATTTAAAACTGAACACACACAACATAAGAACCTATTCGACTGATGTCCCGATCTGTCTTAAAGTGTGGTACAATATGCATTTGTAGATGCGTTTTCAGAATGAGTTGGTTTCATTGATTTCATTACAATCTTTCTTTTTTTGTTCACTTGAAAAAAACAACAGATCTTTTCCGGGTGTGTAACTGACTTGTCAGCTAATAACATTTCATTTATTGGAGTCAGTTGTATTTCTGCTCTTTGCTCACTGACTTACACCACCCCGCTCCCTCCACCGTGCTCACATGTGTTCTGGCAGCGTCTCAGGGCCTGGGGATGGTGAAACCAGGGGAGGAGGAGGAGGAGAAGAAAGAAGAGGGTGGGTGGTTGTATGGGCGGGCAGCCTCCCTCAGCTCCTCTTCCCTTCCCTCTTTTGGACCTGTCAGGCAGGCAGCCAGGGAGTAATGTGGAAATGTGGCTGGCTGGCGTCGACTTGATTAAGTCTGCGCACGTGTCTCTGCAGAGAGGAGACTCCAGGCTTAATCACCCTTAGCCCTGACACTCTCCACCTCCTCCTTCACTCTTTCTTTTTCTCTCCATATCTCGTTTTCCCTCTTCTCCTCTGTTACTTCTCCTTTTTACTCCTCCCACTCCAATGCTGAAGGCAAATGGTTTTTTTCTCCCCCTTCTCTCTCTCTCTTCCTCTTTCTGCTGATTTTTGGTTTTCAGAGCTTTTCCCCTGACCTCCTCTCTCTGTGTGTAACTGACTTTTCTTTTGTTTGTGAAGCCCCTCTTTCACTCTTTTTTTCCCTATCACACCCCCTCCCCCATTGTTTCACATATATGCCACATATCAGTTGCTATATGTATCCTGTGTTTCCCCTAGCACAGCAATGTACACCACGCACAGTTGGACAAGCACAACTCCTGACAGCTCCAAGTTACCTCACCTCCTGCATGGAGACGGTTTAATGTATGAAATATCCTCCCTCCCTGGACTGGTCTCTGGCCAGCTATAGTATATAAAAGCCCAGTCTCATGGCAATTTGTGAAATGGTCATGAAATGTAATCTAGTTTTTATGCACAGGATACAAATTTTCCATTTCTGAGTGGCATCCAGCACAAACTTTTTTTGTCAGTTACTTGAGCACCTAGTGGTCTAGCAACAAAAAGAGTTCTGCTTCCTCCTCTAGGAAAACATCTAGATCCAGAGCAACAGTTGTAATTCAGGGCTGCTCTAAGGCTGGGGTCAGGGGTTCAACTATGCTCTACCATTTGAGGCATACATACTAATATCTCTTCATCATATTGGCAAAAGGGCATAAAATGCACTGGTGTGACATGTAATTCAAACCAGCACCCTGTGATTTAAAAAGTTATGTTTCATCTTGGTGGATAATGCAGAAGTATTACTTTGTTTTATTAGTAGTATTTGTGTTTATTTTTTATATCCATGCAGTATCCACGTATATGAATGATTAGATGGGGATTACACACTATAACACTGGACTGAGATACACAAGTCTTTCCTCTAGTATACTATACACCCACTTATATTCTGACTATTATACTAAGCTCTTAGGAGGTACGGAGGGTATGGATTAATAATAATAATTGGATTTATATAGCGCTTTTCAAGGCACCCAAAGCGCTTTACAATGCCACTATTCATTCACTCTCACATTCACACACTGGTGGAGGCAGCTACAGTTGTAGCCACAGCTGCCCTGGGGCAGACTGACAGAAGCGAGGCTGCCATATTGCGCCATCGGCCCCTCTGGCCAACACCAGTAGGCAGTAGGGTAAAGTGTCTTGCCCAAGGACACAACGACCAGAACAGAGAGCCCAGAGATCGAACCGGCGACCTTCCGGTTACAGATACGCTTCCCAACCCCCTGAGCCACGGTTTTTTTGTCCGAGATGACAGCCAGCTTAATAAAATTTAGTTTACACTAACACTTGCACTCTTAACTTTAGGATATCCCTTCAACAGTTTTGGAATATGTGCTAGAAGCTAGTGATAGTAACTTTGCCACTTTGCTAACACAATCATCAATATAAAGGCACAACATGTATAATTCTATATTTTACTCTATACAGTTAATATTTTTTGTGGCAATATAAAGCAAAGTCCAAGTCTTCTGCTTTTTCTGTAAGCAGTGTTGTGAACAGATTCCAGTAAAAGTCATATATGAATAAAGGCAATGGACTAGCTAGCTTACTAGCTTTTAGCATAAGTAGTAGCTTGGTCCTTTTCTGAGCTGTAGGCTAAAGTGTATTTGTTTCAGTCTTTTCTATGATTTATGGTTTTTTATGTTTGTTTGGGGTAAATTAATAACCTTTTAAATAAAGTCATTTTTGTTCTGACAGTTCAACAGGTGGGTTTTAAGTTAATGCCTTGAGGGTCTTTTAACAAAAACCAGGACATTTTATTTCAGAATCCTAGTTTGCTGATACACCTCCTTTCATTTCGCCACTCTCTAGGTGAGTATATATAGTACTTGTGCAACATAAACTTCATATGCTTACTTTGCTCCAGTAATGACAATGGGAGTGCGAGGGAAACTTTTTAATTATACCAATTTTCTATACAGCCTTTAACTTTGAAGCTGTGAGCTGGTGTAGCATTCTATGTTAGCAAATAGAAAGCCTGAGATTATTACATTTCTAAATTTATTGTTATCCAAAGTATATTTGTTTTGCCTGTTTGAGTTTTTAAACTTGGAGGTGAGTGGCAAGCCGTGACTGTCTGTTTTGTGTAGTATGGGAGGGCAAACAAGGCAGTCCTAAGCTTTCCAAAAGCAACATGCCTAGTCATCATTTTACTCACTAACTTCGAGATACACAAGGCTCTGTACATTTTGCCAATAGGAGCTTTGCCATGGTTATGTACACATCTTGTTTTAAACACACACACATGAAAAGACTGCACACGGAGATCCAGCACCTCTGTCAGTGCTGCCTGCTTCTGCATTGAGTCAGCAGGGTAAATGTAGAAACAACAGCATATGCAGGGTCTTTGCTTGATCCGTCACATTATCCCAGCGTGATAAATGATTCTGTTAACACATCAAGTTGGCTCTTCAAAGCTCCCAATGTTCCCACCTCCACAATGTGGTTCCAGCAATCCAACCCATGCGTTGATAATTTACCCTGAAAAAATTGGCCGGGAACAAGCGTCCAATTATGGCTTTGCACCCTGTTCCCAGCACCTCATAACCGAGCTCTTTGAAAACAGGATGAATCCCACACTTCTTTTGCTTCTCTTGCTTATTTCAGTATTTGTGTTTTCTTTCTTTCTTTTTTTAATCACTGTCCCATGTGATTTTGAATTTTTCTTTCAGTTTGATGTAGATGTGACCGGCTCTGTCATTCACGGTTACCTCACACGCGTGTTAGGTAAAGAATGTTAACAGATATCAGCTGATCTCAAGTTAGTTTAGTATAATGACAAATAAATGCCTTTGAAAACTACAGTCTGTCATTTAATGCTCTGGGCTCTGAGCCAGCATTTTGGTTTTTCCTGTCTGTCAGCACGGAGCTGTATTGGAAAGTCATGTTTCATCATTTCCTTGCAGACTGCATCATGTTGTTAGGTCAGTGTTTGTTATATCATCATAATACTATATTATTTACACAAACAATGGATGATTCTCTACATCGGTTTCAAATTTGTGCGCTAAAATTTACTCCCTAAGTTTCTCAGTTCTCAGGTTTAAAATAACTTTGCAAATATGAAGGATTGTTTGACATGTTGTTACTCTGAGGTATGATTTCAATGGATCACATTAGTTCTTCTGCATTATGTTTCAGTTTTGGAGTTTAGTTATTCTTCTTGGCTAATGAACTGAACTCTCAGTTTACTGTGCTTTGTTTTTTGGGGTTGGCAGCTGCTCCTGTTTTCAGCTTTGTCCTGAATGTTCTGGCTGTTGTTTGTTCTCACACTCAAATTAGATTTCATGTCTTTTGGAGCTCAATCTGAGGATCAGCAGATCTGGCCGCTCACTGTTGTATAACGTGGGAAAACACACAAATATCACTCAAAATGATTTCAAAACGCGCTCGAACTATATTCCCACAAACATTCGAACATATTTGATTACTTCACGTGTCTTTGTTAATAAGTTGTTGAAATGCAAGTTAATAGTGATGCCGTTTACTGTATAATACTGCATAGTCCAAATCCTAAAAGTATCTGATGACGTTTTACTTTATTTTTACTTTACTTTATATCTTTTTACAGGATGTTAAAACAGCTCTCCAGCAGCTTTTAAATAACACTTAAAACATGTAAGGCATTGGAAGCAAAGGCATATAGTTTTTAAAGGAGCTTAAAAGATCTGATACAGGCCCATAATTCTCCCTGACACACTCCCCTCTCACATCTCATTTCACCAGAGAACATTAGGGAGGTCAATTTGACCAATCATAGACCCTGTTGCACCCACTGAGCCATCTGATCATCTTTCACCTCCTCCCGGGCCCATGAACTCTTAGTGTACAGTCATCTGATCCCACTATAGCAGCGAGCAGTAGAGGTCCTGACTTGGACTTCTTTTTAATGCAACACTGTTGCTTCAGTTTGCTGCATTGGTCTCTGATCACATGAAAAAAAACTGATATGGATTATCATGTTTTCAGACTTTCCTTGAAGGTTTACATTATATTACAGGGCTTCTGAATCTTTTCACAGCTGCATTATGGAGTGATTTTTGCATACCTGAGACCAGTTCCTCTTATATATACAATGGTGTGAAAACGTAATCACCCCCTTCCTGATTTCTTACTTCTTTGCATATTTGTCACACTGAAATGTTTCAGATCATTAAACACATTTTAATATTAGACGAAGATAACCCGAGTATATCCGAAATGCATTTTTAAAGTGATGTGCCTGTGTGAAAAAGTTAAATCACAAATTAACTGTGATTAACTGTATATTTTATAAAAGATTATTTTAATTTCAGCTAACAACATGATTGCTGATTACTGCCAGACCTGCTGAATCAATTCGGAACACATCATTACACGATCCAAAGATCCAAAGCTGAGAAACAAAGTCATTGACATCTATCAGTCTGGAAAAGGTTACGAAGCCATTTCTAAATTTCTGGGACTCCAGAAAATCACAGTGAGAGGCATTATACACAAATAGAGAAAACTTGGAACAATGGTGAACCAACCCCAAGTGGCCAAAATTACTCCAAGAATGCATCAACAGTTCATCTGCAGGCTTCACTTGCCTCAGTTAAGGTCAGAATTCATGATTCAACAATAACAAAGAGACTGGGCAAAAACAGCTTCCATGGGAGAACTCTGCTGAAAAAGAACAAAAAGAACACAAAGGCTCGTCTCACAGTTTCCAAAATATGATGATCCCTTAAGACTTTTGGGGAAAATATTCTGTCAACTGACAAGACAAAAGTAGAATTTTTGGAAGGTTGGCATCTATTTCTTTCATTTCATAGAAAGAACATTATCCCAACAGTCAAACTGTTGATGGTAGTGTGATGATGATCTGGGGTTGCTTTGCTGCCGCAGGACTTTAACAACTTGTTTTATTTGATGGTGCTCTCTATCAGAAAATCCCGAAGGAGAAAAGTTGTCCTGAAACTTAAGCTCACTCGGGTTGTGTACCCGGACAATGATTCAAAACATACCAGCAAATCCACCTCTGAATGACTCAAAGACACAAAATGATTATTTTGGAGTAGTCTAGTCAATGTCCAGACTTAGATCAGATTAAACAGACCATTAATGCTCGAAAATCTCCAATGTGATTGAATTAAAACACTCCTAAAAAGTACACACAATGGTGTGAAAGACTCATTGCCAGTTCTCACAAATGTTTAATTCAGGGTGGCACAACCAGTTTTCACTCAGGGCAAGGTATGTTTTGAGCACGAGCTGATATTGTCGTGTTGGTGTTGTTCCCAGATCATCATACTAAATGTTATTCCAGGATCAACATTGCAAGTGACCAATCAGAATGTTGTGACGTCATACTTTTGCGACTTCGGGAAAAACCGCCGTAAAACAAAAAACTTTACTTAAGCTGCGAGGAACCGCTTCTGTCCGCTGATCAACAGACCCTGACCCTAACCCTAACCCTAACCCTTTAATAAACGGTAAGCAGAATTGATATTGTCCTTGCAACATTGAAATTTCATAAATGCATGAATGGCTTGGCGCGCAAAAGAATAACGTCACAACAATGTGATTGGTCACTTGCAATGTTGAACCTGGAACAACATTTTCATGATGACCTGGGAACAACACCAACACGATATCAGATCATCCATGTTTTGATGACTATTGTACCTTCATAAAAGCAATAATCATTTTAAAACTGCGTTTTATTTACCCTGGCTATTTTTGTGTAATATGAACGTTTGTTTTGATGATCTGAAAGATTTCAGTTTCAAATATGCAAAAATTAAAAATTAGGAAGGGGGCAAACACTAACACATATACGCACGTGTGCTAAATACCTCACCTAGGAGGTGTCCAGGAGGCATCATAGTCAGATGCCCAAACCAGCTCGACAGGCTCTTTTTGATATGGGGGAACAGCAGCACAACTCAAAGTCTCTCTTGAATGACTGAGCTCCATACCTAAGGGTGAGCCCACGTAAAATGAATAATTTATGCATAGAGAAGGATTCGCTTTTTTGTTTGATTTTTACTTTGACAAAACCATAATCAATACCACTCAATCGACACCATTTCTGTCTAAGCCTTTAAAGTTGAATCCCTCTCGGTCCACTATCAAATGGTGAAAATCGTAATAAATGGATGCAAGGGTGGATGATTTAATATTTATACTGTATGAACAACAACAGCAGATCACTAATGAAAACAGTACTTCTAGATTTAGTGCAGACTAAGTGTGTCAGTGATACAACCTCATTGAGGCTTTCTCAGCTTTCCTGTCTGTCTGCCTGACTGACTCTCTGTCTGCTTTTGTGTGTTTGGACTGCTATTAAAAGCTATTAAAACAAGCCTGCCAAGACGTTCTCAGCCTCATCTGCTACCATAAATCCATACCGACCATTACGACTGCTGCTACCACTTCCTCCACCGCTCCATCTCATTTTGTCTCTGTCATTCCCTCCAATAATGTTCCTTCTTCTCTTTCAGTACTCCCAGTCTTTGGATAAGGTATTTTATTAACCAAGTAGGCTTGTGTGTCTCATGTGTTTTTATTAGCTTGTCTCTTGTTTTGTATCACTGCACAGCTAAATGAAGACCAGAGGTAGACTAAGGATATCGATGGATCTGCTAATAAGCCAACCTTTTCCCACTATTTTCTTCTAATGTTTTGAAAGAAGCCTTGCCTCACAACTGTATTTCTCTTCTGAAATCCTCCCTTCCCCTCTCCCATCCCAACAAAAGTGCTGTTGCAATGATTTAAAGATAATAAAGTTCTAGTTTTCCTTTATTTTCAGCATTTAAACTATGGGGAATATGAGAAGACAAATGGCCTCTGCAGGGTTTGACGAGCAGGCCCCTTAAGCTTCGGGATTGCAGTCTCTCTGCAGACTCTCTTTCCATGTCTTTTTGCTAAATAATCAAAATGAATCTCTGTGTCTCTCCATGTTTGTAGTTTGTGCACGAGAAACACAAACAGGATGTACCATGAGGAAAGTCAAATCTGTTCAGACTGAAGCTGCCTTCTGTTGGACCAGCATTTGGGTTTGGCAGCATTTTAATTTAAAAAAGAAATTAAAAAAATACTGTACGCTGTGTCTGAACAAACTGGGCTTACAAATGCAATTTGGTTTTTACTTCTTAATGGGTTTTTGGTTTTTTGTGTTTTTCGACTGGTTGATTAGTCTTACGTGATTAGTCACTAGTTCTTTGACTTTATGTCTTTCTCTCAAGGTAAACAGATCTAAAATAATTGACAGTGACATCCACTGACTGGATGGCTTCCCATAGTTGAAATCATGAACAAAAAGCCTAACCACTGTAGAAAGGCCTAATTAAACAGCGGTCTTTAATGTTACCCCTTCCACCCCTCCACTGTAGCCCCAGCCACACATGAATGAAAGAATAATTCCCTTTTGAAAGCAAACTCTGTTTTATAATCTATAACCAATGGAAGGCTCTTGGCTAAGAAGGTCCTCAGGTCACACTCCATCTCTTCCTTTCTCTTTTCTCTCTTTTTTCCCATCTCTGTTTTTTCCCCGTCTTCTTCTTCTCTGTCTCCCTGCTGCTTCCATGGTCTGGGTAAGCAAGGCAGGGCTGTGACAGTCACCTCTTCATGCTCCCTCAAGAGCGAGGTAGGGCTAACTGTCCTTGAATACATTCACACACAACTTCCCATGAATGACCATGTGTTGGCATGACCAACCACTGGGCTCATGTGCTTGGATTACTGGACTGCTATGAATGAGAAACAGCCAATTTAATCCAAAAATGGTGGCTGAAGTGGGGAGGTGGGGGTGGGTTTAAGTGCTTAGGGGCCTTACTACCTGGGGTTATTTGAGAAAAAAAAAATCAAGGGTCCATGCACCCCTCACCTCACTTCTGCCCACCATCCAAAAACCTCCCCACCCAGGCAAGAGGACCCCCCTGACTGGCAACAGTAAATAGATTCTTTCTATGACATCCTTAATCCTCCTAAATAGCAACAAATCCTATTAGGCCATGAATTATAAATCCTCTTCTTCCACTAAACTCAATCACCCATCCATCTTCATGTATGTATGCACAAACATTACCCATACATACACATTTTCTCGGGAATGTTGGTCTAAACAGGGCAGGCTGTGAATGTGATGGACGTCCACATGACATGTTAGTGTGCCTATATATTTGCTGTTTGTTAAATACTGGTACATGTAGATGTGTGCGGGGCCACTAGTGAGGCTTACTTCTCCTCCCACCTGTCATTTTGAGCTGAGTCACCCAAGCTTAAACACAGATATAAACAGCAGGCGTAGATTAGTCTCATATACACCAGAGTCAGGAACTTACCAATGCTTGTGAGAGTGTATGCTTTTATACATTATCCTAAATTACCTGATTGTGTCAGTACACTCAGTGCTTACTTTTATTTTATTGCTCTAAAAGACAAGAGCATAGTGGTGAAATGCAAGCCGCGTCAAGCACAGAAACAACTACATTACACTGCTAACAAAATTTCGGCTATTATTAAGCATCTGCACTGACGGCAACCTGCATTTCAACCTCTACATGCTTCTATAGTAGAATCACTTTGGCTGTAGCTGTTGTTTCTTTGGGCTGTTGTTTTTTCCTTTTAAAGCACATACCTTTTTTTCAACTTTGGTTTATTTTTTTGGCTTTGTGTCATTAGGATAGTGTGTGGAAGATTTATACTGTTAACTGATATTTATGAGACAGTGCAGTCAAGGTCATCTTACAGAGTAACAAGATAGTAATGTATGGAATAATATTTAATTACTCAAAGAATAGAATTCTTTGAGTAATTAAATAATGTACTGCATTACTTTTAAGACGAGTAACGAGTAATATGTAGCATGTTTTTTTTAAATAACCACATCACTGCATATAAACTACACATAAGGAAATTTACTCTGTAAAGTTTCTATTACACTACTGGGACCTCGTTCAGGGACGTTTTTGCACTCACAGATCCACAGTTACCAGCATCATACGTACCACCAATGTTTGGTCAAAGTTTTATCAGGTAATGAGTCCGGTGGATCCTTCACCACCAATGAAGCAGAAAGGCCAGCAGGTTGGCAGAAATCTGTTCCTGTAAACGCTTGCGTAATCTCATGGCCAGCACCAAGTTCCTGAAGATAATGCAAAAGCAGCTATTTAGACCAGAACAAGGTCTGACAGAAAATAGGGGATCATTAACTACAAAACGATGCAGTTCTCTAATTAGACTCTCTTTGAAGAATAGTTACCACCACATCCCTGTCTTTAGGCTACACCTCAGGCTGGAACCCCAAAACCCTGAATAATGCTGGTCTCATCTTTGAGGTTGCTATTCCCAGAGTCGTTCTTACTTCTGAGTTTGTTGATGACAGGAACTGGGAAAACGAGTCAACCAAGTTTTAAATGTCACATTTAACCAACTTAAATTGCATTATTAAAATGTCTGTGTACATGATTGTGTCTATATTCTTTCAGAGTAAATCTTAATTTTTTTGCGGCTTATGTACTCGAGTAAAAATCAAATCTCCCACAGGTTTAGTTCAAATTGGTTTGGCTTTTCCAACCTCGTCACCCAAATTGTTTTGATCATTTGGCATTTAGAACTACACGGACAAGAGTTCAGTGGTCATTACACGACTTGTTAAAAGTGTGCTCTTCTCCAATCTTCTCTCTGCGTGGTGAGAAAAGAGCTGCGACCGTCTCTTTTCTCTGCAAATAATGACAGGTTGTGAGATTCTGCATCATTAACGTTAAACGTGGGTGGAGCTTTTCCGAGTGTGCTGGGACGTCAGCTGCCTCTCGAGACGAGTAATTTTCCTTGGTGGGATTCTTTCACACGCTTCGGGAGAGGAGACTTTAAGGCTTTGATATTCAGAGAAATTCTGTGGCAGTGAATGTGAAAGAACAAATTACTGAATTTATTTGTATTTTTTTTGCTTTATACATTACTCCATATCTATATACGGAAACATGAAAACAGTAATTTGATTGTGTGTTTGCGAGGTGACGGTGAAGACAGATTGTAAAGTATCTCTGGCGTCTCCCCCTCGTTTTTTCTGTCTCCAAGGCCACACACATCAAACAGGGCTCGCTCGTTCTGTTCTCTCTTTGTCATCAGCTCTCAATGGGTGCTGGTCTTTGATGTGGTTGGGTTGCTGCTATTGTCTCTGGCATGTCTTGATCAGTGTCTATTGATCTGGGAAGAGTGGACATGAAAACAACTGGAGCAGGCCCATGGGGAGAAGGGAACCTATTGTAGCAGAAAGCAGATTTAAGTGGTTGCATCTGACACTATTGCACGTATGGCAGATTTTCAGGTTCACGTTCTGACTGAAGAATAAGCAAAAACATGAAGCAAGTCAGAATAATGGAGGAAGTCGTAAAGTGAGTCAAACAGAGACTCAGAGTGTGGAAAATGAGTTTGCAGCTATAAAGAAAGTAACCAAGGTTAACTTAGCCTTCATACTTATTTGGTTGCCTGGTAACAGAAAGAGAAAAGAAAGAACCTGGTTGTGATGAATCAAAGGTTGGGTGACAGTGGAGAACAGGCAGAGGCAGAACTGGTTTAATAGTGGGTTCCAGTTGAACTTGGAAAGTTGGATTTCATACTTGGACAGAACGGCAGATTTTGCCCCGACCCCAAAATCAGTTTTTTACCATTACCTGTGAGCTCTACACTGTTTAAAAAAAACATCTTAAAAAAACGGTAATATTTCGGCAGCTGGGGCGCCAAACTACTACCGTAAATAAACAGAAAACAACTTCCTCATAAAAATACGTTTGATTCCAGTAATGACAATACAGTTTGTTGCGCTAATTTTACATGGGATCTTGCCTTTTCAAGTGATTTTAAACATCAAATTAGGAACATGTTAATGTGATTAAACAATGAAATTATCTATAAATAGGGGGAAAAAAACAAATCCTAAAAAAACCAGCAATATTCCGGCAGCTGGGGCGCCAAAATACTACCGTAAAATAACAGAAAATAACTTTCTCGTGAAAATACAGTTATTTTCAGTAATGAAAATAGAGTTTGTTGCGCTAATTTTACATGGGCTTCTGCCTTTTCCAAGTGCTTTTAGACAGTAAATTAGGAACAATTTAATGTGATCAAACAATGAAATTACAAGGTCAATGAATGTGGCAATATGAATCATAATACGTAAATGTACAGAAATATACAGTTAATTTAAATAATAATGGATTGCATGCCCTGGGACAGACTGACAGAGGCGAGGCTGCCATATCGCACCATCGGCCCCTCTGGCCATCACCAGTAGGTGAAGAGTCTTGACCACGGACACAATACCGAGAGTGTCCGAGCCGGGGATCGAACCGGCAACCTCCTGATCACAAGGCAAACTGCCAACTCTTGAGCCACGATCGCTCTAAATAGCAATTATAATAATACTTATGTGATGTAACACAAGCTTATAGGAATCATGTTATATACTTTTCCATAGCATTACATTTGAATTCAACAGTTCAATCTTTCAAATAACGGACAGATATTTGTGAAATCATGATACATTTGTGAATGTATTTTAACAATCTAAATGTGCATATGTACAGATTTGAAATATGAAATCACAGTCTATTTACGTAACTTTATTGATATTCTAGAAGAACAGAACAAAACTGTAAAATGCACAGTAAAATACTTTTATATTAGGATTTTTTCCTACAGTACTGCCATACAAAAAAATATATATTTAAAAAACAAGTGAATTGTGTTTTACTATATTTACAGTGATGTTATGTTATTTTACCTTTGACATGTAAAATCACAGTCTACTTATGTAAATTTAATGATATTCTAGAAAGACAGTACAAAACTGTAAAATATACAGTAAGATACTTTGACATTACTATTTTTTGGAACAGTGTAGAGTTCATCATACACAAAGCTGTCCAGTGTGCATCTGCGGTAATGTAAGTATGTGCAAAACGATTTGCAGTGAGTTTCAGTGAACAGATACTGCTAACAATGGCTACCCTGGTTTGTTTGTACTGCTCAACTCGTGTAACATCAATTCCAGCTCCAACTTCCAAGATAAATGGAAAACAGCATATGTCCTATTCCCCTTTTTTTGTATGCCATGGAAATACTCGGGAAAATTTACCCGAAACCTTAGATTGTGGTTACACGTATTAGGGATTTTTAGAAGTCATTGAAGAATTCTGTATTTTAGAGAAAACGTGGTAGCATTGCTTAAATTAGAGTTGCAATCCTCCTCGTTTTAAACACTCAGTGAATGGCATGCCATCACTTAGATCAAACATTTCTGAAAGAATGTAATCATCTTATCCTGCCAAGACATGATAAAAAAAATGCCTGGTTTTGAGGAGAACTGAAGAAGAGCACATCTCTTTGATGGACCAAAGCGCCAGTTATATAAAGCTTATCTCACAGAGACAGATGCAGACACACAGAGACACACGCACACACACACACACACAGGCCAGCAGACTTGCTGGGTCCTGCCTGTAGTGTAGCACATGCGTGTCTAGGGTTGCTTTCTCCTGACTGACTCCAAGGTTATTGCTGCACACCATGGAAGCACAGGATATTTGATGGTCCCCTGCCAAAGACAGAGCCGGGGTCATGGGGCATAGGAGGGTAGGTTGCCATTGACAACTCAGAGGTCTCCAAAGTGACCATTTGAAACTGGGGAAGAGAGAAAACTTATTAAGAGTGAAGGGTCAATGGGAAGCCATGGGGCTAAATCTTTCACCAGTTTTGAAGCGAGGGTCAGGGCTAGTTCATAACTGCAGCAACGATGGCTCACCTATGACTTCTACAGTGGACCTGAAGAATAGCAAGTCTGTTGAGAAGAACTAGAAACTGGGATTTAATCCTCACAATTAAAATACACACAACCAAGCACGAGTGAATCATACAGTGCAGGACAATGGAAAGAATATTGAAGTCGTCGGGGGTAAAATCTGAGCTCTGCTGGCTCAAGAGAAGTTCCCAGGATAAACTGTGTCAAATCTTCTGCACAGATACACACAAAGATGGGAAACAAGAAGAGAGAAGATGTTGTAGTAACACTTTATTATATAGCCTGCAACTGAGGGCGTAGTTACCCTGTAATTTTCAATATGTTTTACTTAAAATTAAAATATAACTATATTTACCTAGACATATTTAAAAGTTGATACGCTAGGGGGGTCTGGAGGAAGCAAAGAAATTATTCTATTGTAAGTAAATGTAAGTAGTATTGTAAGTAATTTTAAGTACTGCATAATTTTGCTGACAAACAATATTTTCTCATCTTATATCATAAATACTCTTTTGGTCATGGGCTATATTAAAGTGTTACTTTTTACATATTTATTTCTTTTATGGTGTTTGTTAATATTCATTATATTGGGGTGCATGATGGATTTTCTAATATTCAGTTGTACTGTACTTAAAATTACTTATAGTATTATATGTGTCTCATTTTCCTTAAAATACCAAGAAGTTAAGCAAGTACAGAGTAATTATGACATAAGATGGAGAAATGTTGTTTGTTTTTACCAGGTAATTATGCAGTTCTTAAACTTAGTTACAGTATAATTATTTCTTTGTTTTCTGTACATTTCAGACTTTTTACCTTCTTATTCTAGTGTGCCTGTCTTTGAGTATTGATATGTAAATATAATTACCGTATTTCCCGGACTACAAAGCGCACCTGAATATTAGCCGCACAAGCTAAAATCAGGGGAAAATCCTGTTTTGTTCATACATTAGCAGCACCTGACTAAAAGCCGCAGGTGTTTCAATGTTGACTCATCATATGTAAGAGAATATGCACAAAGGGAATTGTCAGGAAAGAGATGGCTGTTTGGAGACACACCCCTTTTATTAATATTTTGAAAAACAAGTTATGGGTACATATTTGCACATGTAGTACATAACCGTAACCTACAGCACACCAGAAAAATAGATTCGGCCTACCTTTTAGGCTCAGGTGCAGTGACACGGCTTTAACAAGAAGAAAAGTCAGTCATTCACCATCTTTCTCTTCTTCCTGCGCTCTAAAACCACCAAAGTCCTCTCCTCCAATGTCGGAAACGAACAGGCTCAGGATGGCTTCGTCATCCACTCTCCGCTTCTCTCCTTCGTTGTCACTTTCAAAACCAAAGAAATCCTCGTTGTCAGTGTCAGAGTCGAACACCCTCAGAAGGGCAGTGGCGGTGTCCTCCTCTCCATCATGCAGCAGTCCAGCCCTTCAAAATCCGTTGGTGATCGTGGATGTTTTCGCACTTTTCCACGCTGTCAGAATCCACCGGTGGAGTTGGGCATAACTTGCTTTTCACAAGTTTATCGCCGCTCGTCATCCACGCCTCCCGCTGAATGCGTAGCGCTACTTTGAAGTTTGTTTTTCGCGCTACTTCGTACGGCACTACGTTGCCTGGCGGACGGACATGTGACTAACATACCACTCTTGAACCCCGATCCTTCCGCCAGGCAACGTAGTGCCGTACAACAGCGGAACAAACAAAACAAATCGTCTTACGATATCACAAAAATCATGGAAAATCCATAGAAAAGCCGCACCTGACTAAAAGCCGCAGGGTTCAAAGCTTGTGCAAAAAGTAGCGGCTTATAGCCCGACAATTACGGTACATAATTGCATTTCAAATAAAATGTATTGAAATATATTATGAAGACTTGCACAAGACACCTGTACACAGTTTGACAGAAAAGGATTTTTAAGATTTAAGATTTTAATGGCAGTGTCAGCTAGTAAAGTAAAAGTAAGAGAGGAAAGGAGCAAAACCATTCCAAGGTGCCATGTTATTTCATAGTGGATGACTACTTGTCACTATTAGGGAAGCTGAAAAATTAGACGACAAATGGCTTAAAAGCTTTTAAAAAATAAATCGTCATCGGATCTGGACAGGAAAGAAGACGCGTGCTTAAAGTAACATTAGAAGTCTGTCAAGTCAATGCTGCAACACCCAGATGGACTTAAGATAAATATTACACCACGCTATAATTTAAAAAAGAAATCTGAATGTTGCAAAAGTCTCTGATTATCAATACTGAATCAAACTGTAATGAGTTGTTAAGTTTTAGGAGGTTTTGACTTAATTTATATGTTTTATTGCTGCTCTGGGTCCTGTTTTTCCACCCAGTCCTCAAAGTGCAACAGAGAAGTAAAGGCAGGCTGTCTTCTTTGGAACTTGTAACCCCGGAAGAACTCGGAGTACTGTAACACTTTGAGCTCCTGTAACACCACTGTAGTCCTGCAGGTCAGGGTTGGTGGAGCCTGCATTTTATTAAAAGGAAATCTGGCTTCTTTATCTGCATTACAACTTCCTTATTACAATTTCTTCTTTCAAATGTTACGCTAAATAATGTTACCAGCAGGTCATCATAACTAGAATACAATGGTAGACAATTGAAGATGACTTTTCGGTGCTGCCATCATTAAAAACAAGATACCAGTATTGCGTGGTGAGCGGTTAGGCAGACCACGCTTTTCTAGAGAATCATTCTACATGTTTTAGTGAGTAACCGAAACAGAAAGGGCGGGAAAGAAAAGACTACATGACAATATTACGAGATCCTGTCCGTAGGAGGTCTACATTTCCCACTTACCTCTCAAGAGCACAAGAGGAGCAAGCAGAGAAATGTGGGATTTGCATTCTTACATTTTCTGTGTGTCAAATGTTTAATGGAGTGCAGAGTGGGTTAGTGTTGGACAAAAGAAAACAAAACACCCATCCGTGTTGTTCTTTTATCACACTTACCCACTGAACATGTGTGTGCATTTGTGTCAAATGCAGGAAACGGGAGGAGGGCAAGGAAGGAGCAGGGTACAGTTGTTCAACGATCAAAACCACACGTTTTTTGTTTCCTACGTGTGTTTTCTTTCCCAATTATGCTTGCACCCTCCAGTTCACACAGAAACGAGGGGAGAAAAAAAAACACATCCTTCTCCTCTTTGACGAAGGAGAGCAAAGGGGTGGGTGCTAGACTTTTTTTTTCCTAAAATAGGGACTCATGCTCTTTATGTTTGGTATTGTTTGCATGCATTTCCTCCTATAGCTTGGGCAGGCCCTGCATGGAGGGCAGGAAGAAAGACGGCAGTTCAACAGCCTTTGATGTTCCTGTTTTATGGTCCCATGTCAACGCATTGTCTGTTAAGTCCTTTTGTTGTCCCTTTGCCTAATTAAGACCTCAGAGCGACTTGTTGACTCCACAAAGACCCCCATGTTTAGGGAGACGAGGGTGGAGGCTGTGTGATTCTGTGTGTCAAGGGTGTGTGCGCTTGTATGTGCGGGTCTGTCTGCCTTGACTGGGAAGTAGCTTGAGAGAACTCTTCAAAACAATACACAAAACCCATATATTGGCTTTGACTTAATCCACAATCTTTGCAGACGCTGGGCGTATGCACATGGCCCAAAGGCTTATCAGCACATACCAACAGATGGCTGAAAGGTCACCTTTGTCTGAGACATGTCCTACATGAAACAGAAAACCAATATTAAAATTGACACAAAAAGCAGGGATCAAATAATACCCTCCTCACCCAGACTTTGCACTCCATTACTGTTTGTTTTTGCTAAACAAATTTTGCATTGAAAAGAATAATAGGTCATGTATTGTTCATTTAATTCTGTGTGGGATTTAAGTCTGTAATTGGACAAAAGCCATATAATAGTTCTTTTCTGTTTATTTTGGGGGTGTGGGAAAAGATCAGTACAGAATACAGTATTGCAGTAATATGTATGGGGACATTGTTTAGATCCAGAGAGACCAATAAGAGATATTTTTTAAATAAATTAAACTCTTTGAACAAGGGTCTCGTCTCATGCACCACCATGCTGAAATAGCGAACAAACTTACATTAAATTGGCTTTTTCGAACGATCATCAAGCACTGGATACACTTAGCTTGACCAAGGTGCCTCCTAATTCAGGGCAAGCTAATGGCTCAGTTTCATGAGAAAAAACAGGACAATAACCTGCTTGCACCTACCAAAAAAGCCCCTATTTCTTCCCTTTCTGCAACCAATTGCAACTTGTGGTAACTACGTGTTTGCCCAGAGTCCGAGCTAGTCAGCTTAAGGTGATTTGCACAGACAGGCAACCTGTCTGCAAACAGTTGCAGTCTGACTTGGACTGACTGCAATCACTCCCAGAAAGATTGTTGAAGGTTGGCAAATAATTGCTGTCTAATTTATAAATGCAGACAAATTGCCAACATGTTGCCATCAATCTGAAATAATCTGTGGGAATGAGTACAGCTTAGGGCCAATGAGCTGGCTGTCAGCTGGTTGGTTCTGGTTGAATTTCTGTCTATAGAGACAGCAACTGATAAGTGATTTTTGACAATTTAATCACAGTTAATTGCTGTATTGTCAGAAATACTTAGCATAAAATTGCCAGCTTGACCCCATTTAACTGCAGACTGATTGCAGGCTGCCTGTCGCTGTTTATTGGAAGCATTTATGGCAGGTGCTAGTATTTAGGTATGCTTGACAATCTCATTCTCCATCAAATAATATCTGAAGCAAAGAATGTAAGTTATATATTGATACTAACATTTCTCTTGGAAGCCCCCTAAATGCCCTTGAAAATGTTAATACCTTTTTATTATTATTATACCCCATGCCTTTTTCTAATTCGCATGACAGTTTGACATGACTATTAAACTGCTGTGGTCTTAAGATTATGGAGATCGCAGCGTTGACAAAGGTTGAGACACCTTGTCCTAGGTTATTACACTTGATTTTACTTTGCAGCATGTTAATGTGCTTCCAGTATGTGTTTGCAAGATTTTCTGATTAATGAAATGCAGTAACATCTAAACCCAGTGTACACCAATGCACAGCAGAGCACAGCACAGAGCGCCTGCTTGAAAAAACAAAAATACATGCCATATAGTCACTATGGTATGCAAGTAAAAGCTGTTGTGTGTTGTGTGCATCAAGTGGTTTTGGTTTCAGTGTTTCATAACAGTATTTTTGTGTGTGTGTCTGTGTGTTGACACAGATGTGCTTCTTTGATCTCAGAAACGTGTGTTTTGGGACTCCTCTTAAGGCAAACTGAATTGGTTTTCTTCTCTCGTTTTCGCAGTGGGTTGTGGATTTACTGTTTTGAGTGAAAAGGCAAGCACCGATACAGAGTGCGGGTTAATCTGTGTTGTTACACTTGTCTGTATCAATGCATATCTGTCAATGTACGTTTGTTTTTCCTGTTTAGACCCACATGTGTTTTGCAGTTGGGTGGCATACGCATTGTTCATCGAACCTGAAAAGCAGCAAGGGTCAATTAGCGCTGAGCACGTAGACTTTTTTGTCTCTCTCTTTTCTTTTCTTTTTTTTGTCCCTTCTTTTCAGGGCAGTTAGTCAAGAACAAACCACTTGACCTTTTACAACAAGCTAAAATGTGAAGTGTTTTTCTTTTGTGGCCTAAATTAGTCTCCTTTATTTCTGTCACAGGTTGTCCCATGCCCAGAGATCTGCGGTAAAAGTCCTCCGCAGAATGAAGTACTTTGTGGCCAGGAGGAAATTTCAGGTACGTAAAGGGAAATCCAGAGAGAAACACTGCAGAGTTAAAGAGACGAGGGAGGGGTGACAGATGAAGAGAAAGACAGATTGAGAGTGTGAGAGGGAGTAAGAGAAGTGTGTAGTAGTATGTGTGGCTACACAGGAAAGGAGGGGGGGAGGCTTAAGGGTATATATCAGCTGTGGTGCTGGTGTGTGTGCTTGTGTGTCTACACATGAATGTTTGTGTGCATGCCTGAAACTTGCACCTGCATGCCTTCTTTGTGCTCACAGTCCAGGCACTGTATCATGGGAAATCTGCTAACCTGTCTCTGGGGCTACAGTAGGAATTCACTTACTGTGCTGCGCACGCAAAAGTCGCTCGCAGTGCTCACGAAAGCGCCCACTTGTATCCACGCTGCATGTTTTTCAGAAAGTTTCTTCGATTCTTCCTGTTTCCAAGTGTTCTATAAGTTTTCGTTTCGGGCCTGTGTGGTGTCAGCTGCAGAGGGCTATACACTGTGCAGTAAAGAGTTCACTGAGTTCTTTCTGATGCTCCTTGTGTCAACGTCACACTACACAAAGCTATGAAAGGGCTTTAACACGATTGCTTTCTACTTGACCATGCACTTGTCAGGACACACACACACACGCGCGCACACACACACACACACACACACACACAAACACGTGCACACACACACTGGGTTAACAATGAACCCCTTGGGGATGTTTTGGGGACCAAGCAAAAGAGACTGTTGTTGACAATGGCCTTTGTGTCCCACCGTGTGTGTGTGTGTGTGTTTGTTTTTGTGTGTGTGCATGCTGGAATCAACAGCAAGCTCGGAAGCCCTATGATGTGCGAGACGTGATCGAACAGTATTCCCAGGGTCACCTCAACATGATGGTCCGCATCAAGGAGCTGCAGAGAAGGTGGGGCCTTTGTTTTATGCTGTTTGTTGTTCTTTCCATAAGCTTTATTAAGCATAAAGCCATTAATATGTCTCTATGTATCCAATGCCTCAATCACTGATATGCCTTTACTTGTAAAACCATATTGTTCCTTGTTATTTGTCTGTTAACAAAGAAACACAGTCCCAGATCTGTCAATTTCTCCAGAATTGGGCAAAAAAAACCATGTAGATTTTCTGCACCAAAAGCTTCAAACTTCAGATTCACACCCTTGTTACACTGAAGAAGTTTACATTTCTGGTAGAATCATTACATTTGTCTCATTTTCTGTGAGTAAAATGCAATGTTCTTAATCTGATGGGTGTTTCTATGTAGCTGTGTTGCTGCCCTATTGGCCAGGTCTCACTTAAAATCATTAATCTTTATGGGAGTCCTCATTGGGCCATTTTTCATTTGGTAAATTCTGGCTATATTTACGCTAATAACATTTTCATGCTCTGCATCAATTCTTAAAGACTCAGTTTTAGGGGGTCATAAAACACTGGGGTTGTGCAGCCAAAACAGTGTGCTCATTGCAACTGCTAGCACTTTCTATAACATTTATAGACATTTATCCTATTCTCTGCAGTCTTCATCGGACAGACAGGAGCCTCACTGGTCCCATATTTGTTCTGCCTTGTTATACTTTATAACAAGAGCAGAGTCATTATTTTGAGTTCCAGCGAAATACAGTTCTCGTGAAAGTTAAACCTTTTGTCCTCTCCGTGCGATTTTCTCTGCTTCACTTAAGAAGATGTTCTTTCTTTGACACACACACACACACACGGCTCTCAGCCGTTATAGGTCAGTGAGAGGTGATGTATTGTGTCTGCTTCATGCGAGTGCATCGCCTGGAACTCGTAACGCCTCCTGCAGTAATTCACGGACCCGTGGCAATGCACTGTTACGTTTTTAAGTCATTATAAAGCAACACTAAATCATGAAAGTGCTGTTAGGCTGACAGTTTTTATTTTATTACCCCATAAAATCTAAAAGAAAAAAAAGACACTATTAGACACTATCCCAAACACACCAAAATACTGCAAAGACCACTAGTCTGCCAACATAAACGAATAATAAACACATAAAGACGTGTGATTAAGGTGAGGAAAAGATGCAAATGGCTTACACTGAACACTGTATTCAAATGCTTTCCTTCTGCCTCAGTGAATTCGTAAATGCCAGTCGACATAAGAAGTGAAACTGTGAGTTTCAGTGTTTATTTTCAAAGCTTCACATCTCAATAAGAGGACAGCATCCATTTGTCCAACCCCTTTAAGGCTTGCATGTGTGCGCTCTCTGAAAGCAGTGATGTATAAATACAGTTGAAGCGGATGACATTTGTTTAATTTTATTGGCACTATAAAGTGTTTATCCAGCCGAACCTCTTCTGTGTCTGCTTTGTGTTTTTGCCTTTCGCTGTCTAATTCCTTCTGTCTTTCCTTGTCAGGCTGGATGGCACTCTGGGAAAGCCGGGCATGTTTCTTCCAGGTAAATACGCAACAAACGCCAGTGGTCTCCATCTGATAGACAGCCGTCACTCCTCGCTCCATCCCTGTGTTTATAACCAGCTCATCAGTTGTGCCAGACCAAATATGCGAGAAAGAGAGCTCCCTGATGCTTGCGTGTGTATATTTCTCAGTTTGGGTGCGGGCAAGACTGCATGTACGTCCGAATGTTTGCCAGTATGGGAGTTTAAGCACCCTGCTCGTGGCGGTATTCTGGTGAGCGCATATTAGCGCGCTTGTGTGAGTTGTTGTCAGAGGAATTACACAAACACATTTCTTTAATTAATTGTGCAATGTTAAATTAAGTGCCCCAAGCAGCAGCTCCCACAGCTTCCATGCCAGCTAAAAATAACAGCGGCGAGATGGAAACTTCACTGCGCCACTAATTGGATGGGGCGAAACAAAACAAGAATAGCTCTCTTTTCCAACAGGAAGTTGGTTAGCGTGGATGTGATGTAAGGCAGACTGAAAAAATATGAGGCAAATTAACACTGAATGGGGTCCTTAATAAGTTCTAATTACTAGAACTTCGTTAGTTTTTCTTGTAAGGATCGTACTTTTAATGGTTTGATTTAGTCGAAACACTCCTGAAACTGTTGGGTATTTGCTCACATACGTCTTTATTACAAGCTTTAACTGTGCGCACGACTGAATGAAACTTTAAGCTGTCACTGCCAAGTGTGAAGCAGTGAACAGGGGCCTATCGGGCCTTTTACTGGAAGTTATATCACCTTGGAGTAGTGGACTATCCGATTGTATTATATATTATTTTTTATATATATATTCCCTTCTTTTATCTTTTTTTCTTTTTAGGAAAAGGAGAAGATAAAGAATACCCAACTATTGGGGCTCGTCTCATCAGGCTGGAAGATAAGGTAGGCACAATCGAGCGTGTGTGTTTTGTCTGACAGTAAGAGTGGTAAACTGATTAGATTATCTATCTCGTTCATAAGCAGAACGATGTGTGAGTCTGCCAGCATGTGTCTCTGTATCAGATGAATGAGTGCACTGCAGTCGTCTTCCTTTTTTTTTTTTTAAATAGCTCTATTGTGGCTGGCTTCAGTCAGCCTGTGCCAAACATGCACCTCCTCTCTTGAACCCACCTTATCAATATCAGTGCTGTGTTTACACTGCACTTGTGTGTCTGTTCATGCTGTATTTTTAGTTGACCTTACTGGGTAGCTTTTAGGATTTTCCACACCACCCATTCTTTTTTTTTTTCCTGTAGTGCTGTGTAGATTGGCTTGTGACAGCTCTTGGATGTTTATGTTTCCATGAAGAATATAAAAAAAATTGGAAACATAAAGGAGCTGCAGAGAGGCATAAGCCAAAAGGCAACAGCTGTGTTACAACGCTCATGTGCGACTAGGCGTGCTCTCCTTTAAACATAGTGGAATGAGCACAACATCGTGAAGCCAGCGCGATGCCAGCCGAGATAGACGTTTCCCCTTTGTGAGTTATCAGCTGGATTGCGACGGCGTGCTTCTGATTAATGATGGTAAAATGGTAAATGGCCTGTATTTATATAGCGCTTTTACTTTAATGATGTCTTTTAAGTCGTGTTGTATGAAATGTGTGGCTGTGTGGTCACACGTTGTTTGAGCGGTTGAATACTTGGATTTGAATGTAGGTTTGTGGGTTTTTCGGGGTGTTTTTTTCTTTCCATGGGACCGGTGTACAATTGAAGACTAACCTTATACTCAAGTCGTTCTCACATGAAAACAACTCCTACACAATAGAACAATGCATTCTGCTGCCACTTATTTTCTATTCAGCTCAGCCAGCTAAGGATTTCCCGCACTTGCCTTTGGTATTTACCTTACCATCTCTGTGCACTCATCAGCACCGCCGCTCTCTAATGTTTGCAAGCGCTAGCTGTTCTCAGAGCCCCTTTTTTGCAGAGAGAAGTGTAATGATCGTGAACGAATTTGCCCTCCAAGCCTGCAGACCTCCCTCAGAGATTGAGTTACACCCCATTTGCTTCAGGCTACATGTTGTGATCGCAATCTCCTGATTAGAAACACAAACCCGTGTTGAGAAGTGCCTCACCTACCTATGACACACTTTTTCTCTCTTACCCTTCTTTTTTCTGTGGGGCTCAGCATTGACAAAAAAGGTAAAAAAGGGGGAACTGAGAAGGACATAATTGGGAAACAAATCAGTGGAAGCCTACGGATGCAGGCTACTTTTCCTCCAAAACAATGTGGAACCAATCAATGTTCCTGTAATCAGAGCTGCATTCGTATGAACTGGTATACAAAAGTAGCAAGAGAAATTCATTATTTCCCGAACTGCCAGTCCTTCATAATTACTGTTTTCTTTGAATATGCACCTGCTCCCTATCCTTTCTAGCTTGTGTGTTCAGGCACCTGTTATAAATGAAAAAGGTGGCTTCTTCTTCCTTTCTTTGAAACAGCAGGTGAATGAACCTGGTGACCTTTGATACATTCACTGTGAGGCCTGCATCACTGGTATGGTACTTTATAGATATCTTAGTTCACAGATAAACTTGATACAGTAAATACAGTATTTTGCAAAAGTCTCAAGTGTTATCACTCCTTTCTTTATATTTTATTTTTACTTAACTAACCAGACTTTCTTTTATTTATTTTGGACTTGAGCAATAGTTCTCCAGGACTTCTGAAGGACTTCTTTAGACACTGGCTGCTTTTTTCAACCATTTTTAAAGAAATGTCTTTATTTAGTTTGTTGAACCATGTAACACTGACCTATGAATCATCATCAAACATAAAAAGGCACATCTCAAGGCACGAACCAATGTAGTGTCTAAACATAAAAGACAATTATGCAAAGAAACAATTTAACTTCTGTGCTAGACACTTTGTTATTAACAGCCTGTTGGGAAAAAACATTATTTCCACTCCTGTAGTTTAATCTATAGAGATCAAAACTTTAGCAACACATTTAGCATAAAAAAGAACTTTATTACTTTCAGCCTGTGACCCTTCATCAGGATCATCAAGAACTCTGTAGAAAGAAAAATTCTAGTAGGAAAACTTGAAAACAGCCAACCATTGTGCACCAAGTATATCAGTTCACTCAGTTAGTTGAATCTATAAAAAGTGCCAAAAGCCAGTCTGATTGGCAACAACTTTATTGTTCAGCATGACTGCCAGATCACTTGAAGCATACCTGGGTAGGAAAACACACATCAGAATGACTGAATGGTGTAATCCTGGTTATCACTAAGAACAAAATGTCTTTTGTGCTCTATCTAAAAGTAAATATCATTTTTCCCCTTTTTCTCCCATTACAATGTTTAATCTTGAGTATTATAGCTATGCTGTAATGCTCACCACACACTGACCATGCCATTACTGGTGTAGGCTGGACATGAAAGTGACAAGAGATTTTCTACCTTTGCATTTGTCACGTCTGATAGCCGTTGTTCACTTGTCAGTTGCACATTGTTTGCCATACAGTCTCCCCCGCTATCACTTCTGTTTATGTTGCATGACTTCCTACATTTCATAATACTCTGTAAAGTCCAACTTGCATCATCTCCTGTATGTTGCTCATAATGGTAAGCCACAAGCAAAGTGAAACCTTTCTGAAACCTTGAACGGGATCTCTTCAAACAGCTCGAAGGAATTATTCACCAACTCTAATGTTGCCGTGTTCCCATGCCTTTTCTGAATACTTGCTCTCGATGACCCTCGGGCTACATTCATTTTCAAATTCCCACTTTCTCCTCTCCACTGTAAAACGCTGCACATATACCTCTCTGGCAGCTTTTTCTGCTGCAGCTGAGTAAGTAAGATGGAACAATTTTCCCGTCTAAGTATTGTCAGCATATCACTTGTAGATGAATTTATCTTCAGCGGGGTGAAGAGTGCTCTGGCATTGTGTGTCCTGTACAGGGTTAGACAGTGATTTATCACACACAGACAAAGACACGTATACGTCTCTGCGCTTACACTCGCACACACGAGCAAAGAGTTGATTAATCACCAAAGTGTCTAACCCCGCACTCTCGAGATTGAATTCTCCAGAAGTGACTTGGAAACGAAGATGGATGAGTCCCCGTGACAGCGTGTTATCTCTCTGTCAGGCACACTCGATGAAAAATACCCAAATGACAAGCTCGAAAAGTGGCCAGTGTCTTTAAGCTTCAGCGTGTCCTTTCAGCGGGGAGCTCGCTGCATGTGTTTTGGATGATGCCACAGTTTTATAGCAGGACTGTTTTTTCCCCCTTAAAGACAAAAAGGACAGGGAAGTTACAACAGTATGCTTTTATAGACTGTGTAAAAGCCAGCCTGTGCAACGAGCTCCTGCTTTTTAGTTCAGATCCAGTGTAACAATATGGTGAAGTATGTTGTTCCCTGGCAGCAGCTCGGCAACTAAAACTAACGTGTAATCCTTACATTATTAAATTATTACATTATAAGCCGAGAGCAGCCTTTAGTAAAGTAATATGAAATTTGTTTTTGTGAAATTCATGAAATTTTTTTGCAAGATTTAAAAAAACTAAAAATACTAGCGCCCGCTCTACCTCCACACAAAACTTTTTAAATGTCCAATCCCTGACATAATCATTTGTCATTCAAACCCAATTAAAGATTTTGTGAAATACAAAGAAAATACCATCACTGGATCACTGTCAACTAATGCTTAATATAATTTTTTTGATGTACTAATTTTCAGTTTTTAACGTAATTTTTTTTCTAATTACGTCACATTCTGCATGTGTTGAAAATCTGTGCTGCGTTAACAGTTTACATATTTAGACATGAACTTACACAGAAATTAAGGGAAAAGAGTGAAATAATTTCCCTTTTTTCTTTTAACATTTAGTGCTGCCTAATTTAGCAATGAAAGTGTCAGTTGTGTTTGAAAATGTGTATGTAAAACCGTCATCGGAGTCTAGGAAAGAACCCCCTAATGTGCCCTCCAGACCTGAACAGCCATGTGTCTGCTCAACACATCATTCATTATTTGCGTTGCTCTAAGTAAACTACATAGACCATAGATCACACTTGCGGTTAACCTTCCTCGGCTATATTAGGGCAAATATGCTGTGCCGTGTATGTCACGCTTATATCATGTGCATTAGTATGAGGCGTACACAGAAGAATTCATGCTCTGACCTTAATAGCGTCTCAATTAGGTAAGTATGTTGTAAATTACAGCAAAGCCAAATACTGGGAATACTTGAGGGCCGAGACTGAGTGTTGTGTTTGTTAGGAGTCCATCTGTAAGGCATTTAGGGCCCCACGTCTCTAAAAGCATATCTCTGAGGGGGGCAGGAGTTTGTGTGTGCGTGTGTTTAGACTGGTCAGACCCAGAGAGTTTGCAGGGCTTTAGAGACAAGGGCCTGGTACTGTAAACATGCAGGCACATATATACGTATTTGAACATTTAAGGCAAATACAAGTGAATATCCAGGCACACATAAATATACAAATGCACACACACACACACACACACAGAGAAAGATTCACAAAGCTGTTCATCCCCGCTCAGATCTCAACAGCTTCATTATATGTTGAGCCGGTGCAGGATGTGCCTGAGATGAAATGGCTAGAGGGGGGAGAAAAACAGAATTTCATGCCTTAAATCGAATAATGATTTACATTGCGCGCATCAATAAACCCATTGTATCCAATCAAGTTTCTCTCTGTTTTGTGTGTGGGCTGTAACAATTTGAGCCCACATCAATATGAACTCGTTACTGTAATTTCCTCTGGACTGTCTTTGTGTCGTGGACTTTTCTCTGCAGAAACGTTACTTTTAAAGTCACAACAGAACTAATGCATAGAAATCAAAGACGCTAATAGAAAGAAATATTTCTTTACAGACAAAACCACTACGGCATAATGAGCTTCCTGTATCTTCAGTCTCATTTTGGCCTCAGTGGAGGGGGGGGGGGGTGTGAATCGGCAAACCTCAATCCTTGTGCGACACTTCTGATTTGTGATTACTGCAATAAAGCGACTTAATGATGCCGAAACATCATTTGTGAGTTTCACCGCTGGTATGAAAAGAAGGCCGTTTAATCTGTCGTGGATTTTGAGTTATGTCTCTTAAATTCGTACCTCGTCTTATCTTTGGGGAAAACAATTAAATACTTATCTTAACTAAGAGTGATTAAAGTGCCCCATGCATCCTCCTTTTCCTCTCCCTGGGTCATTGTTGTCACTCCGTTTGCTTGTCTGTCTGCCTTTACCTTACGAGTCCCCCCCACTCTCGTTCTGTTTTGCTTGGTGTTTCGTCCCCTTTGCTCTTGTTTCTATTACCTGTTTTTCTCCAAGAGCACCCTGTCTGTTGTTGTCCCGTGTTTTGATATATGTGTGTGTTTGGTTGCTCTGCACTCAGTGGGGGTCGGACTGACCGGACCAGTCCAAACAAAGAGAGGAAACTTGGCAAAGGAAGCACGTGCAGCACACACATGCACACACACGCACACAGTTATGTGTCCATTGACTCACATTCATTTCCTGCAGACTCACTCCAGACTTTATCATAACAACTACTTGCCTAACCTTTTACTGTAACCTTAACCCAGACCTAACCTTTAAATATGTATTTGCGTTAACATTGAATGATTTATGTTATGGAGTCTCGCTTTTTTTCCACACAACATGATGTCCCCATAATGTCACCGTGTAAACACGTTTAGGTCCCCACGAGCGCATGAGCTGTACCCAGACCACACACTCAAACATTACAAATCCTGGAGCTCGCGGCTTTGGTGTAGTTGCTGCAGTGTTGCTGCCGGGTGCCACGGACAAGCACATGCAGAATCCCCATGCATGTCTGGACTTGTCTTGGCGATAGTTGCAGAACACAACATCCTGGCAGCTCCTGCTGTATTCCTTTAAATCTAGATGCTTGAATTGTCTTTTGTACAGATGTCATCAAAGTGACTGCTCACACCTGTGCAAAACAGATTTATCCTAGCACATGTGCTTGTGCAGCACACAGGAAGCATTTTTTAATTGTCCTAGCTAGGCCCAGTAATTCTCTTCTACACCATCGTCTTTTTAAAAAAATAATTTATCTCCAATAATTTCAGCTGAGAATCCAGTAATACCTATCTTGGGTTGACATGCTGTGTCATAGCAGCAGGTTTAAAGCTCCTGCAAATCATCAATACAATACAAAGAAGCGAAATGACAGCAATTTTTAAACATTTTCTATATATGTAAAATGATTTCTATTAGGATCATAAATTCCTGCGCCGTATTTTGAGGTCTAATAAACACACAGTGTTACATTTAATCTCCTCAGTGGTACCTGTAGCAACACACATACAACACCGCAGCCCTTCGTGGCTATTTTTGCGGCCTTTTTTTCAGCCTTGTCTCTGATCTTGGCGCCCTTTCTTTGACTCACTTTGCCTCCCTGTAGCTGAAGTGGTCTTTCTCACATCTACACTTCCCACTGTTGATGTGGTATCTTTATAGCTCTGCGAACTTGATAGCATGCAGTGGGTGGTGTGCTGCTGAGTGAGCTAGATAGTGCACCAAGAGCAGCAGCGTGTTGTTTGTAGTGCGGCCCGGTAGTAAATCATGTTTCGGCAGTGTGCTGGGGATGCAGCCCCTGGCAGCTCCCAGACGGCCCTTGGCTCTGGCTCCCTTCTCTTAGCGCCACTCTCTAATTTCAGAGCCGGGACCCTGCCTACTACTGTGTCTTTACCACATTCCCACAAACCAGAGACGGACAGTCTGCCTGCATGTCTGGCTACTCGCTCTCCATCTCGCAGTCTCTCTCTGCTTTTGTGTCTCTTTCTCTCTCTATCTCTGTTTTGCTCACACTCCCTATTTTTTTTTACCTCCTGTCACAATCTTTTTTTTTTTCCCCTGTGGCTCTTGTTCCCAGAGATTGCCCCTTCATCTTTCCCTGCGTTTGCATCGTTCTGTGCCTTTAGGATTATAGGTCTGCAGTCTCAATCATGGTTTCTAAATCATGTTCTACCCTACCCTACTGTGTCATGTCAGCTGCCCCCCACCCTCTCCTGTGAATTGCTTTCTGCTTTTCTCTAGAACCCACTTTGGGCTAGTTCATTGGCTCCGAATACCCATGCTGCATTTCCATTTTAATTGCCCAACTTTTGCAGGGCCTTGGGATATATATTTTTGCACATATATTTTATGGCCTTGGCAAAATGCCCCCTGCTACTTTTGGTTGGACCTGACCACTAATGCACTACACGGACCAGTTCATTATCAGCATGGAGGTGTGAGCTTATTTAAGTAGGTTATGAAAGGGTCAATATACAGTTCATGAAACAGGGGTCTGTGTTTTATTGGGACCTGCAGTCTTGCTAATACACACTGCTAAGTAGCCCTGGTGCCACCCTACTTTGGAGTGCTATTAAATCAGTCTACTGCATGGAACAGTAAACCAGCTGTGAATAATACCAAGCTGTGTAAATTACTCCAGAAGCCATCAGTGTAAATGTCACTGCCGTTAAGTCAAACCGGGGGACGTATAATGGGCAGTATGTGCATTCTGCATGTGTTGCTGTATCTGTGTATTTTCTGCCTATGACTGCCTATACCCTTATCAGCTGGGTATTGATGAATCAGCATTTCCTATCAACAGTAATGCTTTGTTAAGTCCTTAATTTTTTAAAATGCTTTTTGGTTTAATTCCAGTTTTTGTTAAAAACCTGTGACCTGATTTTTTTTATATTAGCAGTAATTCAGTCCTGACACTACTAATATATGAACGTTTATTTCATTCTTCATTTGTAGGGCACTTAAAATAAATGTTGGGGGAAAAAAGATAAGAGATTTTTTAATCATCGCTCCATTAGCTATCCCAACTTTATCCTGTAGAGGGTGATGGGGGGCTAGAACCTATTCCAGCTGACCAAATGCAAGAGGTGGGAGGTGCTCTGGACAGCTTAGCAGTCAATCATCAAGCTAATACAAGAGACAGGCAACTGTGCATGCTCCCACTTACACCTACAGCCAATTTTCCTATTACCCTAACATGCATGTCTTTGAACTGTGAGGGAAAAGCTGAGCACCCATAGAAAACACAGTTAGAACATGCAGACTCCAAACCCTCTAAAGGATGAACGTCTATAGCAAATGGATGAATGGGTGACATTGTTGAGTCCACAAACTCTTGAGTTACTTTAGCTAAATGTGAACATGTGAAAATGTTGACTGTAAACAGACCTTATGGGTTGCCATGTTACTTTTGTGTGTTAGCACATTTGGTAATTAACATTAATTCAGACAAATTTTCAAGTCCATGGTCAAACAAGAGGAAAAGGGATAAGGTCATCTGTTGGCCTTATTGTCCGTGCAGCATTTCCTTCCACTCCATACGCTAAGTGCTCGGATCCTTCACTCTGAAACCAAGTGGAGAACCGTCTGACAGGCAGACAGACGAGCATTTCCACCCCATTATGCAGGAGAAGATTAAAAATAGGATAAGGTAAATTTGTTGCTGAGTGTTGTGCCATGCAGGCTCGAACCTTAGTTCATGGAATAATTTTAAGTGGCTGTTACTAATGCAGGCGTGTTTATGGCTGTGTAAAGATTTGACTAGGCCACTTGTGGTTCAGACATTGGCCCTATAGTACTCTGTGCCCAGACATATCCTTCAGGCAACAGTAGGTTTGCTACTGCCCATAGTAACGTGTGTATTTGTGTGTGTGAGTGTGTGTGTGTGTGCATGCACACCTATGTGTTTCGGCCAAGTCAAGTTTCCCATTTGCTTTAATAGAGTCAGGTTTTTCAAAACACCTAATAAGCCTGTCTGTATCCCGCGTTGAGTTTTTTTTTGGTAAGTGACTAATCACTTTATGGAAATGGATTTTTTCTATACCTCGGGGCAGTGCGGCACACCTTTCAGTCTTGTGCAATTAACATTGTAGTCCACACAGGATACAGGCCTTTCTTATAGTCTAGCATAATACAATGGATAAAATCAGGAAACTGCTTTTTGAGGCCAAATCAGTAAATGGAGCCATCGGTGGTAGAAGCATATTTACAACCCTTCTTAAAAGGTCCCCCATCCTGTGTTATAAAGTCATCATCAGCAACTGTACAGAGGTAAGAGCGGGATCCTGTCTTAAATGTTATTCATTAATAATCATATCATTATTACCAAGTCCATTTTATCTGAACTTCCTGCTTTAAATCCTGTGCTACCATTTTTTAGTCACAACAGCAGTTGCTGCAAGGCACTTTATATTGTAAGGAAAAATGCTACAGTAATACAAATATAACCCCAACAATCAGACACCTCTCTATTAGCAAGTACTTAGCAACAATGGGAAGGAAAAACTTCCTTTTAATAGGAAGAAACGTCCAGTAGAACCAGCCCCTCACCCCAAACCACTGCAACTGGCTGGGGGGTGAGGGGAGGGAGACAAGACAACAGACACACTGTGGAAGACAGCCTGAGATTAAGAATAACTAATGATTACATGCAGAGTTCTCTGTAAGCACACAATGAGGGAAAAAGGTGAGTGAGGAAGAAACAGTCCCCAGCAGCCTAGACGTACTGCAGGGAGCATTCATGGTCACCTGATCCAGCCCTAACTAAATGCTTTTTCAAAAGGAAAGTTTTAAGCATAATCTTAAAAGATCTGTCTGTGGGAGCTGGTTCCGCAGAAGAGGGGCCTCAAAGCTAAAGGTTCAGTCACCCATCCTTACTCTCCCCGTTCTTACCGTCACCTAGCCGGCCTGTTTTCCCAACTGCTCTGGACAGTCTGCTGGGGTGACCTACCCTCCGTCTTCACCTGCATCGACTACAGGGGTCTGGCTGGCTACAGGATTTTTTTCCGGAGCTGCGTCTCTAATTCACCAAGCCTTGCCTTCACAACTGTGTTTATTACTTAAAATTTCACACGCTGAACAGGAAAGTGACGGAGGGAAAGGTGAAGAAGCCATGCTGATAACAACTCAGCTACGAGCTATGCTATTTAGCAAAACAAAGTGAATGAATACTGTGAATATAATTCGCTGGTAATTTCAACAGAGAGCATGTGTTGGATAAAGCACTTGAAGATTACACTGTAAAATAAGAAAAATAAATGTAGCAGCACTGTCACAAGAAGCTGTAGAAATACAAAGTCTTCAATTGTCTGCTGTGAGTTGCGAATGTTATTCCTGGCCTTTGGTTTTCAGCGATACAGATAAGCTCCTTTGTTGTGCTAGAGTCAATTTTCCGTAAATGACACTATGCCCACTTGCCTTCCTGAGGGCCCTCCTTCCAGGAAACTTTCGACATAGTCCAAGCGTGGATAGAAGCACTATTAACGGCTTAAAAAAACCACAAAAACAATGTTGTAATATGGATGCCTTTGAATAGAGATGGCATGAGAGTCACAAGAGAAGTCTTGCACAAACTTTACATAATATTAGCAGTCTTCTCATGTCATGTGGATACCAACAGCATTAAGAAAACAACCACCGCTGTCCTGTTCCTTATTTTGCTTTTATTCTGAGTGGACCACACAGTGTTTCCACTGCAGAAAATGCACATCAAGACTATTGTGAATACTACTGTGATGAAATTTTACCTTACTTTCTAGAACTCTTAGCACTTGTCCCTGTGTAAATGCCCTGTCAGTAAGTCTTATATCAGTAGTAAAATAATAAACACAGCAAGCTCACACACACACACACACACACACACACACACACACACACACACACACACACACACACACACACACACACACACACACGGAAACATGAAGTGTATTCATAGCAGCTTGTGGTGAGAAGTGAACATCAAAAAGGTCAGCGTAGTCCCAGAGGTCATTCCCACCAGTCTCTACCTCTAGCCAAGCAGGCTGTGTCTGGGGGGTTGGTCAAAGGTCATCTCAGCAGGCTTGGTCATTAGAACACAATAGAACCCATTTTGTCCGTCTGTGTAACTGTGTGTCTTGTCTTGTCAGTTTGTCTCAGCTGACAGGAGGTTGTGCACAGCTTGAGAGGGAGGTGAAGAGGGAAGCGACAAGAGTTTCCTCTGAAGGAGCGAGGGTGACACAGGCACTCAATCTCTGCACTCTTGAGTGCCTGTGTGCACTTGTATATTTGCACGCATCAGAGAGTGTGTGTGTGCACGGCTGCGCGTTTGAGCGTGTGGCTATGTTTGACTTCAGGGTAAGCTTCTGTGTTTGTGTGCGTGTGTGTGTGTGTGTGTGTGTGTGTGTGAGCCTGTCCTTGGCACCGGGCCTCTGCTGCCTCAGCTGGATCGCCGTCTCCTCCCTACATCCTCTCGCTCCTCTCTGCCTCCATCGCTCCCCTCCCGCGCTGCTCTACTCCCACTGCTCCACCAGGCCCTTCCAGCTGCCCTCACCCATGGGAGAATGGTTTAAATCACTGCCTTCTCTCAAAGGGTTTCTTACTCCCCCCCTCCTTACACAAACTTGCTCCATCCCTCCCTTTCTGATAGTGTCAAGAGGGGGATGGTCTGTGAGTGCTGACTTGGACTACTGTGGGAATGCAGGTGCTCTGCGTCTGTGTACACACTTGAGAAGCTCGTCTGTGACCTGCTGGCCAACAACATGTCCATCAACTGTCACAGCAGCCGCTGAGACCGGACCATTTCTGCAACAGCGTACTCAGATGGCAGATGGCTGCCAAATTATGACAGCGCTCTTTTCTTTTTTGCTCTCGTGCAGCACAGCAAGGATTTATTGATAGGTATTAGGGATGCCTATTTTCATTTTCATCAACAGTTTAGTTAGAACTTTGACAAGAAATTCAGGGTGTGAAACGTTGATTAATTTGCTTGATTAACTGCTTATACACCTTATATACCATAGAGAAGCAATTCTTTGATGCCCTGCAGAATTTAGATGTTTGCTCTCATTTTTATATTTGATCTAGCTGAATTACTCGATGTCCTACAACCCAGCCAGAATGCTGCCTCCCACAGATTGACTGCGTGTCTGTGTGGCATACCTGCTTGCAGAATCAGTTTCTAGCCACGTACCATCAAACTTTGGAGAAAAACCTCCTTTCCTCAGCTAGAAAACGGAAGATGGGTTGTAGATGGGTCTTCCAACATGACAGGGACCCAAAACATACCACCAAGGAAACAAACAAGTGCCTAAAGAAAAAAGGCATTAAAGTCCTGGAGTTTGCTAGCCAGACCTCAGTCCTATAAGAAATTCTGTGGAGAGAGCTGAAACGTTTCTTTAAAGAAGCGTAAACCAAAAATGTATGCAAACCTCATGAGAAACTACAAGAAAAATCTCATGCTTGCCAACAAGGATTTCTCTATCAAGTGCAAAGTCGTGCTTCGCTTGGGTATAAAATGCCTATTTCACTCAGTGACATGCAACAAATCAGTTTATGACTTTTATTTAATGTTTTTTTATTTTTATTATTATTGGTCGATTTTCTGTCTTTCTCCATTAAAATTAAGCTGTCATAAAAAAAAATTAGAGACTGTTCATTACTTTGTAAGTGAAAAAATTCAGCAGGGGATCAAATAATTATTTCCCTCAAACAGTATATTTTCAAAGCCAGAGGGACTTTATTCTAAAGTATATGAATGCATAAGCTTACCCTGATCACAAATGAAGAGAAAGCACTAAATAAAACGAAAGAAATCTGATGTGTCAATGCCTCTACTGTTTCTTTAAGGTATTATAAGACGCTATTGCCTCATTGCCCATGGCTCAACAATGATAGATTGTATCTGTTGCAAGTCACAAGCCGTCACATTGCCATGTGCAGTAAGTCCTCCTTCCGAATACCACGTTCCTCCTTTGACTGTAAACAACATGTACAGAAAGCACCAGCACCACTGCTCCTTTAAGCGTCTTGCTAAATCTGTCTCCTCTTATATTTCTTTATTACTTCAGTTCTGTTTCTTTCATTTGATCCCAATGCTTCTTTTGTTTTGGCTTTCTTTTCTTTCCTTTACCCCTCTCACTGCATCTCTTCTCTTGGCCTTTGAGGTTAACCACCACTTGTATTACACTGCATTACAACTCATCAATAATATGCTGGGCAGAAAGAAAAACAACCCACACTTGTTGTTCTCTTTCTCTCTCTTGCTCTTTCTGCATCTCTCCCTCCCTCCCTTACTCTCTCGCTTTTTTCTCTCTGTAGCTAAATCACATAACAAGCAGGCCAAAAACAGTGAATTGCCTAGAAACCCAATATGGACTCCACCCTGGAGATTACACGGTCAGTTCGGCCAGCCTGTACTAGAATAACAGCCTGGCCTGCTCTGACCAGAGTGTGTCTGTGTGTGTATGTTTTTGTCCCTTACCTTTTTACGACTTTTGTGAGGCAGTCCTCATATAAGTATTGTGAGTTAGGGCATCCCTGTATGCTAGATACATCTAAAAGATCATCGTTGAGTCTCTATTATGTAGATATATGTGGTTATTAGTCACAAGGGTCTAAGCTTGTGTCAGAGCTTTAGAGGTGAGTCTCTTCTCATCAGCTGTTGGGCTGTTGAAAGGTAGTTCAGCTGAAGAAAGCACACAGTGTTGTCTAACAAAGCTGCACTTCCACCTGCCAAGAACGCTTGGTGGCTTAGCTGCTGCATCCTTCGTCAATTAGTTTCCTGTCTTCCGTAAAATGAAACTCTAATATTGCATTTCTTTTTTTTTTAGCAGCAGAGGAATAACAGCACTTTTAATATTTTTAAATTACAGTAAGTTTTCTATGATGTCTTACATAATGCCTAGGTTATGTAACAGTGACCTACATACCACTTTGAAAAAACAAGCATGCATACAGCAACAGAAGTAGGTCAAGTCTAATTAGTCAGGATTTCTGCAACACAGAGTTTGGAAAACAGAGCGTGTTACTTAGTAAAATAATTTTTTAATTATGATATATCTATATTTTAAAATATATTTTATGTGAAGTTTAAAAATCTGGTTGAGGAAATTATGAGAAAGTGATGTGATGATGAGATCATGATATCGTGGATCCTGAAAGTATTCCCAGCGTTTCACTAGTTCCACATTTTCATCGTCATGCTACATTCCCAAATAGATTACATTCATAGATACATTCATTCTACACACAGTACCCCATCATGAGAAAGTGAATATGTTTGCTTGAAATTCTTGCAAATTTATTAAAAATAAATACAAAAATATAACATGCACATAGGTATTCAAAGCGTTTGATGTGGCACTCAAAATCGAGCTCAGGTACATCCTGTTTCCGCTGATGATCTGTCAGATGTTTCTACAACTTGATTGGGAGTCCGCCTGTGGATGTGATTTGAAAAGGTACACACAAAAGCACAAGCCAAGCCACGAAGTCCAAGGAATTGTCTGTAGACATCCAACAAGATTGTATCGAGGCACAGATCTGGGGAAGGGTGCAGAAAATTTTCCTGCAGCACTGAAGGTCCCACTGAGCACATTGGCCTCCATCATCCATAAATGGTAGACGTTTAGAACCACCAGGAGTCTTCCTAAAACTGGCCACCCAGCTAATTTGAGTGATCTGGCTAGAAGTGTCTTACTAATTGAGGTTACCAAGATCAAGCTGGTGTTGCTCTGAGTAAAAGATTGAGAAAATGTTTCCTAGTTTGAGTCTCGATTTCTGCTGTGACATTCCGATTGTAGGGTGAGAATGTGGCCTAAACAATACGGATCCATCCTACAGTACCTTCAGGTTGATGGTGGTACTGATGGGGAGGATATTTTCTCTGCATACAAGTGAATGTTGCTTAAACCACACAGCCTGTCTGAGTATGTGACCAGAGTGCACCTATCTTCTGGTGGCTGCTTCCAAGAGGATAACACCCAATGCTGCAAAGCTCAAATCCTCTCAAACTGTTTTGGATTAAGTGAAGGAGGACATGCAGAGGGTTGGTGTGACAGCCTAAGCATAGGCTGAGATGGAGGCAGATGATTCACTGTGGCAACCCCTAAAGGGAGCAGCTGAAAGAAAAAGTCCTGTGCGCTTACGTATTGCATGATGATATAAGCGCATACAGAATATGTGGCACTACCTAAGCGCTCTTGTATACCCATTAGATCCATGCTTTAATAGCCTTCACAAATCATAATACATTAATAATACATTAAGAGTGGCTGAACTCACTTTTTCCAAAGCTGAATGTAAAAGTTACATGCTGACAGTATATGGCAATCAATATATTTAATGTCAAGGCATCCAGCATGTATGGTTGAAATGGGGGGAAGGGCTATTTTGATTTGGGTGTCTGAGATTATACTGCTAGTTTTATAAAGCTGGATCCAATCTGAGGCCAGCCAGGCTGTGGTGATCGAGGCTTCTCTAATGCTAGGTCTGTAGGTCTGCAATGCCTGAGCCTGGCCTACAGCTCGGGCAGAGTGGCTGATTGTTTCCAGCCATGATGGAGGTAATGAGGGGGTGGTGGTCATTATGATACATGCTTATACACAATAATACGCACACGCAGGCACAGACTGACCCATAAATGAACATTCGTACATGCATATGCGTGCGTGTGTGTGCGAATTTTTTTTCAGCCGCAGCACATTGGCTCTGTCAGGAGACCGCAGGGTCACTCTGCTAGTCACTTATTAGTGGTCACCTCTTTTGGATTAAACACACACTCATCACGGCTATTGCGCACGGACATTTACCTAAGGGTAAATCCACTCATCCAGTTCGCATCACTGTGTCTGATGTACGCTGCGTTAGCAACCTTAAAGCGAAAACGCATGCAGCCTGGAGCATATCTGCTGAACCTCCGTGAAAGAGGTGTCTGAGTCACTGCCTGCACTGGGCATGCAATCAGGCATGTGTGGTTGCTGTATCACGGGATTTTCTGCGGCAGGAGAAGAGCTGACACATACAATCAAGCATCCCTTTTACCCCCACCCACCCACCAACCCATCCCCCAAAGACAGACAGACAGACAGACACACACACATACACACATACACACAAACATGTCCAAACAGGCATTTACTCACACATTATTTTTTCGTCTTCAACACAGATAAATGTAGCTCCAAGCTATATTTTCCATGTTTGAGTGTGTTTAGCTTGGTGTGATTCATCCAGAATCCTCTCTGCAAAACCCTGCTCCTTTTTTAAAAGAATTGATATTACTTAAGTTTACCATTAAAAAAAAGAAAAGCTCCTGAAACTTTAGTGTAATGGGACTGGAAGTGTGTTGGGACTGTCGCGACCTCGGTACTAATTCAGTTAGTACACGGGACCACTGAGCAACAAGATTAATCATCCATAGTCCTCAAATGGTTAATGGCCTGCAGTGTGTGTGTGTTTTAAAGTGCAACCCTATCTTATGGCTCTTATGGTTGTAGCATGCACAGTTGATTGCTTAGCATGACTGTGACAAAATACCCACAGGCTCAGTGTCTTTCTATTTTTGTCTCTTTGCAGACCCAATGACTAACAGCCAAGAGGATATTTTTATGGGTCTAAACAAGCGTTCTAATGTGGGGCAATTAATAATGCAACCCCAACTCTGTCTACATGTCAAACAGATTTATAGTTATGAACCCATTATTCTTTTTGGTGGCTTTTTAAAATTTGTTTTAAATACAATTGTGCATAGTTCAGCTTTAAAGACAAACAGCGGTTTGGATTGATTGCTGCCTGTTTGTTGCTGAGCAGCCTGATCACTTAAGGAGTGCATTGCATGGTGTGTTTTCTTGGCTTTGTCTGCTGGAAAGAGTAATTGTACCAGCCTTAAGTGTTTTTTACGAGGTGTATTAGTGTTTTCCATCAAGCTGCAATTAAGGGCTTCTTATACACAGGCCAGGCCCTCCTGAGAGTGCAGTGAATAGAAGCAACTAGTCACCACTGTGCGGTACTGGGAACGTCTAGCAGACACAAGCTGTCCATTGATATGCAAAACAAATACGTGTTGGTATGCAAACATAGTTTTAGTATAGATCAGGGGTGTCAAACATAAGGCCCGGGGGCTAGAATCGGCCTGCCAAAGACCACAGTTTGGCTCCACTGGAAAGCTTTGGAAAATGTGAAAAAATAAAGTGCATTCATTTTGGACTTTAAATAGTATTTTCATAAGTTTTAAAGCTTTTGGTACTCATAAAGAACAACATCTCCCCCCACAACAAAGGCCATTTATTCTAAAGTAAATAAGAAATAGATAATTAATTAAGTGACAGAAAGTTCCTGTTTTTTCACTCTCATCTAGTATTGAAGTTATTGATTTTTAAAGTGGCTTTAGATAAAATAAAGAAGAGGAAAAAATATTCTGTCAGTTAACAAAGATGTTCTGTTTTTTGTTTTGTTTTGTTTTGTTTTACCACAGTGTGCACAATGAGACAACAGTACTTTTTCTATGGTTTTACACTTTTGTTTCTTACAGTTTAAGCCCAAAAAGTCATGTTGACAAATTTCTTTAGTTTACTACAAGGGTATTTCTTTATTATGTAGAAAAACTAACATTTACTGTCAAATTGCATGTATTTTTCTTATATTCAGATATGTTAGGGCTGTTTTACTGGTCTGATTGTGGCCCATAATGTATGCGCACTGAGGGTTACACTGCAGACTGCAGAGCATGCAAATATGGATCTGAAACGTTGAAACGTGTGTCAGGCTCCATGTTGAGGCATCCGTGTTGGTGCTTAGTGAAAGTGAAGCACTGAGCATTATATTTCACTCACTGAACCTGTGTCACCGCTGCACATGCTTTAGTTTATTCTTCCAAAGAATATCGTTCCAAAACTATTCAATACCAAAAATTACTCCACACCAATATAATATGCCACAGTCACACTTAACACCTAGATCTGGTGCTCCATACTCTTTATAAAATAGTGGGATTGTGAATTTTAACCAAGGCCTAAATGAAGAAAAACAAACAAAACAATCACACGTTGTTTTTCTCGAGGACTAAAGACTTTGAATGCGCTATTTATTATGTAGGTTTTAAGTACTGTTTGGTTTTTTCCAATAATTATCCCAGCCTTGGTTTTATTTCACTTTATCTAAGTACTTTATGGACTGAGAAAAGCCCAGTTGCAATGCCTAGTTCCAGTCAATGAATAATAGTTGTTACAACACAATAAAAACCCTACTCAGTCATTCAAGCAAAGAGCCATATACCCATAAACAATAATAGCATTGCAGACGTCTGTGTCTGTTATCTAAGTGACAAATTTTATATGCCTTTTTTTAAAAGGCACAAAAGCTGTTTTGAAGCCCTGTCGTTCTTAATATGTCACTTGAAGCAATTATATTGTACATGTAAAACCTTCCTACCCTATAATCCCACCCTGGAGTGGATTATTTTGTCATAAAAGATGTTGTAAATGACAGCAGAGAAGCAGGAGCTAGAGTAGTGTGGTAGACCAAGTTCGCGTGGCTGGTAATAGTATAACCCATCTGACTGGGTGTGTGACAGGTGACAACCTGCTTTGTTGGTGGCCTCCAGATCCTCTTTGACATCCCCAGTGACGCACGCGGATCTCAACCAACTAGCACAAACAAAAGCTCACTGATCAAAGGCTTTGTGCCAGTGCTCAGCCTGTACAAAGATGTTGCACTTGAACACACAGTGAACTGCTGACCAGCTGACCACTAGCGGGGATCCACATTCTGTGCAGAGAAAAGGAAATGACCCATGACTTTGCTGTCTGCTGCCATTGTGAGCCAGTGGTCTCTGCTGATAATAGGAGAAGATCTTGAAAAACAGGGAAAAACCAAACTAAATCCAAGACCGGCAACCTCCACCGCACAGCTCAGTCTCTGGGCAGTTTTTAAACTTACTTAAAGGAATAGTACTGCATTTTCTGTAAATTCAATTTTCTTTCTTTTTTCTTTTTAAACATGCTTTAAAAAGTTTGTTGTCCAGTAGAAACATGTGCAAAGTGCAGGCTTTTGTTATTTGCCCTGTTGAGACCCATTTTAAAATACCTGACAGACAATTTTTTTTTTAAATTTTATTGTTTATGTGGATAGAAATTATGTGCAGCATTTATTTGTTTAAATGGTTAGTAATAAATATTAAGTCAAAATAAAGTTTCTAATCACAAGTTTATTTTGTTTTCCAAAAAAATTCTACTTTTTCTGAAACACTGTACATGTTTTTTTCCAATTATTATTTTTAAACACTTAATGTAACTGCCATGTACATAAAAACTCATATTAAAATAACTTAATATTAATTTATTTTAATATTTAGAATCTCCAAATATTGTTCCCTATATGCTTATATGTTGTCAATACAGACAATGACAGTAAGAAACAGGTTTAAAGAGCTCTATATAGCATTATTATCACTTTGACCTACACATCAATCTATTGACCATGTGGGAGAGGTCAGAGATCAAATGTGACATGATATTTTAAGTTTTATATGGTATTTTCTATATGTTGACAATACACTCCACACTAAGAATCATAGGTCCAGTTGACCTTGAAGATGAAAGCCAAATTTTAATGCTATACGATGCAAAGTTTTATCAGAATTCACTCAAATCTTTTCGAGTTATCGTGCTTGCAGTTAGAATGATGACGTGCACGTATGCAGGTGAGGTTTCCTAGATGTACTGCACGTGTAAATGCAGTGTCTCCAGTTTGAATTCAACGGGGGACCTTTACTGCATGTTATTCCCTCACTTTCCCTTCTTCCAAATTAGTAAAACCAAGGGATTATATCCATTTGAAATATGATTCTTGCAGTGAAATTTGAATTATAGTTCTATTAAAAGGGAATTAGCACTTCATACAACGTTATCGCGAAAGATTTTACTGCTTTGGAAAGCTGTTTTTCGCTGAGGCAGGTTTATTCGTGGATAACGAGCTGCATTTAGGTCCACATTTGCACCCTCTGTGATGGGCTCAGTAAATAAACAGTAAAATGACATACTAACAAACATACTGGCAACAGTGCTGTGCTCAGCAACCAACATTAAGCTTTTCCTGGCACACCAAATTTGTGACATTTGGCTGGAAGGGATGAGTTTCACTATGGGAAAATCTTAACAAGTGCTTTAACAATTGTTAAAGTGTGGGAAAATGCTATCCTGTGTTACCACGCCATTCACCCTCAATTTCATGGCACTTCGTAAAAGTATCATAAAGTGTGACTAAGCTTTACTAGTAGCTTAAGGTTTGATGTTAAAAACCTAACATTGAACAAAGAAGAGCTTAAATAAAGTAAAACTAATTTTTACTTAAAAATGGTTACTTATTGTTGCCTGTGGCTCTCTCAGAAGAGAGTATAGGAACATATACCTTGGCAATGTAATTCCTTGAACACTTTGAGAGTTTTTACATATAAAGATTCCTTTAATCCTGTACAGATTTGACTTGAAGTTCAGCCAATTTTTCTAATGTACTTTTTTGGTATTAGTCAAATAGCAGTGTCTGAAAGCAGTGTCTTAATATATTCAGTTCCTTATTAAGAATGTTTACTTCTCCAAATGCTTCTGTCACCGGGCAATTTAACATGAAGATTGTGTGTTTGCAAGTGTGTATCTGTGTTTGTGTGTATGTGTGCTTGGCGAGTCATTAAAACCTGTTTGTGCTACACTCTGCACACAGACTGATGACTTTCCCTGACTCAGAATTCCCATGGACTTTTTTCTGCTAACTCCCGCCTCTTTTACTCTCTCTCTTCCTTTGACCGGTTTTGTCCTTCCCCTCTCTTTGTTTTGACCGATGGCAACGTTATTTTTACCCTCTTTTACTAATTATCCCCTGTGATGATGGTAATGAGTGTGCGTCACTTTGAGCAAAGCCTTGTAGGTTTTCCCACTCCTTCTGCTGTGTGTCCATGTGTGTGTGTGCTTTGTCCTCAATTGAATTTATGGGTGCAAAAACAAAGAGGAGCTTGTTAGGCAGTCACATTCAATAGATTAGAGTTCCGTTGTTTGAGTGAGAATGAAAGAGAGTGAGAGGGAAGAGTTTTTGGCAAGTAAAATTATGTGTGTGGTTTACCATGCTTGTATTTTTGAGTGTGAACTGGTATTTGTGTCATGTGTCTTCAGTACTTATTTTTGTGCAAAGGTTTTTGCATAATCTCAGTAAACTCGAGGCCAAGTTTTCTGAAAATGTGAATGCGATAACTGGACAAGAAAGTCGCCTAGGATTTTCAAACTGATACTATAGGTGCATATACTAAAAATCTTAGACATGTTGGAATCTTAGTGACCTCAACTTCAAGGAAAACTGAGGTCAGAGGTCAAGTGTTCTGAAAATCTTGTGAATGCAATAATTCAAGAATGAGGTAATGTAGGATTTTCAAATTCATTCATTCAATTCATTCATTCAGAGTTCGACTCTCAGTGACCTAGACCTCAAGGTATGTACGTTTTCTGAGAATCTTGTGAATGTGATAACTTAAAAAGGAGGCAACGTAGTGTAGCACTGTTGGCTGTCATTATTTTAAATTTTCTAAACATAACACACTGATAAAAACAATTCCAAGGGGTTAAAACTAATTACAAATTCCACAGAAAATAAACCTTCTTGGGTTTGAACCCAAGAAGCTCTGCATCTCCCTTAATCATTAGGTACTTTCTGTGTTTATCTTCTACCCTTGGAAATAATAGTTGTACTTGTAGTTCCAGAAAACCATTGTGGTCTGCACTGGGCAGTGTTGAGGTTGGAAGAGACTAGCAATTTTCTCGGAAGTCTTTCTTGTTAATTTACATCTGTAATGGCTTATAACTTGTGAAATGATATTGTGGACTTTCCCTTTGCATGTTACATTATCAATAACCTAAGGCATGTAGGCTTCAAATGCACTCTGCCTTCATTTCTGTCCTCTGCAGTCTTACTGCACAACCCGGCTCTATATCACATTCCCACTGGCCTGTCCATCACTGGCACAAGGCCCCCACTTAGCAGCAGAGAAAGTCCTTGGGGTCAGCTCATAATGGACCTAAATGCAGCTCATTATCCTGATAAGGCAGGGGCGGTGGCCAGGCAATGGTTGCATGACTGGCTGGATGACAGCCACAGAGCTCTGACAGGTAGACAGAGCTAGACACAGGCATGGCAGCTATCTGATGGACCCGGCTGACAGATCCAGTTGCATACGCCTGCTGCTCTGAGGCTATGGAAGGGGGTGGAAACTGAATACCACAAAGCTACACAATGAAATCCCCAGTTCTGTCTCCATGTTTTTGTAATGGTGTGTTATGAATGTGACTGTCCTTCCCCCTGGTTCAATGCACTGCAAAACCTGTAGCTTAGCAAGTCAGTTTAACACAGTTTACTGTAAATAATTAGTTTACATTTACTGGTATACTTTTTTGTTCTGCTGCCATGGGGTTTGATGTGGGATCTATCAAGTCCAGTGAGATACTGGATCTGTGTTTGTTTCAATACATGTTACATGATATATATATATATATATATGGGGGGGGGGGGGTGTTCTTTTGTTTGGTTTGGTTTTTACATTCGCGTTTGCACTAGCATGATGGTGATTTTAGTATTAAACTGGAATGTTAGGCCTTTGTGAGATATTTCCAGACTTTCATAGTGGTTTGGGGAAAATTTCCCCCTTTGACCACAATGTAGTATACATGTAGTATACTATGACCACAATAACAGAAAAGACATGAATTTATGAGTCTATATATAGGTCATATTTTATATGGATAGGACTTGTTTATACCATAGACTGTAAAAAAAAAAAAAAAAAGCTTCCCCATACTTGCAGGTTGAAAAATTTAGCTCAGGCTGTGGCTTTAAAAAAGAATTCTGGTCTTAAAGAATTCTGAGAGAGCGGCTCTCTGATTTGTTTCGTTTATTTCCTGGTAATTTCCTATCAATCATTTACATACCATACAAAAAGTAAAGGACCAAGTACCGAACCTTGTGGAATGCCACATGTGATTGTTTATAGTTAAGACTTTGTATTATTTACAGAAACATATTAAATACAGAATAAAGTGTCAAACTGGGGAACTATGTGCAGTATGAATCTACATGATTATTGGTTAAAGACTTGTCAGTAACAATTCAATAACCAATGAGGGCCTTGTTTCCCAGTCAGACCCACCCCTCCTTATCACCTCCATTTTTTGGTAACCATGATGGCGACTGTTGAAATGCTGATCCTGAGGCTTCTAAGCTAGACTTCAGAAACAAGTGGGTGACTTTATGGTAGCTGCATCCATCTTTTATGCTATCCATGGTTTTTACCATTAGTCTAACATTTTACATAATAGTATCATCGTATAGATAATACAATGGGTAGTAAAAAGGTTTAAAATAAAGGTGTGATTCTCCTAAAAGTAATGACACTGCTGTGTCTTTTCCTGAAGCAAAACAGATTCCCAGGTTATGAGGAAAAATTAATTGGCAGGTAAATTAATGTTTCCTTTTGTCTGTATGAGCTGGAGATGATTTGACAAATCATTTGATCAGGAATTTTTTTTTAGTCTGTGTATGTCTATGATTTTGATTCTGACCATGATTAAGTCACAGCTGGTAAAATGCCACATTTCCCCTTCTCTGTCAGACAGAATGAGGTGAACTGTTAAGTGTCAACAAGCTCGAGCCTCTGGGCATCTAATCAGCCACAGATTCTCTTACAACCAGATGTCAGGCAAAACGACAACACATACTCCACTCACATATCAACCTCTCTGTGTCTCCCTCACTCACAGCACTATGACGGTATTTTTTCTTTCTCAGTGCTCTTAGGTGTGTCAGTTTGCCTATATGCGTCTCTGTGGTTGCGTATGAAATCGTGTATGGGACATGTTAATACGCCCATTGGAGGCATGCTGGGCCAGTGTTGACTTTCTAGTGACTGGGGCAATATGGACAATGAGGGCATGAGTGTCATGCAGTGTATAAATTTGACTCCCCATTTTTTTCCTTTAGCATACAGTGCTTGAGTATAGGGTGACAAGGTAAAAGATAGGCCTAACTGGTACACTTTGGGACTTGCACGCAAACGTGCACTCTTCTATTCAGACATTCACAGCACACAAGCGTAAGGAAAAACACATGCACAAGCGAAATAATTGTACTCCCTTACACGCACAATACCTGCTCCTTTTACATGCTTTTATTCACCCTTTGCAGTAGACTGTACACACTTTCAAAGGTGGTGATACTTTGTGGGCAAGTGTGTATGTCACTGGTGTTAACAGTGGTTGTTCAGTGGGTGCATTTCATGCATTCATCCATTTGTTCGTCTGTCTGTCTATTTGTTAGCAGTCTAACATCCACAGTTTTCAAGATATAGAATTTTGCCTGATGGTAGAAACCAATAACAGCTAAATCTGATTTCATTTTGGAGACAATCATAGTCAAGGTCACACCAAATGTCAAAATCAGTAAAAACGTTATAATATCCACAGTTATCTATGGATTGTCTTTAAATTTCACAGCAATATACTAGTCCTTGGGGACCATGATTACCTGGTTAGGCTAAGGATTTGACCTTAGCCTTCATTGTTTGCTCCCAAGCTCAAAGTTCATCTTGAAAAAATATTTCAAGAACCCATATCGAGTAATATGTCATATGAAAGGGCATTGAGAGAGCGGTACAACACACTATTTATTTTTTCAACACTACATCCTGCAACATCACAATGATGCCAAAACAGGCTGAATTGTGTAATAAAGACATCATAAAATTTCAAAGTTTTTTGAAGATAGACTCCGAGGTGCTGCGCAAACCTCTGAAGAGATGTTCTGTCATCTTCAGAGAAGGGGATTGTTGCTCTACCATTCTTTTTTAAATGACACGATAGATGTTCAGTTCATTCATTCATTCATTTTGGGTGACATACTGCACATTTTCTTTTTCAGAAAGAATTCTTGTGTATTTTCAGCAGTGTATTTTGGGATGTTATAATACTTAAAATATATTTGTTGTCTTCCAGACTTCTGGACACAGGGACTCATCTTATCACCATATATTTTGGTAAATCACTTATACAGATGCCATCTCACCAACAATTATTGCACTCATTCAGCCACGCTATGCAAGTAGGCCAAGCGTTAACTGATAGTCCTGGCATGGTTAATGTCAAGCCTGCTGGACCCCACCTGAGCTAAACACAAAAGTTATCATTTTCAAATTTCCAACTTCTCTTTTCCAGTCATTGTATATGTGAATCCATGGTGCAGACATGCAGATCCAGAATTAAAAAAGTTAATTTTCTAACTATTTTCATGGAGTTTGTCAAATAGAAAATCAAAGTGGACCCAGGTTTGTTTTAGTGATCACAGGTTTTACAGTGTGTCACTGAGCAGTGATTTATGCACCTTTTTTCCCTTTGTCTTTTTTGAGGTTTTTTTTTAATATTTGATTTTAAAATTTTAAGAAGAATTATCAACTTAAAACCCTGCAACTGTTAATTTTACATTATGCAAAATTGAGTAAGTCAGCACAATGGTCTACTCATTCCTGTTGTACACACTATATGCTACTTGCAGGATTGCAGGGTGCTTAAGTAGATTATGGTGTGGTTTTTCTTCTTAAGTGATCCTGCAGGTTTTTTGATGGTATACTGCAGACTCACTCCCCTCCACACCTTAGTAAGATGTTAAATACTTAATTACAGCGTTCTCTCAGACGTACAATTACGGCTGACTGCTTTTGGTCTATTTTTGCAGCCACCAACAAAGGCATAGAAATCACACAAAAGACTAAATTGCTATTTAAGACCAAAAACCAGAATTATCATGAATATCAGTGATATACCTTGAAAGGAACCATGGTTGTAACTTCACAATGTTCTTCTTCCAAAGGGTCTCAGTGTGGTTATTTCAGTCTGCACCCATGTGCAATTACTGTGTACACAAATGACCAGGAGGCATGAATGAGTGTGCTTTAACCTCCTAGGACCTGGCGTCCACATATGTGGACATCACATTTTGGGTTATTTAGACCAAAATACTCAATTTTGCTCTACAAGGGCCTGATATCCACTTACTGCTACTGTTCTATAAAAATTATAAAAGAATATCCTCATATGTGGCTCTTATTTTTCATAAAAACAAAAATAAGGTAAAAAATAAATAAATCTGATAATTCTTTGTTTTCACATTCATTGGGCCCCAATATGCCCAAATATCAAAGAGAAATTAAAAATGCATGCAGTGGAAGAGTTTGGGTCTTAGGAGGTTAAACTGACTAAACATCACAGGTGTGAAAACACCCTTATAACTTGATACAGTGGATAGTTTGTGTGGCAGAACCAGTTCTAAGATAAGATAAGATAAGTTGAAGACAGCTTTGGAAACAGTTTGAAAAAGGGCAGGCAGTATAGTATTTAGACTATTTCCTCCTGCGCCGGATGGTGCATTGGGCGGCAAGTATATGACCAGTTATTAACCATGCATAATAAACTATTTATCGCGAGCTAAGTTCAACCAATAAAACTTGCCAGTTGATTGGAAGAATCACCTATGTATGGTCTCACCAAAAACATCCTGTGTGTTTGTCAAGACCTACTGATTGACACAAACCAGCTGTGGTTTGGCTACAAGCTTGAAGGCGGGCAAGATGGATTCTCCCATGGTCACGACTGTGACTTTGAACCCTGATGCCTAGCAAGATAAGAAACAACGCTCTATTAAGTTTTGGCACTGAATTAGATGCTTCACTCTGGTACTTTGTAATGAAGTAGCCATGTGAGGACCTGGGTTGTCAGTTTCTCACACTAGATACTGTGATGTACTTGTTTTTCTTTACTGGGGTCTTCTTCTTCTTTTCTCGATTCTAGACAAAGTTTTTCTAGTTAGGCGCTTCCACATAGATTCCCCTTCCTTTTTGTCATTTTGTGACCATCGTCTAACCCTTAAAGGTTGATGCTAAAGCATGTTTAATTATGGGTGATCATGGGTTCACATGGTTAGACTAAACATGTGAATATACTTTTTAAAAAAATAATTTTTAAATCAAAAACATTTCTAATTGACCCTAAACTTTGGAGCAATAATGTACATTGAAATGTATATAGCAGTTACCACTGTTTCTCATATATATGTGAAATAGCTCCTCGTTCACCTCTGACGAGCGTGGTGGGGGAGGTAATGTGAAATGGCAAGAAGGAAGAGAAATGCGAGAAAGGGTGAGAGTTGACCTTTGGGTCTTGCTGAAGCAATGTCTGTAAGTAAGGGGGCGGGTGGTTGAACTAAGTGCCTGATTCATTTCCCCAGAGACCGCCTTCCCCCAAGCCTACACACACACACACACACACACACACACACGCACACACACACACACACACACACACACACACACACACTGGATACCCTTTCTTTTGCAGTTTGGTCCAGCGATCCAGGTGCTGGCGTCTGTAGAGATGGCAGCATGACCTCTACTGACCCCAGGGGAGCCCAGTTGAGGTGAGAGGTCATGGTAGAATCCTCCCACTGCCTGTCCGTGTATGTTTTTGGCCTTGAAGGCCACAGGCGGAGCCTCGAGAAATATGGCCGCCACCGGTTGAACCCTTGTCATTTATTCATGTTTTGACAGCAGACAAAAACTGGTGAATGAAGGAACTGAGGCTTGCAACAAAGTTCAGAAGTGTATGTGTAAATGTACAAGTACCTAAATATATCATAAAAGAGCTGAAATGAAGGTAGTATTTTACTATCATTTAAACAAGGGGTTATTTAGGGTCTCATAAGATTGACTGTTGAGAGATGTTTGCTCATTTTCTTTCATTATAATACAAGTAAGTGCTAGAGTCATGTTTGTTTCATTCAGGTTCTGAATGTAGCCCATGTTACTGACATTTTAATTAATTTCTTATAAATGAAATCAAAATATACCTTCCTAATAATACTGTATTTATTCAAGCCTACAACATTAATCATCCCTCAGATGAACTTGGCTGCAAATGAACTCACTCTCCTCCAGATCAACTTTCTCTTCTTCATCTCTTTCTTTATTTCTCCTCATCACTGCCTACTTGGTGTTACCTTTCAGCTTCATGGTGAGTCAACCAGCTGCCTGTCTTGTGTTACAGCGGGTGACGCTCAAGTAACAAAAGCTCAGTGCTGCCCCATCATCATTCTCCTTTCTGTTAACAGTGTGCTGAGGTAGATGCTAGCTAAGGCCACAATGCCAACACGATGTCTGGTATGTACAGAATAAACTGAGGGCTTTATAAAATAGATATAATATTGTGAATAATAAAATAATCCTGACTTTAAAATTCTCATTTGGTAATAGAGAATGATATTCGATGTTTAGCAAGAGTCTGCCAAGTTAGAAATAAATGTTTTGTTCTATCGGAATGAGCACTAGAAACAGAAGTTAATAATTTGTAGAATGACTGAAATCAATCCATGCAGAATACAGAGTTTGCTATACAACACTTTATTTTAACAGACTGATAAAGAAGATGAAACAAGTGAGGCTGGTAATGTCCCATCAATTATTTGCTCAAGTGTGCAGTGTTTTCTTGCCACTTGATGTCAGGAGAATGCAGTCAAGTTACCCCTCCCAATTCAAGTGCATAAACCTTTTTGGTAGTTACGGTGGCTGCTTTAGGACCAACACTTTATAATCAGCCAAGAGTGTGAAAGCAATCAAATATTAGTCAATGAGTGAGTTATTGAGGAAATCCTAAACTTTTCTATTACTGAGTCCTGCTGTTTTGCTAATGTTAGCTGTTTTTAGCTTCTGATAGCAACTGTTAGCCTCTGTTATCTGCTGCTAGCTTGAATTACTAAAGATTTCTTTGAAGTGGATCTAACATTGTTAGACTCTGATCCTTAGTGAATAAACTCTCATACAATGTGAGAATGTGATTTTTAGGACACTTGAGCCTGATATTAACAGGCACAATGTTAGCTTACAACGAAATATTTTTGCTTACCTGTTTGTGTTTATGAGAGTTTGTGATCTTTACATTAAATGTAACTTATAAGGCATACTACGTAAGTAGCTAGTCTCTAACCACTCTAGAGCGATCTTGGTCATTGAATTCAAGATGGCAGGGCAACATAGTGACTTCTACAAACCAGTGCCGGCTCATACACTATGTTGCCAAAGGTATTCACTCACTCATCCAAATCATTGAATTCAGGTATTCCAAACACTTCACTGGCTTTCTGAAGTCAGGCCCTATAGCTCTCCAAACTTCATGTGGCCTTTTTAGTTCCAGTGAAAGGAACTCTAAATGCTTCAGCATACCAAGACATTTTAGACAATTTAATGCTACAAACTTTGTGAGAACAGTTTGGGGATGGCCTCATTCTATTCCAATATGTCTACCAACATGTCTGCACACCAGTTCACAAAGCTAGCTCCATAGACATATGGATAAGTTTGATATGGGAGAACTGCACAGAGTCCTGACCTCAACCCAATAGAACACCTTTGGGATAAATTAGAGCAGAGACTGGGAACCAGGCCTTCTCATCCAACATCAGCGTCTGACCTCACAAATCTGGTAGAATGGTCAAAAATTCCCATAAACACACTTGTAAACTTTGGGGACAGCCTTCCCAAAAGAGTTGGGAAGAGCTGTTATAGCTGCAAAGGTTGGGCCAACATTATATTAAACCCTATGCATTAAGAATGGGACGTAACTTAAGATCATATATGTGTGAAAGCAATATAGTGCATCTATTTTTTGGAAAACATTACATACTATGTAGTGAGTACAATATTTCCATTTTATAAAATTAAATCACCTCAAAAAATGATTGACTATAAGTCTGAATTTTAAAATGATGAGAACTACAAAAAAGATGACAGTGACGAAGCGGCAATATGTTTGCTTTACATTTAGGAATTTTCAATAATTGGAGATAAAGTATCTAAATTTCAGGAGCGGGACCACGCCCCCAAACACGGTCCTTCCGGTTTTTATCTGTATATCATCTCCCAGTTCTACAAACTGTTTGTTCTTGTTTACGTGCCCCACTCTCCCTCCCCTTTTCACTTCTTACACTTCTTCACTTCTATTTAGTACATGTGGATCTGTCAGGCCAGGGGCAGCCTTCAGTCCCCTTCGAGGCCTTCCCCAAACTGCAGCTCAATTCATGTTTAAGCCAATCACCTTTACCTACTAAAACGCTGTCAAACCTAAAATGAGGACGTTGGCCCAGCAAGTGAACTGATATATAGTTGCAGAAAAAAATATATGTCACACTGTTATGTGTGCTATAAAGTGTAATATCCTCGTGGTGGTCCTAAAACCACATTTGAAGTTGCTTGGAAAATGGATGCGCTGAATTCCCCGTGTCTCAAATGTAATGAGCTCGCTGAGTGAAGACAGGATGCATAGATGCACAAGCATGACACTGACAAGGGTGGAAGCAGGAAACAGACGACAACAAACACACAGGGAGCATATGCACACTGAATAATTACAGACTGAACAGAGACAATGATGATAAAGAGGTGTGTGCATGCAGAAACACACAGACAGACAGACACACACACTTAGTGTCATGATGATGGCGGCAGGGTTTTAAGGATAAAGAAGGATAGACTTTACACAGTGGAGCTCAACTCCCTCCACTCTGTGGTGGTTCCAGACGGGGGCACCCTAAAGATCCTCTTCACAAAGATTCTGAGTGACAGGTAAAAAAAGGGAAAAAAGAAGCTCAAAGAGAACGACGGAGTGGCACCTAGTAAAGGAAGAGACAGCGTGTCTTTACTACTTCCTGCTGCCTGGCAGCTGAAGCTAAGAGGAAGATCCTCGTCTCCTTCTGCCTCCTTTTAATTATGGCCAATTACAAGGTTAGCACGCCAGGACTTATTACACGGCAACCAAAGAGCCCCCCTTGAGTATATTTGTGGGGCTGAGGCGCATATTATGGAGGGTTAGCGTAGCGAAATTTCCAAGGCCTCGGCTCTGAGGGGCCTTTGCAGTTTTCTTTTTGTGGTTTTAATGAGAACTGAAAGCATGAAAATGCAGCAGTACAAAAAGACCCCCCTGCTAAAAGTGAGTAGCACCCTCGTTCACTGCGGGCTAGCATCTGAGGTAGTAGGGGAGGAAAGTACTCCTACACATGTGTCCTTCCTCAAAACTGTGTTGCAGTAGATGGTAATGTGTTCAGCATAACTGCGTGGGATAGACAGGTAAAGGGGCAAAGAGAACCTGAGATGTTTCTGAAAGAAACCAAAATAAAACTCATGTTCTCATATTTTGGTGTGGAATCATGGTAGATGTTTTTGTCACTGTGTATCTTCATATGTGTCTATCTTTTTTGTGGGTAATGCTGATTTAACATTAACGCTGCTGGAAGGAATTTAACTTCAGCGTGTCTGTATGTGAAATCCATTATGGGACATAATTATTAAAACTGTTTTTTGTTTGTTACTTTAAGTGTTTTTCATAAGCAAGCGATGATAGCGATAAACCACACATCACAAAAGTTTAACTACTGGATAAAAGTAATCTCCCGAGACTAAAAAAAATTATTTTATTTATTTTCTTTTTGGTGTCAAACTCCATGCAATCTTTTTTTTGCACAGTGAAGCTGGAGCATTTGGTATGTGGTGCGTCACTGCTTCGGCTGGCAGGTGTAAATAGGGCCGATTAAGCTCCCTCTTGGCTCTTTTGTGCTTTTGAGTGTTTGGACACCTCCTTGGCATGAGGTAACGAGGGCATGGCCGCTGAGTAGTGCCAAGTTTGCGCACTGTTGACACAGATTCAACAGAAGAGGGTCTTGTCATGTGCCAGCATGTGACAATACAGTGTGACGTCAGGTGGGTGGTCGCTCTTAGGCCGCGTCATTCCTTCCATTCTGTGAGTTTCTCGCGTCCGAAGCTGCGGTGACTTCACCTTGTCTGTAAACACTGACCTAACCTACGAGCAGAGTTTTCCTTCAGTGACATGTCCTTAATGTCATGCACCAATGGCATTTTATAATTTGTACAACAACAGCGTACAAGATACTGTTATTCTGTTGTTATACAACCGTAATAAATGGTGCAAAATCAGTAACCTTTTTTTCCCTTCCTTTTCTCCCTCAGGCTGGTCTTAGCATTAGCTTTTAGTGGAGCTGGGCACCTCAGTGGCACTTTTATCAAATCACTTCCTCCCCAGCTAACTGGGCCAGTTTGTGGTGGAAGAGGTGGTCCCCGGGGTTTTCAGGCCACTGATTTATGTCCCGGTTCCTCATAAAACAGATGAATGGCTCATGATAAGAGGACGCTGTTGAATGTGGACTGGAGGGCTGCCCAAGAAGGGGGAAGAGAAGATATCCAAATGGGGCGGTGTCAGAGCAAATAAACTATTACTACTATTACTTTCCATAAGAGAAGATAAGACTTTATTGATCCCACGACGGGGAAATTTTTGCGTTACCTCAGCTCAGGTACTGATATCAGAAGGAAAATACAAAAAATACAAATAAAATACAAACAAATAAAAAATAAGTAAGATAATACACTATATACAACAGTAGCATACACAGTATGTGATTATGGATATGGTTGTGGAAATATGCAAGACACAAACTATATAGCTTAAGGTTGTTTATGTGATAAAAAGTAGATTAAAAAAACTGCATTTGAACCACAAAAATGAAAAAGGAAACATTAAGAAGATCCACACAGACATATTTCCCCTGGCTCTCAAAGGATTCCTATATTTGCTTTGAGTAGTCCAGAAGTTTTTGGTTGAAGTAAGTGTTGTCTCTGACATTATCTTTGATGTCTTTTTGTGACAGCAGGGCCTTGCACTAGACAGTGAGTTCAACATACCCAGGGTATCTTTTTCTTACCTGGGTTCACTTTTACCCTAACTGTGGCGATCAGGATAAGCGGTCACAAAAAGCTGGCTAACGACTCGCTAAGTTTTCCAATCTGGGTAAAAGTGCGTTCACGTGAAGGTAGCCGAGTGGCTGATTTTACAAAGCAAGACTAAAGTATGATATTAGAAAGATATGCAGAATGTAAGTAAAGAGAAACACAGTGAATAAAACATCCAATTTAGAATCACTATTAACCCAACCCCAGTAACCTCATGTCTTTGGACTTTGGGTGGAAACTGGAGTACCCAGAGAGAACCCAGTCACATCAGGACTTTCTTGCTGTGAGGCAACAGTGCTAACCACACCACCACTGATGCTAACTTGGGAAACACAAAGACAATATTAAGACACAGACACTATTAAAAAGCTTTAGACCCTCCCCCCACTGTCCACACAGAGAGGTCAGATAGATCTTCGAGGAATAGTGACTTGATTTGTCAATATCTGGTGATTTCCTACTTGCCAATCTCTAATCTGGAATCTAACCTTCTCTGGAGCAGGTTAGGAGAGCAGCATAAGTTACTACAGTAAATTCATAGTCCAGAAAACCCAGGGTTAACCCTGAAGTTACGTGGATAAGATGAAATCCTGCTTGGTGGTGCGTGCCTCAGAAGTCCACACTTGTCTATTTTTAAAACACGAGTTGCAAATTTGGCTCCGCCGGCACTCATCATGGCGTGGAAGCCACTCCAAAAGGAAGTTCACACCGGACATTACCAGAGCTCTGACGTGAATTACACATTACACATCCTGACATGAAGTTCAGTAAGATCCGCTTGTTTTCTCTTTCATTTCATCCAACGTCTCTCATTCTCTGCAGCTCTTTGCCTTTCTTTTCTTTGCCTATTTGTCCTCTGCTTCCCTTCTTCCATCTCTGTCACACACACATTCCACAGACTGAGCTCATCTAATTGGCATCTTATCAGCTATCTTGTGAGCGTGTCGTTATTATGACTAGAGTTGTTTCTATTCCCAGGACACGGCTGACACTGAAATAGAACATTCACATGTAGCCACTCCACAAAGTCGCCCAGACATTCTTCCAATACCAGTTTCAGTAAATCATCATCATCATCATCCTTTCATAATCTCATCCCCCTGAGCTCATCCCTTGGAGGATGCTTTGTTTTCAAATACATGAGATTCGTTTGAAACAGTTAGTGGTGCCAGGGTGAGATTCCTGTTAGGCTAACAAAATCAGCATTCTTCAGAGTTATGGGATGTGGGAATTGTAAATGTTTAGCTTAGTAATAAATACGATATGCAAATGTTTTTGACAGATCTGAAGGTCGTGCTTGTTCTTGCATTGAGACCTATTTATTCTGAAAATCGGGGATTTATGCAACTTCCGTGTATCTTTCTTCCGAATTACAAACATGATGTCATAATGTAACTCTTATCTGGTTCCAACCAGAAACAAAAGAAACACTTGCAGGCAGTCTAGAGTACAAATGCTTTTATTTTACCCTATTTTTCTTCTTCTTTTCATATCATTGTGGTAATGATTGTTAATCACTGCCGATTAGCGTCTGTGCTCCCCAGACGTTTTGATTGTTTACCCACACGCGTTTCTCCTACAGTTTAAGTGGTTTTCCTTGACTTTTCCTGTCTCTCCTCTTTCTCTCCTTGCCTTTCTTACACAAGATGAACAGTGGCCTCGCGCACATGCACTCACTCACACACAGATTAATGCTTCCAGCTATTAGCAAGAGTGCAAAAACAATGAGCCCAAGGCCTGACTGTGTTGTCTCCACCCGGTAGATCCTTTGATGGGGCCAGGGGCAGCCAGGGAGTGTGGAGCCCGAAGGGCCAAGGGGTGCTCAGGGGGCAGCAGGCAGCCGTTCCTCCCCTAAACCCCTGTAACTCCATCTTGGGTCGTGAGCTGGGGGAGCTGCAGGCACGTGCCACGAGAGCGCAAGAGGCCCCTCGGTCTTGCTGTTGCTTTTGGGTGATGCGGCGGCGTTAGCCTGATTCTGAGCTGTTTAGAGGGCCTCTGAGATGAAACAATGAGATTTTGTACAGGTGCTGGCGCCCAATGAACAGCGAAAGAAACGCACGCACACACACGGATACACACAGACATAATTCTCAGAAAGATTTGCACAGCTGCGTGAAGGGGACCCCTCCCTTCCCAAATGCAGCGGCAGCCCTCTGTGAAGCACTCTCCAACACACACAGATGACTGCTCCTCGCTGAAACACGACTCCCCAGGTTACACAGGAAAAATAAAGTCGAAGGAGACGTTGCTCTGCTGTTGCTTTAATTAATTTTATTTATTTATAAGCTCGCACTAAAAAGGAGTCCACAGAGTTTGGGCCTGGCTTTCTTATCCTTCCTTTTCAGGTTTCTAGGATAATTTTGGTGTGCTTGTGTTGTTTTGCAGCAAAGGGTGCACATCTGCGACAGTATTCCTAAATCATATGTGCATACATGACGTATGCCGGGGAATCTGTCTTCTTTTGCGCAGCCACGCAATCGGCTCACGACGCATGAAGTAAGTGGAAATTTCCTGCCCGTCTTTAAAAGGATCTCAATCTGGGAAATGATTCATCATCAAGAGCTGCAGTTTCACACCTCGCTGCCACTCGCCAGGCAAAGCGACACCTCTGGCACATCTGTTTCTTTTCTCCCTGCGAGGAACTCCAAGCCATCTTTTTTTCTGCTTCTTCCCCCAATGTTTAATTTTTTCTCAGGCATCATAATTTACTCCTCTGGTTCTTTACTCCTTTTTTTTTGTTGAAAATATAAACATTATCAAAAAAAGTGGATGCAAAATGTGTAGTGGTAGAACACAACAGGTGAAAATAACATCTCTTATCAAGTAATTTTGTTTACTGAATCAGATTTAACCTTTTAATGGTGTAAAAGGTGTAATTTGTTTTACATGTGGCTATGTGGCAATCAAAAAAATCATTAGCATGAATCAGATTCAAAGCTTTGACCAAATCAAAGTAATTCATGAGAAACACATACATATGTACTGAGGATATTTAGGGCTGCCACTATTGTAATATTAAGGTAATAAGTCAAGTTACCCTTCCATGCCAGAGGACCTCTGGTAGTGCAACATTTAAGGATTTTTGTTTTTATTTCAGCCTGACTTGTAGCTAGTAACAGCCATAACTCTGCAATGATGAGAACTGGCATAAATACAACATCTTAATTTTGTAGATGACTTTCGCACTAGAGCTTACCTAGACACGCTCATTAACTCACAGTGACTTTACAGGGGGTGTGGCTATGTGCTGGTGGTGTTAAGCGTAATTTATGCTCCCGCAAATCTATTTGCCCGTCTTTGTACGGATTGCCATTCAGACAGCACATGGCGAGGTTTTTTACCCACTGCTCCCGTGCAATCCTCCAAAATCCAACCTGCACATCGCTGAACACGGATGGCCCATCTGTCAGTTGAATGTTTATTGGTTAACAAGTAGGCCAGGATGGGGGAGAGCACGACAGCAGAGTTTTACCAGAAATGGGAGAAGCACGGAAAAATCATCAAAGATCAAATACGGCGTGGAAAAACACAGACAGCGGTCACAGTGAACACTTTTCATTGTTTTTAACAGCACAAGCGACATAAAAGAAACACTCTCTGTAGGTAGACTGGCTGTCTGTGACTGCCCTTGGATTGACTTTGCGCTAACTGTGTTAAAGCATAAAACAAGAATTGCTGAACACACTTTAAACAGAAAGACCTACATCACCTCTAAGTTGGCCACAAACTAGTGTAAGGTTTGTGACATTGATTAAAATGAAAAATGAAAAAACTAATGCCTGACTTAAAAGCTAAGTTAACACTGGAAGCGATTTGCTCATCAACCATTACTTTGAAGGTGACTTGCTTGTGGATATTTCAGACTCTGGTTGGCTTGGTAACCCTCTATCATCTTTGCCACCAAGTCATTTGTAGTCCACACCAGCATTGTTTTCACCTATAGTTCCTTGAAGTTTCCGAATATCGTTCACTTTCTGTGGTCACCACATCGCTCTAAATTGCGTCCAGTGTGAAAGAATCTCAGACAAGACATGTCCCCGATTATTGGGGGACACCCAATAATAAAATAACAAAACCCTTAAATAACTTCATGTACACTTTTTAAACTTAAAATTGCAATATTTTACAAAAGAAATGATGAATGAATGAACGGCCTACAGAAGCCTCTCTGTCTTCCCCCTTCACAATTGCCCTCACATCCACAGACACGAAAAGATCACAACCACAACGCGCATATCATGACACACAGACACGCACACTGGGTCTTTGCATTTTTGCCTTTCGCCACTCCCCACAAGTCTGCCTTCCCCTCCCTCCATTCAGTCAACTCCAGATGTGCGAGGACACAGGGAGCCCAGTCATATTTAGTCAGCCAGTCACTTTCTCCTCAGAGAGAAAGTGAAACACCACCTGTGTGTCTGTCTGCATGTATTTCAATAGCCAAAACCATAACCCTCTGCCTCACCACAGGCCAGCCAGAAAGTCTCAGTGATGGTTTCCCAAGCTGGAGCTGAGATGATGTAGAGAGACATCTGTACACTACAAAAATCCCCCTCTCAGCATTGTTTTTGCTTACTGTTAGAAAACCTTTGCCAGTGACATAACATCATTTATTTTCCAATCAGCTTGGTTTAAGAATCAGATGTCATCTTTGGTTTTTTTTTTGGTTTTTTTGCCATTTCCCATATCTATCTATCTATCCATCTATCCATCTATCCATCTATCTATCTATCTATCTATCTATCTATCTATCCATCCATCCATCCATCCATCCATCCATCCATCCATCCATCCATCCATCCATCCATCCATCCATCCATCCATCCACCCTCCCTTCCTTCCTTCCTTCCTTCCTTCCTTCCTTCCGGAATATATACTACCGGTACATCTAACCACATCTGAAGTAAGCCAGACATGGTAATAAAATGGATTTAATGTGGTTCTTAATCACAGACATCCCACTGAATCTCAGTTTAGTTGTAACAATATAATTGTCTAATAGTAACAAAACAAAAGGTCTTAAAATCAAAATAATTTCATATGTTAAAGAAAAATGTTGTATTCGAACAGAAATAAGTAGGAAGCAGAGGAAAAGAAGTCCCAGCATACAGTATGCACACAGTGTATTATAGCCCAGAAGACAAACTTGGTAAATCTGTCACCAGGCCTCTTCATGTGCACAAAAAGTGAGTGCATCCATCAGCTATCATGGACCGGACAAGCAGTCCATAATGGTAAACACACTGGTGATTTCATCTTTGTGCCATTTATATGAATCCTGAGCTCAGCATACACAATATGGACAAAAGTGAGCTAAACATCTTAATTTTTGAATTCGGATATTTTCAATCCCATTGACACAGGTGTAGCAAATCAATAGAATAGAATAAAATAGCTTTATATTATTGTCATTGTACATGTCCAATAAAATTATGGGTCCACACCAACTGCGCGGGAATAAAATATAAATGGTAAGACAGCAGGAATAAATAGCCAACATGAGAAATTCATACAAAACAATAATAATGGACACACTGGAGAACAAAGTGCCTGCAAGTAGCGCCAAAGACTTGGCCTGAGTGATAGGGGTTGCTCAGGTATGGCCCAGGGGAAGAAGTTGTTTACAGGAAACACATGCAAAAGCCAGGAATCAAACCCAGTTGACAAGAATGGGAATTTTCACGATACCGCTACACTAGCAGTGCTCAGGCAATTGTCAAGCCAAGCGATAAGATTATATAAGGCAGGGGTCGGCAACCCTAGGCACGCGTGCCACAGTTGGCACGCGAAGGGTTAACTGATGGCACGACCATAGCTGGACTGGTCATGGGGCATACCGGGCATTTGCTCGGTGGTCCAATGATTTTTTTTAATTTTTTTTTGTAACGGTATAAACAATGAAAGGTGGTGGATTGGCCAGATGCTGGCCGGTGTGTGTTGTTGTTTGGCGGTGGCTATGGCGGAGCTTCCACAGATTCAGTAATATTAGCAAGTGGTGGAGGCCAACAGGTAGATGAGGGAAAGGGGAGGCAGGAGGAGGAGAGATCCGAGGCAGCCGCCGTTCCGAGTGTCAGGTGAACTGAACTTCAGGTAAGAAGTTATGACCTGCAGTCTATCTGGGTCAGATATAAACCAAGTTTAAGTGGAGTTTATTTTCGTTATTCTGACTTTTTACAGTCAGTTGCAATAACTCATACTGCGTACTAGCTAGCATGACGGATTTTCTATACAGCTTGGTGGATGTTATGATGTTACTGATGAACTTTATTTAATTCATAAGGTTAGTTAGTAGAGTTGCCAACCGTCCCGTAAAAAGACGGAATTGTCCCGCATTCAGAGAAATTATTACGCGTTTCATGTTGAGCTGAGAAGGGGCGCAGTTTGTCCCGTACTTCAGCTATAATGTAAAAAAAAAAAAGACACAAAGCTGGAGTTATTCTGTCGTTACGCTGCACAGCTGCCTCTTCTTCTCTCATTCTCTCTCCCTCCCTCTCCTGTTGCTACTTTAATCATGAAACGGATCAATGATCAGCTGATCGGCTTTTCTCTCTTGTTTGTTTATCGCCCACTTTGCGCCAGAAAGCGGAATGTCGCCGGATGTCGCGCTAAACAACAGCAGCACGTTTAAGCTTGATCAGCTGTTGTTAGAATTTATTTAATATTACTTTCTAGTATCAGCTGATGTTTGCTGGAGCCACAGCTGTAAAACTGCTGGTCATGATATTGGTTTGTATATCTGGTGAGAGGGAAACATGAAGATGAAACCAGGAGATGTCCTTACTGAATCATCAGAGCTGAACAGGTGATGGAGAAACAGGTTTACCTTTTAGGTGACATGAATGAGTTGAAGGGAAGTTATGAACTGTTTCTGAGAGACAAATAACACCAATATCATAGCTGACAGCTGGTAACTGTGCAGGGGTGGATCTAGCAAAGTTTTGCCAGGGGGGCCAGGTAGGGCATTGAGAGGGAAAGGGGGGCACAAAGAAATACTTTCTTATTCTCATTTAAAATGTCTGGCTGTTATTAAATAATTATCTGAAGTTTACAACCAAAGTTTTTATCTGATGTAAAATGTATAGAAATCATGCATATACCAACACGACAGTGTACATCACTGTGCCAACAGCGTGTTTTCACTCAAAGGCTTTATGGTTTTTCCTATACCTGGTGGGCCGGTCTCTATCAAAATGCCCGGGCTGATTTTTTGTCCCAGTCCAGCCCTGGGCACGACACACAGTGAATTAATCTGAGAAGGTGCATCAAAAAATAAAAGGCCGCACCAGCGGTGCACATCGCAAATTGGGACTTTCAGGTGTATGGATCAATGTTTTATTTTCTGATCAAACCAGAAATCTTTAATGAGCAGCTGGATTTGTCTCGCATTAACTGGCTGAGTTAATGCCAGTTAATGCAACATCGAAGCAGCTGGAATCCATAGATGTGCGTGTTCATGGAGCTTGCATTTTCACCTGCTGGACATCACTACCTGACAAGTTTAACTGTCTTCAGAACATTGCAGAGGCCTTATTCACAGTATTTGGCTCTACATGTCTGTGTGAGCAGATTTTCTCTCACATGAAGAGTGTCCTCGGGTAGCCGTCTGAATGCTGGACACTCGGAGACCTGTGTCTCTGAGTGGGAGACCAGAGATCACATTAACATGTGTGTCTCTGTATTAACAGACATGCCATATTGGCTTAGTTTATTTTTCTTATCATTGTTGTGAGGAGACCATAAATAGCATTTGTATTTTCTGTTGTACAGTTCATTTGCTGTTATGGATAAAAAGTGTTTTTTTGTTTCAAGATAGCTGATCGCTGATAGCTGCCAACATCTGCAAACAAATATAATTCTATAAAGTGGTTCTATATATTGTGTAACTGTTCATATAGAGCGTTATTAAATTTATTGCTAATGCAATCATATGGCACACTGACTTCTGAGGAAAATTTAAATGGCACTCGCCATCAGAAAGGTTGCCTACCCCTGATATAATGTATTGTTGGATGTTGCTGCCCTGGAATAGAAAAAGTGACTTTTGTGTTTTTTATTTTTTCTTCTTTTCTTTTTTTTTAGTGGATTACATAATTATATAAAACACAAATAAAGGAAACTTTATAATAATTAATAATAATAATAATAATTGTGATTTAAAAACCTTGTAAGACATGAAACAAAACTATCCAAGAAGTAAGAATTAAATTAGATAAATCAGAAAAATAATACAAATGATAAGTAGACCAATAAAAAACAAGTATTAACACTTTAAGGTGTATAAAAAAAAGCAAATTCAATTTTATCTTGAAAGAGTAATTTAATGCTTAATATTCCTAGGTCAGATTTCTCAGTAAGAGTCTAATCTGTCTTGTAATTGAACTTTCAGGTTGTAGTACTGATTGTGTAATATACATCCTCTGCTTAGATTTCACTGATTGCTCTTATGCAGGCACAGAACGCTGTAGGTAATTTACCACATCTACCTCTTTTCAAGTCACGTAACTTGTTAAAGTTCTATGAATAATTATTGAAATCGGAAGCGTTTGATAAGGAAACTCAGCTCTTCTTGCTTTAGGCTGATTGAACAATGACAGCGTGTCCAGAGATCAGTCATATGTGCAGCCACTAAAATATTTGTTCCCGGCCTGATTTAGGATCTTCTCTAAAACAATGACTTTGACCTTGAAAACTAACTAACAGCAGCGATAGCGCTAAAAGAAACGTGCCCTTTCAGAGTTGTCTCCAAGCTTTGGATAAGTGACACGCCGTGGGCTAAACAGCTTTGTTCTTATCACAAGTTTTCTGTCTCTCCTTTAGAGTGTTAAGTAAGAAGGACTAACTGAATAAGCATGCATTAAATATGATGCATAACCACAACAAGAGGCCATCTTAAAATGTGCAGCTCACTATCGCTCCATCAATCCTGTCTGCTAAATGTAGAATAAACTTGCTAACTCCACAACAAATCTCCGAGTTTGTGCAGGTCAAGAGGCCAGCGAGACAAACAACCCCTGTCTGTCTGTCTGTTTGGACAAGGATTTGTTGCGGAAAAAGCCTTCACTCCATCTGTCTCTGTCCTGAGGTGTTTATTTGTACTTAGGACTCCCATCGCACATCAACTGTTTACAGTGTTTATTTGAATTGTTTCATTTTATTTTCCAAAAGGGAAAAAAAAGCTGTTTTTAGCTTCCTCTTGTTTGGACAATGCTAGTTTGTTTCTTAGCCTATAAATATTTCGACGCTGGCAGCCGGATAGACATCCTTCCCATCACTGGAAGTCGACCAGTTAGCTAAAGGAACAAACTGGTTCTGTTATTATTTATCTATCTTTATTGCAGGGATCTTTCTGAAAATATCACATTCAGATATTTTAAGATAGTTTGAAGATAATAATTTTACATCCATTGATTTTTTTTCCACACGTACAGTTTAAGATACAAAGGATTGCATCAATACTCAGTTTTAACTGTTCTTCAAATATTTGAATTGTTATATCAAATAAATGTTTGCACATATAAACAAATACCATGCCATCCCACTTTGAACAAACCTGACTGAAAATCATAAAAAGTTTAGGAATATTCTTTTACAATGTGACTGAAGAGGCTGAGGAAATAATATTTCATAAAAGCCTTTAAATTGTAGTAAGTGTACAAAGAAATTAAAAAATTAAGCTGTCAATGTTGTGAATGCATAAAGTAAACTAGTTGTGTAATAACGTGGTTTAAGTAAGTTTAAATGTGAGGAAAAGTAATACATTTTAAGATATCTTGTCCCAGAATGCCACTTCTACTTCCAAAGAAGCAAATCATCTCATTTATGAAGCTAATAATTGGCTCAGGCCATGTTAGTCCTTCAGTGCTGCACTGTATTAAACAGAGATGTGGTAGTTTTGCTACTCTGCAAGGACTGCTTGCACGCGGTTGGCTGTTTTGCTATCCAGGCTTTAACCCTGTAAAAAGTTGCTAATTTTTTTAAACTAGAGCGTTTATTGAACCTTGTGACAAATTTGTTTGTAATTAATTCATTCATTCATATATATATTTAATTTGTTTAATTTTTAACTTTTGTTTAAAACAAATGTGTTTTGTGCTTTATTTAAATTTTTTGGGGGGGGAAAAATCACTCTGACGATGTAGAGGTCTAAATAATGTACTAAAAGTTGTGTTTTAAACGTGTTACACTTGGTGTTATGGCGTTAAGATATGTTACTGTCCTCATTGCAGACTTCCATGGATCAGAGGTCTCGTAGTTTAATTCCCTTAAATGTACATTACTATCTGCTAATCAGATTGACTCATACAGCACATCTCTTGCAAGTGTATTTTGTAATTCGTATTTTCATTAACTCAGAGTGTGTCTCAAAGTGTCTTCTTAGTTCATATCCACGTCCTGCTTCCAATCTTGTAGCATCCTTCCAGGTATTTAGTTGATGGTTCACTAGTGTTCCTGCAGGAGTAGTCCGGATGTTAAGGGTTGACAACAGAAAGGTTAATCAGCATCAAAGCTCAGACCCTCCGGCCTTGTTCAGAACCAGCAAAGCATGCTGCTCTCTGTTTTCACAATACGTCCTCACTGCCATTAGTGCTGTGTCAGCAGGCAAGGCCTTGTATATGTGTACGCAAGAGAGAGAAGAGTTTCAATTTTCAGGAATAGAGAACGCACACCGACACGCTTGCGTATTTGATGGTATGAATTCACCCAAACAGCACTTTCGTACAGTCTGATTAACTACGTCCTGACTCAGGTTGTGTTTTGAGGAAGTCGGGCCTGGTGGACCCCATTGCTTACTCATGCTGGAAGTGACAAAACAGAAGTGTCCTGTTCACTGAAAGGCTAATATTCCTGTTGTCCCCCATATAAGGCTGTGTTCACTTGCTTCCTCTTATTGTGGCTTTTGATCCACTGGTCGCCTAGTAAATATTAAACATAGTCAGAGGAAGAAGGAGTGGTCTGAATGTGTGTGTGTTGTGGGATAGTTATCAGATTTATTTATTTTTTGCTATGATGTTCATCTTCTAGTATTTTTATTGTTTATATGTTTGATCTTGGCTTTGAAAAGGCTGGTGAGCTATAGTTTAAAAGCAAGCAGTTGCATGGTGAGCCAGACAGCAAAGATGCATCAGTAGTGAGTCATCTTACTTGGGGGCAGCTTATGTGGTGCGATGTGTGACCTGTACAGGTCCCTGTGAAAGGGACTGACACTCAGCCACCGTTGTCCAGCTTGGGTGGTTCTTTCTCATTGCATGTGCATACCCAAGAGCAAATTTGCACTACATCACATTAACCAAGTCTTCATATTTTCCATACTAAGTTATGAACACTCAGCCGTGCATGTGGAAGTTTGATTTTCCTCGTACTCTTTTCCCACAAACTGCCCTTTTTTTTCTATTTATGGTCCCAGAATAGATTTAGTTTTGGGGGTGTGGGTGAGGGTTGTTTAAGTCAGAAATGAATGTTTCTCTTCTATTTCTCTCACCCTCTCTGACAGTGGACACTTTGTGTCGAGCTTGTGTGTTTGTTAAAAATAGAGTTTACTCAGCAGAGTACTTGAATAGATTGAGCTACCTGCAGACATTTCCTGACTAGAGCTGTATTTCCTACCCTCTGCTAGATCAACAGGCCATCGAAATTAATGATTAATTATGTCAATAAATTGATCTGTGATTTCATATATTTCAGCTGCATTCTTCTCAGAATTATTCATTCATGTTTAAGGAGTGTGTCATGCAAAACCTGGATGTATAGGAAGGCTTGAATTGTCGTATTCATCGTCATATTTTCTTACATATTGAAACTATGGCAGTACTATGAATTAAAATGAACAATCTTATTGTTGATGCCAGTGTAAAACTGTGCAACTTTCTACACCTCTTGCTTTCACCCTGATGAAACCAGGCATTTGGCCTTCCCAAAGGACAGGGCTGTTGTGCCTTGGCAGCTATTCTACTCTGTCCCTCCGTAAAATTCAAGTGGTTACAGATTCCTTTGATTAAATACCTCCTTGCTTGTGTAGCAACAATCAGATAAGGGTTACCATGTAGGGAATGTAACAAGGTAAATCCACCATCTAGCAAGTGTCCCTGGATTATTGTGGGCATACCTGATGGTTACAATAAAGCAGGCAACTACATGCATATGGCAACCACCGACAGATAATTCATGTTTTAAAAATTTCCTTTAAAAATAAAGCCCAACATCTTAATCTTAAGTAAGTAGTTATCATTTAAGCTAGCATTGCTCACCCTCTTCATAATCCAATTTATTTTACTGTACACCAAATACAGTAACATTGTTAAGGCAGAGCTAGGAAGCAGGGGATCTTTGGCAAGCCGTGATGACCGGGCCAAATGTGTGGAATAGTTTCATCTGGTCTTATCAGTTTCATGTTTTGTTTTGTCTGCTGAGCCTGGCAGGCCCAGTGTTGGTCCTCAGTAAAGAATGTATGGGTCGTGAAGCAGAGCCGATGGAGTTATTATGAAATCTGGCTCTGAAATAACATCAACTATCCCTGTTCACTATATCTTGCTGGAAGGGCGTGGTTTCATTCACATTTTCGAATATTTCGCTTTTTGGTTACATTATTGTTAAATTTGCACAATCCTGAGAACTCTCTGAACCCCGTGACCTCACCGCAGTTTCCCCTCACACCATCGCCGATCACATGTCTCTGAGCACAGTCACTGTCTAACCAGGCATCTGTGGTCTGCATACTGATTCTCCTCAGCTTCCCCATGACATTTGCAGACATCATCAAAACATCACTTCCCAAACGCTCAAGCAAAAAAATTAAAAATATATATAAAAAAATTAAAAAATAAACCTCTACAGAGTGAGACTTGCCAAACAACACCACTTGGGCAAAATGCCACTGTAACAAAAACAACAGGCCGAGTGCAATGGAGAAAAAGCTATATTTGGAAACAGATATGCAGGCGGCAAGCCGTCTCTTTTTCTTGTTCTGTCTCTAGCTGACTGTTTCCTTTTGAATTTGTGTGTGTGTGTGTGTGTGTGTGTGTGTGTGTGTGTGTGTGTGTGTGTGTGTGTGTGTGTGTGTGTGTGTGTGTGTGTGTGTGTGTGTGTGTGATGGCGACTGTTGTAATATAGTATAAGAGTTTCAATTGCAAGTAATGGATTTAATGCTGGTTAAAAGGGAAGAGGTTTTCCAGGGTCAGCCTGGCTCCAGACCCTGTGGATCAGCTGGCACATTGTTGGGGCTCTGGCTCCAGCCATACGGCCACTGTCTAGGCGGGACAGACAGCTCGTTGAACATCAGGCATGGGGATTCTCTATTTTAGATACACAAAGCCACTTGTTCTGCACGGTTTTAGTTTTTATTTGTTTTATGTAGTAGAGTGCAGTTTACTGCTATTAAATGTTAGTATATATAGGGTCTGGCATACATATTTAAGCAGGATTTTATGTTTTTATCTTCTGTATTAAGCACAATGAGTTTAGATGTAGTGAAATGTGTTGTATAAATAAAAATGAACATTGTCATACAATTTACAACAAATTGATTATTATTGATTGGTTATATATTGGTTTAATTTCAAACATTGAAATATAAATAATATATTTACAACAGAATACATTTAAATCTGAAAATAAGTTGCCATGAATAAATCAATATACATATATTAAGAGATAAGTTTTGCACTTATTTAGTCCTACTCCCCTTAATACTATTTTGAAATTTCCAAATCAGTGTTACTCCATATAGTATATAATCTACACACACAATACACACATAAAACAATATATACCTCGTCAACCAGGATAACAAACTCCATTTTTACATTGAGCTAGATACCCTGTGATTAACAATCTCCTAAAAGAGCCAATCAAGGGTGTTGAAATGTAAGTAGAGGGAAGAAAGAAGATTGTTACAATGTCCCCAAATGTTTTGATCAAGTGGATATGGCTCAGAATGGTACAGCTACTAACGTAGATATGTTTTACTTTCATATATAAGTAGCTGTGTAGGAGTCGACTTTTGGACTTCTGTATTGCTTGCCGAACACCATACACATAGGCTTGTCTACGAGCACTGCTTCTCAACCATGATCTCAAACATATCTTTATTTGTTGCTATAGAAAGTTTAAACATTCTTTAAAAATTATCGACAGAACAACAAGACGGGGAGATTCGAGCACATAGAGATCCACCTTTGATTCCTTTATAGTGGGACAATGAAGAAAGCTGGAGATGGAGGGTGCCCACTTGAGAGCCTCGACCTGTCAGCCATCTGTCAATCCCAACTATAGGGCGAATCTCCTTAACATCACTACTATTACTAGGAATTTTAGTTTCCAGGTATTTATTTAGAATAAAATTGAAATAAATAAATAAAATCGAGTGCCTCCACTAGCACTATAATAGTAAAGAGTAAAAGAATCATTAAGTTTATGCTGGTTATCTGAGGTTTCAGTGCTACTGTATTTACAGATGCTCTATGTTAGTATTTTAGCTCCTCAACAAACCTGCAGTGTGTGTTTTGTCGAGGAAAATTATTTTCTGTGCACAAGACAAAATGCCATCTATTTCAATAGTTGCCCTCAACCTAGACCAAAGTGCTGGCACGCCCCCTGCCATTTATAATATCAGGCTGACTGGCCTATTGATGATGAAAACAAAGCCACAGTGTGACTGACCTACAGCAGTGGCTGTAGTAACATGGCACCTCCCTGGTGACTGACGATGCCACGCTGGCTACCACCACAGCCTGGCACAGAAGGGGGAGCATGTGTGTGTGTGTGTGTGTGTGTGTGTCTGTTTGAGGGGCTTGAGGGTCTTTTGGTAGTTGTGGCAGCTGGTAGTGAGAAAGGCGCAGGGGGTAGGGTGGGTGGGTTTCCCTCATTTATAAAGACACTCCTGTGTGAACACTGTGTGAGTCCACACCCTGGATGTATGCAGTCGCATCCAGAAGCCGACCAGCAGATTACCTTTAAACACGCAAACGAAAAATCCTTGCTAGAACTCTCTGAGGTTCATATCCGTATGTGTGCATGCGTGTTCCTCCTCTTCAGTAGATCAGTGTGGGTGATTCAAAGATTTGTCACCTTGAGTCACTGCCTGACTGCTGGTGAAATTTAGAGCAGCGTCGTGTTATTTAGCAGAATTCTTTTTTTTTTTTTTTGCTCCAAGGACACTATGAAATGCCATCAAACTTTCCTGATAGAATCATGTGATGGCTATTCATCATCCCACATTAGAGAACAGTAAGATGAAGAAATCTTAGTGTTTGCGTCATGGTACGTGGCGAAATAATTCCTCAAAAGGAAGAGGCCTCAGAAAACTGGAAATTTTGTTTCCAGACAAGCACGGAGTTATTTGTGTTATGATCAAACATGAAAAAAATTACACTTATATGTTAATTTTTTTGTTTGCTTAATGTAAACAAAACGTATTCAAACATGCTTGCAGCCATATTCTGTCTTTGTGGGGGTCACCACACTGGGGACCAGTTAGGAGCAGATCATATCCAGCTGTCTCTGAAGACAAATGGTCCATCAGGCAACTGCTCACTCCCCAAACCTGTCCTCTAAACTCCCCCCTAGCCTTCCCCCTCCCCTTCTTCAAGGGTATTTACTTGACTTTATGTAATAAAAATCACTGTGAGTGCCTTTATCAGTTTGGTCACAGGATTAGCATAGGTGTGCGTGGTGTTGGCTCCTGCAAGCAGATTGGAGCAGCTTTAAGTGTTTCTAGATGGACAATATTTTGCTTTATGGGTTTCACATGTAATGGACATTTGAGGGGGGTTGTTTTTGTTTGTTTGTTTAACATTTGTCCCAACTCCAGCCTTTGATAGGTATCATTTAACATTCCACAGATTTTCATAGAAAATTGAACTTTCATAAAAATGAGACACAAACATTAGTCAAAGTAAAACCATTACTTTGTTTTCTTTCCATGTTTAAAGCAAAATATTTAAAAGAACATAAGCGCTTTTTTTTTCTTCTGGCCCGTTCTACTCTATTTAAGCGCTCATTACTCATTAGTACCATTTTTTCAGTGTTTCAAATATCAACATATTCTCAGTCACACATTATGTGACCTATGAATCACATTTTTTTTTCAGCCAGTGGAGCAAAACCCAGACCTGTACTCCTTTGAGCTTCCAGGAGCAGTTTAATCTCTTCACAACTCATAATTCATCTCAATGAGTTTGTTTATGCTTCGCATATATTTTTTTCTGCGCGTAACATTCCCCTGACCCACACAACTCTCAATGGCGAAAACTCTAACGTGCCTCAAACGTGATATCAAAGCCTCTCCCACACTAGAGCGAGCGATTTGATTTATGAATTTTTTTAGCCTTTGTACAGCATGAGAAGCCCGTCTGTGTTCCCCACCAGACGTGCTTATATGGACACACTGGTGGCTGTACGCTAACATGTGCATTTGCTCATGTGTGCATTACAAACATATCCAAACAGAATCATCAGTAAATCAAGTGAAACACCCGCTACGTTTCAGCGCACAAGCGTGAGCGCTGAACAACAGAGAGATCAAAAGGGAAAAAAAGAAGCAGAGGGGAGGAGTGGATGCAGGGGATTGTACGTCCTTGTGAAAGTAGCCCTCAGAAACAAAAGCAGCTTTGAGTGCGCACCCACTCAGAAGAGAGATTAGCCAGTACACACACCCCTCAACACACCACCACTATCACCAGCAGCACCACCCCTGCTGAAAAAAAAAAAGAAAAAAGCTTTGGCTGCAGTTTAGCGGCACGTGGCGCAACCCTTGATACTTACCATGTGCGTCAGGTGCTCTTGCTCGGTTTCCTGTTCTTTAAAAACATACCCACCATTTCCCTCTTTCTCTCCCTCCTTCCCTCAGCCAAAAGCAGTCCATTCACACTGCACCCATCCAGCCTTGCCCGTCATTTCTTCTTACTCTCTTTCTCTTTTTCTGTCCATCTCCTTTCTCCTGCTTTTACAAATACAAAGAACATATTGTATCTGCCAGCGTTAAAGTGAATCCATTCTCTTTGGCAGTGGCCCAGCCGGTGGTGAATCTGAGCTGGGCAAGCTCTGTTTTCCAGTTGGCACCAAGGCCACTGGTGGAGCAATTTGGTCGCTCATTGGGTTGGTGAATTTGAATCTAGCTGACACATTGGTTTGGGATTCATTCATGCAGTCTGTCATTTTTGCTCTCTCTTTCTCTCTCTCTGTCTCTCTTTTTTTTTCATTCATCTTGCAAATCGTGACCTCAGTTCATCTCTTATAAGGATTTTGAAATGTATGCTTTCTTGGACACCGTCTTTCTTTTCACAATGTGTTACAACATATAGGGATTTCTGGAGGATCACGAGCTCCTCGGGGTTGTACGCAGTTATTTACAATATTATTCAGTTCTCCAGGGCACGTCTATAAATGGGTCACATGAATTTAAACCCAACACTTTCACAGATTCATTGCATTAGTTGGTGGTTTTCTGTTGCCTTTTTCCATCTGATTGGAAACCAGCCTGTTGAGCCTTCAAAAAAACACAGAGGAAGAACATTTTAAGGTCATGGTACTATTCAGATTTAGTTGTGGAAAGTCTTGGAGAAGGTTATTGAATTTCACATCAGGGCCACATCAGCAAAATGCAAAACCCAGAAACACACGCTTTTGAATGTACTAAATAGAGCTTGTAATTACTGAAATATACTTACTATTGCCACTCCTCTTAACACTCCACATAATCCCGAAAACATTGCCAAAGCTGCACAGTTTTGCACAAAAGTCCATATAAACACGCACAGACACAAACATGCCAATAATGAGACGCTATCATATTTCGTAATCATAGTTCAGGCCCAGAACTACCCTCTCCTCAGACATGACAGAGCCCAGAAGATGAGTCAACACACTCATACAATAGCAAAAACAAACTGGTGAATATTTGAAGTTTGTCTGACTGTCTCTCTTTTCTTTACTCACTGAATTTGATTCCCCTTCCTTTAATAGCTGGCTAATACTTGTCTTTTTCTGTCAGTAGTTCTCTTTTACTGCATGTGTCTGTGTATTGTTGAGGGTAGAATGTGATGATAATTCTGTTGCTTAGTTTTTTAAGGTAGCTTCTGTCGATTTAGGGGAATTGTGGATTTTTTTAGATCAGCATTTTTTTCAAGGTGCTTTCAATAATGTTATAGTTAGTATCCTGATAAGATTTAATGTATTGTGTCTCGTACATGACATGTTTGTGTGTGTTCTTTCCTGGAGACAAAAAGCAGCTTATGTCCTTTTTTCATTCTGTATGAATTTATAATCTCGTTTTTTCTTGGCCTTTTCAGTTTCTCTTTCTCACCTCTGACTTTTATTCTCCATTCATTCATGCCCTGTCACATTGATGATAAAGATGACCTATGTGTAATGCTAGCTTATTATTGGCCCAACAGAAAAGCCAGTGTATGCCCCCTCTGCTGCTTTTCTGCATTGTCCTTTGTGTAAAGACAGAAATGCTGGAGCCTGTGTGTGTTCATATGTGTGTGTTTGTGGTGTAGGTGAAAGACAATGCACACGCAGTTTGGGTGAGCTGCTCAGGGTATCAATAGAGACTCTGAGAAATTCACCTAAACTGACCCATTGTTAATGTTTGCAAATATACAGTACACATTACAGTACACTACAGTATACATTACATTTTATGAAAACAAAGTTATAAAAATATTGCCAAATGCTGTCCTCAGTGTTAAACTTGTATGAAAAATATTCCAAAGTTGACATTTTAATATGGTTAATGTGGCATTTTTTTCTGATTAACAAAACTAAGTGACAACAGCAAACAGTAAAGGTTAACTTTAACTCATAGGCAGTGTAAAAGATGGATATAACCACTGTAGTATGTCACACGGGGGTTTTGCTCTCTGTACTTTTAAGCTCAAATGCTAGTATTTTGGCTTCTGTCCTGTTGTTGTTTTTTTTGGGGGGGAGACTGAAATTAACTTATATGGATTAAACAGTCTAGCTAACTTTAGCAAGCTACATAGAAACTGTGCAGGTGTTATTGTGCAGACAAACATATCAGCTAATTATTGCTCCTTTTCAACTCACCTGTTTTGTTAAACTGGATTTGATGGTTCAAATTTTCACAATGCACGATCTACTCTAAATCACATGTTGCCCAAGGTAATCAGTACAAGAACAAAGTATCTGTTACGATGATAAATCAGACAGGTTTTTCTGTTTGCTGATGCTAGCTCTGTTTCTACACCATGTGGGACTGATCTCAGAGCCAGTTACAACCATTGTTAATAGGAGATAAGTCCATAAAATAGAGACACACTACAGTTTCTAATGGGATCCAAGACAAGCGTACTTCCTGTACTTAATCGTGACCACAAGACAGCAGTATTTTAAAGAATAGATAAAAAACCAGGCAAGAAGCTTTATGACAGAACACTGTTTGACATGAAAGGAGAGAGATCACTTTCACTTAGGTATGTTTTAATTGACATCAATTTTTAGATTTTACTAGGCAAGTACTGCTTGCCTTGCTTATCCTCACTTAAATACGACTGCTAAAATTTTACTAAAACTTTTACTTGTATCAGGTTGTAAATATGCTTTTTAATACTATAAAGTTGGATCATTTAACATGGGGATTAACTTCTCTTTGGAGGCATTCTCAACAGGCAGCTAGAGGAACTGTAGTTTATGACACTTTTTCAGCTTCGGGGGTTGTCCCTTGCACTTTTTTAATGTCATTTTTCTTCTATAGCAAAAAATGCCACAAGTGTAATCCTGACATATCATCTTTAAAACATTTACATTTGTAACTCGTGTGCTTTTGGATTGATTTCAAGCCATGGTTGGAAACTGGACAACAGAGTGATCAGTGTCATTCTCCTTTTTGCTTTGCTTTAGCTGTGACTTGTTTGGTAGTGTACAGTTATAACAGCGGGGGGGGTTTTTTTTGCTGAAGACAAGGTTCACTGTGGCTGAAAGCTGGTAGTGAGTGCAGTAAACAAAAACAATTAGCTGAAATGTGATAAATGTGAAACTAAGAGAGATAGCAGAGTCTCTCTTAGTTTTGTCTCTGCTGATGTGTGTTTATACAAAACATCTTTCACATTTTCTACAATGTATATGGACTAGAACAACTTTGATTGATACAGTTAGTTTTAAATAATATCTTTAATCAAAAATATGGTAAGTGTTTATTGCAGGGATAGACTGTATAAAAGTCATTTTGGAATGTATTTAACTGAGGATGCATTTGTGTTACACATTAAGAAAAGTACTGGCTCCCGGTGCAGTTACTGGCCTGATGTCAATGCTGGACCATTGGTGAGTTTTACACACCGTGCACCTCAGATCTCCACTGCCCCACTTTGAAACTTTATGCAGTCTGAGTAGCTTTGGCTCCTGATAAGTTCCACTTCGCAATAATGCCACTTTCAGTTGAGTGTGGAATATATAGAACGGAATACATTTCATGAACTGATGTTTCAGCTGTGAAATCCTATTACAATACAACACAAAAAATCTTTTTTTTTTTACAAAAATGTGTGAAGGCAGGCTGCATGGTTAGGCGCTTTAGGGCGATCATGGCTCAAGAGTTGGCAGATCGTCTTGTAATCGGAAGGTTGCCGCTTCGAGCCCCGGCTCCGACAGTTTCGGTCGTTGTGTCCTAGGGCATGACACTTCTGGTGTTGGCCAGAGGGGCCGATGGCGCAATATGGCAGCCTCGCTTCTGTCACTTTGCCCCAGGGCAGCTGTGGCTACAACTGTAGCTTGCCTCCACGAATGTGAGAGTGAATGAATAGTGGAATTGTAAAGTGCTTTGAGGGTCTCGAAAAGCGATATATAAATGCAATCCATAATTATTATTTTTTACACCTATGGCAATGGTCTTGAAACACTTGAATTAAAAATTTAAGAGGTGTGGTCCAGTACTTGCCCATATAAACTGTTTATGTTAGGCTTAGGTTCTAAGATTAGGCTCAAAACTTTGCTTTTTGTCATATGATTTGTCAATCATATAGTTAGGGCTGGATCAGGTGACCATAAACCATCTATTTGTTATGCTTCAATAGGCCTAGGCTCCTGGGGGACTTCCAATGGTACCCTGAGCATTTCTTCTTCACCCACCTGTTTCCATTCTGTGTGTTTATACGTCATTGCTGTATTTAATTATTTGTAATCATCAAATTAGAGCCTTTTGTCCTGTCTCTTGTTGCCTTCTTTCCCCTTACCCCATGCAGTTGTGGCTGACAAGCCTATTCTGCTGGAGGTTTCTTCGTGTTAAAAGGGAGTTTTTCCTTCCCACTGTTCCCAAGTGCTTCCTTATAGGAGATCATCTGATTATTGGGGTTTCTTTCCAATTTTGTAGACTCTTTAACGTATATTATAAAGCACCATGAGGTGCCTTTTGTAATGAATTGGTGCTATATAAATACAGTTGAATTGGGTGTTAACGCTCTTTGTTCCACAAGACTGTCAATACAATCTCTTGTAATATGAAAGTGTTTTTGTCGTAACAGTAGTCTTCACAATATTGTTATTATACAAGAGGGTACCTTTTAATTAGGAAAAAAATCAAACATATCCCCTTTTCCTGCCTCATTGAGCTATCATCAGCTGACTTCAGTTTCTGTAGTGGGAAGAGGAAATAATCAGTCATCAAGTTTTTGAGAAATGGAGTTATGAGCAACACTTTTATTTTTAGTCAAGCTCAAACTGCATCTAGAAAAGACTAGAAAAGTCTAGAAAAGACTATCTACTACTGCTGTATGCCAACCCCCAACGAAGCAGCCAAAGCCTGATTTTCAGCGCTTCATGTAGCCTAAGGTTTATATTGTAAACTAATAATAATGTGACAATGAATCTCAGGCTGTGAGAGCAAAGCAAAAGTAGTATAGAGAGCAGTGTAAAGACTTAATTTCTTCAGGGAGTAAATAAGTGACATAATGTATAACTTTTTGAGAAAGTAACAAGTGATTTGTAATACAATACCTTTCTGTAATGACCCCTCACGGTGATTGTTAATGTGCAATCTCAGAAAAAAATTAAACAGCTACTTAAAATCTAGCTTTGTAATTCACACGGATTTAATGGGAATTAGAAATGAATTGTGCTGTGCAGGTTAAGTCAAGGGGTTTTTTGAGGTCAGTGTGGTGGGAAAACACTACATATTCATTACAGCATGCGAGGATGGTGACCAGCACAATTGTTTCCCTCTTGTCATATCTGTTTTTCTGTCTCAGCTCTGGTGCTATTGTCTCATGCAACCAACAGCGTTTCAATGACAGGAATCTTGTTTTGTTGAATAGCGCTGCCTGGACTGACACAGATGCCAAGACATTCCTGGAGCTGGTAGTCTTTCCTTCTTGGCTACTCTACTTTACTCTCCTTCTGTTTTCTCTATTTTCACTCCTATTCCCTCCTCATCTTTCCCTAGTCCTCCTCAAGGTGACTGTCAACGTGAGAGAAACAGAAGAAGAGAACGCAAGTGGAATGGACAGGTTTATATTAAAGTTTTGTTCCCTTCTTTCTTTCTTTCTTTCTTTCTTTCTTTCTTTCTTTCTTTCTTTCTTTCTTTCTTTCTTACTTGTGTGTTAGGGTGTTGAATGCTCAAAGAAAAGCTGTGTACTCGGCAGTCCAGTCAGGATTGCGCAATACAATGTATATCCCAGTGTTGTTTTCCCCAGCTGAATAAGCCACGCCACTTCACAACACCTAATTACCATTCATTACATGTCAAGGTTAGCATACACTCCCTCGTTCGTACGTATCTCATGTCCTTCTTACATTTCCTACCTCCATTTGTCAGTAATCCTGCGATGGTAGAAGTTGGCAAGACTCAAAGAATGCAGCAATAGCAAGCCTGAGCTTTTCTCCAGGCTTTATAAAGTCCCCAACAGATGGCAGTGTGAATCATCCTATCGGCAAAGACCAGCTTGTGATGAGTGAATCATGTATTACTAGACTTCTTCCTATGAAATTGTAAAGCAGACACAAATCTTGTGAAATTATTAATTATACCTTGTAGCATTTTTAAACAAGGTTACAAAATTCTGCTTGAGACAAGCTGCATCTCCAGAAATAAATGAAAATGTAAAAAAATAATGAACATTCAATCAGCGTTAGGCCACATACTATTTGTGGTGAGAAGGCTTTATGAAGCTGACACATGTTAAACCAACATGTGATGTTATCTGTTCTCATTTCCATCCTGGGTGGTTTTTACTGCTCTTTGTGCTGTGGCTCCATTTTACAAGTTGATTGTCTTGTGTGTTATTTTATCTGATCATGAACTTGGTTTGGACCAGACTTTGAATATGGCCACAGGGAGCGAATCATCCTCTATCCTAAGCGGCAGAATGTTTCTACTCCAGCTGCAGTTAAGTCCATAAGTATTTAGACAAACACGCATCTTGTTTTTCTATATTTTTGCCCTCTCTACACTTCTACAGTGGATTTAGCTCAAAGGATCACGATGCGACCGAAGTGTCGAAATAGAAGTCGCAGGATCAATTGTTGAGTGCGCAGTGCAGTAAAGGCATGGCAGAGGATCTCAAATGAGGAAACGCAGCATTTGGTGATGTCCATGTGTTCTAGACTTCAGGCAGTCAGTGACGGCAAAGAATTTGCATCCAAGTATTAAAAAAATATATAAATGTAAAATTATGTTTGTTCTATTACTACATACTACATACATTTTCCTGGACAGTCTGTTAGACTGGTGACATGACGACTTTTACGACAGTGTTAGCATCTCAACAAGGGCGTGGCTTCTTGTTGGCTCCATTTTTTTTGTTTGTTGTTTACTAGGTGACAAGAGTGGAATTTATGCACATTGTATGTGGCTGTACTTGTTATTGTGTACAAGACAACAGACAGTCCCAGGGGAGGGCAGGAAGGTGGTTCAGGAAGGGTGTTCCTGTGTGAACGGGAGCTCTATGCTCTCCTCACCACTGTGGTTCATGTCTCGACTGATTGTTCTTATGATTGGAAGTACATGAAGTACTGGTGAAAAATAGAACAAAGTGTACCTGCTTTGTTTGCTAACTTTATATAACATCCCTTTGTGTTCCCACAGTCATTGATTTTGACATTTTCTGTAAGTTAGATGATAGTCGACAACATTTACCAATTGCAGCCTTTACACTTTTTTCCTCTCTCGCTCACTCTCTGAACTGGCTCAGTCAGTCAAAGGGACCTCAGTGGAATTCAGGGAAAGCCCTGCTGCTGTAGTGTCAGGTTTGTGACTTATCCCATGTGTTGTCTGTGGTCAGAGGGCGAGGCAGGGACAGCTGGAGCATCACCTGTCACTGGATCGCATTTGTTTTTATGACACAGCAGTGGTTCGATCATGGCCCTAGTACAAATCACTTTGGACACCTATATAAATAATGGCACATTACAAAGTGTGCCACATTTAATTAGTATTTCTTCTGTATGTGCACTGTGACATAAACGAGCAGTGAAGCAGAAGGAACTTTCTCAAACTTTATAACCACATGGATTATTGTAAAGGCTAATGTCCGTATGATAATATGTAGATTCATATGTAAAAAGGAAATTTGTGTATTGAATAACTTTGTAAAAAGGCTTGTTATCATCTCTCATGGGGTCACGTAAATGGTTTTAACTATTATGTTTTTTTATTACACCTCAGCATAGATTCCAAAAGAAAAAACACCTCTGACATACGCTAGTGATATATTCAAACACATGCGCTTTGTCCCCCTCTCACCGGCACCGGCCCCCTTTCGACCCCATAAAGCGCACACATACATAAAGTCAGTTGCAATAAATAGGTCCGCCGTGTTTTGGAACACGCCTGTCTAATTATGTTTTTCTTGTCTCTCTGTGGGTCTCCTGGGCATTTCCTTTCAGATTCACAACAGGAGGAATTCCTGATCCATTTTAAGCTCCAACGAGAATGTTGATAAGTCTGTAGATTACCAGCAAACATGTTTATGATACCCTATTATTCTCTAAGCTTCATCCAGGCCCAGCGCGTGCTTCATCTACTTAGCACAGCTATTTAGGTCATGGGACAATCTCAGAAAAGTCCAGTGGGTGGTGAAATATAAGCAAACCTTAGCAGAAAAGGTCAAAATGAAGTTATTGTTGCACAGTCATACTGCAGAATATTGGCAACACAATTCAGAGCAATTCAAACTTTATGAGTAAGTGAAGGTAGCGCATTGAGGCACGACTGGGACGTTACTATCTGTGTAATCTTTAACTTGAAATGCGTATCATAAATTTAAGGGTAAAGCCATCCTGTCTTGATGTCTAGACTCTTCTGATTTGACAGTGTACAGTTATCTGTGAATTATGGCCATTGCCGTGCTGTGATGTGATTTCACTCTTCCCTGTGACCTACTCTGATATCTGAGATTTACGCTTCCTATTATGGCTCATATTTCAACAACAATAATAGCCGCTAAATGTCCTACTCTACCATAAAAATGTCTCGGCCATCAGACACACACAGTAAAAGATGGGGAGGGGGAAAAAAGGCACATACCCTTTATCCTAGAAAATGCCACTGATGTTATGATGTTAACTGCACAACTGTGCCTTGCCAGTAACACAACAGCGCTGTGCAGAGACCACAGTCTGAATCTGTGTGCTCTGCCTGATGCTTGAGATGCTCTTTGATGTGAGTTGCTGTTTAGGCTTTGATTTATGAAGCACAGTCATTTTCTACAGTTTCTTGAAGACATCTGAGCCATCAGAGGATTTTGGTTTGTGTGTGTATGTCTGTAATTGCTAGATAAGTTTAAAGGTAAAACCAAGGTTAAGGCTAAGAATATGTGAAGATATAATCTATCACATTTACTCACACAGTGACCAGGGCCTTTGTATGCTTTTAGCTGCAGAAGATATCAGGCCTTTATTTGAAGCAATATGCTTATATTTATAGGCTGGCCTTTTTTTTCTAATTCAGGCGACTAATAATAAGATATGTTAAAGCATATAATTTTAAGTCTTGATCTCCTTGTCAAAGTTACTTCTTAGTGCTGTTGATGCTGTGGAGAACGGTGAATCTTTATCAGAAAGAATCTGGACAAGGTGTTATTTTAGCAACAAGCAGATTGGGACAGAATGCTGTTACATGTGCCAGCACAACTGTCATCAACACAGAAGCCCGCTGCACTCATAGTGTCACAGTTGGCCTAGTCTAACACAAAGTTAAATAAAACACAATGTGAGGAACTGAAGTAGAGCATGTTAGGCTTTACACTTTATGCAACTGACTTAAATTCAAAGCTCAGGCTTTATTTCTTAACAGGGCTTTTTATAATTGCAGCATTTGCAGGCTTTAGGGGGCGGGCCTTGCCAACCACTCCAACCGTCATTATCAGACACCCAGCTTTTAATAGACTGTTAGTTTTTATTTAACTTCTGTACTTTTTCCCCTAAGTGTGGCATGCTAATGTCATTAGCAAGCTCCATATGCTCATTATTTCAGTTTAACTTAGTGACTGGGTGTTTCTCATATTTAGTAGAGTATTTAGACACATTGGGAAGCTAACAGAGAGTCTGGAAGCAAAAATTACATTTTAATTCATGCTCATTGGTACTGCACTGCTTAGTGTTATTTTTGACATGCAGAATGAACAGAAAAACATGATCTGTCAGAAACCAAGGTTAGTATTACTATTAGTAGTAGTAGTACTTTTAGAAGTAAGTGGTGGAAAACAGTGGTGAAACTATTTTTGAACCTCCAGCTCCTGCAAATAATTAAAAAGTATAAATAGAAGTTTTTCGTTTTTTGTATGTCCATGGATGGGTTTAAATCCATATTGTTGAATGGGTGGATGACTTTTTGTGTAAAGCACTTTGGGGTCCTTAGGGACTAGTAAAAGCGCTATACAAATACAGGCCATTTACCATTTGTTACAGAAAGAAAATTGCTTATTAATTTACAAATGGCCTGTATTTGTATAGCGCTTTTACTAGCCCCCCCTAGGGACCCCAAAGCGCTTTATCATCCACCCATTCACACACTGGTGGAGGCAAGCTACAGTTGTAGCCACAGCTGGCCTGGGGCAGACTGACAGAAGCGAGGCTGCCATATCGCGCCATCGGCCCTCCTGGCCAACACCAGTAGGCGGTAGGTGAAGTGTCTTGCCCAAGGACACAACGACCGAGACTGTCCAAGCCGGGGCTCGAACCGGCAGCCTTCCGATTACAAGGCGAACTCCCAACTCTTGAGCTACGATCACCCCAACTAGATGTAAGCCAGACAAGCCTATTTTTCATTCTTAATACCCAGTAATTCACAGCCTCTCAGATTCATTTATGTTCTTTTTGTGTATATGAAGGTATGTTTACGAGGTCTTGTAAGTAGGTGCTGTACATACATACGTCTGGATGTGCAGTGCTCACTGCATTTGCATGTCACCAGGCAGTCTGCGGTCTGTTTACTTGTGCAACTCAGGTGGAGACATTTATGTATTCACACCATGGCTAGACTGGCTACGCCCTGTTAGGTCTGGTAGTATCTTAGCATCTGTTGGGTGATACACCTGTGTTTACAGTTGGGAAAGCATGTAAATAACAGTGGCCTTAATGTGTGTGTGTGTGTGTGTGTGTGTGTGTGTGTGTGTGTGTGTGTGTCTGCCCACTTAAGGATCATATAGCTCAACAGCTTTTGTAATGAGTGCCTTTAGCAGGTAGATGGCGACTGGCAGACTAACGTGTCATTATGCAGTCTGTCATTGGGATGACGACTATATTAAAGAGGCAGATGGATATGAAACAAAAGAGCAAACCAAAGCTGGAATTGTTACATAGTGCAGGTCTACACTGTACTTATGTTGCGAGTGTTCATCTCAGAGGTATTCAGCTAACCTAACCTGTTTGGCTTTTTTGCTGCTTTCAGATCCATCAGATGGACGAGAAAATGGACTCGGTTCTACGGATCCTGTTGGAGCAGTTCCCACCCAAAGTAGAGCTGACGTCCAAGCCCTCTATCCGCAGGGTGACCATCCAGAAACGGATGGGTGGCAGCACCGACGAGGGCCCCTGATGTCACAGAGCGGCTCACGTTGGCTACGATGATGTCATCACCAAAGGACAATTAAAGAAGCAGGAGTTCACATAAACAGCCTAACCCCTTATGTGGGGACTTAATAAGGGGGTTCAGTCTTCCGAAATCACCCGTCCCCCCACCCTACCTCTATTCCTTTCACAGTTCCAAATTTTCAAATTAACTTTTGACCCTTGAGAAGAGAACAACTTCTAATTGTCTGCTTAACTGTGATTTTGGACACAAGGGCAAAACAATCACTCGAGTGGGATTGATGTGTGGAAAGCAGACTGACTGGCTGACCTCTTCCTTAGGGTGTATGAGTGTTTTGTTTTGTTTTTTAAGTTTTCTCAATGTAGCTTTGTCTTCTATACTAGTCAGTCTACCCCTGCAGCACAGTCATTCAAGCAGCGACATGCTGCATGAATTTATTTCACTACATTAGCCCTCATAATCGCACTACTCTGTGATGTTAATTTATGTGTGGCCTGTCAGTGAGCTGCATTCCTCTACTGCAAATATTATTCCAAAGCTAACTAACGCCATAATGAAGTCGTAATGCAATCAAAGCCCTGAAGTTCCCAAAGACATAGGAAAAAGAAACCCAACTCAAAGTCCAGCCATGGTAGAGGAATTCCACAAATCCTTCTGATTACCTTGGCACCACCAATGCCGAGCACACAGTGGAGTTATATCCATAGATACATATCCATCTCGCCTAGCTGTACTCAAACTGTGGCAGGTGTTTGTTGGTAGTGATCGAATAACACGAGGAGGGTAGATGGTTTATCTGTTGACTTTTTCCTACGTTGGGACCGGAGGGGCTGGAGTGGAAGAAATTAAGCTAACCAAATGTGTATGGTCCAGGCTGGGTGGCTAACACGGTGCTGATTTGCAGCTGTGTTAGTGATAATAAAACAGTCAAACCTCTGAGACAAGATCGGACACTGTACAGTCAAGAGTTGAGGCATGATCTGTGTGCTTGCTCGGGGTTTTCCTGTAGGTATCAAGCTCACGCATTTTAACCTTACACCACTGCTAGGATTCTGCAGGACAGCTTCTGTTACCCTCGTCACGGCGTTCCCACTGCTGTATTGCATTTGAGATAAATTTGCCCCATTAAAGCTCTGATTATTTTTTCTCTCCTGAGCTAATTAAGTGTCGAATTCGCGGTAAGGAGAGATTTCTGTCCATAACCAGGTAGTAAAAAAAACACAGTGTAGAATTTAAACAGAACGCTTTGAGGAGCTGGAGCGCTAATTCTGTGTGAAAGCTTTTTGGGAAAAGTCGGCTACCACCGAGGGTGATCGTCTGAAAGATAAAGACAATGCTCTCATTTTGTTTCTACACTCACATTATCTATCTGACAGAGGCCACTGAGGCATGGAAGAAGTAGAAAATAGAAAATAACTCAACTATGGAGCTGTAGTATGAAAGGCCTCCCATAATTATAGCATGCACATTCCTAAAAAGACGAATGCACACACAAAAAGAAGGGCGAACAAGGGAAGCAGAAAGCTCTTTCTCTGCACAAATGTGTGTTTTCTTCTTCTTCTTCTTCTTTTGCAGTGGTTAAAAATGTACTATTATTTATTATCTATTACCTAAAGTGGGTGTAATTCTTCTCCTGTACAGTTTTATAGAAGTTGTAAATAGAAACATTGCCTTATTGTTCTGTATTTATTATAATGTGTAAAAAGAAAAAAGATCAGCCTGGAATATGTCTGCTTGTCTGATTGGTTTAACACATGGTGAGGTTCCTGTTGTCCAGATGGATGGACATGATTGTAAATGATACTCTCACACACCCTGTGCACTGTAGCTCTGCTGTAAATAATAAAACTCCATTTCATTAAAGCTCTGCCCTCCTGTCTTAGTTTGGGAGAATTTGATTATCTCATCTATGCCATAATATAGTTTATAGTTATATAAGCTTATAGCTTATAGTTTTTGTTGTTGTTGTTTTAAGCTAGTTCTTTAAACATCAAGCCGAGAATGGGTCGAGGTAAGTCACGAGCTGACGTTTCCATCCAAATAAAATGTCTCCAAAGCCTCATTTCACTAAATTCCTTTTTAAGCTGCAATCACCACTAAGGAGGAAGAGAAGGGGGAGAAAAAAAACATGACACTTTCACTGTACCTACTTTGAACTTCAATATTCCATAACCCATTGAGCCAGGCATGCAGAGGAAGAGGGAATGCATCTCGTATTACCACTCAATTATATTTTCCTTCAAAGGCCAAAAAATACTGGGGATGTCCCAAGATCAGCACACTTAGATGTGAGATTTAGAGAGCGAGAGAGAGGCTAGAAGAAGGAGGCAGGGCCATCCTGGGGGAAGGGTGGGGAATAGGCAGAGTAAAGTGGAAGAAGGAGGAGATTCAGGAGAACAGCGGGGGCATAAGTGACCTTATGTGAGGCGGAGAGCAGGGGCATTTTCAATTTACCAGAGGGACTACGGGGCGTAGTGCTCCGCTGCTTTTTGTCCTCCTTTGGTTTCTATCACTGCTAGGGGATTTTGGCAGAGAGAGTGCCGGGGGGGGGGGAGGAAAGAAAGCGAGACCCCATGGCTAGCTCCGTCTGCAGAGGCTGCTCTGTGCCTCCCCTTGCTGCTCTTTCATCTCGAGACTAGACAGAGAGAAGAGAGAGAGAGACTCCCACTTCAAAAGGCAGTTTGATCTCAGAAGTACACAGGAACGCAGCTAAAAGAGGATCTGAGGAAGCAGTTTAAAAGGAGAATATAAGGGGCACACTGTCACAGACGCTGGACAGTGAAATCTGGCAGTCCTGGAAAAAAAAACTGTGCAGAGGAGGAATTCAAGGAAGATCATGACCGGACTCTGAGCTGAATCGATGATCCGTGTCGACTTTAATCCCGCCTCCCGACAGAACCTCATCATGCAGCTGAACATGGCCCCGTACAACACAATATCTCAAATCATACAAAAGACTTGCAGTATATTATGTACTTTGTGTCTCAGACATATACAAATATCTGAGGATGAGCATGATCTTCTTTAATAGTGTTCATTTAAAGTAATACGATCTAATGGAATTAAAATAAAATTCCTGCTTACCCAAATCAGGGTCACCAGGGCAGGGGGTAGCCTATCCCAGCTGTCCCCCTGGACAGGTTGCCAGTTTGTCACTGGTCTAACACATAGAGACGGACAAGCATTCCCACTCACAGGCAATTTAGAATCACCAGAATCATCCTAACCTCATACATCTTTGGACTGTGGGAGGTGTCAGAAATTAAAAAATTTCTATCTGTTCAAGCAACTGAAAACTGGGGGGGAAAACAAGCACACTGAAACCCGAGGTTAGATTCATTACTCCCTCATATACTTGACCACGAGGGGCACTTCCAGCACGGTGGTGGTGGCCGGTGACTGGGTGGTGGTTTTCATGCTGGGGCGGCTGGTGGTGCATGTAGGCCACCTGTCTGTAGAGGCCCAGCAGCGCTATATGAAAGCAGATATGTTTCAACAGGTGTGCATGCATGTGTGTTTGTAGTGTATCTTTCAGGATTGTGACAAACAATGTCCGCAGCAGCTGATGCCAGCCACTCTGTCAGGAGTTGTCGCTAAATAAATGGGGCCAACAGTTGCCTAGAGGGCAGTTGCTGTAATTCCTTGCCCTCCCCCACCTCTCAGTCACCAGAGAATATTTTTTGACCTTTAGCATAAAATTTTCTTGGTGACCTAGTCAAGCTGTCATGAAACGCCTGATGTACGCACCCCTGTGATCCCATTAGAGTACAGCCTTTTTAGGAAATGAAAGAGGTTGCTTGGAAGAATAATTTTCATATTCACATTCATATTCATATTGTGTTGTAGAATGATTACTTGCCAAAAAAGTAAGTAAAAACAATGCACATAGCATAGCACATAGCACATAGCACCTCTCTTATTACTTAAAAATGTTATAAGTATGATAAAGCATGCGTAAATAAATAAATAAATAAATAAATCTATCAACAGAGGTTTAAGCACATTACTAGATAACTTGGTGCTGGGGAATTACGCAGTTTCCCAAATATCTAGCTAGCTTAGGCTAGCTTAGCTTAGCAGTTTAGCAAGAAAACAACTACCGCAAAAAATATATTAATGCCATTTGGAAGGTTTTTTTGGTATGGGTTGATGTGTCAGTTTTTACACTAAAGATCACTTTTGTATCGCCCAAACAAGCTCAATGCCCAGTTTATGTGCTATAAAAGCTATGTTCCACACTGTATTCTTCAACAGCTACACTTGCTTCACGTGCTTGACTTCATTCTTTAAATGTTTTAAATGGTAAATGTTCTAAAATGTTCCTTAGGCAGATTCTGCAGTGCAAACATCTCACTTAGCAAAGATATTAAGACTGCCAGTAACACTAAATGAGATACTTTCATTGCTATATATAGCTCACTTACTGCAAATACATGCATATTATGTTAACTGGTGATTCTAAATTGGCCAAAGGTGGAAGTGCAAGGCTGTACCCTCACACGCAAGATGGATAGCAAAATGGATAGCTCTTACATACTGACCCTTTAAGTACTTACTTGTTTCTATCTTTGCGTTGCAGCTGTGTGTTTACATAAGTGATCCCATAATTATTCAGTTGGTCTGTAGGCTTTTCTGCATCCTTTTATTCCTAACTGACAAAACCGTGTTGCTAAGCCGGCTTTCACAAAAGGAACAGATACAGTATGCCCTTTGACCCCTGTTCTGTTTGGTCCAAGCAGGGCAACATTGCCCCATGGGATAATAAATCAACCAGAGGCTAAGAGGTTAGCTCGACCCACTCTGACCTTTGGTCTTATGAGATTTTCCTCAGCCATATGTCTGTGGCTCAGCAGCGGCCCGCCCCTTGCTGTGACTAGAGGAAGGCCGAGCAGCCAACAACAACAAAAGCTCGGATCAGCCCTGTTCAGATCCAAAGATGTGTCTGAGCCGCTCAATTTCACGTCCTGGGTCCAGCCAGTCACAGAAACTCCGCCCAGGGCTGGCTCTGGTAATTGTGACTGGAGGTAATGCGTTGTTAACGGCTGCTGCAGATTTGAGGCGATGTCCAGGCACACTTCCAGGCCGAAGGTGGTGTGTGGGTGGGATGGAGTGGGGATGGAGTGGGGGAGTGGGGGCGGGGGGGTTACATAGGTCATATTATTGGGGACTTTTCTCCAGACAGGGAGAGAATTCCTGGCTGCAAAGCAGAAGGATTTCAGCGGTGCGATGGGGTTTGGCCAGCCAAGGCAGAATGTCCGGCATGGTGGACAGCTGCGCCACCGAGCTACTGTAACGAGAGGGGTGGGGGTGGGTAGTTGTTGTTGGTGGTGTATTACTGTAAGACAACACATATTCTAAAAGCTTTGACCGTCACTTCACTGGTATGTTTAGATGTTCTGAAGTAATTTTGATTAGCAAGAGGAAGTGAAAACACAACATGAACACCAGAATTATTAGAAAAAATTTGCCTTGCAGTTCTTTGTATCGTGGTTTCACAATTAGACACAATTTCACAGACACAAAGGAGGTGTGGTAGACACAGCTTCTGTTTAGGTATCATCAAATGTATGTCACCCTCAATTTAGTATCATTTCTATTGTACGGCTGTAGCAAGCTGCCGAAATCCCAACACTGTCATTTGCCGTGAGTTAAAATTGAAAACAGAGTGAAGAATTGAATTTTGTGAAGTCAGTGTAACACATCTACAGCTGTGGAAAAGCAAAAGGTGGGTTTTCATATGGTGAAAAATCTGCTTTTCTCATCAAGGTCCGTGTTGAGGAACATGCTCATGCATTCTTATGACAGCAATCTTTTCAACACCATAACAGAACCGTGTAGTGTGGAGGCCCCGTGAGCCTCCTGATGATGAGGGCAGCAGAGAAAGAAAAAAGAAACTCAGAAAGGAGGTTACAAAGAAGTCTGGGTATACGGTCATAAAATGTGGGACGTGTTATCGCAAGTGAAAAGTGGAAAGTCGATGGATTTCTGGTTCGACTCCAAAGCAACACTGAAGACAGTTTTCCACTTGGTGTCACACTTTAACCAACAGTGTTCCCTGTGTCAAAGGTTTAGACATGCTGGCAGATCAGCTTGGTGGATGGGATCTAATTTGATGTATACTGTGGTCCGTGATGTAAGACATATTTTGAGTGACTGGAATTATTGCCCCATACAGTTCTTCAAGAGTTACGCAATGTTGCATCATATGGAAATATTTTTGCATCATGTCAAATACAAATCGCGACCTAACACACCCATGCTGCGATCGACTGTGTTCAAAGCTCTTCTGGCTTGTTTACACACAGTTACTGTACACATGTGTAGTTTTCCGTAACAACTATACATTCTTTTGGGGTTGGGGGTGGGGCTTAAATCCCACATGCTCTTTCACCTCAGTGAACTTCCACATATCGCTGCACACACATTTATTCCTTTGGTTATTTATGGACTGACTTACTCCTTTTACTAAAGGTTAGCAGGTCAACCCAAGTGTCAGTATTATCGATACAAACGCCAATATGGGTGTCAGATCAATACTAGTGCGATAGGATCGATACTTTGTTTATTAAACGTTTTAAAAAAAAGATAGACATCATGAAAAATGTCAGAAACCTTTTGTGGGATTTATAGTCTATACCAAATTTAAGCAATAGAAGTTGACCCAAAGTGTTTTAGAGACAGGCACATTGTACACTCCAGGTCTCCAAAGAACACAGTTTCAAAATACATGAAAAGTTGAATGGTGTTTTGTTGGGTAAATCTTAAGAGCTTTACAGTTTGATAACACCATTGTGTGAGATTCCTTGAGGTCAATGAAAAAGGATCTGATATGAAACTGATGAGAGGAAAGACTGTGCTCTGCACAGATGTTTCAGCGGGAAGAGTCGTCTCGATTTCTCAGCCAAATGCATCCAAATACACCCCTCAGCATTCCTGACAGGATTAGTGCGCCAGGTACTATCCACTGGTCAGAAGAGACTGGGAGAGGGAAAGAGATAAAGAGACTATGAGTGAGCATGCAGCACAGTCTGCTTGTTTTGTGCGTCTAATGCTGCGTGCTTTAGCAGATTTCAATTGATAAGAGATAAAGGCTCTTTGATGGGCTGCAGGTGTGCTGCTTTAATGAGCATTACCCCCCGCCCCAAACTCCCTCACCTTTCTGTCCCCCCAAACTGCGCCGCAGATGCACATCTGTGCATCTGTCATTCAGAGCTCTGCAGTATCTCTGACCTCTTAACCTCTCCTCCCTGCCTCTCATTCACGCTAACTCTGCAGCATGCACCCTTTGCATACGACACCAGAGTATATGACATACTGAAGTTCTGACAGTGCATCTGCTATTCAACGAAGTCGTTTCCCTGTATTAAAACAGCCCTTCCTTGCTCAATTAATCAAATTCAGCAGTCCAAAAAAACAGTTGAAATTCCATCCCGGGCTGCAGCAAACGCTCAGCAAGTAAAGCAATTTGTATGCTTGCAGACTGTTAGAAACTACACTGGAGAAACCAAGAAACAGACACAGAACGAGACAGAGAGATAAATGTAAGGTGTTTGTTTGTGGCCACTTGCTTTCTCCTTATTCACAGCCTAAGGTGCCAGGGGAACAGCTCGATGACGTACGTTGTGGCCTGGGCAGGAAACACAGGGAGGAACTTGTGGCTTTATATTAAGTGCTGGGGCGCTTAACAGGAAAAGATAACCTGTTTCTGTTGATATAGCAAGGAAGTGTGAATTCTTGGCACATGCAAGATGTTGCAGAGAGGAACAGGCCAACGATGCCTTCCACATCTTTGATTGACTGGCTTACAGGAATTTCCTCAAACTCAGTGCATTTTTTGTTTGGTTGGCTGTGCTGGAGTGTTACGGGAATGTTTTCTGGGACATTCCCGTTGTTGCAGAAAAGGTGTTTCCGACGCAGAGCTGGATGCTGCTGCGTCACAGCGGTCCAGGTGCACCCTTTTTACTGACCTTTTGAATAAGGAACCCTGTTATTCCCTGTCATTTAGAATATATATATTATTTAAGTGTTGATCCAATAGTTTAAACATTAGATTACATGAAATAGCAACAGCATGATAGAAGTATGCTACAGATAAGGATGCTCAAGCTGTTATACAATTTATAGATATCTATATGAGAGTTTTACAAACAGTGTAGCATTTGGGAAATGTGTGCAACTTTTACACCAGCATTGTACAAATATACTTGAAGAAATTTGAAAAATGCACCCATGTAATACAAGGCTGGTGTGAATATGTGGAATGATGTCAGTCTTATGCATGCAAAAACACCTGCGACTGTTGCATTTTCCTGGAAAAAAACCCAACAACAAAAAACTCTTTTGACATTTTTTTATTTACATTTTAGAACATGTCCCTTGAGTGCCTCATCAGCCTGCGTCATTTCACAACTTATAGCACTTTGTTTTTAAATGATCACCCTAACTGTCAAAATCCCATTAAAGCTAATGCATTTTATACATATTATGATAGTAAAAAACTTATTTGGTATTTCATTCATCATACATTTAACAGTATCACGTATATAAGTGACACTGATGTACACTGAGTATTACAGATTGCCTGAAACACAGTACTTCCACTCTTCTGCTCCATCCAATCAATCACTCAACCAATCAGGCACCCAGTCAGCCATTCAGTCAGTTAGTCAGCCACCTAGTCTGTCAGTCAGACACCAAGTCAGTCAGTCAGTCTGCTGTTTGGGTAGGGTGGAGGCTCATAGACGGGGCCTTTGTTTGAGCAGAGAAGCCCCAGACACAACAGTGGCCAGCCCTGGGCTCTTACAATGGCTGTCCACACAAAAGCCCACACACTGGGACAATGGGACAAGCTCAGAATGGGGGTGCATGGCTGAGCTGAGGTTACCCACCTGCACACTTCAGGAGTGGACCCATCCCCCACACACTTTTACCGTACCACACCACTCACACCCCCACCATCTCTTGGGCACACTCAAATGCACAGCCTCCACCCATCCAGCTTTAAAATGCTCTAAGCACAGGTGTCTTCCTGTGCTGCTCATACAAGAAGGAAGTTGGGAAATTCTGTGCAGTGAAAACATTTAGTGAAGTTACTAGAGGTCAAAGAGCATCTCAGCACAGGTTAGGGCTCCACTTTTAGCATACATCACTCAGAGTGACAAGAAAGCTGAAAAGTACAACATTAAGACACTTCTGTTTAATAGAAACACCAATTTATTTGAAGTAGCATCACTGAGTCAGTTTTCTACTGAGTTTCAGACTCACGACAGCCAGATTGAACAACACTTACTCTGAGGAATTCTCTTTATATTATTATTACTATTATTATCAAGTACTGGATGAAAGTTGGTGTACAATGGCACATATGTGTTGCCTGATAGCACCTGTAAGAACACCTTTCATTTACTAATTCATCCTTTATTTGATCTTTTTCATGTTTCAAGTGGATTACTGTAGGTGATTTAATTACAAAAAAAAAATGCAAATTATAATTTTGACTGATTAAGGGTCAAACCAAATCAATACCTATGTGAATTAATTTTAAACATATAAAAGACATAATTATGATTTTTCAGTTTGAAGATTAAAATGTATATAAGTACAATACTGAGCTTGTGTGCACATTGCATTGTACACATTCAAAAAATTACTTGAATTAAATAAAAATTTATAAAAATAAAATTTTGATGAATTTGATATATTATAGAAGACACATGTATGAAAGAAAAGTTTTAAAAAAAAATCACTCTGGGTCTTCCAGTTACACACTCCCTTATTTTCTTACACACACACACTTTTTATAGACACAGACAGATGCAACTAAGCCCATGTAAATAGTGAAAAAGAAAAAACAAATGGTAATAAAAAAAATAAAAATAAAAAAAAGCCTAACAAAACAAAAAACCTGACTTGCCTTGTTTTACTTTGCATTCAAAAGACTCTTGTACTGAGATTAAAAGCAAATGAAAGCCTTACCCATAAATTACTAAATGTTACTGGCTGCAGCGAGTGGTCTGCTTTCCCCACTGTCTTTTTGATTGGATGACTAAAGTGTCAACCTGCTGCTCATAGTGCTGATGGAATTATATTGGGAGTGTCACTGTATTATTCCAGGAAGTCCACCCACACAGCTGTTGCAAATACTTTGTACGTCCCAATGATTTGGGGAATGAACAAAGCAAAAACTATTTTCATCCTATTTTTCTACAAACCAAGTGTGTAATTTACACCGAGTGTAAGAAGGAACCACAACTCATTTTTTTCTTTTTTAATTGATTGCAATACATTTTATAACCACACATTAAAAAAATGCACATCAAAATATTTTACCAGGCTCAGTTTGCAACCTTTATAAGAAAAGAAACAAAACACTACCAAAAATATGGTTTTACAAAATAAAACAATTATAATAAAGTAAATGCCACTTTGGATAACCGTAATCAAAAACCCATATTTTTTTATTCTACATATTTAAAAAAAAAAAAAAAAAAAAAAAAAGGCTTGACATAAATAAGTTAGTATATTTCTCAGTGTTTTTACAAAATTATGTACAAAGGTACATTGCAAAGATTTACATAATACACAGGCATGGTGACTGCATTCCAGAGACGAGCTGTTTTCTGTCTCCATTTAGGTGTACCCTGGTCTTTTTCAAAAAAAAATAAAAAAAAACCACACTTCAGGCAAATAAAGGGAAGCTTTTAGATGCTCATGTGCATCCTCAGCAGGCTAACAACATTGATGAGAAAAGTACAAACATCTCTCGGTTATCACAAAGTAACACAATGTGAAGTCAATTGAAGAGCACAAGCAGTGCTGGCAAATATATTGATGCAACCATGTATTTGGTATTGTAGGACATTCAACCCTTTAACAAAAAAACCAAAAAAACCCAAAAACAAACAAAACCCCTCACAAGCCTTAATGTTCATCAAACAATAGGAACAGTCAAAGAGAACTCAACCTGTGCAGTTTGTATAGTCTTTGTCCTTCAATATCTGAGTACCTCGCAACTCCAGAGCGTGGGAGGGAAAAAAAAAAAAAATCTTATTCCAGGATTAAGCTGATGCTAAAAGCACCTCAATTACAAAATAAATATCAAGGGACTTAAAGACTGTCCTTACACAAATATTACACTTCTTCCTGTTAAACTAGATCGTATAGGAGAATTTACACTTGGTGACACTAGACTTAGCAGAAAAAGGGGGGAAAAAAATTATTAAAAATCAAAAAAACGCTACATTTGTACCATTCTTCAATGCTGAGTTAGGAAGATGACGAGGGAAGAAACACTATTAAGAAACCGTAAGAAGCCAAAATTTTTTGTTTTAAATGTAGCAATTAGGGACTGTGTCAACACCCCCCCCCCCCAAAAAAAAAAGAAAAAAGAAAAAAAATTAAAACAAGAGAACAGCATTTTGGAAACATTTATCAAACATTGCAATTCAAGTCAAATCAAAATTCACACCGTTTTACATAAAGGATTTCTTTTTAAATCATAATGTCTTATGTGCTACATATGGAGAGAAATAATATATGTTTATATATTTATATATATATTTTTTTTTATTTACACACAGGTAGTTAAAAAAAGAAAAAAGAAAAAAGAAAAAAAAAAGGAGCAAAAAAGTAAATTAAACCTAATTGCACACTGCTACATCGACTGCTTTTAGAGGAAGTAACTTTTAATTAAGTGCCAAAAAATTTAGTGTTTCTATTCAGTGCTTCAACAGCGTCCTTCCCAATCTTCAGGAAGGTTGATATGTTTCGGATGCTGTGTAGATCCTCTTCCAAAAAAACAAAACAAACCCCCCCACAAAACAAAACAAAACACTAGACTAAAAGCAAACAAACAAAAGAAATTACAAAAAACACAAAAACAAACAAACCCTAAAACAAAACCAAAAAACAAACCAGCCAACACTGAGGTTTCTCCATGTTAAACAAGGAGGGGGGAGGCATTCATCTTCAGTTCTGTGAGACAAAACAGATGAAAGAAAGAAAAAAGAAGCATAAGAGGTTGCAATGATGACACTAATGTGGGCATTGTGCAACAATTTCTGCAAACAAATAAATGAATAAATAAAATAAAATAAACTTAGTGTGGTCTAAGGGGTAAACCTCAGAGCAGCAGGAGACCTGAATGAACTAATTAGTTTTGTACATGTATTAATACATAAATAAAAACTGATATCAAAAAAGAAAACCTGGTATAGTTTTACATTAGCACCCCTATTTAATCATGAAAAGATCTGAAAATGCCTATGAGACAGCCTTGTTTGGGGGTATTTTTTGATTTCTACAATTAAAAAAATAGAAATAAATAAAATGCATTAAATAGAAGTGACCACCCCCCAGCTTTGAAAGTTGACATCCTGCCATAACAATGCTGATTGCATGCCTATTGGCCGTCGCCCTGGCCAGTACACACACACCCACACACTTGCTTTCAGACCTGCACGACTCTTCTGCACACTCTCCACCGGCAGGGACAGATGTGTGTTGTAACGTTAGTGTGCAACGCGTGTGCAGCACTGCACAGAGACCAGCCCCTTCCCGTCCCTGCTCTCAGTTGCTGACGTGTTACACTACTACACTGTTGTTCAGCACTTGTTTACAAGTTTCGACGGAAACTCAACGGACTCACCGTGTCAGACAGCGGTTAAATGTTAAAGATCTTTAAAATGTACAGGCATTATTTGTTCGTTTGTTTTTCCTTCCCCTGTTTCACCTCGATCGCAGTGTATCGACAGAGCTCTCTCTGTCCGAGTGGAAAATTAAAAACCAACCCCCCCCCACAACCCCTTTTACTCCCTCATGTTTCTGTCCCCGCTCATTAATGAATGAGACAGACTGACAGCACATTTGAAGGACGTGCACAAAAGTATGCAGACTGTCAAAGCTGTGTAACATCCAAATCTTATTTAAGTGAACTGAAAGGGTGTTTAAGCTGAATTAGAATGCCTCCTAATGGTTTATAAGCGGTATCAATTTTTCAGTAAACGAATAACCAGATGTTTTTGCAGATTTACTCGTTTTCCAAAGGTACCCCCAGTTGGGAGATGGAGTAGCCAGTAAACAGCCTACTGTAGTTACACTATGCACAGAGCTATTTTTTTTTTTTGTTACGAAATCTTTGCTTTTCCTTAAGAAAAATATGATTAAAAAAGGAAAAATATTGCATGAACAGTCTTTACCTTTTCTCACGTTTTCCTCTTGGGACTGGTCTTTCTGGGCGTGTGCTCTGCAGAGTGACTCCGACTCGGACAACTAACATCTGAGCTGCTGTGTGACCTCTTGCTCGGAACAGGGGAGTCTGCAAAAAGCAAAAAAAATAAAAATAAAAACAAAAATTTCGTCATTTCTTAAAAAAAAAATAAAATAAAAAAATAGTGGTATAGTGTTGCAGGCAAACCCCACTCTTTACAGTGCTTTTTGGGGCCATGATTTTCAAAATTTTATTTTCGGTGCACAAATCAATACGCGATCAGCTGCGTTGCTCAGAAACAACTGATGTAAACGGGTTAAACTGGAGCGTATGTAGTACCGTGACACGCGTGTCTTTTCCTCAGCGCTGTACACTGTTCCGTGCACTCCATTTGCCCGTCAGCCCTGTCGGGATCTTCGCTCGGAGGCACCACAACACAACTGTGATTCCCGTTAAGATCCACATTGTTATTCCCAGTGGAGCAGACGCCTTTCTTCGTAAGCGGCTGCCGAGTGTAGAAGCCCGGCAGGTCTCTGCAATCCACTAGTTTCCACTCGAACCTGGAGTTGGCCCTCGGCGTGTCAGTGGCGAAGTCGAAGCCCCAGTGGTCGGAGGCGCGCTCTTCCAACTCCCGCAAATGTCCCTTTAAATCCCTCTTTAACTCTTCGTGATCCACCGAGCCGAAGAGGCTCCTGCAGGCTGACGGTTTCGGGTGTTCAGACAGCCGTGAGTCCGTCCGCTCCAGCGTCGGGCTCCCGTTTGAAAGTCGAACATCTGACATTTTGCTCCAGCAAAACACGCAATTTTTTAAAACAGCCTGGAGCGTCCAGTTTTTCACGAGGAGGGAAAAAACAAAAACAAAAAGGCAGCGCACACACACACACACAACACTCAAAAACAACGGTTATCTCCTCGTCGCTGAGAAAGCTCCAAAAAAAGCGTGAAACGCGTTATGCCATGCATACGTCGGAATGCAGACGCGAACAGCCGCCGTGTTGTGAAGCCCTGCGTAGTCTCATCAAAACAAAGTGCTCAGGAACTGAAGGCGCTCTGTCAATTTTGTCCCGTAGCGAGAGAAACTGCAGACAGCCCTTCTCTTTCGCCCAATATGGCGAAAGGTTGATGTGGGGGTAGGGGCATGATTGACATGCTGAGCTATTTAAATTCCCGAAGAGGTCGCTCATTGGTCAGAGATTTTAAGCCCGCCTACTTTTCTTAAGGTGGACCGGCTAAATTAAGCCGCTCTGATTTCTTTTTTTCTCCTTTTCCCTTAAAACAAAAAAATATCAGCGTGTGAGTGTCATGTATATATGTAACTCTGTATTTAACGTATAATAAATAACTGAGTGGGGGAAGAGGATGTACAAAAAAAGGTTATTGATAATAAATGTTGTCATGGCTGTGCCAAATAAGAAAAATTATAATCTTTGAAATAAAAAATAGCATAACAAATCATTCCTAACAGGTGCAGAACAATTAACTTAAAACAAAAAGAACAAACAAAAAAAAAAATTGTGCCAATCTGGCTAATGTGTATCTTTATGACATGCCATTTCCACCAATTATCTGCACCTCAGTGGTTAAGGTCAAGGTCAGCACACATCAGACTCTGTCCACACTGCCACCAGAACCCAGAGCGAAAAAACAAAACAAAAAACACAGTGCTAAAAAAAACAAAAAAACAAAACAAAAAAACCCCACACAGTATCAGAAGTCAGCAAATTTAGAAATTTTTTTTTAAAAAAAAAGAAGCCGAAAGTACTCAATGTTAAAGTTTTTCCCCCGACACCTCAGGAAAAACTTGGCAGGTTCGCACAAATCCCTAGCGTTATCCAAATCCCATTAGAAATTACCAATAAAAAAAAAAGAAAAATATGGAAAATTTTAATTTTATGTTTTTAACCCTAATCTGGAAAAAAGTAGGCAGGGTGTGCCAAAGTGCAAAGCAGTGATTTCTAAATTTACACTGACTCTCATATTGAGGACACTAGATTAAATGTTTTGATCATTACCTGCAAGGAGGAGGGATCAGTAATCTGCTAAAAATGAGCAGATGTGTTGCTTTCAACACAAGTCAGGTCAACAATAATGTACAAATTCCTGCTTTGAATTGAATTTGAAAATAATAGTCCAAACTTCTTTGTTTCTTATTTAAGGCTCTATTTAAAAATGTGATCTTCAAGCAAAAGTACTGTTTGTTTTTAAATTTATCAAGCTTTTTTTTCCAGCTTCTTTTTCTTTATCGTCCAAGTTTTACACTTTTCCACTGAAGGGGAAAAAAACAAACAAAAAAAGCCCCCAAAACAAGAGTGATGTCAAAAAAGATGCTCGCCTCAGGTTCTGATCAAGATGAAACAAATTGGATTTGCTTAAAATAGAAGCAAGCAACCTGCAAGAAATGATGCAATTTAATTTTACTGTGAGCAATTATTTACTTAAGAGGTCACAGCAGGCTATGTGCTGCAGCTGTGGCTGCTGGCTGGCCACCATTAATTCTGGGGCAATGATGCCCCCTAGTGGTCATCACACCGCCTCTCAATGTCCATACAAAGTAACCAGGAAGCAATCGTGATATCAAACGCTTTTAATAGAAATGTTTTAAATAAACATTTAATCTGTACATACACATATTTATATCCAAAAAAGTGGAAATGATCCTTCCTGACTCTGCTGAGGTGTAGTCGCCTACCTTCCCAGTTAGTCCATTATAATATAGTGGTCTCCTGCTTGATAAGGCACCGTCAGAGGCTAAGCCACTTGATAATGTAGAAGTTCTTCTTGCCCACTCTGAGCAGCGTGAGTCCATTAGCCAGGATGTGGAGTTTGGGGATCAGTACCTGCTCCGGGTTGTCTGTACGTGTGTGGTTGATCCACGCTGCTCCATCTGAAACCATTTGATACCTGCACACAAACATTTACACCATCAGTTAGGACAGGGTTTCATCTTGAAAAAGAAAATCTAAAAGTCATGTGAAAAAGAAAGTACACCCTGTATTCTTCCACAGGAATTTAGAGAGTGAGGAGGATCCAGGAGCTGCTAATCAAATGGACTTAACTGATCTACAAGTGTGAGCACCTCTAAAGGTTTTGGCAGTTTACTGGTCTGAGGCATTCGGGCACATGTTAACATAGTGCCAAGGAGGAAAGACAGCAGTGGCTTTAACAAGGTCATAAGGTCAAATAATTTCAACTCCATCTCTGTACAGTCAGAATGATTATTCACAACTCGGAAACATTCAAGGGAGCTATCAATCCTCAGATAAGTGCACATCCCAGCAAAGGTAAGACTATGCAATGTTCAGAGAAACTCCAAAAAACCCCAAGAGATACATCACAGACAGTAGAGGCCTTTGTTAGCATTTTTAAATGCGGAAGTTCATGATAGTACAATTAGAAAAGAGTTAACAAGTCTTATTTGGAATCGTTACCAGAAGAAAGCCTCCTCTCTCCTTAAAAAACAAGCAAGCTGTCCTTTGAATAAACAAGACCAATGTGGATATATACTTGACCTTCACATTTGGAGTGAACCAAATACAGCAAATCACAAACACCTCATACTGACTGTCAAGCACGGCGGTGGAGGGCTGATGATTTGGGTTCATTTTGCAGTTTTGCATGGCTTGGGTAGTAGCCAGAAGAAGGAAACAACGTACTTTTCAACAACATTTTTGAAAATACGTTAATCTGATCATGACATTTTTATGCTGGTAACCTATAATTATGACACATTTAACTGTTTACATGTTGCAGGGCTGTTGCTACATACACACCTTAGATGTGGCAGTTATCTTGGCTGTAGCTACATGACAGCAGAGCTAGAATCAAAGAAAACGCTTTTGTTTTCTACAAAAGAAGCTTTTTGAAATGTGGCGGCGTGAATGTGACTGGTTGCTATCGTTGCACTAAAGGCACACATCAAACTGTTACATGGTTACAGGCTGTAGGGGCAGCTGCAACCCAGCTAACACAAGCAATGCTTTTTTTTTACCTCAGGAAACCAGCTTATGAAATTTGACTGCGTGATCGTGACTGGGTGTTATCGTTACACCTCGGACACAAAGAAGTTGTTGTGGCTACCTGTGAGCGTTATCACTGAAGAACAAAGAGACCACAAACTCCTGCACCTGCTGCAAAAAAAACACTACTCTTCAGCACTTGTGTTCTACAGGATAGAAATAAAATAGCTGTGACAGTCAACTCAAAAAGGTTCAGATGTTTTTCATTGAAGATTTTAGCTTCATTTACTAAAAAATTATTTGGTTAACAAAATTCAGCGGGCTGGAGGATAGAAACAAAGTATCGATCTTATCTTGCTACTCTCGTTCTGATACAAATACCAACTTTGGTATCGGTGCTATCGACATTTGGATCAATCCCCCCACCTCTATTTCCCAGAATGTGTAACTGCATTACACACCATACACAAAAGATTACACTGTGGATCTCTGGGTGCATGTATGCTCACACTAACAAGCTCTATCAAAGCACTACATACCACTCTGGTACCGCATTTAGATAAAGGAGAACTGGGGTGCTTACCCTCTGGGACCCTCAGGGATGGCGCCGACCTTGCGGCAGGCATCTATAACAGTTGTCCCCGGCTCCAACAGCAGCTCATGGAAAGGTGCCTCCCTGAAGAGTTCCTGAAGCTCCTCATCACTCATTTCCTCCAAGGCTTGCACGCTGCTGTGATAAAGTGCATTGGTGCATCTGCAATGACGACATTAAATATGACCATTCTGTCCACATGGAAGACAGAGGACATGGGCAGCCACAGCAAACAAAGACTACAGCAATGAGCACTTTCCTCTTACTGTACTGCAGGCATAACATTTTCCACTTTTTGGCAGAGCATAGTCCTGCTGTTCTAAACACAATGCACTTTGACTCTAATAAGTTACAGCGTAAAAGAGCTCTAGATGAGGATTCAAGAAAATAAAATGTATAATTTAGGGGAATAAACACACAGATCAATTCTAACCTCTTTGCAGTCTCCAGGCCCTCCTTTCCATGCACCAGTTTTGTCACTTCAGCAGCCAGTCTTTTGTGGGCGAGGCGTTTACTTGGATCTTCTCTCTGTTGCTCCATCAGTTTCTCTACCTCTGCCAAAGGCAGAAAGGTGAACAACTTCAGATACCTACAAAAAAAAAAAAAAAAAAAACAGCCCACACAGTACACCTCAGCATCCTATGACTGTGCACCGAATACTTACTTTCGGATAAAAACAGGGTTGCGATGAGACGTTTGTGGATATTGCACTTTCATTAAAACTCAACAAACATGATCAGCCTTCACTTCCACATACCCTTCCACACTGGCATCAGGCTGCCTGAGAAAGAACTGGTAGAGTTCAAAGGGTGACGTCTTATCTCTGTTGAGCCACACTGCATTGCCTGCAGTTTTCCCCAGCTTGTCCCCGACAGTGCTGGTAACTAACGGGATGGTCAGGCCGTACACCTCCTCGCCGCTTACTCTGGAGAAAAATAACGTTTTCAGTGTTTCAAGGCAGCCTTCAGGGTAAATCTGGCAGGCATGTGTGTGTTTTGGTTGGTAGAGAGACAGGCAAAAAAAAAAAAAAAAAAAAAAAAACCCAACCCAAAAACATCTTGGTGGTATAATTGGGTGTAGAACTTAATGTCTCAAAAAATTTGATGTATGTGCATCTAATGATCAAGAATATATAGTGAATTTGCAGATTTTATAATGGAGTCTGAAATACATGCAGGGTTTATCCACACAAAAATAGCCTAGTCCTGCTTCAAAAGGTGGACTGCATTGGACTGTCCAAGCATTTCACTACATATCGTACTGTGTATGACTGTGTACGTGACAAATAAAATTTGAATTTGCAGGCTTATCAGGGACAGGTAATTATGAATTAATTAGCCCAGTACTGTAACAGTAGTGGGCTTGGAAAAACATTTACTTGTGAATGTACTCATGGCCAGACATCAAGTTGCCCAGTTGGTCGGTGCCTCCAAGCTGAATCTTGCAGCCGTATATTTGGTTCAGGTGGTGGAAGTCATAAGCTTGGAACACCTGGTAGGTGAACTCTGTCAGGCTCATGCCCTCGGCGCTCTTTAGCCTGGACTGCACGCTGTGGCGGCTGAGCATGGTGCCCATCCTGAAGTGTCTTCCAGCCTCCGACAGAAACCCCACCACGCCCCAGTTCTTATACCAGCTCAGGTTGTTTAGAACAGTCACGGTTCCCAGCGGCCTGGAACCGTCGTGAAAGTGCAGCTCGTGGTTGGTGAAGATCCTCTGAATGCTCTCCCGGATGCTGTGGGTGTTCGCCTCCACCACGTCCGCGGACAGCTGCTCCCGCTCGCTCGTCTTCCCGCTCGGATCTCCGATTTGTGCCGTGGCTCCTCCGAGCACCGCGATCACATGGTGTCCGGCGCCTCGGAAGTGCAGCAGGCCGATGAGAGCGAGCAAGTTCCCCACATGGAGACTGTCGGCTGTGGGGTCAAATCCGCAGTATACCGTCTGAGCACCGGATTGGAGCAGCCGGGGGAGCTGCTCTTGGGCTGCGTTTTCTGGGAATGAGTCTTTCAGAACGCCGCGTTTGTGCAGAGAGAGAAGCAGCCCGTGGTGCGCGGAAGAAGAAGAGTGAAATTTAGACCTGAGTGTGAGGCAAAGAGTGGCCGGCCCGAGAAGATTACAAGAGCCACGCCGCCACACATAACAGCAGATACCCACCATGGACGCAGCCATGTTGGACAATGTGACAAGAACACGGAGGTGGAACTGAGTAGAAGCTTGGGTCGTTTGGTAGGAGCAGAGCGCCCTCTGGTGCGGTGGTTCTCAAGGAAACGCTTGGGTGTACTACCCGCAGTTTACATATACTCATCGTGGGCATGAATGCTGTGGTCAGTTTGGACTTTTAATGATTTCTTTGAGCTATTTTCCCCCTCTGATGCGCAGGGAAGCAAAACAACGAAATGACTTTGCTTGGACCAAGAGTGTTCATCTTTAATATGCACACAGAGGAATTTAGAGTTATAGGCTCTTTCAACAGCCTCTTTGTTGATGTACACAGGACCTGTGTCTGTTCTCTTAGACCAGGGGTGTCAAACTCAACTACACAGTGGGCCAAAATTCAAAACTGGAACAAAGTCACGGGATAACATTAATATTTATATATAAAAAAAAAATCTTCCTCCAGATATAGGAATGAATCTTTTCTTATGGACTCAAATACGTTTTGCTGGAAAACTGAATATGGAACAAGCAAAGCTTAATACTAAACAATATATATATTAGCTGTATAATACCAGTAGGCCAGCTCTAATAGTAATTTGGTATGGCTTCGCGGGCCAAATGTAATTAGGCTGCGGGCCAGAGTTTGACACCTATGTCTTAGACGGTCTGAAGTCCACCACAATCTCCTTGGTTTTGCTACCAAGGAGACAGTGTGTGTGTGGTGAGGTTGTTAGTGGTGCACCGTGCCATTAGGTTCTGCACTTTATCTCTGTATGCAGTCTCATCATAACTGGAGATCAGGCCAATGACCGTTGTGTGAACTAATGGTGTTTGTCACACGGGAAGGTTGACAGTCATGGATGAATTGGGCATAAAGAAAAGGCTCAGCAGCAAATCCAGGGTTCTGCAGTTTGGACTACCAGTTTGCTGGAGTTACCCGTTTTAAAATGACCCACAGGATCAAAAGTATACATACAGCTCATCTAATATGTGGTTAAATGTCCCTCAGCAGTCTTGTTGATGGCACCTTGGTTTTGTATGTGCACATCTTGGTGTCGTAAAGATGCATCTGAACTAGAAACCTAGCTCTGGTATAAAAAGTAAATAAGGCAATGTTATAATAAAAATAACTTGCACTGACTGGCGTTACCTACTAAAGTCTGAACACACGATACGTAGCAGATTTTAAAATCACTTTATTTTTAAATCCATTCAATCTCAATTTGTTTCATCGTTTAAATGACTAAATATACATTCATCAAACATTTACAGTATTGTTATCAAGCCACAGTACACATTAACAACACATCGAAAGGGAGACTCCATGGTCTCTTTGCATGACACTACAGCCACAGAAACAAGTTTAACTCAGGAGAGAAAAAAAATCACGTTTCTAAATCCTATAACTGCTGCCCCAAGTAAGCCCAAGTTTTTCTTTTCTTTCTTTCAGTTCAGGAAAAACAAAAATAAAGGTAATCTTAATCTGTATTGTTGTTGGTGTATGCGTATTGTAAGGCAGAGCACTCTATACTCACTCCAGAGTGAATGAGGAAGGGAAAACAGTACTGTCCTATATCCTGAGCTAGTTCAACAAAGGAAGACTACGATTCCCTGATAAAAGTTTAAAAGTCCCTTGACAGTTCAACACACAAAAAAACATTCTTAAGGGAAAGCTGACTTTGCAAATTTACATGACATCTTGTTGACATTTTAAGTTGCCTTGTTGATAAAGTTTCTAGCAGTTTTTTTTTTTTATGTTTAACATTTAAAAAGTCTGTATTTTTGAAAAGCAAATCCTTCACTGTTACTGCCCAGAAGGGTGCACATTGTATAGAATGTACAGTGACATTATTTTCCAGCCTGTGGGACCCTTTTGTGTCACAAACAGCTAAATCTAGCTGAAGATGCCAACAGTTTACAAGTGTGTGCGCAAGAAACTTTTTTTATTTTATTTATTTATTTTAAATCTGGTGTTTTATGGCACACACTAAGGCACACACAGGTTTGTGGTTTTTCCCCGAGCACACCTGGGATGAGCGAGTCCCAGGAAATCTGCAAGGTTAAAAACTGAGCTGCGCTGAAGTGGGTCTGACATTCTGTGACCAGATATATGCAAGTAAGTTATTACAATATAGCAGCGAGTGAGAAAAGTCAGACAAAAACAAAGAGAAAAAGCACGATGAGATCAGAATTGTAAAACAATATACGTGTTTTTCTCATTACTGCAACACATTTACTGCTATAGCATGTGATTTAATGGCAAATTACATTACGAGTGCATTCAGTTTCTCTATAAACCAACAGAGATATTATGTGACCCCCCCACCCCCCCCAATCTGTGCATATATTACCCCCTTTGTTTTCTTATGTACAACCTGAGATAAAAGCATTAGAAGAAGGGATTAGTACTGGATGATCAGTGCTAAGCTGTGCCTTCACATTTCCTATGAAATGTTTTGTTCCTTTTTACTCTTCATGGTAATCAAAAGGTCACAGAGGTCAAGTTTATAACTAACCACTCAAACGTGTAAGCTAGTGTAGCCCTGCGCAGACCACGCATGCTTGCAGTTTAAAATTCTAGTGCTTAATTCGACAGATAAACGAAGTGCAACTTGAAGGAACTGAATGCACATTATGGTCTAGATGACTCTCCATTTCAAAAATTCAGATCTATGGATATGCAGATTACCAGTTGCCCTGTTACACCTTAAGTCTATTTACAATGTACTCTTCAGCTGTGCCATTTCAACTAAACACATGTGAGATTTTGTTTTATATATATATATATATATATATATATAGTCATACTTCAGTATAAAAATATGATTCGATTCAAAGACAAGCATGACGCATTTAGACCAAAAAAAACCAAAAAAACCAAAAAAACAGTACATAACTACATTTACTGTAAATGTTCAAACATCTGAAAGTATTCACCCAACTTACGAATACAAAAGTCAATCATCATTAGTACCTTGTTTACCACGAGAGTTAAAAGCTGGGGTGAGCAGTCAGTGTGAAAGCTTCAGTTATGTAAAGCCTGCTCTGATGTTGCGATGTGTTACAAACATAAGGAACATTTCTCTGAATTCAATGATCATTTCAGGACAGTGTGAGTGATGAGGCAGAAAAGGAGTAGCGCCCTCTCACAGAGAGTCAGATGTGTATGATCCGAACTATCAGAAAACTATGCATGTTTTCAGCATTCCCTTAACATAGGTCCTCTGATGTCCACCGTATGTATTTTATATTAAAGGCAGTGTGACAACAAAATGCAGGAGCGGCACTTTCACATGGAAATGTGCCTATTTTGTTAGATAGCAAAAAACACCAAAGCCAGAGAATAACTGAGTAGGAAAAGGGCTACAGACTCATTTTTCTTTTACCTGCATACGTCCAGATTGACTGTCTTCTATAACTGGCCAAGTGATTTCACAGAGAAAACTAAACAAATGAAAGTGTGACAACCTTTCAACTAACAAACTAGATGTTTCACCAATGAGGCCTCATCACTGTGGTTTTCTCTTAGCTGGGAAAAATAAAAACAATTACATTTTCATCAGGGAAAAATGTGCACATAAGATTGTTAAATCTTAACTAACACGTGTGTTATGAGGACCAAACAGACAGTTAAACACAATAACAGAGAGAGAGATTCGCTGAGTGAATTCATGTGTCGCCCGTGTCAGAGTTGTATTGTGGTTAATAACAGTGTTAGCCCTTTAATACCAGAACACACATCAGGAGGGAGTGCTAAACACCTGTGTATGTCTTTTTTGTCCTTTGAAACCTCCATTAGAAAAGTGTCACATTAACATATCACAGGCATGCTTGTGCTTCAGTGCATTGTGGTGCATGTACACAGTGAGTCTGAACTTTGGGCACTGCTACCTAATTAAAAAAAAAAAAAAAAAAAAAAAAATAGCATTCCCAGTACAGTTTGTGGACAACTTAAGCACTAAGTCGTATTTCTTGTTAAGAATATTAAAATAAAATAAAATAATAATAATGATGATGGCAATTTCTACTGTGTCATTAAGAAGTATGACTTCGGGGACATGACGTACAGATAAAATGGTTATGTTCAGGACGTGACTCCACAGAAAAGCTTGAGAATCACGGTGGCGGGCTGGTGTGCTCATAACCACTGGCTCCTCAACCGGCCACATTTTGGTAGCCAATTGAGGAGAAGCTGCCTTGATTTAAACTGCATAATTGCTGCTGTTATTAAGTTATTCGTGCATATGGCTCGTTGCTGTAAAACATCCGGCTGGAGTGGCAATTATAAAGTTCACTTTTGTTCTTCAAATTAGGGTTACCTCAGGGTTTCACCAAGGAGGCGACCTTACAGACGTTTTAAAAAAAATATGGAAAAAAGAACATTTAGAGTTTGGTCAGAGATTGCATTCAGTGGTGTCTGGACAGGGGCTCAATCAGCTGTACAAAGTATCTTAGCATACATGATTCTTCTGCCTGATAAGGTTCACACACAATGAAGTGGAAAGCACTTTGTCAAATCAAATGAATCATCAGCCTCCTTTTTCTTCACCTTTAGGTTCCCTTACACTGGACAGACACCAAAGCTAACCCTTTAGGGTCAGAGGTTAAGTGGTTCAACCCCAGTATGTGGACGTCTCCTCTTCTTTTCAAGTCCCCGCTCAGAAGGAGATGGTTTCTTGTTTTCCTACTGTGGTTATACCTCCAAAGTCTTCAGTACATGTCTCTGTAGATCTCCTGCAGGAGCGGATGCAGTGAGGTGTCCTCTGTCTTTTTGATCTCCTGCACAAGCTGTGCGTGCTCAGTGACTAACTGCCTCAGGTCAGCTAGTTTCTGCAGCAGCTTGGGGAAGAGGAAAGTGTCATCGGGGTGATTGGCCAGCAGATGGAGCTGCAGGACCTGGACGATGCTCTCCTGCATCACCTCGATGTGTGCCACATTCACCAGGCCTGGCCGGTCTAGCCAAAATGAAAATGAGAGAAACATCATCATCTTTTGTAATGTAAAAAGGATTTTATAGGATACTGAAGAATGCATGCAACAAATTTCCTCACCGCCACAGCAGATGATGGCAGCCACAAAGAGAGCCAGATCACTGTCGTCCAACTCCAGCGCATTAAACTTCATGGCAAACTGGAACTTTGGCTCCATCATGTCGCTGAACGGTCGACGCAGGCTCTTGAGGAATTCCCGGGTGATGAAGCCTGAGCCGTACGCTACAAGAAGCCCGTCCTTGTTCATACTGGAGGCGAGCATGGCGAAAATGGCTTCGTACACTCCGTATTTCAAAAGAGTCACCTGATCGTTGAGGTCCAAGCTCGAGAACCCGGGGACGGACTTTGCAAACTCTGTGAGCTCCGTGACGGTTTCCACCGACGTGCACTGGCAGCAGTGGAAAATCCGAACCTCCACCTCCTTGTCCTTCATCGCTCCCACGGAGCCGACCATCTTGGCCACCAGTGTCTGCTCTGCCAGCTGGAGGGTCTCCATGTCGTGAATGACAAAAGGCTGTGGATGGTAGGGAAATAAACGTCACTATAAAACTAAAAATATAATGCTTTGTTAAAAATGTGTCTCAGCTGAAATGCAACACAGGTTATAGAAGCGAGAACTGGGATTTTGGCCTGTTAACAAAAGACGATTCGTGACAGACGAGACCTGACATGGAACATGCCGACTCAGCAAACTTGTCAACGTGAATAACTGACTGACTGGAGTGTTTACAGATAATAATCTTCACTGAGAGGAAAGGCTAAGCCTAGAGCCCTTATTGACATCTGAATGTTTTGTTTCCGCGATGACACGCGTACTGTCCTTCATTTTACTGCTACACACACACACCAGCCACATCATTAAACCCACAAACAGGCACAAAGTGCAACAGTGATCATCTCATCACAACGCAATGCTTGAATTCATGTGAAAGTTACTTGAACAGCTAAAACTTACTTAAACTTAGATGCTGATGCACACATTCCACTAATTCCAAATCCGAGTGAACCAAGCGGGGACATGTGGCCCAGAGGATCCGTCGCCAATGTTCTAGTGCCAAAAACCGCTGGACACCCACAGAGGTCCCATATCCATGCCCTGAGTCAGAGCTGTTTCGGTGCTTGAGAAAAACCAGCTCACTATTACGTGCTTGAAGTTCTGCTGAATTCAATTATATTTATATAGAAAAATAAGAAATATATGATTGTAGGTAACTATAATTATAAACCTCGCACAAAAAGTAAGGAAATTTGTGTTTGATCAATTATTTCTTTGTTGTAACAACTGCTCTTGGCAGTAAATCTGGAACGTAAAGATTTGGCTTTTAGGGGTTTTTTTGTTTTTCATATGCGCAACCCACAAATGCATTTTCTGTCATTTTCTGGCGCCATTGTTGGGCAAACAAACAGGCTTTCCAACAGTATAAAATTTATTTCCAAGAAGCATTGTCACAACAACGAAATCATCGACCAAGACAATTTAAAAAAAAATTTAGATGTTACTCACAATATCCACAACTGAAGGCACAGTTAGAGCTCAAAGAAATGCAGCGTGAACACAGAGTTTAATTCAAAATGTCTAAAATTTTAAATGTTGACACTGTGCCCAGTGCCCTGTCAAGAGGTCTGTTTACAGTGAGTGTACCTGTACAGAAACCATACAAAAGCATTGTGGGCAGTTAACGGGTGTTTCGGTTATGTCACTGTTCCCACAGAGGACAAGTTACAGCATTTCGATGAACAGCTTTACACCTGCTGCTGCACATCGGAGCTCTGACTCATGAATGCTGCTCTAACTGTGGGCTAGAGTAACAAGGGAAGGTATGCGCAACACAACGCTGAGGTGGTTAATTTTGTACTTTTACGTCATGCTAACATTCCTTGATTTGATAACGGAGGTTCAGATGAGGAGAAGATCAAAAAAGGTTCACAGCTCCAGAAGTCAAAGCGTGTATACTCTGCTTTTTGAGCACAACATATTTTTGAGTAAAACTCGCTAGAATTATTATTGTGATGCATTAAAAGAAAGACTAAATAGGTGGAATTCTTTTGAAAAGCGTCTTTCTATTTCTCTTAAGTGAAATAGCAAAACTAGTGTTTTCCACAACTTGTTGCTGATTCCAATTTGTCACACGATACACTTTTCAGGAACTGTCCTTATATTATATCACTGCTTGCCACATGAACTACACAAATGTGTACTGGCATTGCAATCATTTGAATTGTTTTCTAAACAGAAGACGCTGCAGTGGAGTAACACGTCAAAGCAGGGGGGGGGGATACTAATCTACACTTATAAAGTTTTCAGAATGCAGAAACTTGCTATTTACTCATTGGTGAGACCTTTAGGCCTGGGTTGAAGTGACAAGCATTTGTATCCAGATCAAGACATATATATATATATACACATGTATATTTAATAGTCTCTGTATGAGTAAAGTTAAATTTGACGAGACTTATTGAGATGTACATTATTGAGATTACAACAAGACTTTTATGGGCAGTTACGAGTTGTGTAAAAGCGCTGCGATAGCAAAGGTAGGTTAAACAATAATCAGTCACTGAGTACTTTCTACCCACTCTGCTTGTTCATCAGGAGCTTTGAAGCAGTGGATAAGATCTGTGCCTGAACTTGGATGAGCGCTTGGACCGATCTGTCCCTCTTGACCTATTTTACACCTACACATCCATCCATGGAATTCAGACTCTCTGGGCTGCAGTCCATGAACCTCTCCTTTTCTAGCCCCCCGCTTTTTATCCCCCTCGGTAGGAAAGAAGCACATTGGAGGGGGGAATGCTTTTAGGGTGAATGGGAATGGGTGATAAAAAGAACATACACATTAAGGGAAATGCACAGTGAAAGGCTAAGTAACAGGCTTAAGTAAGTCCTTGCCCATCCTGTGTGCTGAATTGCTCCGCTGGTTGAGCAACTTATTTTTGTCATTGGCTGGCTGTGTCTAATCTCTAAGGGAGCGATTGCCAGGTCATATTGAGACATGAAAAAATAAATTAAAAGTTACAAAACCACATGACCTCGCACTATGAGGAAAAGCTGGAAATGGAAGAACGTGCGAATATGAGGTCCACATGTGCAACACTTTTCACTCACCAACCCATTACTTTACTCACTAATCAACGTACAGCAGTGTTGGTCTTGCCCATGAGAATGGATCGAGCCTTGGCCTTGTTCATGTTGAAGTTCTTCAGGTAAGCCTCATAAATGTGCTTGGCCAGGGTCTTCTGGTCAGCTAGCTGGGGGTTTTCCACCTCTTTGTCCACCGTCACCATCTCCGCCTTTAGTTTGAGCTTCTCTGACTGGGGCATCCGACCAAACCGGATGGCTGCGGACAGCACACAGAGAGATGGAGATGACTTTGTGGTGACATAAAAGTGTCGAGTCATAGATTTATTTCAGTTACACCAAGTGCAGTTCCAGTAAAAGCACCTTGCTAAATACAACTGTTTCAAGCAAACTTAAAAATGAAGGCAAAATATTAAATGTATCCAGAAAATATAAACAATTTCTGCAAATTCAAAAAGCTAATACTTTAATATGGTAGTACTGCAGAAAGCATATCTGTTGCCAAACACCACAGAGGATGTGCAGACAGCCTTATATTGTATTCTAAAGAAGGAACTCTTGAATAACATACAAGCACAGGATGAATTTAGTGGAAGAGAATACACAGATGGAATGGACAAGTTAAAACGGCATTTATAGCTGAACACAACAGAACACATTCCACGATAACACCATAAACGTCCAATGCTGAGCTCAATCAAAGATGTAATTTAACTTGTATCTGCCCATCTCAGTGCCAGCTTAAATTCAGTGGCTTATAGCCGGATGAAAGTACAAACATCGAAGAAACAAGAGACTTGTTTCATGAAGTCAATTTAGTTCCCCTGGCTTTTGCCAAAACATCTCGCTATGCCTGAACACGTACAATAAATCTACAGCAACAAAAACAGTTTAAAAGGTCAGGAAAAACACTTTACCATAGAAGGTTCAGTCAAATATGTAACAATTTTCAGTGCATCAGAAATATCCTGTGCTATATGAAACATTGTGCAAGGATAAGAAGAAAAAAAAAGAGACAGTAAACATGTCTGCTTGCCATTATAATAATAATAATTGGATTTATATAGCGCTTTTCAAGGCACCCAAAGCGCTTTACAATGCCACTATTCATTCACTCTCACATTCACACACTGGTGGAAGCAGCTACAGTTGTAGCCACAGCTGCCCTGGGGCAGACTGACAGAAGCGAGGCTGCCATATCGCGCCATCGGCCCCTCTGGCCAACACCAGTAGGCAAGTAGGGTAAAGTGTCTTGCCCAAGGACACAACGACCAGGACAGAGAGCCCAGGGATCGAACCGGCGACCTTCCGGTTACAGATGCGATTCCCAACCCCCTGAGCAACGGTCGCCCATTGAAAGGCAAATGGACTTTTTATGCATTACAGTAATGACATAAGTTAGCACAAATTACAAAGTGGGCAACATTTGCTTGAAACGTTCTTCAACAACATGTGTTAATAAGCGCTATTTCTCTATGAGAGGATGCTGGCATCGCTCAGACTGTCTGATCCCATTTGACTAATGAGATTAGAGGTGAACTATTTCCAACCCCTCTTCACTAGTTTAAATGTGCACAAGCTGTCTTACTCACACACAAATCTGCACGTCTGTGTGAGGAGACCAGCTGTACTAACTGCCTGTTTTTTATGAGCCCGTAAAAGCATTAAAAAAAACATCAGACATTTATTGATGGTTGCTTACAAAATGAATCCGAGCATACTGAAGAGGACTGCGAAAGGATGAGACCTTGAGCTGGCAGGCAGCACGAGGGCCCGTTAGATTACTGCTCAGAATGTGGATGGATCATCTGAAGCTAGTAAAGCTCCACGGTGGGCGCCTGGCCAGGAGCCAAGTCCAATTAAGATGTGAGGAAGTGATTGATGCTAAGCTTCGTGTAAGTCTAATTCCTAAGCAACAGTATGAGGGGATAAGCGTGGAAGGGAGCTGAAGGTGGGCAGGGGTCAGTCCGTCAGTCTGCTGAGCCGTCTGCGTCTTGTCAGCAAATGAAATGCGTGAGGAAATAAGTTGCTGGATTTGAGAAAACTTTCAGTCCCTTTTGCTAATAAAGAGTTTTTGTGCTGTTGCAATGCTTAGAAACAAAGTGTTTGGGTAAAGAAAAGTGCGATGTGTGTATTTTTGGGTGAATGAAGCTTGTATTAAAAAAGTACTTTGAGTGTTCATTTAGAGTAGAAAAGCACTATATACCATGATGAAGGATAACATTATGACCACCTGCCTAGATATTGTCTTGGTCCTCTTTGGCTGCTAAAAACAGCCCGGCTCCTCAGGGAAAGACTCCTGAAGGTGTGGTGTGATATCTGGCACCAAGATGTTTGCACCATATCCTTTAAGTCCTCAAAGCTGAGAGGTGAGGCCTCCATGGATCAAACACCTCAAACTTGTGCTCAAACCATTCCTGAACCATTTTTGCTTTGTGGCAGGGTGCATTATCCTGCTGAAAGAGGCCATCAGGGAATTCCGCCTCCATGAAAGGGTCACGTGGTCTGCAGTATTGCTTAAGTAGGCGGTATGCGTGAAGTAACATCCACATGGATGGCAGGACCCAAAAGACAAAAAAAATCTGACTGCCCATCCCTGACTCATTTGTGTATTCTGACACCTTTCTATCAGAATCAGCATTAAATATTTTTCACCAATTTGAGCTACAATAGCTTGTCTGTTAGACCGGACCACACTGGCGATCCTTCACTCCTCATGTGCGTCAATCATCCTGTCACTGGTTCACCACTGTTCTTTCCATGGATCAACTTTGACAGATACTGACCGCTGCAGACTGGAAACACCCTAAAAGAGGTGCAGTTTTGGAGATGCTCTGACCCAGCCGTCTAGCCATCACAATTCGGCTCTTGTCAAACTTGCTCAAATTCTCACACTTGCCCATTTTTCCTGATTTTAACATGTCAACTACAAGGTCAAAATGTTCATTTGCTCCCTGATATATCCCACCCACTAACAGATGAGTCTGATCACTGCCTGATCGGTGTACCAGTCCTTTTTTCGATTACCGTAATTGTCGGGCTATAAGCCGCTACTTTTTGCACAAGCTTTGAACCCTGCGGCTTTTAGTCAGGTGCGGCTTTTCTATGGATTTTCCATGATTTTTGTGATATCGTAAGACGATTTGTTTTGTTTGTTCCGCTGTTGTACGGCACTACGTTGCCTGGCGGAAGGATCGGGGTTCAAGAGTGGTATGTTGGTCACATGTCCGTCCGCCAGGCAACGTAGTGCCGTACGAAGTAGCGCGAAAAACAAACTTCAAAGTAGCGCTACGCGTTCAGCGGGAGTCGTGGATGATGAGCGGCGATAAACTTGCAAAAAGCAAGTTATGCCCAACTCCACCGGTGGATTCTGACAGCGTGGAAAAGTGTGAAAACATCCACGATCACCAACGGATTTTGAAGGGCTGGACTGCTGCATGATGGAGAGGAGGACACCGCCACGGCCCTTCTGAGGGTGTTCGACTCTGACACTGACAACGAGGATTTGTTTGGTTTTGAAAGTGACAACGAAGGAGAGAAGCGGAGAGTGGATGACGAAGCCATCCTGAGCCTGTTCGTTTCCGACATTGGAGGAGAGGACTTTGGTGGTTTTAGAGCGCAGGAAGAAGAGAAAGATGGTGAATGACTGACTTTTCTTCTTGTTAAAGCCGTGTCACTGCACCGGAGCCTAAAAGGTAGTCCGAATCTATTTTTCTGGTGTGCTATAGGTTACTGTTATGTACTACATGTGCAAATATGTACCCATAACTTGTTTTTCAAAAATATTAATAAAAGGGGTGTGTCTCCAAACAGCCATCTCTTTCCTGACAATTCCCTTTGTGCATATTCTCTTACATATGATAAGTCAACATTGAAACACCTGCGGCTTTTAGTCAGGTGCGGCTAATGTATGTACAAAACAGGATTTTCCCCCGATTTTAGCTTGTGCGGCTAATATTCAGGTGCGCTTTGTAGTCCGGGAAATACGGTACGTTTTGGAAATAAAGACTTTTACATAAACTACATGCTGAGACTGAAATGTAAATGTAACCATTTTTATTCTAAACTTCTTCACCTTTCTGTTGACGCTTTAACTTTGAATGTCTGATCAGTTTACATTTGAAATTTAAAAAAATAAAATAAAATGCAATACTTGTGGCTACTGTAAATGACTCTAAATCGATACAAAGAGACATACAAAAATAGCCGTGCTGTGGTCCTCTGGTGTCACCACACCTCCAAAGATCAGGTTGTAAGGTTGCGACGGTCTCACATACCCTCAAGTTCCTGTACTCGCTTACATTTTGCTCAATGAAGTCAATAACATAAACCATAAGAGGAGGGGTAACCTAAACTATATCTCAACAGAGAAGGCTATATTCGGTCAATCTCTCCAGAGAGAAATCAAAGCTGTTACACACTGTGTGCACGGACTGGCTGCATTGATACCTTTAGCAGAAGTCCACTCATACAAACACATACACTCATGTTTTCGATCAGCACAATGACCTTAGCCCAGGGTCAACATGACGTGCTATATTTTGAGTGTAAATATCATTTCACACAATATTTTTGTATTTAAAAGAAAGACAGCCCACACCAAGGAGGGAATCTTTTAAGCTTTTCCAATTGTGAAATCCTTGTGTTCCAACATGCATATCTCCCCTCACACACAGACAGAAATAGAGGTTATTGCTGCAAAACACAAGATTTATTTTCAGTGTCCAAGTGAATAGAACTATGCGGAAGTTCAACGAACTAGTAACGGTGATAAATTAGCAATAGTGAGAACCACTTAAACTCTTAATAATTTGCTCTCCTGATGTTCTCCATGTGCTAAATTTGCACAAAATCGGACTATTAGTGAGCGCCAGGTATTTGCAAGCTGGAAATAAAAAATAAAAAAAATCGGGTGGAGGGACGCACAAGGTCATGTGATTTTCCCTTCCTGTTTGCACATCTGCACCAAATGGGTCAAGCAGTTTCAGCCAATGTAATTATAATGCAATGTGATACTAGCACTGCCAAGACAGAGAACGGGCGTGCCTTCCATCTGCAGGTTTGTTTCTGGTCTATTTCTGAATAAAAAGAGTGGAAATTGTCCAAAGGTTAAATGAAGACGACATATAAATCTATATTCGCCTGAATTAGGTGTCAGTTAGGGACCTGCCTTAACATGCATCTGAACACCCAACTGTCTGATGGCTTATTTGTGCTAATTATGTGGGTACGTGCCTGTTCAATCTTCCCTGGCAGCAGCACAACTGTGCTACTCTGTTAAGTAGTCTGTGTTTACAAGTAACAAGCAAGATGGACGTGTGGATGTGTGCTTCTGAGCTCGAAGCACTGCCCAGGACTCACCATTGTGGGACATTCCCACTGACAGGCACTTCTGGAAGCGGCAGTATTGGCACTTGTTGCGGTTCTTTTTTTGGATTTTGCAGCGACGTTCACACTTGTCATACTCCAGCTTCAGACGGATGGTCCGGCGAAAAAAACCCTGGGGGGTTGAGGGGAGGGGTTAAAAAAAAGAAAATAAGAAATGTAATTAGTGCTCACATGAAGCAAACGTGTTTTCATTTGACCAGACTGCTCAGACACAAAGTGAAGTATTCTTTGAGAAAGTTCATAAAAATTTAAATAAAACAGAGTAAAGTTTACATTTTACTTTTAATAAAGTTAGCCGTTCAGCAGCCAGTTTCAGAAATAAAATTATCGTCTCCCCACTGTATTAAGACGATAATCATGGGAAAAGCAGCTCTTTGTTCACAAAGCAATACCACCAGTTTCCTTCTGTTTACACAACCTTAACACAAAGCAATATTTAACTTTGGTAAGGAACAGATGGACCAAACAGCACTTATAGTTCATCGAAGGGTAGGAAAATGTCCTGGGGAGGTGCTTCATAACATATTTATCCTTTACTTGCTAACAGCAAGCTTCAAAGATTTCATCCAAAACTCAGTCAATCAGTTTGCTAGAGTATGTACGGAGCAAGAATACACAGACGTGTGACAGTCATGTGAGCTCGCAACACCGGCTGACTTTCACCTACTAACCCTGAGCCTGACACTGGAACACAAACAGGTATACAATAACACGGTGATGGAAAAGAAATTCAGATTCGCTCAAGTGGGCTGCATGCTGGCTTTGGCCATGTCCTGACTGGTGAGGGTCATGTTTCTCTTACTGATCGCTGACCAAACATCAGAGAAGAACTAAACAAAAACAGGTGGTTTCCATGGTTGTTCCCTCCTTATTTTTTTAATTTATTTATTTTTACACAAATAAAAAAAATTATATTTAAAAAAAAAAAAGCACTTCTAAATCAGTATATGGATGAGGCAGGGTGCTTAATGGTCATGCTTTACATTAAATATGGATATTTGTGTATATAAAAAGCAATACTTTTAAATACTATGTGTATTTAAATAACTATTGATCAGTGTATACAGATATATATATAAAGATATTTTAACACGTTGACGCCGTGAAGCCCCACGCACGGGGCGATCCGCAGTAACTCGCTAACAGAGATTTGCCACGTTAATGCGGTTATGGCGTTTAACGTCATTTTAATGAGATTAACGCTGGCAGCACTAATATATATATTAATCTAAAAAAGCCTGTGTATTCGATAAGTATATTTATTTAGCACATATATGTATAGATTTGATTGTATAATGAAAACTTATACACATATAACAGGGGTGGGGGAACTCCAGGCCTAAAGGGCTGGTGTCCTGCAGGTTTTAGATGCGTCCTTGATCCAACACAGCTGATTCAAACGGTTGAATTACCCCCTCAACATGTCTTGAAGTTCTTCAGAAGCCTGGTAATGAACTAATCACTTCATTCAGGTGTGCTGACCCAGGGTGAGATCTAAAACCTGCAAGGCACTGGCCTTCAAGGCCTGGAGTTACCCACCCCTGGCATATAATGACCTAAAGCACGGGTGTCAGACTCCAGTCCTCGAGGGCCAGCGTCCTGAAACTTTTCTATGTGTCCCTGCTGCAGAACACCTTAATAAAATTAGTAGGTCATTAGAAAAACTTGACTACATGCTGAAGTGACAATTCAGTCATTTGATTCATGTTACAGCAGCTCATTAGTGAATGAACATGGTACAATAATAGTATTTTTAGAAATACAATTTTCCAAACACTTAAATTTATTTAGCATGCAGTCAAGTCCTACAGAGTCTTGTTAATGAGTCATTTTCACTCAGCTGTGTTGCAGCAGAGAGACATTTAAAAGTTTGATGTGAAACGTGAATATGATAGCTTTCTTTTATTTCATGTTCATTTATTTCTTTTGTAAATTAACATTTCTTTCTTATATCTTTGAAATAAAGACTTCGATTCCATGGTTTGGCTGTGCAATCATCAGTAGCTTGTAACAGAAAAACCTTTATCAACGTTAAACAAAGTAAAAATCTGATTTTCATTCATTCATATTTTTTTCTAATTTTGGCTAAACTACTGCTGTTTTTCCTCAACTGTAACTTTGATTGTGGCATATTTAGTCATCCATATTTCAGAATTTCATTAAATTTCTCGAATACTTCCTACAGTTTCTTCCCACATCCCAGTAACCCTTTCACTGTCATCAGTCACTCACTCAGCTCATTATACAAGGTGACAGAAGGACTCACTTTCTTCTCACAGCTGTCATCAGCAATGTGAGAACTCCTGCTCTACATAATCATTTCTCAGTTATTGAGTGCTTTAAGAGAACGTCAGGATAACGCTGTTTAAATTTATAATTAAAGGCACAATTTCCAGATTTTCTGGTTATGATCAAGAAATGTTGACTTCTCCCATTCAACTCATGTTCAAAGTTTGGGGTTTAACATTAACCTTTAGTACTTTCAGGCCACCTCTTATAGATATGCACTGACATGACTTTTTCCTTTTTTTTTTTTTTTTTTTTTTTTTCTTTTAAATGACATCAGAAACAGCAGTATGCGACATTACGTGATGGCAGAGCTTCAGTTCATCCTTTGTCATTTTTTTTTTTTTTTTTTTTTTTTTTTTAAATAAATAGGACAGGGGGAATGAATGAGAGAGAGAGGGGGAGAGAAAGAAAGAAAACCAAAGAGGAGAAGAGACGGTGAGAAGGGGGGGGAAGAGAGAGAGAAAAAAAAAAAGAACTCCTGGGTCACCTGTATGGAGAAAAAAAAAAAAAACAAACAAAAAAAAACAAACAGAGGAGACAGCAAACAACAAAGAGCAACATAATAATAGAGAAAACAAAGCACCATCACAATAAACTAGCTAGTCATAGATATCAATATTTACTAAATAATAAACGATATTGTGCAGCACGCAAGATAGACAGCGCACAGTGTGCTTTGAGGCAGCAGCCAAGAAAGCTTTAGTCCGCGTCTGTGAATACCCATGTGTGCATACCTGTGTGGATCAGCATGCTTGCATTCCAAAGGTTTCTCCATGTAATGATCTGCTAGGGAGTGTGGGGGGGCCACAGCCCCGTCCTCCAGGGTGTGAAGCGGGTATGGAGGAGATCAAAACTCCAGACATCCAGAGGCCCCCAGACATGACTTTTTCCTAAAGGTATAGGCTGAACAAATTTACCTTGACTTCGGAGAAATTCCTTTGATTTATTGTTTTACAGCCTTAAGACTTGCTGTAAAGCAACTCTGGCTGACCTGTGGACTGACCTCAGGTAGCATCTACTACAGATACATCTGTATCAAAGCACTGATCTACAGTCACGCAACATGATTATTCCATTTTATCTGAGTTTTTCTATCACTTCTATCACTGGCTGACACATCTAAGTTAAGTGTATTTACAGAGCGCAGAAGTACAGACGTCCCCCGATTTAATCGCCATGTCTTCCAGATCGTTTACCTGAAGTAAGTGACAGCCAGCAGTAGCTGAAAAACATCTCAAGTCACACCGTCTTTGACCCTTAGTTTATCTTAAGACGGCCTTGGTTTCCTCTTCAACAACTGGTAAACAATTAAATGAATGACTAATAAGCAACCATGTGTAAAGGCCAAATGTGACATTTACGATGTTGTTATAAGCCATCATTAGTCACAAGACACACACTGCACCTGGATTCAGTCTGGCTTTTCCTTCTTTTTTTAGTGTTATACCTAAAAATAAGAAATAATTTACTCTATTGAAACTGGTTAAAGTGGGTTAAGCTGGCTTTCTGTGCCTCACTGAGGGTGCCGTATGGGGAAGGAGATTGGATGGATATTGGTGGTAAAGATTAAGCAGGGCATAGGGTGAAAAGATGAGTGCGCTCATCTGGCAAAAGGACCTATGAAGTCTATCGAGCATAATGACAGAACCACTTTTTCGACAATAGCTACATTCGCCAAGGGAGTTTTGACTTTGTTAGCATTGCATTATTTATTAAACATTTAAAGGAATTTTATACAACAATTGCATGAATGCTACACATGTAGTGTAGGCACATATGAAAAAACTAATTACAGTACTCCCGCAATTATCCGAGGGGTTACGTTCTAGAATGTAAAAACCATGTTTATTTTATTATTTTTATATATTTAAAACCATAAAAACCCTCCGCACACTCTTATAAAACTTTTCGACCCTCCTAAACACTTTTGAGATACATCCATACGTATTTTAAAAACATTTGTATGTGCAGCGGCACAGTATACCTATAGGCTGCAGAAACCCGCGATTTAACAAAATTCCCGTGATATAAATTTATAGATAAATCCGGGATTGTAGAGAGTCCGCAAAACGTGAACCGCGGTGTGGCGTGGGAATACTGTACACTCAAAATCTGAGTATGTCAAGCATATTAAATTCAAAAAGGAAAATAACAAAAGCCTGCACTTTACATTTGTTTTTACAGCACTATAAACGTCTTTAAGTGCATTTAAAAAAGACCGAAGAAAACAAAATGAATGTATAAAAAAATACAACACAATTCTCTTAAAAGTAAATACTGTCCAGAGAGTGAGCTGCCTTGCCGTGTGCGCTCTCAGAGCACTTCTTCTTTATTTTACAAAAATCTTTATCTCACCTTGCAGCCCTCGCAGGCATGGACTCCGTAGTGGTAGCCCGAGGCGCGGTCAGAACACACTCGGCACTCCAGGTTCAGTGATGTGGATGAAGATGACAATTCCTCCTGGCCAGCCACCACGCCGTAAACAACCGATGATGGGCTGGATGCTGGCGTAAGCGCATCTAATAAAACAAGCATGCACATGATTACATTTTCTCCTGATATATAATAATATATTGCTCTAAATGACACTAATATTTAATGGTAACTAAAAAGATCTGGGTTTTTTACTATTTGTCGACAAATGCTATTATAATTTTAACTGAAGTAAGGAATGGCACAAAAAACTAAAATGAAATGAATATTCACAAACTTGTACAGAAGACGGAATCACTGAGAACCAAAGACAAAGTGGCCGAGTGTCTGAAGGTCACAAAATGAAAAGAAAATGCTTTTCCAAAAATCCTAGTTTTTGGATCCTTGCATTATTTTACACACAAACAAAACCCTAGTTTCATCTCATCTGACCAAAGGTAGCGCTTCCAGTTTGCCCGCATACTTCAGTCTGGCTTTAGGGTGTCTCTTCTTCTTGGTCTGCAAGCTCTCAGTCCATTCCTGTGCAGGATTCTGGTGACTGTCTTCTTTGAGACTACAGATCCTGACTTAGCTACGTCTCTTGCTAGTGTCTTGGCAGTTGTTCTGGGGTCTTCAAACACATTTCTCACTAGTTTTCTTTCAGAGTCTTTGAAATCTTTCACTTCCTACCTCTGCCAGGCTTGTCCTGTACTTTGTGGCTCTTTGAATTTCTTGATGATACTTCTCACTCCAATTCTTGTTCACCTGGAAATGCTGTGATAACTTTCTATATCCATCTCCTGCTTTGTGAGACAATTCTTTTTCTCCTCTTTTATTGTGTGCAGATAGAAATAATTATTTCTAAAGAAAACTAGTATATTTAGAAATGCTATGTTGAAAATCCCTCGATCTCTCGATAAAAGCACTGCACAAAATTTTGACCCAAAAAAATGTACATTTCACAGAGCCGCCTCATCCTATGTCTAAAGTTGAAAGCTTGAGAAATTTGAACTACATATGATCATTGACATCTGCACATTCACCTCTCTCTGCCAAAGAGCCGGTGAATCTGAAGCACAGTTGCACCTCTATGACCCAATTAGGACAGCCCGTTCCATCACAGCATTTACTTACAGATATTAACACGCTGTGATGTACTGCCTGTCACAAACATAGGATCATTATGTAGTACTATTACAGATCCTCGTCATGGATGACAGGTCATGGGGTTTGCTGCGTGTTGCCAACAGCTTTCCATTTCCACACTGCAAAGGGAACGTGGTTGGTAGAACTTGCTTGGTACACAAATAGCGCAGATGAAATGGTACAAAACAGTGGCACTAAGTCAAGCCACATGAGTTTTGGCGATAGATGCCAGCACAGGGATAAGCAGCATTTGGCAGTGAGCTGTGTTCCAGCTTGGGGCAAGTGCACATGTTTTGACTGAGAGCAGAGAGTGAAAGCATATGAGTTTCTGCTCCTGTCTCTCACCGTGTTTGTGCTCCTAAACACCCATAAATTGCATGCACCCTCACACTGCCTTTTCCGTGATGTCATCAAATGTTTCTCCGATGCTCAGTGCTCTTCCACCCCCCCTTCTTCCCTGTCTTACATGTACTCTTCACAGCTCCTTCACTTGTTGCATTTCTTCTTTTTTTTTAAGCATGTAAATTTACCAGACCCAGTCTATTCAGGAGGAAACACAGAAGAAAATTGGATGTTTCCTGATAGGTTTTGCATGGTGGTTTAGGAATGTGTAAATTCCTTGTTGGATATGGGGCAAAGAGAAAGGCTGGAAGGAGAAGGAAAAAAAGAGGTAAAACTAGAGAGTCACAAGGATGATAGGTGAATAAGGCCAGAGGAGAAAAATGGAAAAACGGTGGAAATACTGAAGGAAAGAAAGGAAATCTCTCAGGAGACTCAGATATCACACCAATCGCTAAAAGGGCAATTTCTCAAATCATTAGGAAGTGTTTTAGTCTGGACAGAGGAGACTGAGAAAAAGTTTGTTAAGATAACAGATAATGTAGTACAGCCTTTTAAGAGAAAAAAGTTAAAAAGGCCAAAGTGAGTTTCTTATCTAAACCTCAATTTGGAGCAAAATAGGGATTACGGGGCTAAACTGAAGGACTCCTGGTTTGACAACAACAAGAATGGCAAGGAGATTACACTGAGGTGCTGGGACATTGTGAAACCAGAGCGAGAAAGCAAACCATTCATGGTCTGACTGTAACTTTGTAAACAAAAAGAAATCACACTTAATTTTACCGAGGACGGTGGACCCATCAGAGCCGTTGCTGGAGGATTGGTATTTTGGGACACCAAATGAGCTAAGAGCGTCGTCGCTGATGGATTGGGAGATGTCCTGGAGCTGCTCCATGCTACCCATGAAAGCGTCATCAGCACACAGGGGACTGCCCAGCACCGAGTCCTCCAGGGGAGAGGGGGGATGGTAATGGGTCTCCATGTCGACCATTGTGGTGATGGGAGGAGGCTGGCGGCACTCTCACTCATCAAACTGGAGACCAAGGACAAGGGTGCAAGGGAAGGGAAACAAACAGAGGTCAAAGAGGTCAAATACAAACACGGGCTGGCCGACAGAGATTAAAAAGTCACCCCGATTTTTACATTTGTATTTGTACATAAAGCTCACATGAGCTTGCCAATATGGCCACGACATCACGACATATAATGCTTATTATGTTTATCATTTTTGGATAGCAGTTAGCAGACATTGTTAACAGAATTTTTTTGACTTGATAATACTAACCAACTTTTTCTGGTCATTTTGGTTTTTAGGGTCTGCACAAAATGTAAAATGGCAATCTAAAGAAAAGTAAAGGCTTCTGAGTAGATATCTCAGTTAATGAGTTGACGCTGAAATGTCCGGGGACTGCCAGAGAGCGAGGGGTCTAAGGATTTAAACTTTCACTGTGGACATCTATGTAAAACTTTATAGCACTCTATCCAAAGGTTGCTCAGATATCTCAGTATGCCAACAGACTAAGAGACCAAACACTAACAGTACCTTTATCATCATCAACACAGCTGAGTAAAACTCCATTATCTTTCAGTGCAAATGATTCAAAACAGCTCTGAATAACACGTTCAGGCCTCATGAGAAGGGCTGACGCAACATGTGGCCATCAATACGCTGACCCATGTGCAACAGCTGTTGCACATGGGTCAGCAGGCCATGAAGGAATGAAGCACACGGAGTATCTTATGACACAACACGGGCCTCTCTACTCCCCTTAGCTATTCACCGCACGTAGAGTAACTATATCCACACAAAACCTTAGTGCTGAAATAAGACAAAGACTGAGGGTAGAAATATAGACTGAAGACATGTGGAGGCACGAATGTAGGACAGTTATTCCAGCTATAGGCTGTGCTGTAATAGGAAGGCTGAGTCTGAGGTTGGCTACAAGAAACATAAGAGACTGGCATGGCGTATTAGGGGTGGGGGAAAAAATCGATACTGTGTAGTATCGTGATATTTTGTTTGCTAATAATGTATCGATACAGGGACAGCAGAAATCGATTTTGTTACAAAAAAAGTTTTTGTGGACTGGAACTCTGACTTCAGAGCATGTTGATCCTTTTTCTGAGCAAGAATCCTGACATTCCTTCACTGTCCAAATGTGTTTAACTTGTTTTTTGGCAGCAATAAACATGACAGTTTACTTATTTTAATTTAAGACATGTTTTATTTTAATTAAGTTTAAAACTTTTTTATTTAATGTAAAATTATATTTTATTTTAATTTACTTTCAAGTTCTTCAGTTGCTGAATGGGCTGCATAGTTTTCATAAATTGCATAGTTCAGAATAGCTATAATTGTACCAGATGGTTGCATTCAGTTAAGTTGGACTAGACTGTAATATAAACCGTTCAGTTTGTCAACAATAAAACTGACTGAAATGAGAGAAAGACTGAGTGTGAGACTTTGATATTAGATAAAATGAATATTGATAAAGTTTACCTTTATGTACAGAATCTGAATATCGCAAAATATTTTAAAAATTGCAATAATATCGTATCGTGCGTTAAGTATTGTGATAATATCGTATCGTGGGATGTATGGTGATTCCCACCTCTATGGCGTATAGATGGATGAAACTTTGCTGAATTGCACAGTGGATGCTGGGAGGAGCTACACAGTTGCTTCTTAGGCTTAGCGTAAGAATGGTATTGGGAATGGACCCCCAATCGCATAATTCAACTTTGTAAAGTGGGTCAATCTTTAGTAAGTTCATTCCATCAGGCCATGCTAAGGACATGAAACAAGGGGAAGAAGATGGTGACAGTGAGATAAGGGTGAGGATATGACCACAAGACAGCAGCTGCTGGATGTTCTCAGCCAATCCTCGCCTTAACACTTGACTGCCTAGAGTTTAACTTGAACTTGTCCTTTAGTTTGTTAAGTACTGGTGGTTATATTGAGAAGAGAGAGGGGCTACATACCCACACTGACTACAGAGATCATTTGCATACCGTTTTGTCTTCAGTGAGGCAGACATAAAAAAACTAAACTGGTTATACATATGATCTTGCTCTTTTCTTCTATCTGGTGCTTCCGGTAGGGGTTGCTACAGCGAATCATCTGTCTGCATCTTACTCTATGCCCAGCATCCTCTTCTGTCACACCAACCCTCTGCGAGTTCTCTTTCATTACATCCATGAAACTTCTCTCTTGTACTCTTGCCTGGCAGCTCCATCGTTATCTTTGATTTATATATCCACCATCCTTCCTCTGTGCAAGTCCAAACCATTTCAGCCTTGCCTCTAACTTCCAAGTTCCAAGCTTCTGCAAACCACTCCCGATGAGTTGCCCGCCTTAAGGACTTAAGGCCCATCCTGGTCACTCCCAATAAAATTCTGAGCATCTTAACTCTGCCACCTCCTTTTTGTCAGTGCCTCTGTCTCCAAACCATACATTATAACAGGCCTCACTACCAAACTTCCCTTTAAGCCTTGCTGCCATCTCCCCATCACCAATTGCCCCTGACACTCATCTCCACCTACTCCACCCAGTTTTCACCCTGTTTAAACGCATCTACCTCCTTGCATTTTTACTTTTCCACCTGTCTCCCTCTTACTCACACACACATAGTCTGGCTTGCTCCTACTGACTTTCATTCCTCCTGTCCTCTCTCCACCTCCACCTCTTCAAACGTTCTTCCATGTGCTCCTTACTCTCATTACACATCACAATGTTGCCTGCAAATGTTGCAGTCCACAGAGACTCCTGACCTCATCTGTCAGCTTGTACATCACCATGCAATCAAGAGTGGGCTCAGAGTCAATCCTTGATGTAATCACACCCCATCTTGAACCCTTTTGCCACTTCTACCACACACATCGTCACGGTCTTGTTGTCCTGATAGATCTCCCAAACCACCCTCACATACTCCTCTGCCACTCCTGACTTCCTCATGTAGTACCACAGTTCCTATCTTACCAACTTATTATATGCTTTCTCTACAGGGAGTGCAGAATTATTAGGCAAATGAGTATTTTGTCCACATCATCCTCTTCATGCATGTTGTCTTACTCCAAGCTGTATAGGCTCGAAAGCCTACTACCAATTAACCATATTAGGTGATGTGCATCTCTGTAATGAGAAGGGGTGTGGTCTAATGACATCAACACCCTATATCAGGTGTGCATAATTATTAGGCAACTTCCTTTCCTTTGGCAAAATGGGTCAAAAGAAGGACTTGACAGGCACAGAAAAGTCAAAAATAGTGAGATATCTTGCAGAGGGATGCAGCAGTCTCAAAATTGCAAAGCTTCTGAAGCGTGATCATCGAACAATCAAGCGTTTCATTCAAAATAGTCAACAGGGTCGCAAGAAGCGTGTGGGAAAACCAAGGCGCAAAATAACTGCCCATGAACTGAGAAAAGTCAAGCGTGCAGCTGCCAAGATGCCACTTGCCACCAGTTTGGCCATATTTCAGAGCTGCAACATCACTGGAGTGCCCAAAAGCACAAGGTGTGCAATACTCAGAGACATGGCCAAGAAAGGCTGAAAGACGACCACCACTGAACAAGACACACAAGCTGAAACGTCAAGACTGGGCCAAGAAATATCTCAAGACTGATTTTTCTAAGGTTTTATGGACTGATGAAACGAGAGTGAGTCTTGATGGGCCAGATGGATGGGCCCGTGGCTGGATTGGTAAAGGGCAGAGAGCTCCAGTCCGACTCAGACGCCAGCAAGGTGGAGGTGGAGTACTGGTTTGGGCTGGTATCATCAAAGATGAGCTTGTGGGGCCTTTTCGGGTTGAGGATGGAGTCAAGCTCAACTCCCAGTCCTACTGCCAGTTTCTGGAAGACACCTTCTTCAAGCAGTGGTACAGGAAGAAGTCTGCATCCTTCAAGAAAAACATGATTTTCATGCAGGACAATGCTCCATCACACGCGTCCAAGTACTCCACAGCGTGGCTGGCAAGAAAGGGTATAAAAGAAGAAAAACTAATGACATGGCCACCTTGTTCACCTGATCTGAACCCCATTGAGAACCTGTGGTCCATCATCAAATGTGAGATTTACAAGGAGGGACAACAGTACACCTCTCTGAACAGTGTCTGGGAGGCTGTGGTTGCTGCTGCACGTAATGTTGATGGTGAACAGATCAAAACACTGACAGAATCCATGGATGGCAGGCTTTTGAGTGTCCTTGCAAAGAAAGGTGGCTATATTGGTCGCGTTTTTGTTTTGTTTTTGAATGTCAGAAATGTATATTTGTGAATGTGGAGATGTTATATTGGTTTCACTGGTAAAAATAAATAATTGAAAGGGGTATATATTAGTTTTTTGTTAAGTTGCCTAATAATTATGCACAGTAATAGTCACCTGCACATACAGATATCCCCCTAAAATAGCTAAAACTAAAAACAAACTAAAAACGACTTCCAAAAACATTCAGCTTTGATATTAATGAGTTTTTTGGGTTCATTGAGAACATGGTTGTTGTTCAATAATAAAATTATTCCTCAAAAATACAACTTGCCTAATAATTCTGCACTCCCTGTAGATACACAAAGACACAGTGAAGCTGCTTTTGACTTTCTCTATACTTCCCACACTCCCGTCAACACTCCAGACAAACATCACATCTGTAGCGCTCTCTCTCAGTATGGAGCCATATATCTTAACCTAGCTTCAACAACTCTTTCCACAGCTTCATGGTGTGGCTCATCAGCTTTAGGCCTCTGTAGTTACTACAGCTCTGCACATCACCCTTGTTCATGAAAATTGGTACTAATATATATATATATATATATATACTACTTCAAGGCTTAAAATGTCAGTAAAAGGGGGATGACTTCTGTTATTACCAACAGTGGCTCATATATATATATATATATATATATATATATATATATAAATAAAACACCCAGCACGCCCCTGCGGGCGGTTTATCCTTCAAGCTCGGGTCCTCTACCAGAGGCCTGGGAGCTTGAGGGTCCTGCGCAGTATCTTAGCTGTTCCCAGGACTGCGCTCTTCTGGACAGAGAGCTCCGATGTTGTTCCTGGGATCTGCTGGAGCCACTCGCCTAGCTTGGGAGTCACCACCGTTACCTTCACCCTCCACATCCTCTCGAGCTCTTCTCTGAGCCCTTGGTATTTCTCCAGCTTCTTGTGTTCCTTCTTCCTGATATTGCTGTCATTCGGAACCGCTACATCGATCACTACGGCCATCTTCTTCTGTTTGTCTACCACCACTATGTCCGGTTGGTTAGCCACCACCATTTTGTCCGTCTGTATCTGGAAGTCCCACAGGATCTTAGCTCGGTCATTCTCCACCACCCTTGGGGGCATCTCCCATTTTGACCTCGGGACTTCCAGGTTATACTCGGCACAGATGTTCCTGTACACTATGCCGGCCACTTGGTTATGGCGTTCCATGTATGCCTTGCCTGCTAGCATCTTGCACCCTGCTGTTATGTGCTGGATTGTCTCTGGGGCATCTTTACACAGCCATATATATATATATATATATATATATATATATATATATATATATATATATATATATATATATATATATATATATAGCCACTGTTGGTAATAACAGAAGTCATCCCCCTTTTACTGACATTTTAAGCCTTGAAGTAGTATGAACTGAATGGAAAAACCCAAGGACAGTCCCTACTGGCTCCAGGGTTGGTGAGCAACAAGCCTGAGGCAAAACAGATCAAAAGCAGAGGAGTAACATAAACGAAACCAAAAAAAAGACAAAATGTAAAAACAAGAACACCAAGATAACCACAACGAGCTCAGACTTCTGTCATGTTCAACAGGAAAAACCACATAACAACAGTTATAGGGAAAATATTTCAAGATTCAAGATTCAGTCTAGAGGAACTAAACCCAATCGGATAGTAAAGACCCCGTAAATTCCCACTCTTTCAAAGCACTTCCAAACATGAAAAGAGGCCTGGCATCTCAGCAGGAAACTTTACTAAGCTACTCGGTCTTCTACTTTTATCTGAATGGAGGCAGTGTTAGCTCTATTAGCACAAAGTAAACCTATTTAGCATTCAACTTCTCACTCCTCACCCTCAAGTCTTCCTTCCGAGGATATCCTGTTTCATAAACTATTTTTTTTCCCACTCAGCATCGTCTTATTGTAATTCCTCCTTAAGGGGAAACAATAAAGAATCCTCTTGACCACAGCTCGACTAAGATCTAGACAAGCTTTTGTGTAATCGAGTAATTGAGTGACAAGATAAAAATCCCACTTGTAAAAAGGTCACTACTTGCAGCTTCTTCCACAGTGCAGACATTGATCAGTCTGCAGTGGACTAAATGGCAGGGTTTTGTGTCAACATGCCCAGAGCATGCGTGGCTTTGTATTTAAATAACATAGAAAAAAGGAGCCCTTTACTGAACTCGTGACCTCTCAGCCAGTAGCTTAGATGTAATGGACCACACTAAACCTCATGTTGCCACCAACATGCATAAGAATGTAAACACAGAGAGCGCTGATTAGCATCAGACTGCACAGCTCTGGTGGACTCAGAGAAAAACAGGAGGGTGGAGAGGAATGTCTGTTAAACTACACTTGTGGGTCTGTATCAGCAGTGTGTGAGACAGAGTGAGCATATGAGGCATGGAAAAAAGGAAAACAACGGTCCCTATGGTAACAGAATACCTTTGTCTCGTAGGTCAGGACCTCTCTCTTGTGCTCACTCAGCCAAGCCTACTTGAGGGCACTCTGCACACAAGGTCATAAGTATTTTTGTGTGTGTGAGCGCGTCTGTGCGTGTGCATGCACTGGGGTTGGAATTAGGGCCTAAAGCAGACAAGAGGGGGTTACGCTGAAAAAGAAAAAAAAAAGGCTGCCAACCTCCCAGGTTGCTATAGCAATGCCATGGCAATTATGACACACAACACATGCTTTGAAATCAGAAGTGTCAAGCTGATATAAAAATCAATCAAAGCCATTGTGATTTGCTACAAAAGAAAGAAAAACAAGGGTTGTGTGTAAGTGTATTTGCAAACTGTGATCACACAGCTGGATGTGCGGGCGAAGCATAAATAATCCATACTGTCTGATGGCTTTCTGCTCAGCAGTATCACCCAACCCCCACAAGGCAGCAAAGGGCCACGTTAGACAGACAGGCCATGAAAACTGCTAATAAGCTTTGGCTAAAGTATTTGAAGCTCTGAACGTCACTGAGGCGTGCAGACCACTTTCTTGCTGAAGCAGGTGTGCACAGCCCTCTGAAATCTGCAGGAAAACTACCAATGACCTTGGAGCCTCATTAGTGACACCCATCACTCAAGGGAATCACGTCATCTAATCCCACAAACATTATATACACGAACAAGCACGAGTAACGTGGCCACAGTAAATGTAAGCATCCAGCCTCCATGACTAGCTACCTGGCTGAGAGACACTCAATGAAGCTTGAAGCTTTACAAATCCCACATTAGAGCACGATGCCAAGAAAACACGAATTAAACGGGTAATAATCCAAGACATCAGGAGGTGTGTATGGACTTGTCTCACTAAGGGGTGAAGAAAAAAATATGTAGTTCTTTGAAAGGCCAGAACAACAAAAACCTGCGATTGGAAATGGAAGAAACCACCAAACTGCTCACATACAGTGGTAGAACAAAAATGTTTAAAAAAAATTCAGACTAGCTGTTATATATAAAATATGGATATGAAAGTAGAAGTATATGAAAACAGAAAAACAACAAATAAAACATGACAGAGCCCCTACCTTCCTCATCAGCAAAACTTGAAGTCTTCCATGCAGATTTCCAGACAGCAGTTTAACATCCAGCTCTAACAGTTTGTATGATCAGAGTGTGTGCATTTCAGTGTACATGCATGTATGTATGTATGTGTGTGTGTATTAAAGAGTAGTCCACAGGTTTAATGCTTAACCCATCTATCTCACGGCCTGAAAGCTGTCATGCCTGTAAGGAGGAGTCTACGAGCTAATGGTGGTCATAGAGGAAGAAAATGGGCTGATGGGGCTGCCCCGTACCCCTGCCCCTTTGTTTAAAGAGTTCACCACGATCTTAGTCTCAACCATGCCTGCAGTGTAAACACTCGAGTGAACCCTTATCGCTTGGAGCTGATATGCAGGCCGGCACCCTCTTATCGTTATGGTGATTGACCAAAGTACAGGTCGTGGAAGTGATTGACATTGGACTTTAGCTGTTCCCTGTGACAGATGAGCCACATGACAGCTAACAAAGCTGTCCTATTATTAGGTAACTGACAGTTAAATACTCAGCTAAAGCAAATTTTGTCTGCTATTTTTAGTCCTGAAGATCAATACCAGTGTCTGATCTAATTATATAAAGTTTAATAATTTTGATAGTGACCAAGTGCATTGCACAAATTTTACCTGTTCTGGGGCACATTTCTCCAACCTGTCCATTGTGTCCATTGATTTTTATATAACAGAAAAACCAGTCAGCAGAATCACGGGACACATTAGCTTCTTATTCAAAGCGCCTATTTGAATGTTTGAATGAAAGCAGAAGTTCACTTGAAAATGAGTCAACAGCAGAAGGTGGGTAAAATAGTCCATTACTTTACCTGTTTGTCAGACATGTTTATGGGCAGATAACAAATCCACTGAGATGTTTCTCACTCTTTTGTAAATAGACAGGACGGGAGGGTTACTCAAGATGTTGCCTTGGCTGTCAGCTTGCGAGCTCACGGCTGCACAGAGTTGAGAAATAAAACATTAAGTTACACAAACTCTTCTGGACTCCGACCTCTGCGGTGACAACATGTTTAGTGTCAGAATAATAATCAAATGCCACTGCACACTAAAATGAGACAAGCCCTTACGATCTGAAGAGACTCTATGGGCACAAAGCTGCGGTGTGGCATTGTATCAGGTTACCTCAAAGGTCTATGTTGACCTGACCCTTGACCCTGGCTGTTAATATTGCACCACTACGTGGCAGTAAACGTGCCTGCATGCATGTGTTTGGTAGCGTTCAAACAAGAACATGGAAAAGAATGAAATTTTAGATTTGCGGGGCAATCAACTACTAACCATGTTTATTCCTTCTAAAGAGACAGGTACATATACAATGGAGCTGTCCTATAAACTTTATGATATGTGAATAATGGGAGTTTTGGCCAAAGGTAGCTTTTACTACCAGTACCTTTGTGTGTTTTGCTTCTGATAAGGCTTAAGTGTTTGCTATGTTTACATTTTGATACATTTTATTGTGTAACCTGTTAAAACTAGGGATGGGTACTGGTATCGCACCGGTTCTGACATAAACGGTAGTAACCAGACCGAAAAGCAGCGCACATTTCGGTGCTTTATTTCCCCTGAAATGTCATACACTTTGGATTCTAGCCAATCATTTTACCTTTGCAAGTGTAGTAGGCGGGCCCAGGTACGTACGTTCTTTTAGAGCAGAGCTACAGATTAAAAATGCCCAAGGCAAAGTGGTCAAAGTCTGGCTGTACTTCACAGCAAAAGATGCAAACTCAGCAGCCTGCAACAGGTGCTTTAAGGTGATACTGTGCAAAGGAGGTAACTCCTCGAATCTAATGAAGCACCTGGCGACGTATAGCGTATTTTTAAAAGATGAGAAATGCACCGTATTTGATAGCTTGCTGCGAGACCTCACATCGAGCACATCTACTGTGGGTGGGTTGCCTGTTATCGGACCTGGAGTTAGCAACATCCCCCAAAAACCCAAAGAGTAGAGTCCTGGCCCCTAGCCCTGCCAGTGTAGCAGAAATGATGACGGATGATGATGGCAGCAGCAGCCGTTCTTCTCTGCGTGAGTAGCTTAATGTTGTTTGCATGTAATTTACGTTGAGTAGGCTAACCACGTTATTAAATTAATGCATGTAAGGTGAACTAGCAAACACTGTCATAGTTACATGCGGCTGTCTTCTTGTTTGATGGCAGATACTTGCTTCACCCTGGCCAAAAAGGCTAAAATGACCAAAGAAAAAGTGGAAAACAGTTAAACATGAGAGGTTTAGGACAAAGTTTGTGGTTTTTTTCCACTGATTAAGCACTGCTTCCAGCCAAGAGTGATGCCATAAATCCCCTATAGCTGCAGAAAAGGCTAACATTGTTATCTTTTTACAAAAAACAGCTGAACATGAGAGGTTTTTGGACCAATTTTGAGTTCTCCATTCTTTAAGCACCGGTTCGAGCACCGTTTAAGCACCAGCACCGTTTCAAAAGTACCGGTTTGGTACTGGTATCGGATAAAACCTAAACGATACCCATCCCTAGTTAAAACTACAAATGCCAAACCAATAAGATCAAATCTTGAAGCATTATGAATTTATCAGGGAGTCAACTTTGCAAGCATGTGATTTGCAATAAACTGATCTCATGGGACATCTTTGGCTCAGAGAAATACATCTAAATACTATTATCACATTTGAAGAATTTCCCAAAATATGACATAAAGTATTTATTGTCATGCTTTATTATTCTTAAATGACAGTAACAGTGAGGTTATATTGAGCAATGACACAGCTGTGCTACAGCCCTGACCTGCAGTATAGGCACAGCTATGACTCCCGTATTCCAGTGAGTTAAATGCATTAACAGCTGGATCAATGGTTAAAAGACAGCTACTGCTTTTTCCAGCTGTTAAGATGATCAATAACAAACAACGCCGTGGTTGTCCTTGAGCAACATTTCCTTTCTTTGCCAAAGTCTGACTGCTGGCTGCCACTTTGTACCTATTTCCAAATCAGTCACAAGGATCAGACAGGCCAGTATTACAAATCTTCCCCACAGTATAATGCAATCTTTTCCAGCGGCGTTTATCACTTGACAAATGCTAAGCTGGGGGGTGAAGAGACACCAGGGAAGACTTGTATTTATTAAACTAGGCTGAGAATATCACACAGCTCCTTACTGCGTCATGTGTATTCCCTGTAAGATTTACTCTTTTGAGTTTGTGATCTACACTGTTGTTGCTGATTTGCTGCCTTCCAAGATCCTTTCCAGGTGTCAGAAAGTAATTGTGGATCGGTGACTATGCTGGATGGCCGAGATGTACAATGCTATCACAGCTGATCAATCTATTAATGCCCATGACAAGCAAAAGTGTCAACATTTTCACAGTGGCTCATAATATTTTAAGGTAAAAATGTCAATTCTGCACAACTTTTTAGCTGCGATTTTTTTTCAATTAAACAGCAATAAAAATGACCAAAAGTGGGATCTCCACTAATAACAGACCATCAGCAAGCACAGCCCTCCCCCGTCACCGAGCGTTCTGTGGTTTCAGGGTTCCCATTAGTGCACGTGTCTATGTGTGTGCACTTCAGCAACACTGTCACACAAAGTATTTCTACAGACAAAAAACCTGCATTTAAACATTTTTAAACTTTAAACCTGTGCTTAAGATTATTTGACAGACTGCACATAAAATATAACAGTGACTGAGCTCTGCTTTGAATGTAGGAGTCTGAAAAACCTCCAGCTAATAACAGTAAAACTTTTGTGTATGACAGTGACTGCATAGTCTACTGTCATAGCTTTCCCCTGATCGCCCCAACAGCGTAATCGAGGGAAATCAGGAGAAAAACATGAAGCTTAACTCAATCGAATAAATCTGGGTTTTTTTTAAGGGGGGTGGGGTCAAGAATTTTTTGATGCTAATTTTAAACTGTATGTCACTAAAGTTCAACCCGAAGGCTTGTTTTTCATTGTAGAGATGGATGACAAATTAAAGTATAAACCAGAATCCCTGACCCCAACCTACTACAATAACAGAATCCAGCTGATGATATTTTGGTGGCCTGCTTTGGGTCAGCTCTCACCTGCTAATAAATATAAAAATTATTCACCTTTGTACTATCACTATACGTTTCTTTGGTGGTGTGACTGGTTCCTTCTAGGCTGACAATGGCATGTTTCATGAATCAGTAGGAATCCCTGAATGAATAATCCGTTGCCTGGCCTATAAAAGAGGACCTGATCTGTAGGGTGGCAGATCAATAAGTTACATCCATTAGCAGTACAGTAGAACATTTGATATTCAAAGCCTCTTAGAGTTAGTTGCAGTTTGTCTAGAGATTGAATGGTACCATTTGTCAACATAACAGCTTTAGTCGACTTTAATCAAAGAGTTTTCTGGTAAACAAAGAAAAGTTGATTATTACAGTTTTTCCACCAAGTCTTAACAAACCCAGTGAATGCACGTCCTTCAAGGTTCTTGCAAAGCTGAATTCCTGCATTATTTAGGTCAAATTTACGAGCAGGCAGCCATCTTTCTTTGCTGGTGCATTGCTGCACCTATAACACCACCTGTAGCTAAGTGGAAGTGGTATCTTTGTGCATGGAAACTCTTAAGCCTGTGGATTACATAAACCTGAGACCCACATACTGCTACCACAGTTGTAAAATTCCACAGGCAAAAAAAATGTCTATTGGAGTACATAAAGGTAGTAAAGTGGTTGCTTAAAAAAACAATACAGTGATGAGTACTTGAGTACACGTCAAATCTAAGGTGAAGCTGGGAGTATTTCTCAGGCAGCTGTGTATCTCATTTCATTTTCCAGCTTGACACTGGAGTCCTGAGTTCCCCTTTCTGGCTGCCAAACCAGCCTGCGTGTTTTGTGGGGAGGCATGCAGAACACAGTCCTAGTGACAGATCAACACTGATTTGCTACTGTAGTCCAACAAAAAACATAAAGCTCTTTCAGCTTTTCTTATGGGCAACCCTTAAGCAGGAGCTGTAATTAGCAAATCCTAAAGAAGATGTGCGCAGCGCGAGGACAAAGAGTTCATTTTGATCTGCTACACAGCTGACATATTTGTGGATAAGTTGTTTCTTTGGTAGCAGTAGTAGCAAGCAGCAACCTTCATCTAAAACCACTCTGCACTGCATTTACCTTTGGTCATCTGTCATGTTAAAAAGCTCTGCGAGGTCCCATAAATGTGTCAAACACCTCTGTCATACCAAAACAAGCAAAAGTAGTTCAACCAAAAAAGTAAAAAAACATTTTGTTGTTAGCAACGCAATTCCAATGGGAGAGTAGATATGGTCAGTGACAGATGATTGATAAGGATTTCTGCACATCTTGTGCCTCCTACTGAGGCAGTTGCAGTGGGAGTGGAACTTGTCAAAATGAGACAAGATAGTTGGCAAGAAAGAGAACACCTTCCAGCAATCTGTCTGTCTATAAGAATACAGACGTGTGCAAATGTGACACTAACATAGGAAGACTGGAAACAAACAAAGATATTGTTCAGGGAATCAGTCAAATCCTCTTGTCCTGTCAACACACAAATTCAGCTTACATACGGCATCTTTTCTTGACTATTAGCAAGGACGATCTCCTGTCCAGAGCTCCTTACTGTAAATCTGGCAGGAGGGCCCCAATCCTATTCAACCCAGAAAGGCTTTACAATAAAGAAGGCTCAAGGGGAACAGACCTGGCTCAGAGGAAGGTCAACCCTGACTACGAGAGGACGAAAGATGCCAAACAAACAGACCATATAAGTGATTAGAACCAGCCAAAGTGCAGTGATTCCCTGCACTTCATAAATGCACACTATATTTACTTTTGTATTTATTTTTGATGGTGCAGGAACTTGAAAAACAGGCCAAAGGAGCTATGTGGCGTTTCGACATGTCTCTTTTATGTCCACAAAGAGATACAAATGATAAACTTCTGAACCTGAAAGTCCTGTTTGAGGAGAAAACGTTGAATCTCCCTCTGTTCTTTTCTCTGTCTCTACAAGCTGTGAATGCAGCCAGGCAGAAGCAGATTGCAGGTCTCAGGTTGCCTGAGACAAACAGGGTGCAACAGCTCAGCCAGACAAAAAGTAACGATGGAAAAAACAACTGACGCACAAGTTCTCCAAGACTGACATAAAGAAGTCTGAGCAGGAGACTTCATAAACTTTTATGCTGTTTAATGTCTTTTTTATCACCATAAAAACTGAGGTTATGCCTTCTATATTTGGTCCATTATTGTTACAGCAGTGAAAATAGATCACTAGCACCATACCAGATCAAAGCCACAAAAAATTACATGTTAGTGTTTGTCAAGTGGACACAAAATTAAAGGGGAAAAACACATAATACATCCCTGATACACGGTACTCACTCACTTATATTTTGTACTTTTAGCAAAGGGATTTGCTTTTATTATTTGATCAAGGTTTGGCTAGCAGTATTTGATATGATCTTTTGAAACACTTTTAGTCAATCAATTAGCTCCCGCCCATAGGCAGTACCCGAGATACAAATGGAATTTTAGCGATACACACCAGAATGATACGACCTTTGTCCCTGAGGTAAATGGCACATCAATGCATAGATTTAGCACACAGCTACAAGTCTGGTGTGCAAAGAACTTCACGTCTCACAGTGCAGTTACAAGTGGATTTCAGAACAGAGGATCTGTCTTCGGTTCATCCTCAGCAAAGATCCAAAATTTCAGATGTGATTTTTTTTCCTAGCCCTTACAAAAGATTCGGAGGTTGGATTCTCTCTTTAAACCATGTGTATTTCTATCATAAACAAATCTTAAAGCATCGCGCATCAGTCACAATTCAGTGTGGTGTCTCAGGCGGCCCCAAAATGCATAGAAGAGTGGACTGTTGCCACGGTTACAAAAGAGAAAACTGTAATTAGTCACAACACAACAACAACATACATTATTATTAATCTCAGACAAGGACATTTATCCTTAGTGCACCACAGGAATGGGGGTGCTTTAAAAGTGTCCTAAACCTGGTATGCCACAGCGGGAGTAAAAGTGGGATGGCAGTAATATATGCTGATTCTACAGTGAGCATCCCTTCCTCCTAAACTGTGTATCTGTTGGTATTTCTATTGGACTGTGATGGCTTGACTAACCGTAGCCATGTTAACAACAGTGATATGAAATTTATGAGTTTTTTTACGCTACAGAATTTATGCCACTAACAATAAATCACATGCTAACAGGCCGATTTTATCATGGGCGGGCAGCGGCGGTATCCGCTGGTCAAAAGTGGCTCATGTGTAGAACTGACACATGCCACTCAACCACGAGTGGGTGGATGCCTGTCCGTTTTTCAATCTAACAACTGCTGGGATTTCAGTCAACATAAAATAGTGTTTTTCAGAAATGAAAAGTGCCAGTTGGTCCATTTCCTTCACTAAAAAACAGATCATCTAACAAATAATTTGCAGAACAGCGACCAACTTCTGATTTTTAATACATTGTCCATGTTCAGACACATAAATGAGAAGGAGAAAGGCAGAAAAACTCTAACTCAGTGTTACTTTAGGAGTTACACAGCACCTGCAGCCACACACTAACCACTGCTTCACTCATTTATTCCCTCCACCGTTGTGCTATAAAGGTACTAAACGCCGCTAGTGGGCAATAAAAAAAACCCCCTAATATTTCTTGGCTGCACATCAAGTCTGCAAGTGAGGCCTCCGTAAGATCACTGTTACTCATCCAACCATGATCCTTGTCACACCTGACCGTCACAGTTATTTTGTGTATGTAATAAAATGGCACACGATCCTGACTGCACAAGCAGTGATCCCACCTCTGAAACAAAACCTCTTGATTGAGTCTATGAAAACAATATTTACATTATATGCAGATGTTTACCTTTCATTGTGCTGAGTATTGAACACAGCATTAACCCTTTGGCATTACTCTTCCCATCACTGCATCACATGCAGTGATGACCAGACCTGACCAGAGGCCTTTATAAAGGACTGCTCTGACAGCCGGAGCAATCTCTGCTTCTTCAACCGCTATCTTAGAAATGGGGCGTGCAAACAGGACAATAAACAGGCCGTTGTGTTGAACTAAATGAATAGCTTACATCACAGGGAGATGATGCCTATTGATGAGCAAGAGCTGTTCTCCCTGCGCAGGCGTGCAGGCTAAAAAAAACCCACAGCTTACCTCCCCCTCCTCCCCTCCATACAATAACAATAATCCTGGAGGAAATTAGTAACCCCCCCACCTCCCTGTGACTGCAAACTAATAATGTGCATATAACAGTTGGGCAGAGTGTCAAAGTGGGAGACACGTACTAGTCTGCAGTTTGCGCTACACAGCATTCCCTCACAGTCAATGTCAGCTGCTGCAAAGAGGACTTATAAATAAAAGGCCACATGAAGACATACATATATATGTATATACCTGACAGCAGATAGCGCAAAACGTCGGCGCCATATCTTCGGAAATATCTCGGTGGGCTGGGAAGCGTTCAATGCAACAGCGAGAAAAGGAGCAATGAAGGAGCGAAAACGTCCCCCAGACACCGACCGCGTCCTCGCTGGCTCCCCTCGCAGTCCTGCCGCTGTCAAAAATCCCCCAGCACGTCCATACAAAGCAGAGCCATGGTGCTCACGCCCGCAGGAAGTGACCTCATGACTGACAGCTGGCAGAGAGAAAGCGCACACCCCGACACACCTATGGTTTCAGCGAATGGAAACAGCGCAACAGTTTCCCCTGAGAAGGACGCCCCCTGAGCCTGGACAGAGGGAGAGCGAGACCGACCGGAAAAGCCTCTCCTTCTAAAAGTGACCCTGCGCACTGCAGCTCGCAGAGAAACTTCTTCTCCTTCACTGGATTCCTTTATTCCTTTATTGTGTTCAAGTGCACAAAAATGCGTTGTTGGCGAATGTTATCAAATAACCTAAGCGGCAAAGGATTATAAAAAAGTACACACAAATAAATTAATTAATAAGAATAAATAATAAATAAATATAAAAATATATACATTTTTAAAGTTAACCTGGCTATTTTAAATGGGGATTATTGAATATACACTGTTAGTCTTTGAGTTTTTATTTTATTTTTTATTTTTATTAAATAATATTAAATAATAATTACATTTCTGGAAAGTTCTGTCAAGAAAAATTGTAGCAACTGCAAACAGCGACACGTTGCAAAGGGAGGAATTTACAGATAAACAGTGGTAAAAACAAATAAATCAAATCAAATAACACAATAATAACGATAACAATGATAATACAGTTGTGTTGAACTCAAGGGCGTAGATTTGGCATGGACAGAAGGGACATGTCCCCACCAATATCCAGCGATTATTGAATTGTCCCCACCAATAATTTGACCTCTTCGAGTAAAGAAAAACAAACCCGATAGTAAGAAAAAAACGATCTGTCAACGTCTCATTCACCCAGCGGTGCAGAAATTACGTTCTCCACTGGAGTCCTACGTCATGTGACAAATATGGCCAATGTGATTGGCTGTGCCTGTTTAGTTTTAGCAGCGGCAAGCCTGCGCTGCGAGGACCTTCAAGGAGGAGAGGAGGATTGCAGCAAAAAGGAAGAACCTGGATATAAGAAAGTATTTTTCAAAGAAACCTGTAAGTCACTTAAAATCAAGTTCACTCATAAAATGTGTCCGTCATAATAACGTTACAGGCTATGCTAGGCTTTGGCCCACATCAGTCTAAAATTGTATGTAACCACGAATAACGTGTTTTGGAAACTAACTGCACAACAGGCAGCAGTATTAGTTCTCTCAGTCTCAGAGTAGCATTTCTAATTCCACTATTGAGTTCCTGTTTCTCTTTATTGTGTGGATGCTTTAAGCATCCACACTATTGAGTTCCTCTTGGGACTTCCGTACACTTTTTGGCACTTAACTACTTCCGCAATTTTCAGCCGATTTTCACCGTTCAAATTTTAAACTATTCTGCTATTTCTGCTAATGTGTGCTATGTCTTTTGGTATTTTTCACTATTATACTTTTTAAAATATTAAGCTTAATTTGTCCCATTGAAATGAATGGGAAACTTCTGCAATTCTGCTAAAATTTGCTTGTTTCTGAAACTTAACTACTTCCTCATATTTTCACGTAGAACAAGCATTCAAACTTTAAAATGTTCACAAATTATTGGGCTATTCATGTGTGATTCAGCTTTTTCAAATCTTTTACCGTTTTACTTTTATGCCTCTTAAAGTTTTGAGTTGCACAATTGTGATTTTTCACAAAATACATGCGTTGTTATGGTTGCTATGCTCTTGGCTTCCAGTGTGCCACTGAAGCTTTTGCAGTCTTCTCTTCATGTCCGAACAACTGTTTGCTACTTGCTCAATTTTCACTCAACTTCCACAAATTATACATCAAAACGTAGGTATTTTTGCTGGCTTTCAGGAAATGTCACTATCATTGTTGTGGGATTTATAGAATTTTGGCAAATCTCCTCAGACCAACACAAACTCTCAAAACTCTGCATAGAAAGTCAATGGAGAGCTTGTTCAAAATCATCGCTGGATTTCTGTAATGAGAGGCATATTTGAATCGTCATATCTCCTTAACGAAGCGACTTTAAGACATGAGGCTTGTCCCGGTATATCTTCAGACACTCCTGACGCTCACAATTCAAGAATTTCTTTCTCACCTATTACCGTTCTGAAATGAGTTGGACTTGTTTGAGGGTAGGAAATTCGTCCGTCGCACAGATTTCTTCAGATTTCAAACTCTGGAAATGAACCACTTTTTTCTCTCGTCATAACTTTTTCCACAGAGACCTGAAAATTTCCATGACTGTTCACCAAAGCCTGCTGTCTCTTACGGTGAAAGAATGATATCAATGCTCCAAATAGATTTCGAGTTACAAAGCGTTGTTTGAGGGCAAGTCAAGGCAGTTTTTGCTTCACTCTACTCAGTTATGGTGCATTACAAGTCAAATATCTTTAATAATTCATATTTTAATGATAAATTGTTAACACTGGAAGATTCCCCCATCTCTTCTGAACAAAACGGTGTAAGAATGACCGCTCTAGCCCCTACGGTTAGGAAATTATGGTCATTTGTTTGAGGGGAGTCGTCACTATGAGAAATAGACTGCAATAATCCTGTGCCTCTCTGTGCTGCCTGTGTAAACAGATGCACCTGTTTTGGCGGGAAAACGTAAACAGCCACTCTGATTGGTGGATTCAAATTCAGCAGCTCCCAGGCTGACCTAGAAACTTACTTCTCTCTCCCTGTGTGTGTGTGTGTGTGTGTGTGTGTGTGTGTGTGTGTGTGTGCGTGTGAGAGAGAGAGAGAGAAAGGCTTTTAATGGGATGATCTCATTCTAAGATTTAAATTCAATATATTTAGACTGGTTGACTGAATTGGATCTTGTGTGTGTGTCTCTCTGTGCATGTGTGTTTCCTTCTGTGTACATATTTCTGATTGTGTGGCTGTTATATATATTTTTTGCTGATTTTTTTCATTTAACAAGTATATTTGAGGGACTCTCAGCATGTTCAGCATTTTTTCAGCTGTCCATTTTGCTTTTCCAATTTTTCTGTTTAACTTATTACTATTGTGCTAAATCAAACTATTTCTGCTATTTTATAAGATTTGTGCTTAATATACTATTTCTGCTTTTAATAGGATTTGTGCTTAATATAGTATTTCTGCTTTTTATAGGATTTGTGCTTAATATACTATTTCTGCTTTTTATAGGATTTGTGCTTAATATAGTATTTCTGCTAAATGTAGTATTTATGCTTAACCCTTTAAGACCTACCATAGAACCAAGTCCGCCAAAGCTTATATTATATTTTTACATGCTGTGGAGCCATTTTTGGGAGCATTTCAAGTTGCTATACATCAATACAACCATTATAGCCCAGATTTTAATAATATGTATTCATTAAGTGCATAGTAATTACATAAATTGCAAAAAAGTGCAATAAACTACAAAAAAATTGAAAATCGTTTTTGATTTTTTAACATATATTTGTAGTTAGAGAAATTTAAGAGTCTTATCCCTCAAAACTGTAAATACAAAAAAGTTGCACAAAATACTTTCCCACCACAGGAAATTTATTTTGAGTGTCTTCATAGTTTTATTTTTGAAATACACCAATTTTTATACACTGCAGGAAAAATGAAAATAAATATTATACTGCAAATTTGCAAAAAAGCAGCATATGCATCAAAATAAACTATTTCCAGCAGTGCAATATGAGTCCTAAGAATCCCAGAAACGACACAGAAAGTCATAAAGTCAAAGATAACTTTTAAAAAGAGCAGTATAGGCCCTGAGGCCCTGATCGCAAAAAAGACTACATTTCCGCGAAAATGACGTCACTTCCGGTTTCGGGCAGGTAATGGCGGAAATGCAAAAGTTCGCGCTGACGTCTATTCCAACGTAGGAAGTGTTTTGAACAGCTGATCAGATCGGTAAAGCGTGTTTCTGGAATATTATGTTTTTGTTCCTGCAAGCGCTTTTTATGCAGTTTTTGCAAAGCTTTATGTGGAAGGAAACCGTGACCTAGGACAAGCTGATGGCATAAGATGTGAGTACAACTCCTCCGGTTTCATATGCAAAAAAAATTTTTGCGCTAGCTTACGTGGTTGCAGTGCTACTGGGATTTAAAAATAGTTACGCATAACAGAGCGTTCCCGCTCCGATCGGCTCTAAAGGGTTAATCATACTATTTCTATATATTTCTGCCAGGCAGCCAATCCTCTGTGCGAACTCAGACACATATCACATATCAGGGCCTGCACGGCTTCCCAGCCAGCCAATCATGTCTGAGGTCTTCCGTTTCCTCTCTCGTCATATCTCAGCGACGGTTGTACAAAGAGCAATGAAAATCGCAGTCAAAGTACACCAAAGTCCGCTGATTCACCCAGCACAAGAAATATGCCTCTAGTCCACCTAGTTTTTGAGTTACACAACGTTTTGTAACTCCAAAAAACGGCGTTTTTTGCCTCTCACCGCGATCTAATTCTGACTCCTCATCACCCTGTTTTTCAAGACGGCTCCTCTCTTTCCCAGTGGCGCAGTTGGTAATGACACGGGTCTGCAAGCCAAAGATCGTGGGTTCGATTCCACCTTGGTCAACATGTTTTTTTCCCTACAAATTAATACACTGTCACAGACCAGTAATTCATATTCATCATTTATTACAATTCTGCAAACTGTTATGATTTTACCAGCTTTTCTAATATGGACCTCACATTCTTAACACTCCATGGCACAAATACTCTTCCCTTTAGGCTCTGTGTATGTGTGTGTGTATCAATATTTCTCCCATTTTAAAGTATTACTCCTCTATAATTGTATTTCTGTTAAATCAAAGTACTTTTACTACATCTTAGTACTTCTGCTCAATCATAGTATTTCTGCTACTTTTTGGTACTTGTGCTAAATACAGTATTTCTGCTAAATCATACTATTTCTACTATATTATATTTTTCTTTCTAAATATAGCATTTCTGCTATATAATTGTATTTATGCTATGTTATAATATTTGTGCTAAACCAGAGTATTTGTGCTGAAACATAGTATTTCTGCCAAATGATAGTATTTCTGTCAAATTATAGTATTTGTGCTAAAACATAGTATTAATTTAAAATTACAATATTCATAGTTCATCACAGTGTCTCTGGTAAATCACAATATTTCTGCAAGTTCTGCTATGCTATTGTATTTCTGCCAAGTATTATGTTTCCTCTAAGATATTGCAGTTCTGCTAAGTTATTACATTTTAGCAAACTTCTTTTGCTTCTGCAAAGTTTTTACAATTTCTGCAACTTTTCAGCTTTTTCAGCTAGTTTTTGCAGACAGCTTCAGCTTAAAGCATCCACACTGCATTTTCGCAGGAAATGCAAATTTTTCTAGTTCTTTATACTTTATTGTGTGGATGCTTTAAGCATCCACACTATTGAGTTCCTGTTTCTCTTTATTCTTTATACTTTATTATTCTAGTTGCTTCCGTACACTTTTCGCCGTAGAACTACTTCCACAATTTTCAGCCGATTTTCACCATTCAAATTTTAAACTATTCTGCTATTTTTGCTCTTTCCGGCTATATCTTTTGGTATTTTTAACTATTATACTTTTTAAAATATTCCACTTTTTTCCTTTAATTTGTCCCATTGAAATTAATGGGAAACTTCAGCAATTCTGCTAAATTTTGCTTGTTTTTGAAACTTAACTACTTCCTCAAATTTTCACCTAGAACAACCATTCAAACTTTAAAATGTTCACAAATTATTGGGCTATTCATGTATGTTTCAGCTTTTTCAAATATTTTACCGTTTTACTTTTATGCCTCTTAAAGTTTTGAGTTGCAAAATTGTGATTTTTCACAAAATACATGCGTTGTTATGGTTGCTATGCTCTTGGCTTCCAGTGTGCCACTGAAGGTTTTGCAATTTTCACTTCATGTCCGAACAACTTCCTGCTACTTGCTCAATTTTCACTCAACTTCCACAAATTATACATCAAAACGTAGGTATTTTTGCTGGCTTTCAGAAAATGTCACTATCATTGTTGTGGGATTTATAGAATTTTTGCAAATCTCCTCAGACCAACACAATGTCAGAAAACTCTCCATATAAAGTCAATGGAGAGCTTGTTCAAAATCATCGCTGCATTTCTGTAATGAGAGGCATATTCGAATCGTCATATCTCCTTAACAAAGCAAAGTTAAGACATGAGGCTTGTCCCCGAATATCTTCAGACACCCCTGACGCTCACAATTCAAGAATTTCTTTCTCAGCTATTACCGTTCTGAAATGAGTTGGACTTGTTTGAGGGTAGGAAATTCGTCCTTCGCTCAGATTTCTTCAGATTTCAAAGTCTGGAAATGAACCACTTTTTTCTCTCGTCATAACTTTTTGTTGGATTTCCACAGAGACCTGAAAATTTCCATGATTGTTCACCAAAGCCTGCTGTCTCTTACGGTGAAAGAATGATATCGATACTCCAAATAGATTTCAAGTTACAAAGCGTTGTTTGAGGGCAAGTCAAGGCAGTTTTTGCTTCGCTCTACTCAGTTATGGTGCATTAGAAGTCAAATATCTTTAATAATTCATATTTTAATGATAAATTGTAAACACTGGAAGATTCCCCCATGTCTTCTGAACAAAACGGTGTAAGAATGACCGTTCTAGCCCCTACGGTTAGGAAATTATGGTCATTTGTTTGAGGGGAGTCGTCACTATGAGAAATAGACTGCAATAATCCTGTGCCTCTCTCTGCTGCGTGTGTAAAAAGATGCACCTTTTTTGGCGGGAAAACGTAAACAGCCACTCTGATTGGTGGATTTAAATTCGGCAGCTCTCTCCCTCTGTGTCTGTCTGTGTCTGTGTGTGTGTGTGTGTGTGTGTGTGTGTGTGTGTGTGTGTGTGTGTGTTTAGTGGGAGAGAGAGAACCCTACCCTTATTTGGCAGCATGTCATTGTAGGATTTAAATTGAATATAGTTAGACTGATTGACTGGATTAGAGCCTGTGTTTGTGTGTCCCTCTCTGCATTTCTGTTTCAATATGCCTCCATATTTGTAATTTTGTAAGTTATTGCTATTCTGCTAAATCATAGTATTTCTGGTACTTTTCGGTACTTGTGCTAAAACATAGTATTTCTACTAAATGTAGTATTTCTGCTTTTTATACTATTTGTGCTAAATTATAATATTTCTGCTTTTTATACTATTTGTGCTAAATTATAATATTTCTGCTTTTTATACTATTTGTGCTAAATTATAATATTTCTGCTTTTTATACTATTTGTGCTAAAACATAGTATTTCTACTAAATGTAGTATTTCTGCTTTTTATACTATTTGTGCTAAATTATAATATTTCTGCTTTTTATACTATTTGTGCTAAAACATAGTATTTCTACTAAATGTAGTATTTCTGCTTTTTATACTATTTGTGCTAAATTATAATATTTCTGCTTTTTATACTATTTGTGCTAAATTATAATATTTCTGCTTTTTATACTATTTGTGCTAAATTATAATATTTCTGCTTTTTATACTATTTGTGCTAAAACATAGTATTTCTACTAAATGTAGTATTTCTGCTTTTTATACTATTTGTGCTAAATTATAATATTTCTGCTTTTTATACTATTTGTGCTAAAACATAGTATTTCTACTAAATGTAGTATTTCTGCTAAATCATACTATTTCTGCTTTTCATAGGATTTGTGCCTAATATAGTATTTCTGCTTTTTATACTATTTGTGCTTAATATAGTATTTCTGCTTTTTATAGGATTTGTGCTTAATATACTAGTTCTGCTTTTTATAGGATTTGTGCCTAATATAGTATTTCTGCTAAATATAGTATTTCTGCTTTTTATAGGATTTGTGCCTAATATAGTATTTCTGCTTTTTATACTATTTGTGCCTAATATAGTATTTCTGCTTTTTATAGGATTTGTGCTTAATATAGTATTTCTGCTAAATTATAGTATTTCTGCTTTTTATAGTATTTGTGCTAAAACATAGTATTTCTACTAAATGTAGTATTTATGCTTAATCATAGTATTTCTATATATTTCTGCCAGGTCCCCAGGCAGCCAATCCTCTGTGAGGACTTAGACATTCAAATTTTCAAATCAGGGCCTGCACGGTTTCCCAGCCAATCAAATAAGTGTCCTGAGGCATTCAAATTTGCATATTGGGGCCTTCGTGGCTTCTAAGCCAGCCAATCATATCTGAGGGCTGAGGAATTCAAATCCACAAATCAGGGCCTGCACGGCTTCCCAGGCAGCCAATCATATATGTGGCCTCAGGCATTCAAATTTGCATATTGGGGGAATTCGTGGCTTCTAAGTCAACAAGTCATCCATGTCGTATATCTCTAAAAATTCACATTTTAATGATAAATTGTTAACACTGGAAGATTCCCCCATCTCTTCTGAACAAAACGGTGTAAGAATGACCACTCTAGCCCCTACGGTTAGGAAATTATGGTCATTTGTTTGAGGGGAGTCCTCACTATGAGAAATAGGCTGCAATAATCCTGTGCCTCTCTCTGCTGCGTGTGTAAAAAGATGCACCTGTTTTGGCGGGAAAAAGTACACAGGCTCTCTGATTGGTGGATTCAAATTCAGCAGCTCCCAGGCTGACCTAGAAACTTACTTCTCTCTCCCTGTGCATTTTTATGCTGATTTTTTTCATTTAACAAGTATATTTGAGGGACCCTCAGCATGTTCAGCATTTTTTCAGCTGTCCATTTTGCTTTTCCAATTTTTCTGTTTAACTTATTACTATTGTGCTAAATCATACTGTTTCTGCTATTTCATAAGATTTGTGCTTAATATAGTATTTCTGCTTTTAATAGGATTTGTGCTTAATATAGTATTTCTGCTTTTTATAGAATTTGTGCTTAATATAGTATTTCTGCTTTTTATAGTATTTGTGCTAAAACATAGTATTTCTACTAAATGTAGTATTTATGCTTAATCATAGTATTTCTATATATTTCTGCCAGGTCCCCAGGCAGCCAATCCTCTGTGAGGACTGAGAAATTCAAATTTTCAAATCAGGGCCTGCACGGCTTCCCAGCCAATCATATATGTGTCCTGAGGCATTCAAATTTGCATATTGGGGCCTTCATGGCTTCTAAGCCAGCCAATCATATCTGAGGGCTGAGGAATTCAAATCCACAAATCAGGGCCTGCACGGCTTCCCAGCCAGCCAATCATATATGTGGTCTCAGGCATTCATATTTGCATATTGGGGAATTCGTGGCTTCTAAGTCAACAAGTCATCCATGTCATATATCTCTAAAAATTCACATTTTAATGATAAATTGTTAACACTGGAAGATTCCCCCATCTCTTCTGAACAAAACAGTGTAAGAATGACCGCTCTAGCCCCTATGGTTAGGAAATTATGGTCATTTGTTTGAGGGGAATCCTCACTATGTGAAATAAACTGAAAGAAGCAGGTCTATGTCTCTGTGCTGCGTGTGTAAAAAGATGCACCTGTTTTGGCGGGAAAACGTAAACAGCCTCTCTGATTGGTGGATTCAAATTCAGCAGCTCCCAGGCTGACCTAGAAACTTAGTCCTCTCTCCCTGTGTGTGTGTGTGTGTGTGTGTGTGTGTGTGTTTAGTGGGAGAGAGAGGACCCTGCCCTTATTTGACAGCATGTCATTGTAGGATTTAAATTGAACATAGTTAGACTGGTTGACTGGATTAGAGCCTGTGTTTGTGTGTCCCTCTGTGCATTTGTGTTTCAATAAGTTATTACTATTCTGCTAAATTATAGTATTTCTGGTACTTTTCGGTACTTGTGTTAAATACAGTATTTCTGCTAAATCATACTATTTCTGCTTTTCATAGGATTTATGCCTAATATAGTATTTCTGCTAAATTATAGTATTTCTGCTTTTTATAGGATTTGTGCCTAACATAGTATTTCTGCTAAATTATAGTATTTCTGCTTTTATAGGATTTGTGCCTAACATAGTATTTCTGCTAAATTATAGTATTTCTGCTTTTTATACTATTTGTTCTAAATTATAGTATTTCTGCTTTTTATAGGATTTGTGCTTAATATAGTAATTCTGCTAAATTATAGTATTTCTGCTTTTTATAATATTTGTGCTAAAACATAGTATTTCTACTAAATGTAGTATTTATGCTTAATAATAGTATTTCTATATATTTCTGCCAGGTCCCCAGGCAGCCAATCCTCTGTGAGGACTGAGACATTCAAATTTTCAAATCAGGGCCTGCACAGTTTCCCAGCCAATCAAATAAGTGTCCTGAGGCATTCAAATTTGCATATTGGGGCCTTCGTGGCTTCTAAGCCAGCCAATCATATCTGAGGGCTGAGGAATTCAAATCCACAAATCAGGGACTGCACGGCTTCCCAGCCAGCCAATCACATATGTGGTCTCAGGCATTCAAATTTGCATATTGGGGAATTCGTGGCTTCTAAGTCAACAAGTCATCCATGTCATATATCTCTAAAAATTCATATTTTAATATTAAATTGTCAACACTTGAAGATCCCCCCATCTCTTCTGAACAAAACGGTGTAAGAATGACCGTTCTAGCCCCTACGGTTAGGAAATTACGGTCATTTGTTTGAGGGGAGTCGTCACTATGAGAAATAGACTGCAAAAATCCTGTGTCTCTCTGTGCTGCTGCGTGTGTAAACAGATGCACCTGTTTTGGTGGGGAAAAGTGCACAGCCTCTCTGATTGGTGGATTCAAATTCACCAGCTCCCAGGCTGACCTAGAAACTTACTTCTCTCTCCCTGTGTGTGTGTGTGTGTGTGTGTGTGTGTGTGTGTGTGTGTGTGTGTGTGACAGAGAGAGAGAGAGAGAGAGAGAGAGAGAGAGAGAGAGAGAAAGGCTTTTAATGGGATGATCTCATTCTAAGATTTAAATTCAATATATTTAGACTGGTTGACTGAATTGGATCTTGTGTGTGGGTCTCTCTGTGCATGTGTGTTTCCTCATGTGTACATATTTGTGATTGTGTGGCTGTAATAAATTTTTTTGCAGATTTTTGTCATTTAACAAGTATATTTGAGGGACCCTCAGCATGTTCAGCATTTTTTCAGCTGTCCATTTTGCTTTTCCAATTTTTCTGTTTAACTTATTACTATTGTGCTAAATCATACTATTTCTGCTATTTTATAAGATTTGTGCTTAATACACTATTTCTGCTTTTATAGGATTTGTGCTTAATATAGTATTTCTGCTAAATGTAGTATTTATGCTTAATCATACTATTTCTGCTTTTCATAGTATTTGTGCTTAATATAGTATTTCTGCTAAATTTAGTATTTCTGATTAATTATAGTTTTTCTACTAAATCATAGTACAGTATTTCTGCTTTTTATGGGATTTGTGCTAAAACAAAGTATTTCTACTAAATGTAGTATTTGTGCTTAATCATACCATTTCTGCTTTTTATAGGATTTGTGCTTAATATAGTATTTCTGCTAAATTATAGTATTTCTGCCAAATTATAATATTTGTGCTAAAACATAGTCTTAATTTAAAATTACAATATTCATAGTTCATCACAGTGTCTCTGGTAAATCACAGTATTTCTGCTATGTTGTACTATTTTTCTAAATCATAGTGTTTCTGTAATGCTTAAGTATTTTTGTCTAAATATATTCTTTCTGTTATCTTATACTATTTCTCCTAAATTCTTGTATTTTTGAGAAGTTATGTTTCTGGTAAGTTACAATATTTCTGCTAAGTTCTGCTATGCTATTGTATTTCTGCCAAGTATTATGTTTCCTCTAAGATATTGCAGTTCTGCTAAGTTATTCCATTTTAGCAAAGTTCTTTTGCTTCTGCAAAGTTTTTACAATTTCTGCAACTTTTCAGCTTTTTCAGCTACTTTTTGCATACAGCTTCAGCTTTAAAGCATCCACACTGCATTTTCGCAGGAAATGCAAATTTTTCTAGTTTTGATTGAAACTGTCAGAGAAAACGGCAGCCTCGAGCAGCCAGGATATTAGTTTACAGAGGCTGTTAGAATTATATGTCTAATGTTAAATGGTGGTGACACAGAAATTTCATCCTAATGGCACTGACATATTCATAGGTCATAGTCATGAATAGTCATGATTTTGCAAATATTCCACCTTGTAGTGCAGTTTGCACAAATTGTTTTAAAAATGCACTCACCCTGCAAACATTACTGATGAGTCAAGATCTGCACAAATTGACAGAAACACTGAAGCAGCTCCACATTTTATTCTTATTGTCATGTATGTCCTATTTGTCAGGTGACAGAAGAACCAACACAAAGCTCAGAGAGTAATGGTGATACAAGATCACAGGTGAAATTGGATGATGACCTGGTGGTTCATGACTGTATTTGAAGATCATGTGTGACTGCATGTATTTGGAATGACTCACTGTTATTTATCAGGTGACAGAGGCAGCTCTGCCATGTTGTAGCTCAGACAGAGGTGAAGAGGCGAGGTCACAGGTGACTGACTGATGATTTGGTGCTATAAATTAACTAGTATTTATTATCATGACAATTGTTAGGCTGCTGATGTAATTGATTCATTAGTGAATATATGACAAAGAATCTGAATTGACATGTCTCACTTTTTATATGGAATATGGCTGAAGTAAACTAAAGTCTAAAATACTTAGTCAGTCATTTGTTTAATAGTAATTTAACATTATATAATTCACATATAAAACTATGAATTGTAATTTTAAAAAAGCACGTAGAATAGCATATGTAGACAAGTATATTTCTCCTTTCTTTTAATCAAGAAGCAAAGACAAAAAGGAAAAAAATAAGAAACAGGGCAGAGTTCGGTGGTTGAATCATCCGTCCCCACCAAAATTTGCCCCCCCCCCCGGTACTGTCCTCACCCCCCCCTGCCCCACCGCCCATGTGGTCATTTCCACCTTGGCCTTCAGTTCAGTGTTTAATTCAGTTCGGCGAAGCTGGGATGCCCCCTTGAATCGTACACCTCGCTGCAAAGCACTCAGTAAAAAGCGAGTGATAATGGTCAATATGAAAATTGTAGTGATGCATAAAAAACACAGATGCAAGAATATAGAGAAAAGCCCAATCACAACCATGAAACAAAAATGCAACATGACTTCTAAATTTATCCTAAAAAATATCAGTTTCATGTTGGTTGAAATTCAGTAAATGGTAAAATATGAGCATTCAGCCAAGGCTGCTCAGAGCTATGTGACCTAGATTTGCCCAATGTAAGCACTTAATCACAATAAACTTCATCTGAGTCGATTTTAATCTGATTCTCAAACTGACAAACAAATACCTACAGTAGCGGGGGTGTCATGTCTTTTACTTACAAATAATAAAATGAACAGTACCTTACTCTCCTTCACCTTAAAATCTAATATGTTGCCAGTAAACAAATGTATGCAAACTCATTGCCATAGAATGACAAACTACTACGTACCTAAGATGGTCAAGTTAGGACAGCTTGTTTACTGTGAGTGCACAGTACTTAGAATATAGGGATATTGTGTCAAGATGTGGGAAAGTGGGGGAATGATTACAAATGCTGTGCAGTCCCACATAAAGAAGGACATGTGGTCACCTTACATGACAGTGAGGAGGCTCAATTTTTTAAAAAGGTATGGATGAACTTTATCCTCGTGCGGTAGAAAATTAGTATTACAGACCAGAAAAAAACCTGAAAAAAATCCTGACGACAAGAAAGAGAGAGAAAAAAAAGTTTTTTTATTTGACAGTTCTCAAAAAAAAAAGAAGGAAAAAAAAAGAAAGAAGTTAGTTGAACCGATGGGGTGTTGATCTGGTCAGTTGAGAGGGTTGTTGATCAGTTTCTGCTCCTTTGGTGTTCATGAAGTTAACAATAGATGCCCTACAGGGTGAACAATGAGACAATACACAAATCAGGAATGGTTTTACAGGTGGAGGCCACTAAAATTTTGTGTGCGTGAATGTCTCTGACCAAAAAATCAAAAACGGACTTGATGAGAGTGGCCCAAGGGCCCGACGTCCTCTAGTGGGCCCTGTCCTCACTGCCCTGTCCTCACACAGGTTCTTTAAAGCCAGATTACGAGCTGGATCTTCCCTCGAAGATCTTCTCATACAAATTGGACACTTGTTTGTTGGGTCTGCTCTCCACCAGCTCTTCAGACAGCCTCTACAGAATCTCTGGCTACGTGACAGAAGAACAGGATCTGTGAAGATGCTCTGACACACCAGACAGTGAAGATCCTCATCTGATCTTGAAGCCATCGAGTTTCTGAGTGAAGCTGAAAACTGAAAGTACAGTTAGTCCTGGTTATTCTCGCTCCTGCTGACTTAAACTTCTTCTGAATAATATTTTTCAGTCAAACTTACTTTTAGTGTATGCAACATGTTGTTGTCTTCCACTTTTCTCTCCTGCATCTGGGCTCACTCAGTGGAAACTGGTAATTTAATCGAATTGTCTTTGTGTGTGTCTTTATTGACGAAGAATAACGAGGTGTTTCCTGGTTTCTGTCATGTGAGTTATGTGAGGGGCTCTAAGAAATACGGACCAGAACTGTAAAATCTGTAACTTTACCTAACATTTTTGATGAATAACTAATTGTCTGTAAAAGTACCAAACAACAACTCTATGTAGGCTGTATAACAATACATTAGTTCATAATAGTTAATATGATAATAATTAAATTATTTCCAATTACAGACAGATATAAATAGTAAAGAATTTTGTTCCAGTTGTGTTTATGTACTTTAAGTAAAGCTAAATTTAGCCTAGCTAGGACTAGCTGTTAGCCTAGCTGAAGAAGATGGTTTGAATTTACATGGTACTGACATTAGTGATTATTACTACCACCAAAGAAGTGTTGTTTTTGGTAGCGTTTGTGTGCGTGTCAGTTACTGGAGGATGTAGGAATTGATACTATTGACTGGTCTCCACGCTCGCCTTACCTAAATCCAACAGAAGATATCTGGGACATTGTGTTTGGCTCCATCTGACACCACCAGGTTGCACCTCAGAATGTCCAAGACCTCAATGATGCCCTGGTCCAGATCTGTTTTCTTTAAGTTTTTTTGAGCAGTGTATATGTGCTTGGACTTCAACTTTCCTCATCACAGTTATTAAAATTGCATTCTGGATCATGATAAAAATAGTCAAGTAAGAAACTCATGCTTGTATGCTCTTACATTAAACTCATAGTTGAGCACAGGGAAACTTTCAGCTTGGAGAAACTAAATGTTTCCCAGTCCCGCATGAAAATGACAGGAGTGGAAATCTTACATGATCCCCCTATTTGTGAGAAAAAGGACAATATCTTTGCATTTCCAGATGGCTTGGCAGCATTGTATCTTTTTTGTGGGATATTTAGCTTTTCAAGGTTGTGCTAATTGTGCACATTTTAGGACGAGAAAAGCAGCTGGAGAAATCCTAGTCTTTCACACTGACCTCAGGCCAAGTAATCAGGATTTCCAGCTAAACTGTTGCAATAAACTGCCCATTACTGTAGCTGCTCTGTTTTCCCAGCTCATGCCAGATGCTGAGTGTGTGACCCTGGCTGTCAGTTGCATCTCTCTGCTCTACTGTTTCTTCACCCCCATTCCCTGTCCCAGCTCGCCATTACACGTCTTTGCAACGTGGGCGTCACTCTCTGGACTCGAGGTCTGGAACCAGGCGCTGGCTGCTCTGCATGTGTCTTGGGACTACAGTGGACTTTCACAACCTCCATGCACACTCAGCATGTACAGCATAAGTTCAGTGATGGCTGGTGTTCATATTATTCAACAAAATAATCTAACCCCGTTCATTTTTAAGACTGTAAGTTGCTAGCTGATGGTAATCAGGCATTTATTCTACAGTCCTAATCTATAACAGGGTTGTTAATGTATTTTATATCGAGGAGCCCACTTTAAGCTTAAGTGTGCTCCTTTCTGTCAGCTTAAAGGAGTTTAACTACACATTCAATCCCTAAAATACGTTAATATTAGAAAAAAAAAAAGACAAAAAAGGTCTTCACCAGGCTGATTCTGACCCCTGAGCCCTATGTTTGAAACACCAGATCTCTAACAAGGCCACATTTGCATGTTTGTGTATATGTGTGAACAAGCTCGTGCATAATCTGTTTTCATCTAGGTTTTCAGTAAACCTATTCAATTCTTTATAACCAGTGAAGTTGCATGAAGATACCAAAGAATATTGCAATTATCAAACGCAAAACTACTCAGTGCTCAGAAAACAACACAAACAAACATATCCATTAAAAAAACAGCTCATGGCTTCTGTTGTGTAATATGGTATTATACTGGTTCTTAATTTGTAGCAACAGCTACTGTATATGTTCATGCTTGGTCTCAATAATAAATGCCTAAAAAACAACATAACCCGAAGGCTCACTCACTACATTATCTGTTTGCTTGGAGCATGTTCAACATTTTAATCAGTCATTTTTTGATAACTGACCAAAATCTTGTTGGATCTTTTGTTTAACACAGCGATTTAATTTATGACATAGTTTCAGTGGGTGTGTCAGCCTTGACCTAACCTATCCCATGAACTGCTACACCTGTAAACACTATAACGTTTGTTTTACCTATGTGTGCGTCTGTGTCTTATTCTTGTCACCCTATTGCCGTCTTCCACGACCCTTGATATATCTTTTTTCTTTTTTTTTTAGCACCCACAGCTAAATCATACCCTCCACTCTCAGTCTCCTGTGTATCAGTATAACTGTGGTGCCGTTTTAGTGACTCAGGCTTGGCTTACCTTACCTAACAGCCCAAATTATTAAGAGCACTGTGCATTGTTAGTCCAGTTATTCCCAGGTTACTCACTTCTGGGAACAGTTAAGGCTTCAGAAAAGCCAAATATGGTAAGTATATTTTAATCTTTAATCACGAGAAGCTTTTAAGAAACTTTTAAGCTTTTAAGAAAAAAAAGTCAAGTTATTACATGGGAATGACTTTTTGCTCCTATGGACATCCACATTGATACCAGCTCCAGTTTACCAGGCTTCTCCACAACTGCTGGCGACTTCACTGTGTGAGGAGGACATTGAGAAACATTAGACCGAGAAGATACGGCTCGTTGCAACACAGCTCAGTAGAGCAGACAGAGTCCACAGTAATGGGCTCCGGTCAAGACTCTCTGTCTGGATCACAGCTGGTTTCCTAATTAAGGGGAGACTTTCCACATCTAGATAATTTAATGACAGCTGCTTACAACATGTCTGTCCGTGAAGTGAACCTAGCTGTAATAAAACAAACTCTGAACAAGCAACTGTGTGATGAAGTACTTTGTGGTTACGAAAGAGAACCCATCCTTAGAATTACAGCTCTTTCGAAGACTCAGCGCTCCACAGTGAACATCATGGATTTGTCTGCTTAATACTGTGTTTTCTTCCCCAACTGGAAATCAGGAAGAACATGATCAAAAATGAGTCCGTAATTACAACTACATTGTGTTGGTGTGTTAACAGTATGACAGTATGATTCTATGACATGTGACCCAATGTTGGAGGTAAAACGACTGAAAGAAAACGTGCTAGTTGATGCTAGAATTGTTGGCCTCGATATCAACAGTTACACAAGTTAAGTTTTAGGCCCTGGATGGGACTTTCGACAGCAGGCTGGGGATGTTTTTTCGAGTCCTTATGGTAGTTTTACACGACCTCTACTGCCACCTGCTGGTAAGAAACAGCAGCTGAAGAACTTGCAAGGACATGACATGTTTTTTAAGCATCTTCTAGAAAAACTGCAGACTTTAACAAATACTTTGTAGAAAACACATTTTATTTTAATCAACCAGTTTTGTACTATGGTGCCAAAGATCACATCAGGCTAAACTGCCCAAAAAGTAATCTCCACTATCAGCAACAACAATGTCTGTCTTTGTTTTCCTTAGCACAAACATTCACACTGACAGAACACTGACGCCCGCAGCATTCATTTCTTGTATTTATGATGTAGGTGCATCACTGTTGTCTGCCCACTCACGAGAACTCAACAGCCGCTTTCCCAGGCTGCCTGCATCCAGTCATCCAGTCACAATCACCCCTTTGTGGTCAACTTATTGGAGGCCTAACTGGTGTTACTGCAATAATTACTCGATTCACTCATC